>NC_063337.1:15719337-15842604 GCF_021869965.1 Rhincodon typus
GCCCTGCCTGCAAAAATAGTAGACTCGCCCACTTTAAGGGCATTTAACTGGTCATTGGATAAACATATGGATGATAAAGGAATAGTTTAGGTTAGATGGGCTTCAGATTGGTTTCACAGGTCAGCGCAACATCGAGGGCCGAAGGGCCTGTACTGCGCTGTAATGTTCTATGTTCTATGTTCTATGTTCTTTGTATACTTCTCCTTCATATTTGATCTTCCAAAGTACAGCACCTCACACTTATCTGGATTAAACTCTATCTGCCATTTCTCCTCCCATATCTGCAATTGATCTATACACCATTGTATCCTTTAACAACCTTCTATACTATCCACAACTCCACCGATCTTTGTATCATCTGCAAACTTACTAACCTACCCATCAACATTTCCATCCAAATCATTTATATATATCACAAACAGCAGAGGTCCCAGTACAGATCCCTGCAGAACACCACTAATTACAGACTTCCACCCTGAAAAACACCCTTCCACCACTACTCTGAGCCTTCGATGGGCAAGCTAATCCTGAATCCACATGGCCAAGTAACCATGGATCCCATGCGACTTAATCTTCTGGATGAACCTATCATGAGGGACCTTGTTGAAAGCCTTGCTAAAATCCATGTAGACAAATTACTGCTGTAACCCCATCGATCAACTTTGTTACCTCCTCAAAAAATTCAATCATGTTAGTAAGACTTGACCCGCCATGCACAAAGTCATGCTGACTGTCCCTAATTAGGCCATGCTTTTCCAAATGTGTGTCAATCTTATTTCTAAGAATTGTCTCCAATTGCTTCCCAACCACCAAATGTGAATATAGTTTCCTGGATTATCCCTATTTCCCTTCTTGAACAGAGGAAAAACATTCGCTACATGCCAGTGTTCTGGGACCTCTCCATTGGCTAATGAGGATACAAAGATCTTGGTCAAGGCCCTAGCCATCTCCTCTCTTGCCTTTCAAAAAAACATTACAATGAATCACCAAAGTGTTAAGGCCATTCAGCCCATTGTGTCGCCATACAAATATCATAACTCAATGCTGTGATCTTGCCTGTTTCCCCACACATTGTTTCCATTTAAATAATTATCCAGTGCCCTCTTAAATGTCTGAATTGAACCTCTCTCCACCACATGTCCAGGCAACACATTTAAACCACTTGTTATGTGAAACAGAAAATTCTAACATCATAGTTGCTTCTTTTGCAAGTCACATTAAACCTGTTCTTGATCAATTTACAAGGGAGAACAGTTTCTGTCTATCTACTTGATCCAGCCCTGACATGATTTTGAAAACTTCTATCAGATCACCTTTTAGTCACCAGGACCTTACCATTAAGTGTATAAGTGCTGCCCTGATATGCCTTTCCAAAATGCAGCACCTCACATATATCTAAATTAAACTCCATCTGCCACTTCTTGGCCCATTTGCCCATCTGATCAAGATCCCATTCTGCTCTGAGGTAGCCTTCTTTGCTGTCCACTACACCTCCAATTTTAGTGTCATCTGCAAACTTACTAACCATATCTCCTATTTTCACATCCAAATCATTTATATAAATGCCAAAAAGCAGTGGACCCAGCACCGATTCTGGTTGCACACCGCTGGTTACAGGCCTCCAGTCTGAAAAGCAATCCTCCACAACCACCCTCTGTCTCCTACCTTCAAGCCAGTTCTGTATCCATGTATTCTTCCTGTATTCCATGTGATCTAACCTTGCTAACCAGTCTACCATGAGGAACCTTGTTGAACGCCTTATTGAAGTCCATATAGATCATATCCACTGCTCTGCCCTCATCAATCCTCTTTGTTACTTCTTCAAAAATCTCAATCAGGTTAGTGAGACACATACAAAGCCATGCTGACTGTCCCTAATCAGTTCTTGCCTTTCCAAATACATGTAAATACTGTTCCTCAGGATTCTCTCCAATAATGTGCACACCACCAATGTCAGACTCTCCAGTCTACAGTTCCCTGGCTTTTCCTTACCACTTTTCTTAAATAGTGGCACCATGTTAGCCAATCTCCAGTCTTCCAGCACCTCACCTGTGGCTATTGATGATACAAATATCTCAGCAAGGGACCCAGCAATCTCTTCCTTTGCATTCCACGGAGTTCTAGGGTACACCTGATCAGGTGCTATAGAATTGTCCACCTTTATGCGTTATAAGACGTTCAGCACATCCTCCTCTGTAATACGAACATTTTTCAAGATGTCGCTGTTATTTCCCCATGTTCTCTATCTTCCATATCCTTCTCCACAGTAAACACTGATACAAAATACTCGTTTAGTATCTCCCCCATCTCCTGCGGTTCCACACATAGGCAGCCTTTTTTTCTCTATTCATTCGTGGGATGTGGGCGTCACTGGCTGGCCAGCATTTCTTGCCCATCCCTAGTTGCCGTTGAGAAGGTGGTGGTGAGCTGGCTTATTGAACCACTGCAGTCCACTGTTTTGGGTTGACCCTCAATGCCATGAGGGACGGAATTCCAGGATTTTGAAAGAGAGGCGATATATTTCCAAGTCAGAATGGTGAGTGGCTTGGAGAGGAACTTGGAGGTGGTGCTGTTCCCATAGGTCTGCTGCCCTCGTCCTTCTACATGGAAGTGGTTGTGGGTTTGATAGGTGCTGTCTGAGGATCTTTACGGTAAACTTCTGCGTGCATCTTGCAGATAGTACATACTGCTGTTACTGAGCGTCGGTGGTGGAGGGAGTGGATGCTTGTGGATGTGGTGCCAATCAAGCGGGCTGCTTTGTCCTGGATGGTGTCAAGCTTCTTGAGTGTTGCTGGAGCCACACCCATCCAGGCAAGTTGGGGTATTCCATCACACTCCTGACTTATGCCTTGTAGGTGGTGGACAGGCTTTGAGGGGTCAGGAGGGGAGTTACTCGTCACAGCATTCCCAGCTTCTGGCCTGCTCTTGTAGCCACTGTGTTTATGTGGTGAGTCCAGTTGAGTTTCTGGTCAATGATAATACCCAGGATGTTGATAGTCGGGTATTCAGTGATGGTAACACCATTGAATGTCAAGGGGTGGTAGTTAGATTGTCCTTTATTGGTGGTGGTCATAGACTGGCATTTGTGTGGCATGAATGTCACTTGCCACTTGTCAGCCCAAGCCTGGATATTGTCCAGATCTTGTTGCATTTGAACATGGACTGCTTCAGTATCTGAGGAGTCGCAAATCATGCTGAACATTGTGCAATCATTGGCAAACATCCCCACTTCTGACCTTATGATGGAGGGAGGGTAATTGATGAAGCAGCTGAAGATGGTTGGGCCGAGGACACTACCCTGAGGAACTCCTGCAGAGCTGTCCTGGATCTGAGATGATTGACCCCCAGCAACCATAACCATCTTCCTATGTGTCAGGTATGACTTCAACCACCAGACTGCTTGCCCCTAATACCCATTGATTCCAGTTTTGCTAAGGCTCGTTGATGCCACATTTGGTCAAATGCAGCCTTGATGTCAAGGGCTGTCATTCTCACCTCACCTCTGGAATTCAACTCTTTGTCCACGTTGGAACCAAGGCTGTAATGAGGTCAGGAGCTGAATCGCCCTGGCAGAACCCAAACTGAGCAGGTTACTTCAGAGCAGGTGTTGCTTGATAGCATTGTTGTTGACACCTTCCATCACTTTACTGATGATCGAGAGTAGACTGATGGGGCAGTAATTGGCCGGTTTGGATTTGTCCTGCTTTGTGTGAATAGGACATACTTGGGCAATTTTCTACATTGCTGGGTAGACACCAGTGTTGTCACTGTACTGGAACAGCTTAGCTAGGGGAGCGGCAAGTTCTGGAATTCAAGTCTTCAGTGCTATTGCCAGAATGAAATCAGGGCCCATAGCCTTTGCAGTATCCAGTGTCTCCAACTGTTTCTTGATATAATGTGGAGTGAATCAAATTGGCTGAAGACTGGTATCTGTAATGTTGGAGACCACTGGAGGAGGCTGAGATGGATCATCCACTCGGCACTTCTGGCTGAAGATTGCTGCAAAAGCTTCAGCCTTATCTTTTGCACTGATGTAGTGGGCTCTTCCATCGTTGAGGATGGGGATATTTGTGGAGCCTCCTCCTCCAGTGAGTTGTTTAATTGACCACCACCATTCACGACTGGATGTGGCAGGACTGCAGAGCTTAGATCTGATCCATTGGTTGTGGGATCGCTTAAGTCTGTCTATCACTTGCTGCTTTCACTGTTTGGCGTGCAAGTAGTCCTGTTTGGTGGCTTTACCAGGTTGACACCTTATCTTCAGGCATGCGTGGTGCTGCCCCTGGCATGCCCTCCTGCACTCTTCAGGGTTGATCCCCTGACTTGATGGTAATTGTTGAGTGGGGGATATGCCGGGCCATGAGGTTACAGATTGTGCTGGAGTACAATTCTGCTGCTGTTGATGGCCCACAGAGCCTCATGGATGCCCAGTGTTGAGTTGCTAGATCTGTTTGAAGTCTGTCCCATTTAGCACGGTGATAGTGCCACACAGCACGATGGAAGTTACTCTCAATGTGAAGGTGATGGTCACTCTTACCGATACTGTCGTGTACAGATGCAACTGCAGCTGGCAGATTAGTAAAGATGAGGTCAAGTATGTTTTTCCCTTTTGGTGATTCCCTCGCCATCTGCCACAGACCCAGTCTAGTAGCTATATCCTTTAGAACCCGACCAGCTTGATCAGTAGTACTGCTGCCAAGCAATCTTGGTGGTGGACATTGAAATCCCCCACCCAGAGTACATTTTGTGCCCTTGCCACCCTCTGACCTTCCTCCAAGTGTTGTTCAATATGGAGAAGTACTGATTCATTAGCTGAGGGAGGATGGTACGTGGTAATTAGCAGGAGGTTTCCTTGCTCAATGTTTAACCTGAAGCCATGAAACTTCATAGGGTCCAGAATCAATATTGAGGACTCCCAGAGCAACTCCCTCCTGACTGTATTCCACGGTGCCACCACCTCTATTGGGTCTGTCCTGCCGGTGAAACAGTACATATCCAGGGATGGTGAAGGTGGTGTCTGGGACATTGTCTGTAAGGTATGATTCTGTGAGTATGACTATGTCAGGCTGTTGCTTGACTAGTCTGTGAGACAGCTCTCCCAATTTTGGAACTAGCTCCCAGATGTTAGTGAGGGGGACTTTGCAGGATCGACAGGACTGTTTCTGCCGTTGTCTTTTCTGGTGCCTGGGTCGATGCCAGGTGATCCATCTGGTTTCATTTCTTTGAGTCTTTGTAGCGATTGGTACAACTGAGTGGCTTGCTAGGCCATTTCAGAGGGTAAGAAGGTTAAGAGGTGACTTGATAGAGACATACAAGATCATCAGAGGATTAGATAGGGTGGACAGTGGGAGCCTTTTTCCTCGGATGGTGATGGCTAGCATGAGGGGACATAGCTTTAAATTGAGGGGTGATAGATATAGGACAGATGTCAGAGGTAGGTTCTTTACTCAGAGAGTAGTAAGGGCGTGGAATGCCCTGCCTGCAAAAATAGTACACTCGCCCACTTTAAGGGCATTTAAATGGTCATTGGATAAACATATGGATGATAATGGAATAGTTTAGGTTAGATGGGCTTCAGATTGGTTTTCACAGGTCGGCGCAACATCGAGGGCCGAAGGGCCTGTACTGCGCTGTAATGTTCTATGTTCTATGTTCTATGTAATTGCGAGTCAACCACATTGCTCTGATTCTGGAGTCAAATGTTACAATTGAGGATGGCAGTTTCCTTCCCTAAAGTGCATTAGTGAACTAGATGGATTTTTCCTGACAATCGGCAATGGATTCACAGTCATTATTAGATCCTTAGTTCCAGACCATTTTTTATTGAATTCAAATTCCATCTGCCCTGCTGGGACTCGAACCCAGGTTCCTCAGGGCATTAGCTGGATTAATAGTGTCGTGATAATACCACTCAGCCATCACCTACCCAATCGATCTTTAAGGGGCCCTATTCCCTCACTAGTTACCCTTTTTTCCTTAATGTATTTGTAGAATCCCTTTGGATTCTCCTTAACTTTATTTGCTAAAGCTATTTCATGTCCCTGTTTTGCCCTCCTGATTTCCTTCTTAAATATACTCCTACTGCCTTTATTCTCTTCCAGAGATTCATTCGATCTCTGCTGTCTATACCTGACATATGCTTTCTTCTTATTTTTGACCAATATTCATCACTACCTTTAAAAATGAAATAATACGTGTAAAAACATAAAATGTCAACTTATCCTTTGGATCTGAAACTAGCTTCGTTGACATTGGTCACATTATATGTACACAACAATTTTTATTTCCGTTACTACTCTGGGGAAATGTTTCATTTCTGCAGTGGATCTAATTACTTTTGTCTCCAGGCAGCTTTCTTATCTCCTGCTATTCATCCAGATTTATTGTATTCCTGGTTCCCAAAATACGATAGGCATTTGGGTACTTGTGTCCATACAAGTGTGGCTTACTTGTTGAACAAGTCCTCATCTAGAGGTGTCCCATATTGCACTAAATTTTCACATTTCTTGTCATTAATTATTTTCCTGTCCTTAATTTCCTTTCAGACTGGGCTTTCCGATGATGCTTGTTTCCACAACTATTGGGATGTGCTACCTCCTCGTTGTTCATGTTGTACTGGGATGGAACTTGTGAACTGACTTCAAAAGAACAAAGGGAACACTGTCCTTGGAGGATGATACTTATTTTCAACAGCTTATGAATCAAGCGACACTGAGCAACACTGCAAAATGAACCAACAGTTCAATTCACAGATTTAAGCTATTGACGGGTATTTTTGAGACCATTTTCCAACTCTGCCCTGCAACCTTGTCTATAAACTGTAGCAAACGAGAGTGTGAAGTGTAACATAAAACCAACAACAAGGGAATAATCTTCATGGCAAAACATCAAGTACTGCTAACATTGCTTAAGCAGGGGCAAACTTAAATGTCATTAAAAATTACAAATTGTAATTTGTTCAAAATCTTCAAATGCTACTAGTTCTTTCTCTTCACAGTGAACAACTACCCTGAGTGTTTCTGATATTTAGTTACCACTAAAAGGCAGCAACTGAAGTTTATATCGATATGACAAACATATACAGGTTATAACAAAATAATGTGTTTTCAAATATTAAATAAAACCTGTTCTAGCAAACAAAGTCGTAAACAAATTGTCAACAATCTGTTTTTGTACAGACCTATGTTAGCTTAGGGACACTGGATTGCTCATTGAATGTAAATGGAAGGCAAGTGTGAAAATGCTTTGGGACTCTGCTGTGTTTCTTCGGCAGGACAGTAAACTGGTGTTGTCCACCATCCTGCTCCCCCATGGAGAAAAGGACAGATATAGAGGAGGAGGAGGTGAGAGAGAGAGGGAGAGAGAGGAGAGTGAAAGAGAGAGCGAGACAGAGAATGAGAGAGAGAGCAAGAGAGAGTGTGGAGAGTGAGAGAAAGAGGGTGTGTGCGTGTGTGAGAGAGAGAGAGAGAGAGAGAGAGAAAGAGAGAGAGAGAGAAAAAGGCAGCATGGTGAGTCACAGGTTAGCACTGCTGCCTCACAGCGCCAGGGACCCAGGTTCGATTCCACCCTTGGAGTTTGTGTGGAGTTTGCACATTCTCCCCGTGTCTGCTTGGGTTTCTGCTGGGTGTTCCGGTTTCCTCCCAACAGTCCGAAGATGTGCAGGTTAAGTAGATTGGCCATGGGAAATGCAGGGCTACAGGAAAGGGGGATGATCTTTGGAGGAGTGGTGTGGACTTGTTGGGCCAATTAGCCTATTTCCACACTGTAGGGATTCTGTGATTCTAAAACAAAAGAAAGAAATAGGAAATCATAACAGGGAATAAAATGACATAAGTACAAAGAGATGGTCTAAATCCATATGTTCAAATGAGACTTTGCAGAGAAGACTAGATCAAGGGGAAACCTCTTTAAAGGGAAGAGAGAGTTTGAGATGAGCCTAATTTTGATCAGCAGCACGACAATACCAATGTTTTAATTTTGCTAAAGCATCCAGCACTTTCAGCTGGTTACTATGACAGCAGGCCTTACAGTTTGCAAGCATGAATTCACTGACACTATTTATAAATAAGGGTTTTCAATTAAGCTACTGTACTAGGAGCACATACTGACAGTTAGAGGTTGAGAGAGCAGAACAATAGCACTTTAGAATATGCTGTCAATTTGAAATAAAGTCTCCTAGTATGATATAATGCATCTTCTGACTCGGTCTGTGGAATAGACATTTCACCACTATTCAATCCTGGCTGTCCTTGGCAGGTCACAAGTCTCTTTCCCAGCCACCCAGACACACAGCAAGGGACTGCTACATTTTACAGAGTATATGATCTTTGCTGCTTATAGTTATATAACTAATATTTTGTTTCCATTCAAGTGCTGATTTGATTTTTTAATTTGTTGTGCTTCTTTGGGAATCCAATTCATACATAAAACCATAAGAAGTAGGAGCAAAAGTAGGCTATTCAGCCCATCGAGACTGACCCTCCATTCATGGCTGATCTGATAATCCCCAGTTCCACTTTCTTGCCCTTTCCCTTGATCTCCTTACCAATTAAAAATCTGTCTATCTCAGCCTTGAATAGACATTTTGACCCAACCTCAACATGCCTCTGCAGTAAAGAATTCCACAGATTCACCATCCTTTGAGAGAAGAAATTCTTCCAGATCTCTGTCCTAATTGGGTGATACATTATTCTGAGATGCTGCCTTCTGGTCCTAGCTTCTCCCACAGGGAACATACCTTTCTGCATCTACCCTCTCAATCAATTACTAGGATGTTACCTAGATTGCAGTATTGAAAAAGGGCTAGATAAGTTCAGATTGTTTTCTATAGAGCAGAGAAGGCTGAGAAAGGGACCTGATTGAGGTTTAAAGCATTATAAGGGGCATAGACAGGGTGAACAGAAAACAGTTGTTCCCTAGACCCACACCCCTACACTATCCCTTGTATTTCCCATGGCTAATACACCTAGCCTACATATCCCTGGACACTATAGGCAGTTTAGTATGGCCAACCCAAGTAAACTGCATATCTTTGGACTGTGGGAGGAAACCAGAGCAGCTGGAGGAAACCCACACAGCCACAAGGAGAATGTGTAGACATTCATGGAAGGATGGAATCAAACCTGGTCCCCTGCAACTGTGAGGCAGCAGTACCAACCACTGAACCACATCAAATTCCATCTGGAAATCTAAATACATTACATCCTCTGCTTTCCCTTTGTCCATTCTGCTTGTTACCTCCTCAAAATATTCTAATTAATTTGTCAGTCACAATTTCACCTTCATGAAGCTATGTTTACTCTGCTTGATCATATATATTTCAAAATGCTCTTCCATTACTACCGTATGATAGATTCTAATATTTTCCCAATAACAGTTTTTAAGCTAAGTGTCTTATAGTCATATGATTTCTTTTGTCTCTTTCCCTTTTTAAATGGAGATGTTACATTAGCAATTTTCCAGTCCTCTGGAATTTTTCCAGAATCTAAGGATTCTTGGAATAGTACAACCACCAACATTGTAGGTACTTCCTTTAATATCCTAGGATGTATCCTCTGGTTCAGGGGACTTATTGGTTTTTAGCCTCATTAGTTTCCTGAATACCTTTACACTAGTGAAGTTACTGTAATTTCCCATTTTGCCCCTTGACTGTTGAGTGTTTGTGGAATTCTAGTTGTGCCTTCTAGTGTGAAGATTGATGCAAAATATTTATTCAACTCCTGTGCAATTTCCTAGTTCCCCTTATTATTTCCTCAACTTTGTTCTCTCAAGGGCCTAAGTGAACTTTGACCTCCTTTTAGAAACTCCTGCTGTCTGTTTTGACATTACTTGCAAGTTTGTCCTCAAAGTTTATCTTCTACCTTTTTATTGATTTTTAAAACTTTCCAAGTTCTCTGGAATAACCACGATCTTGGCACATTGTATGTTTCTTTTCTTTCAATTTTGTGTCATCCTTACATTTATGTGAACAAGCATCTGTTAATTTCTGGTCCCATTTGAAGAATGTTCATTTTAAATAACAATCCTTCAGATTAGTCCAAACCATACATATATTTTCATCAACTTTGCTTCCTAATGCTGTTTTATATTGATTCACAACCTCTTATGACATTTGGTCATAGGCCCTAAAAAAATCATGCTTATTGCTCCTTCTTTCAATGCATTTCAACACCCTTTCAATCATTCTGCTTGTGGGAGCTTGTTGTGTTCAAATTGGCTATCATGTTTTCTGTCTTACAAGAGTGGCTACATTTAAAGGTAAGAGTCGTGATTTACCTGTGAAGTACTTTGCATTATCCTGGAGGTTCTGAAAGGTTGCTTGTAATTGCAGGTTTGTCATTCTTGTTGCAGGCAGGGTGTCCAATAGCACACATAGTATCACAATGATCTCTCCGAAGCTAAGGGAATTAAACATAACAGCAGGAATAGACCATATGACCCCACCATTTGACAATTGGGACTGCTGCAATTGACTCAGATGCTTTGACTCACCAAAGTACAGTACATGTACCAACAAACAGGAGTTACTGAACAGTGAGCTCTAAAATCAGTGGCTGTAGCTTTACTTCATAATTCTCTCTGGTTAATTGCATCCCTGCTATCGATCAATGAATTTACTTCTCATTAGGAGTCAAACCGAGAACCTCCTTAGTCAATGTGGCACATTGCCCATTAAGTCAGGGTCTCTGTTTCATACATAGACCAAACATCATGATCTGCAGCCTCTAGTTAAATACTAAAATGTGATAAATGAGAAGAAATGATTAAATCATTGATCCTACCTTCCATCTTCACTGCTTTGCTAGCACAGCAATCATTCCTACTTGGTATTTGCACAGAGCTTGCATCGACTGGCTGGGCTGAATGTTCTCGTCCTGTGTAGTACCCATGCTATGACGCTGTACTCTGAATGAACAAAACATTGCTCACAATTTTTCATCCATTATGCAATTGAACAATTTTGTATTGAGGGTTTCCACCCCAACAAGCTGTTAAGAAAAGCAGATCTGCCCTGGAGAGTTCAAATGGAGATTTGCACTTACAAATCATGGGTTGCTGGAAATGAGAAATGTTTGAAAATCACAGATCCTACCAAGCCTTGCCAGGTTCACCTAGGAAATGGAAAAGAGAATGGATAATTCATCCTGGCCTCCTCCTGAGGTCCCCAGCACCACAGATACCATTCTTCAATTAATTAAATTCTCTCAACATGATATAAAGGGCTCTGACAACATGCTGGTTGGGGTACGGAACACTGTGCTTCAGAATGAACATTGTCCCTAACTGGTCTGTTTCTGTCCAGCTGGGACACTGTTGGCAAATGCAATACAATGTGGGGAAGTGTGAGGTTATGCACTTTGGTAGGTAGAGGAGAGGCATGGGTTTTCTTTTCCTTTATTCATTCACAGGATAAGGGCATCGCTGGCTGGGCAGCATTTATTGCCCAACTCTAATTGCCCAGAAGGCAGTTAAGAGTCAACCGCATTGCTGTGGGTCTGGAGTCACATGTAGGCCAGACCAGGTAAGGATGGCAGTTTCCGTCCCTAACGGGCATTACTGAACCAGGTGGGTTTTTCCTGCCAACTGGCAATGGATTCGTGGTCATTGTTAGACTCTTAATTCCAAATATTTAATGAATTCAGATTCTACCAGCTGCTGTGGCAGGATTTGAACCCAGATCCCTTGAATGTTATCTGGGTCTCTGGATTAACAGTCCAGCAATAATACCACTTGGCCATTGCCTCCCCACAATATTTTCCAATTGGGGAAAGGCTTTGAAGATCTGTAGCACAAAGGGAGTTGGGAGTTGAGGATACACTTACATGCAGGTTCAGTTGGCAGTTTGGAATGCAAATGCAAAGTTGGCATTCATTTTGAGAGGGCTGGAATACAAGAGCAGCGATGTACTGCTGTGGCTGTATAAGGCTCTGGTCAGACTGCATTTGGAAAATTTGTGAGGTGTTTTGGGCTCCATATGTAAGGAAGGATGAGTTGGCGTTGGAGGGGGTCCAAAGGAGGTTTACTAGGAAGACCCTGGGGATGAAAGCGTTGTCATATCAGGAGTGGTTGAGGACTCTGGGTCTGTACACGATAGAATTTAGGAGATGAGGGGAGATCTGATTGAATGTACAGAATACTTACTGGCCTGGAAAGAGTTGATGTGGAGAAGATGTTTCCAGTAGTAGGAGAGACTATAACCCAAGGGCAGAGCCTCAGAGACAAGGAATGACCCTTTGGAACTGAGATGAGGAGGAATTACTTCATGATTACTTCAGAAGGTGGTGAATCTATGGAACTCATTGCCACAGAGGACTGTGGAGGTCAGGTCATTAGAGTATATTAAAGACAGAGAAAGATAGATTCTTGATTAGCAAGGGAATCAAAGGATGTGGGCAGAAGGCAGGACAATGGTGTTGAGAAACATATCAGCCATGATCAAATGGTGAAGCAGACTTAATGGGCTGAAGGGCCTAATTTTACTTCTATATCTTATGGCCTTATGTTCAACTTGATAATGAGGAAAATTGTCCGGCTATAACCTGTCCACAAATACCACAACTCAAATCTGTCCAATTACCATTCCATGAGTCTGCTCTCAGTCCAAAGATTTCTAAACAAAAATTCTTTAACTCAAAGAGATAGTAGGAACTACCGATGCTGGAGAATCTCAGATAACAAGGTGTAGAGCTGGATGAACACAGCAGGCCAAGCAGCATCAGAGGAGCAGGGAAGTTGACGTTTTGGGTCTGGACCCTTCTTCAGAAATGGGGAAGGGGAAAGGGACTCTGAAATAAATAGAGAGATGGGGGGGAGGCGATGACGGAAGGTGGATAAAGGAGCAGATAGGTGGAGAGAAGACGGACAGGTCAAGGAGGCAGGGATGGAGCCAATAAATGTGAGTGTAGGCAGGGAGTTGGGATGGGGGTTGGTCAATTGAGGGAAGACAGACAGGTCAAGTAGGCGGGGATGAGGCTGGTAGGTAGGAAGTGGGGGTGGGGGTTGGTTTCATCCTCTGCCACTTCCGCCACTTGCAATCTGACCCCACTACCAAGGACATTTTTCCCTCCCCACCCTTATCTGCCTTCCAGAGGGACCGCTCTCTCCGTAACTCCTTCGTCCACTTCACACTCCCTACTAGTCCCACCACCCCTGGCATTTTTCCCTGCAACCCCAGAAGTGCTACACCTCCCCACTCACCTCCATCCCAGGCCCCAAGAAAACCTTCCACATTAAACAGCTGTTTTCCTGCACATCTGCTAATGTGGTATACTGTATCCGCTGTTCCTGATGTAGCCTCCTCTACATCGGGGAAACCAAGCGGAGGCTTGGAGACCGCTTTGTGGAACACCTACGCTCGGTTTGTGACAAACGACTGCACCTCCCAGTCGCGAACCATTTCAACGCCCCCTCCCACTCCTTGGACGACATGTCCATCCTGGGGCTCCTCCAGTGCCAGAACGATGCCACCCGAAGGCTGCAGGAACAGCACCTCATATTTTGCTTGGGAACCCTGCAGCCCAATGGTCTCAATGTGGACTTGACAAGCTTCAAAATCTCCCCACCCCTGACCTCACCCCAAAACCAGCCCAGTTCGTCCTCGCCTCCTTGACTTGTCCGTCTTTTCTCCCACCTATCCGCTCCTCCCACCTCACTGACCAACCCCCACCCCCACTTCCTACCTACCAGCCTCATCCCCGCCTCCTTGACCTGTTCGTCTTCCCTCAACTGACCAACCCCCATCCCAACTCTCTACCTACACTCACCTTTACTGGCTCCATCCCCGCCTCCTTGACCTGTCCTTCTTCTCTCCACCTATCTGCTCCTTTATTCACCTTCCATCATCACCTCTCCCTCCTCTCTACTTATTTCAGAGTCCGCTTCCCCTCCCCCATTTCTGAAGAAGGGTCCAGACCCGACACACCAGCTTCCCTGCTTGTCTGATGCTGCCTGGCCCACTGTGTTCATGCAGCTCTACACCTTGTTATCTCTTCTTTAACTCAAATATCTTCTGCTATTTCATTAGTGACATCTCCTTCATCTTAAGAGCAGAAGTGGGAATGTTTGCTGCCGATTGCACACATTCACAATTTGTCAGATACTGAAGGAGTCCACTTCCAGCAAGACCTAGACAATATTCAGGCGTGGGCTGATAAGTGGTAAATAATATTAATACTACACAAGTGCCAAGCAATAAATATCTCCACTAAGGGAGAAACTAAGTCCCCTTGACTTTCAATGGCATTACCATCACTGCATCTCCCCACAATTAATGTTTGCCATTCATCAGAAACGTCTGTGCCTGAAGTTGACTGTTACCATGGTTGAGGAAAAGAAAGAGTAGGTTGCCAAAGTGGGTGCTAAGAAAGAAATGAAAAAGGCACCAATGAAAAGCGGCAAGAAAAGGAGAAACTCCAGGAAAGAAAGTCATAGCATCCACCTCTACGAAGTGATGAAGCAGATTCACCCCGAAACTGGCATCTCCTCCAAGGCCATGAGCGTCAGGAACTCTATCATGTATGATATTTTCCAGGGAGGCTTTCTACTTGGTCCATTACAACAAGCGCAGCATCTTCAGTTCCTGGGAGATATGCTGCCAAGCACATTGAGTCAGAGGGGATAAAGGCAGTGACCAAGTCCCCCAGCTCCAAGTGAAACACACATTGTACTGAGAAAGAAATGATCAGAAACTAAACTGCACCTGCCATAAATATTTTGTGGTTACAGCTTAGAGGCTGGGAATTATGTGATTAGTATCAGTCGCCTTATTCCTCAAAGCCCTGTCCACTGCCTAGAAGTCACAAGCCAAGAATATTCCCAACATGCCTAAATGAGTACAGCTCCAAGAAGCTTGACTCCAACGAAGGCTAAGCAGCTCACTTGATTATCATTTCATCCGCCACTTTGAACATTCCTTTCCTCCACAGCATCCTGGATGCACAGCGGCATCTATAATGTTCAACAACAATCAGCGAATGAATCTTCAAAACCAGCTACGAAGCCTTTGACTTCCACAACCGAGAAGGACAAAGACAGCTGACATATGGCAATGGCAACACTTCCACATTCCCCCTCCAAGGTACACACCATCCTGTCTTGGAACTAGAGTCCTTCACTGCCTCTGGCTCATAGACCACGATCATCCTCCCTGGGAGCATGTGGATGTACCTTCACCACAATGACTGCAGCAACTGAAGAAAGTAGCTCAACCAGATCGAAAGTTATTTGTATTGACATTCCAGATTTATTATGAGAACAGCATCGGTATCTGTATGGCCTCAATATAGGTTATCCAATTCAGGTCACATACTAACATTCCATCATGATCGAGCTAGAAAATGTGTTAATATGTTTTCAGAAGATTCATTATTACAGCCTGCTACAAGTAGAATGTACAACGTAAGAAATAATGCTTTTCCAGCTGGTCCGAGAAAAATCAAAATCAGGGACTATATCTGCTTAATTTATGCCTATCTTTTAGATTAAACCAACTTCTTTGCTCATTGATGAAAGTATGATTGCAGTTAAATTTAGTCAGTGGATATATCCTCCAGTCTCCACACCTTTGAAGACAGCACATGTGACTGAAGATGCACATTGGGACTGGACAGACGTTCTGAAGCACTGGCCTATGTGGGAAATCCAGGAAGTTTCAACTTCCAACGAGAAATTTCCCTGCTCCCAGAGTCATTCAGTAAATTTCCCAGTCTCTGAGCTAGAGTTGGTGGGTGGTTACCCAGCCAGCGTTGGTCAGACTAAACCCGTCATCTACCTAGTGCTACTAGGATGACAGAAAACACAATTATTTTTACTGTTACAATATTTTGTTCAAAAACAGAACTGGAGGACAATGTAGAATTACAACTTCTGGACTTAGAGTCATAGAATCATACAACTCAAAAGAGGCCCTTCTGTCCATCAGTCTGCCCTGACCTTCTGCACTAATCTCTCTGTCCAGCACTTAGCTTTGAATGTTATTGACATTTAGTGTGTTCATCGACATATTTTTTAAACATTGTGAGGTTTCCTGCCTCAACTACCCTTACAGGCTGTGTATTCCAGATTCCCACCTCCCACTGGGTGAAAAAATCTTTCCTTAAATTGACCCTAAACTTTTTTAGGTTTACCATTCACCTTAAAATTATGCCCCTCGTTATTGACCTTTCAATTAAGGAGATCCTTTGACTGCCTCCCAAACATCACCTAGACATTGGTTTGGCCACTTTTGGAATACTGCGTGTAATTCTGGTCCCCCTGCCATAGGAAGGATGTTACCAGGATTGTAGGGTTTGAGCCACAGGGAGAGGCTGAATAGGCTGGGACTATTTTCCCCAGAGCGTCAAAGGCTGTGGGGTGACCTTATAGCAGTTTATAAAATCATGAGGGGCATGGATAGGATGAATAGCCAAAGTCTTTTCCCTGGGTAGGGAAGTCCAAAACTAGAGGGCATGGGTTTAAGATGAGAGGGGAAAGGTTTAAAAGGGACCTAAGGGGCAATATTTTCACACAGATGGTGGTGCGTGTATGGAATGAACTGCCTGAGGAAGTTGTAGAGGCTGGTACAATTATGATATTTAAAAAGCATCTGGATGAGTATATGAAGAGGAAGGATTTAGAGGGATATGGGCTAAATGCTGGTAAATGGGATGAGATTATTTTTGGATATCTGGTCAGCATGGACGAGTTGGACTGAAGGGTCTGTTTCCATGCTGGACAGCTCAATGACTCTACGACTCTGCTCCGTCACACTCACTACTCATCCCAAACTGACTAGCCCTTTATTCCGACCTGTCTATCCCCTTGACCCAACTAGCCACTCATCCAACTATTCCTTAACCATTTATCCGCCAACACCCTCTTACCCACCCCTAGACCCACCCAATTGGTCATCTCCCACCCAAGTCCCCAACACACCCCGTTCCTTACCCACTTACTCAGCTCATGTGCTCCTCTATCCATTCACTCATTCACCACGTTCAAAGTGGACATTTAAATTTACCACGCTGTGTCTTGTCTTCAGACTCTACTCCACTCAGATGAAGGTTCCCGATGGGTACTATGCTGCCACTACTCTGTGAAAAACGGGCTCAGAAGATGGCAGTGGGAATGCACTTCAGAGTTGGGTTGGGATAGTTTACAAGCACAGCAGCGATCTGACAAAGATCGCTTGAATAATCTAGGCCATCGTGTATTTTTGGTGCTAATTAGGATGACAGATGCCACAACATTTTTTTTTGCTGTTACAATATTTGTTTAAAAATTATAATCAAAGGACAAAAGAGAATTAACAGCTTGTGGGAAAAAAATGTTAGGTTTACGTGCAATTTTTCAGTGAATTTGAGTAGGCAAGCTAGCTTTGCTGGCATATGATGGATACAGGTCAGTGCAGCTGTCTTCAAAAACCTGACTGGCGAAACAATATCCTCTTAGAGAAGGAAAGCCATCCAACATGTTAGGCTTATATGTCACTCTAATCCCACATCGATGTGGCTCTTTAGCACCCCCCTCATGCCATTCAAGGGGATGTAATAGACAATGCCAACTCAGAACAACATCAAGCTGACAATGTGTAACAAAGCATTTGACACTTACTTAGGACCATAGGAACAGGAGATGACCGTTCAGACCATTAAACCTGCCCTCCCATTCAATACGGTCATGGCTGATTGAACACTTCAATGCCATTTTACTTACCTCATCCCCGTAAACCTGTATGCCATTGCTAATCAGAAAACTATCAATCTCTACCCTAAATATACTCAAAGAGTGAGTTTCCATAGCCCTCTGTGATGGAGAATTCCAAAGGTTTACAATCCTCTGAGTGAAAAAATAAATTCTCCTCATTTTGGATTTAAGTGTTCATCTAACCTATAGGCTCAAAACAAGTGAAAATACGTAAAGACACTGAAACTATAATTGATTTGATCTCGCAGGTTAAGTCCAGTGTTCCTTCACTGGATGAATAAAGTCTATGGTCTGAATGTTTGCTCTGGGGGCAGGATACAGGACGTGGAATTGAACTGAGGTTCTGAACCCACCTCTTGGAGAAATCAGTAACTGGTTGTAAATTGGATCAGGGCCAAAATCAGTGTGGAGACAGGTCCCTGCCAGGTTAAAGGTGAGACCTCTAAGCTGGAGAGCTGAGACCAGAGGTCAGCTGCTGAGAAAGGTATCTAAGAGGGCGCTTCAGTAGAAAGACACTATCTCTGCTACTTTTTTTAATTAAAAATAAAACAAAATTCAGCCAAGCCCCACCACTCTGGTGATTGTTGTGGTGGTGGTCTTTTTCTACGAAGGGATGTGGATTTTTGGTGAGGGTATTAGGGGAGGAATCTCCAATATAGCTATGGAAACCATGCAGGCCTTCCAGGAGTGCTGACCTCCCCACTATCCACCAGCTTCCCAACTCCAGGCAGGCAAAATGTTGCTCGGCGATACTGAACACAGACTGGAAGATCCCAGTCAGTCTCCCTTACTTAGTGTTAACAATGTTAAAATAGCCAACACTGGAAACAGGGTTGGGATACTCATATGCCAGTCCTTGTTGGTATCCTTGCATCCTCATTGCCTCCATCTGTGCCCATTCTTTCTCTAATCGACATCTTGGAAATATGATCACCATAGATAGAAGCTGTGAAAAAAGCTGGAAACAATAACAAAATTTTAGAAGCCAGTTCACCAGAGAATGGATAATAATTGGATCTGGTATAACCCATATAATTTATGGCCCTTTGGATGAGAAAGGTACATCCCAAACAGCACATGCATTGTTATTGTGGCCATAGTCTCCTAGCATTGAGGATTTCTGAAGTTCATTGTGGAATTCAATGGGTTAAACAAATACATCTCAAATTCTGTGTTCTGTGAGGAAACATTATCCAATATAATCAAGGTCTGTTCTTCCCATTGGGTTTCTTTGATCTTTGCTCTTTAAGTCTCTAACTTTCTGCTAAACACTGAGGAACAGTGGGATTGGTGGTAAAGGATTGTGTGCCTTCTTCAAGGGGATCAAGAAAGCAAGCAGTATTCAGGTCCAAGCAGAATGCTATCTTATCAAATGGATTTGTTCAATTATGCTATGCATATATTTAATGAGCACTGGAAGCTTTACTCGGATGTTTAGTTAGTGGTACAATTTATCTGCTGGCTACAGCAGGGATGACAGACTATAAAAAGTGTTGAATTTGAGCATTGCAGTGATTGGGTTCTGGCTGAGCCAATCACCCTCCTAAAGTCAGTCAAATATTCACTAACAAGGAGTAGTGGGAATCAGACATGTGTCCCAAAGAAGGACTCGACTGCTCCATGTAAGTGAGGTGACCCTGATCCCACAAACAGCAGCATTGATCAATGTTAATTGCTGTCTGGTGCCTCCATCCAACACTAAGTTGCTGGTAGCTGATTTTTAGGCACACAGTGCATGATGGATACGTGTTACCGAAGATTGATGTAATATCTCCCTGCCATGCCCTCTATCCCAACATGGATTTTGCAAGTGAACGCAGACTGGTTTAGGAGACAAAATAGCCTAGTGGTATTATTGCTGAACTATTAATCCAGAGACTCAGGTAATGTCCTGGCGGCCTGGGAATAGATCCTGCCATACCAGGTGGTAGATTTTGAATTCAAATAAAAATTTGGAATTAGGAGCCTAACGATGACCATGAAAAAATTGTCATTAAAAACCCATCTGGTTCACCACTGTCCTTTAGGGAAGGAAACTGCCATTTTTATCTGGCCTGCACTACATGTGACTCCAGCCCCACAGCAATCTAGCCTCACTCTTAACTGCCCTATGTAATGGTCAATAAATGCTATGAACAAAAATACCCACCAAATCCCTTTGCGGTTAAATCTCATTGACCTGAATATTTTACCTGCAAACTATAGCTTCACCATCTTATTTTCCTCACACTGTCCAAAGTGATGCTAAAGGAACAAAATTATTCCACTCACATTGTTGAGGCGAGGAAATAATTCTTTCAAGATCACAATGAGAAAGAATGTGGCCAGCCTGCATGGGGACTTGAAACAACATTTTGCTTCAGAGGTGGAGATGGGATTGACTTGAGTCCAATTTGCTGCTGTCAATTCAAGGTTACTGATTTTCTAAAGTTCAGTTCCGCATTAAAAGCAACGATACTTGTGTCCTGATAAATGCATGATCTATGTGAGTGTCAATAACTGGAGCTGCTCTTTCAGTCGGAGCTAGATGCTTTGAAATTAAATAAAGAGATTTTTGACTATATTGCTCACCAGAAACATGGAGCTGGTTGCAATTGTGTTTTATCTAATGGCTGTGACGATCCTGCGTGACCTGAGTTTGACAGTCTCAACCTAGTTCCAAGCACAAGAACATCCAAGGCTCAAAATGACCTGTAATTCAGCACTAATTGGCTACCTCAAGCAGAGATGCTCAGAGGATTTCTGGTGTGAAAAATGGAAGAACTTGCATTGTGTCAGTAGGGGGTGTTCTTCTGAAGTTGGTGCTGCTGCAGAATTTGGAAAGCTTCAGTCTGCATCTGGTGCTGATATTTCTCACTTAAATCTTTTTTATTAGGTTCAAACCGTGGAAACATATTTCACTCATCAGCCCTCAAGATCCTCACCTTAATGAACATAAATTCTACCAATATTTAGGGACAGCATGGTGGCTCAGTGGTTAGCACTGCTGCCTCACAGAACCAGGAACCTAGGTTTGATTACAGCCTTGAGCGACTGTCTGTGTGTAGTTTGCACATTCTCCCAGTGTCCATGTGGGGTGCTCTGGCTTCGTCCCACAGTCCAAAGATGTGCAGGTTAGGGTGGATTGGCCATGCTAAATTGCCCATAGTCTCCAGCAATGTGCAGGCTAGGTGGAATAGCCATGGGAAATGCAGAGTTACAGGGATGGGGTGGGTGTGGGTGGGATCCTCTTTAGAGGATCCCCACACGATGAAATCTGTGGTTTCCTGTTTTGTGCTCATATGCAAGTCAAACATGTCCTTAAGCTGGCCTGTGCCACATCCTCCCGAAATTTTAATTACTTTAAGAAAACTTTCGGCATTGCTTCTCCCAATTTAGAAACATGGGAGTGGAAATTGGATTGTTTTTAAGCAACAAAATATGAACAACGGTCCCGCACTCTACAGATGCCTAAAAAATGAGCAACCAGAAACCTTCCATTTTTGTGAGAGGTTGAGTCATACCTTTCTTATCATCCTATGATAGATGTAGCCTGGTGTGACTCAGCAGCTCCAATCCACTACATTGGCTGAAAGTGCAGGCAAATGGGCTGATGAAATGCAGAATTTGTAGGCCTCTGTTTTCTCTGGGAATTGGTACGGGCATTTTTTGAGGGCAGCTGTCTAGAACAGGAATGAGGCTGTTTGCATATGTTAATGAGGGGGGCTATTGCCAGCTTTAGTCCCCTGTAAAACCAGGCGGCTTCAAGTCTGTCCTTCTCAGGACTTTTTCTTCTATTCATTTGTGGGATGTGGGCATCGCTGGCTAGCCAGCATTTATTGCCCATCCCTAGTTGCCCTTGAGAAGGTGGTGGTGAGCTGCCTTCTTGAACCGCTGCAGTGGTCCTGCTGTGGGTTGACCCATAATGCTATTAGGGAGGGAATTCTAGAATTTTCCAGAGATAGCATGTTCACCACGACATTGGCACATCCCTCTTGATGGTGGTCATCCCACCAGCCTTGCATCACAAACTCAGCCCCAAAAACAGTGGGTAAAGAGACAGACCCAGACCGTGGATGAGCCCGCTGCCCTGCTGACCCTGAAGAGGAACATGCAGATTTTTCTGTATCAACAAATCTCATTACTGGTAATTTTTGTCCATTTAAATTGATGCTATTCATCATATATGAGCTTTGAGATTGAGAGTTAATTCTTGTCTCTCAAATCTGATTTATATTCTGAGCTGCCTCATAGTTTAAGACCTGACCTTTGGAAGACAAATGAGATTTTATGATTTATAGCCATGACTTTCTTCAGAAAAAAAAATAATGACTGTTCGGAATGGGCAAAAAGCAGCTTAAATATCGAGTAAAATTCCTAATTGGCTGGTCGTGTCAGCAAGCTGATTTCTGATATGTTGGCTTCTGGTATTATTTAAACATCTTGTCATCTTAGCCAGTGCTTACCATCATTGGAAACAAGGCTTACCATTCACTGACCTGAATAAGCAATGTTTATTTTGTTTTCATAAAATTCTGATTGATTTGGCGACTCACAATTTTTCACCAGTCTAGAAGCATCCTGGAGTCAGCCCAATGACAGCTTTGTCCCATCCTCCCCCTCCCTCTCCCTCCAGCCCCCTCCATTACCTCCACCCACTTGCTATGATTGCCAAAGAACACAGAAAACTACCTAATTTGATATTTCTGAGGGAAACTAAATTAAATCCCTGGCATTTGAAAAATTACCAATGTCACATTAGATACGTGTGTACAAGTCTTCTTTAATTTTCATGGGCTCACATGTGCTAATTATACAACTACTCGCTATTGCTAATGCAATCAGTTTGTCAGATTTATTGTGCTATAAAACAGCACAGTGGTTAGCACTACAGCCTCAGAGCATGTGGAACCTGAGTTCAATTCCAGCCATGGGCACTTGTGTGTGTGAATTTTGTATGTTCTCTCTGGGTCTGTGTAGGCTGCTTCCCACAGTCCAAAGCTGTGCAAGTTAGGTAGATTAGCCATGTTAAATTGTCCAGGTAAATGTGGGTTAGCCATGGGAAATACATGGTGGGTGGGTCTGGGTGGGCTGCTCTTTAGAGAGTCGGTATGGGCTAAATGGCCTGCTTCCACACTGTAGGGATTCAACGATTAAAAACACAGCAGCTGGCATCCTTTAGATCTCTGAGATTTTTATGCATTGAATGTGAGAGGGGTAAATATCTTAGTGGAAATGAAACAGTTTTAAAATAAGCTGGATTGCAGCGGTTCAAGAAGGTGCTCACCAACACCTTCTCAAAGGCAACTTGGGGTGGGTAATAAATGCTGTCCCACCAAGCGAAATCCATATCCCACGAACCAATGTAATAAAACAAGCTGTCGATTTTCTGTTATATAATAATTCAGTGAAGCAGAATAGCTTCAACTTGGTAAATGGGATTTTATTGAAAGAATACAAAAAAAAGTGGGAACAGCTGCATTTCACTGAAGCTCTGCCACCTGTCATTGTTACTCCGATTTGTATATGACTTGGTTCAATAGTAGCAATCTCACTGCAGAAGAGGTAATGGTTCAAACCTTGTTTCAGAGACTTAAATGCAGTAATTTCGTCTCTTTGAGTGCATTAGTGAGAAACTGCTGCACTGATCACACTAAGGCCACATCTGCCTTCTCAGGTGAACATAAAGGAGTCTTTCGAAAGAGATGTTTGCTTCACAATAGACATTGGTAACTCTGATTATCTGACAATATACCAGATTGCTGTACGTGAAATCCCATTGTGTAGAAACTAGTTCCCATTTCTCCTTCAATACAACTGTATCTCGGGCTGGAATCTTACAATGTTCTGACTGCTGGGCGCTATGGTGAGAAGTGTGGCAGAATCAGAGATGCTCAGTGACACCATTCGCAGTGTCAGGAGCAAATCATGCTGTGTTTCCTTTTTTACATAAGTGGTGAGGCAAGTTTTTCCCTGGGCGAGCAGTGAGTTGCCAATTAAGGGATGGTTATTGCTTGTTTAAACACCTCCTTGATGGACCCGTTCACCTCATTAATATGCAGCTTTCTATCATACCAAATTTGCCAAACAAAATTAAATATTGAGAAAATGCATCTGAAAACTAGAGAGTGTACCTGGTAATTTCAGCTCAGTGTTTGCTTTGGATGACCTCCATGTTGCCCACGACCAAATCGCGGCTGAGGAAATGATCCACGAGCAACAGCCATGTATCCATGTCCATGGGCATTGATGCTTGCCATCTGCCAACCCCCTCAACCATCATGGCACCTCTCCAATACACTGGCAGCGCACTTTGGAAGCACAGATTTGCATTACAGGATGTACCAGCGATTAACATAGAAGGAACATTTTGCTCATATACCCAGCTGACAGAGTGGACCAGGCTCCATCTCAGGGCTGCTCACTTGCTCTCTTAGTGCCCTCTCATTTAGCTTGTACCTGGCTATATCCCTGCCTTGTTTTGCTTCATGTAATGATTAATATAATCACACAACCGGGCAGCTTGAGTGGTGGTCAGCAGGCCTCAGTCAAGGTGGGGGGTGGGTAGACATCTCACAGTGCAACAGTGTGCTACATCCACCTTAAACCTGCTCCACATGTCAGCAGTGGATGCAGCAAATGCACTGCACTTGCAACAAACAAGCAGCCGTGTCTTGAAGTCTTAGGGACTAGTCCTTACTGGGGTCCATAGGGGTACCTATGAGTCAGGGGGCCCGGGAACAGTATGACTAGGGCAGACTCCCATAGCAGTTCAGGGATTGGTCACAGTGGCCAGGCATCCAGTCAAGGTGGGTTCCGTCAGCGATCCATGCCTCTGCAGCTTGGAGTGTTGGTCACGGTCAGTCTTGTGGCTCCATAGTGGGTAGTCCATGTGGTAGGGCTAATGCAGTTGGGGAAGTGTACATTCACCGGTTAGGGGTCTGGGCAATTGCCATCCAGGGACTGTTTGGTCAGGGCAGGTGGGGTCTGTCAGAAATAAACGATGGGGAAAGGGCACTGGAGTGAGTGCGGGGAATAGATGGTCATTGCTGTGAAAGTTCACCCTTGGGATTGGGGGTGCTGCAGGTATGGCAAGGGCAGAATTACAATTGTGAAGTATCTGCAATGATAGGATACAGTAAAGCATTGCTGGGAATGTCCAAAGCAGGAGGAGTGTCATCCATAGTCAGGAGCAGCCTGGTTTCACCTCATATACCAGAGACAGTCTGGAAAGGAGGCTCATTCATTTGGTTGAGGTGGGCACCTGGGAAGGTATGAAACCTGTAGGGTTCATGAGAAGGCTATTGTGAAGGGGATTTGGACATTTGGGAGCTCACTGACATTGAGGCAGAGGCTGGAAGCCACAGGCTGAGGAATGCTCACTGTCTCCTTCCATTGTGCTGGAAATTGAAAGTACTCAATGGGGGAGAGAATGGTGGCAGTCACATTCGGAGTGGCGCAAGTGACTCAACCTGTGGGGAAGAGGGGCTTCTGCAGGACTCATTGATGATAGAGGTTTTAAAGGGAAAGACCTTTGGTCACCGACTCAAGTACAGCACGGCACACAGACCTACGGAGTCCCGATTCACTGCCCATCCTTAACATTTCCACCCTGTCCCTGTGTGTTGCACTCCCTGCCCACAGCAACTCCCAGACGACTCATTCACACTGAGACTTGTGGGTACAGAGGCCGTGACATAACAGGGATATTGCATGACAAGGGTAAAAATTGTCAACACAGCCCAACACCATGGAAACACATTTTCCTCTCGATTTCACATCTTATAGCTGGGTCTCATAGAACCTTACCTATGTCCACGTTGTGGTATCTGAGAGTGTAACAATACCTTTCAGCCCTAAACAGAGAGATTAATTCACATACACTTACACAAATATTCACAATCACTTACAGGCCAATGCCAACCACGTGGGAGGTTGAGGGGTGTGAGAGCAAGGGAAAAGTGCTTCAGGCAATAATGAAAGTGACAGAGCCTTTTTTGGGGGGCCTGTGAATGAGTGTGAGGTAGTAGGTGTGTGGTGCTTCCCTGGTGCAGTGGAGACGGTCATTGGCCTTCCTATGGCATTGATGGCTATTCCTCTGCACCCTGGAGACTGCACTGACTGGATGGCAACCCAGGCCAGTCTGCCAGTCTCTGGTGACATGGCCACCTCTGCCGGTCCTTCGGGGAGGGAATACCCCTTCTCTGCACCACCCTATCCAGTAGGGTCTCCAAATCCCTCTCGTAGAATCTTCCCCTTCTCCTCCATGTTCAGATTCTGTCCGTCACTGAGCCGGGCAACTTCAGAATACCAGTTCTTATCCGGGTGCACGCGGACCTTTTAGAAGCATTACAGATGCAAGTGATGCTGGTCTTTTGGCAGAGGAATAGTGAATGTTCTGGAAATGGTGCGGGGTAAAATGGGATCAGAATCAGTTTGCACCATAGGGGCATGGTAGGTAATTAATGTGGTGAGTTTGGAAATTGGGGTGAAAGAACTCTTCCAGGCCTTGTGGCGAAAAGCCCTCCAAAAAACTTTCAAGTCACATTTTGCCCAAAGAACCATAAGATTCAGCTTAAATTTAATTTCACCAACCCTGAAAGGGCCTTTCTTTCTATTGTGCTATAGAGATAGTTCAACACAGTTCTGCTTTTCGATAGTTGTCTGGCCCAAACTGGCACAAATTGGGAATTCTAGAAAACACATGGCAGTGTAGAACTATAAAAGTATCTTTTTTGCCATTGCACTAGGAGTACTGTGCACATTTCTGCTCTCTGTAGGAGAGAGAGGAAGTGGAGAAGGTGCAAAACACATTCACAAGGAAGAAACCAGAACTGAGAAAATATATTTATCAGGAAAGGCTGGGTCTATTTTCAGTTGCAAAGAGCAAACTGAGGGTTCATTGACTAAAGCTTTTAACCCCAGGAAAGTATTTGATGAGGTGGTTATGGAAAAAATGTTTATACTTGCAGGGGAACATACAACTAGAAGATATTTATGAATAGATCTGAAAGAGAGTTTGGGGAAATATGATTTTTGGGGGCACATTGCCTGAGAGTGAGGTTGAGGGAAACACTTGAGGGAGACAACCAGAGAAGCACAGGAGTGAGAAAAGAATAGGTGGCTATGCTGATAGGGTTAGAAGAGGGGTGAAATGAGACTTACATGGAACACAAATAGAGGTGTGGATCAGTTGGTCCTAGAGGTGGTCTTCTTTCAGTTCTACATATCTCGATGTAACATTTTACATCCCCCTGGTTATAAAAATATGCTTGGGTTTAATATCTAAGAATGAAGAAGTGCAACTGCCTATGTACAAGGCAATTGAGCATGACAGGTAAATCTGACACCTTCCAGGCAGTCGGGCAATATAGCATGTACTGGAGAACAATCTTACTATGTTCTTATCGTATCAATGCCTTTGGGAATCCAGAGAATTATTCCATTTTAGGGGTGAGGAATTGTGTAGTTCCTAAGATAGGACTGTAGAGCAAAACTGAAGCTGAGCATGGAGGCCTTGCTTTGAGCAGAGGATGCTATCATTTCTATTGGCTCCATTGTGACCAAAGGCAGAAGCTTCCTGAGTCCAGTGGAACTGGAGGGCAGGGGAAATTAATCAGCAGGCATTCAAATGTCAGTTTCCCAATAGAACATAGAACAGTACAGCACAGTACAGGCCCTTCGGCCCACGATGTTGTGCCGAACTTTTACCCTAAACCTAAGGTCTATCTAACCTCCACCCCTACCTTATACTATCATCCATATGCCTATCTAATAGCCGCTTAAATGCCCCTAATGAGGCCGACTCCACTACCCTCTCTGGCAATGCATTCCACGCCTGTACCACTCTCTGAGTAAAGAACCTACCTCTGACGTCTCCCCTATATCTACCTCCACTCACTTTAAAACTATGCCCCCTCGTAATAGCTACCTCCACCCTAGGGAAAAAGTCTCTGGGTGTCCACTCTATCTATACCTCTGATCATTTTGTACACCTCTATCAAGTCATATGACCGGTTAAACTTTTATTATCTTGGAACTTTTCAGTTGACCAGCTTTCCTGACCACGATGGCAGATGGTGGAATGCGAATTCAATAAAAACCGACAATTCAGAGTCTAATGATGACCATGAAACCATTGTCAATTGTCAGACAATAAAACATCTGGCTCGCTAACTTAACTGCCTTCTGGGCATTTAGAGACAGTCAATAAATGCTGGCCTAGCCAATGATGTCAAACAACTGTGAATGAATTTTTTAAAAAAATTGACATGAATTGCTTTTGCATTTGTTAGCATGTCATGAATACTCATCAACACTTCAGGCCACTGGACCCAGAACAGTCAACATAGCTATTCACAAACCCAACTGGAAGAAAGAACATATGAACAGGAGTAGGTCATTCAACCCCTTGAGCCCGTTCTACCATTCAATGAGTTCATGGATGACTTGTGGCCTAACTCGATACACCTGCCTTTGGCCGATATCCCTTAATACCTTGCCTTAGCAAACATTTATCTATCTCAGATATAAAATTAACAACTGATCCAGCATACACTACCAGTTGTGGAAGAGAGTTCCAAACATCTGCTATCATTTGTGTGTTGTAATGCTTTCCAACATCTCTCTTGAATGGTCTCAGACTATGCCCTCTAGTTCTAGAAACCCCAGTCAGCAGAAATGATTTATCTTTATCTACACTGACTTTCATGTTAATAACTTGAAAAGTTTGATCAGATCACTGTTTAACTTTCTAAATTTCAGAGAAAACAGGTCCAATTTACGTAATATGGCCTCATAACTTAACCCCTGAAGTCCAAGTATCAGGATACTTGCTCTCTTCAAAATGTAACAAGTAAA
Source organism: Rhincodon typus (assembly GCF_021869965.1). Taxonomy (NCBI): domain Eukaryota; kingdom Metazoa; phylum Chordata; class Chondrichthyes; order Orectolobiformes; family Rhincodontidae; genus Rhincodon; species Rhincodon typus. The sequence continues at coordinate 15,747,859 of NC_063337.1, forward strand.
AACATCTTCACTGGTGTGGCTACCCAAAAATAAAAGCTATTTCATTGCATAAAGGCTAGTCGTGTTAAGAATGCAGACTCTCCATTGTTCATTGGCTCACTAGAAGCCTCAGTCATACACAGCCTGCTATGTGTTCCGCGACAATTGACAGTGTTAAGAATGAAGGCCCTATGAACTCATTGCCCTGCCCAAGTGACACCTCAAAGCTGACCAGGCCAGGAGAACGGTGCTCAACTTAAAAAGGGAAGCAACTTAGATGGTGGATGACCTAAAGGTTGAAAGGAAAGGTAAGGAATGGAACTCATTGTTGGGAACACCACAAGGTTCCCAGGCAATAGAGGCAGCTAACTGGGATTGGGAGGGGAGAGCGACATGGACGATGAAAGGTGGGAGCTGGATATTAAGGACAGAAAGCACTAAAGGGAAATTGGATACGCTGTAGAGGGAGACAGAGCAATGGATCTGAATGGCAAGGGATATAATTGGGCAGTACACTGGCAGACCAGAAAGGATCATTCGAACCCCTATGACACTACATCCAGTCATGCCTGCAGATTGATTACATACTGACTGTGTCTTCGCCTACATCCATGCTGCCTTTGTCAGGGACATTGGCATCTGGTTGCCAACCCAGATGAAGAGGTTCTCCCTGCGCTCACAAAGACCCTATACAGGCAACTCATGGCAGTGGTGTTTAAATTTGGGTGCTGCTTTCTGCCTGTGCAATCTCCAATGTCGAACGGATGGGGTCAGGGGAGCAGGATGCAATTTTCTTTGATGGCATTTAGGTTCAAAGAGTGAAGTACTGTCTTGAAGGTCTTGGAAAGGGCTAAAACTTCCTGCCTCTCTCAACAGTTAGACTTGGCATTCTTCCTGTGTGTATAAAGAGGAATTCTATCCTTTGTGTGAATCTGAATTGTTTTCTCATTCACTTGTGGGATGTGAGCATTGCTGGCTAGCCGGCATTTATTGCTTGTCCCTCTTGGCCCTTCAGAAGGTGATGGTGAGATGCTTTCTTGAACTGCTGTAGTCTAGGTACGACAAGTAGATCTACAATGCCCTTAGGGAGGGAATTCCAGAATTTTGACCCAGTCACAGTGAAGTAAAAATGATATATTTCCAAGTCAGGGTTGTGAGAGGTTTGGAGGGAAACATATGGGTGTGTGACAATACTACGGCTTTTAGAGGTGTATTTTATCCTGGTTTTATTTATGAAGAAATGTTGAGGTATAGGGGTGAAATGGTCTGCTCAAGGCCAGTAAAACAAACAGCTTGGACTTTTTTTTAAAAGTTGGAACAATAGAAGCAGCCTGACTGGGTGGGGTCAAGCTCCCATAGAACCAGGATTTTTAGTTTTAGCTTTCTGCAGTTGCTGGGCTCTTGAAGCTAGGTGTGGAAGCTTTTATTCCTCTCCCTGTTACAGCTAAAAGCTGGGGTTCTCTTCCTGCTGCTAGAATTGCATGTGAGGCAATCTATTTTACTGAATTTGACTTGCCTAAGGTGTGTTTTTGGGATTACTATATTGGAACGGTTAAATACTACTAGTTAAAATATCTTTTATTTTTTCACCATCTTGATAGAGTTACAGTTAAGCCAATACTTTAATTTTTATTTTGTCTGTATTTTAACTGTAGTGTAAAAACAAAGTGTGTTTTGCTTAAAGTCGAGTAGATTAACTGATTCTCTCTCTCTATTCCAGCGAAAAGCTGGGGTTCTCTTCCTGCTGCTAGAATTGCATTGAAGACAATCTATTTTACTGAGTTTGCCTTTGCCAAGCGTGTATTTATGGGATGTTACTGTATTGGACCAGTTAATTGGTAGTAGTTCATAAATCTATTATTTTGTTAAACATTTCAGTAGAGTTACAGTTAAGCCAATTCTTTTATTTTATTTTTATTTTGTCTTTATTTTAAGTGTAAAAATAAAGTGTGTTTTGTTTAAAGTTGAGTAGATTAACCAATTGAATTGCATCTGGAATGCAATGCCTTACATATACCTTTAGAATAAGAAGAAGTTAGAGTCTAGACCACCTTCTTAATATATTTTGATGGGGTTTGGTCTGGTCCACAACGGATCTCACAAGGTCACTCTCAGACCAGCTGTAAAACAATTAGGTGAAAGCACCGTCAGTTGTGACAACAAGGGTCTTGCAATGGTAGATGAGTAATTCTTATAATTCATAATTCATAGTACTTCTCATGGGCATTACTGCTGCTTTGGTAGTGCACAGGGAATGCAAATTGGTAGTAGGACTCCAGTAGGAGGAAAGAACTTGCTTCTAATTGGTGTTTCTAATGACCTCAGTGCATCCCAAAATGTTTCACAGCTAATTAATGACTTTTGCAGTACACTCTCTGCTGTAATATAGTAACCACAGTAGTCAATTAGCTCACAGCATGGTCTTACAAGCAGCAATGGAGTGAGCGATCATTAACACTACTTTGGTGGTAATGGTTAATGCATAAATGTTCATCAGAACAGCAAGGCAATATTTCTACTCTTCTTTAAATAGTGCCACAGCATCTTTTACATTCACCTCAGCAGGCAGACTGGACATTTGTCTCAAACGAAAGTATGCTATTCTCACCATTCAACATTTGATCAGGGTTTAGTTTTGGATTTGGAACCCTGGCATTAAGGTCAAATGGGGGTCACAAACTCTGAGCAGCAGCGTTTCTTCCTGAAATAGCCAATTACTGACCAAAGGGCTGTCCAATAAATATTGGCTCTGGGGTCTCAAAACTGGACAGCGAATGGGAGATTTTCAAGCTAAGATGGAACTTCAGGCTTACAGTATGTATAAAAGACAGAGAGAAAGAGAGAGAGAGAAAGGGAGAGAAAGAGAGAGAGAGGGGGGAAAGAGGGAGGGGGAGAGACAGAAAGAGAAAAGAGAGAAAGCAGTATTGCAAACTAGAACATTGGCCACAGTTGTCAATAAAAAAGTGAAAGAACTGTGGATGCTGTAAATCAGGAACAAAAACAGAAGTTGCTGGAAAAGTTCAGCAGATCTGGCAGCATCTGTGAAGAAAAAATCAGAGTTAATGTTTTGGGTCCAGGGACCCTTCCTCAGAAAGGTGTGATGAGGGGTCACTGGACCTGGAACGTTAGTTCTGATTTTTCTTCACAGATGGTGCCAGACCTACTGAGCTTTTCCAGCAACTTCTATTTTTGGCCACAGTTGTCAGTCAACTATCATAGAGGAGGCTCACCCTCCAGGTATGTCCTATTCTAAGATTCTTTCATGGGATTTGAGTGTGTTGGCAAGACCTGCATTTGTTGCCTCATGGAATTTATAGTTTATTACATACATTACTTGATAGAGTTGTACAAAATGATCAGAGGTTTCAATAGAGTGGACAGCCAGAGACTTTTTCCTAGGGTGGAGGTAGCTATTACGAGGGGGCATAGTTTTAAAGTGAGTGGAGGTAGATATAGGGGAGATGTCAGAGGTAGGCTCTTTACTCAGAGAGTGGTCGGGGCGTGGAATGCATTGCCGGAGAGGGTAGTGGAGTCGGCCTCATTAGGGGCATTTAAGCGGCTATTAGATAAGCATATGGATGATAGTACAAGGCAGGGGTGGAGGTTAGACAGACCTTAGGTTTAGGGTAAGAGTTCGGCACAACATCATGGGCCGAAGGGCCTGTACTGTGCTGTACTGTTCTATGTTCTATTAGTCCACATAAGATATACTACAGATAGTTGGGCTCTTCTTCAGTCAGATTTCTGACATTTATTTACAAAAGTTACTTTTTCAAAAGCTGCAATATTACAGGCTTACACACAGAGTCTGGGTTCTGTGCTTACTGATCTTACTATACCTTCTACACATATATAGCTGATGGAATGCATTGAATTCACTACACAAACAGAGTGACTGGAGGGACGGCAGATACCTTTACACTGGCTTGTTTTTGTTCAGACATTTTATCACCATGCTAGGTGACATCATCAGTGGAGCGATGATGCAGCGATGTTGTTCTACTCCGATTGGAATTTATACTGTCCCATCCGTTATGGTGAGTAGTGTCATTTCCGGCTTTGATCTGTATGGGTTTGTATATGGGGTCCAATTCTATATGTTTGTTGATTGAAGTATAGGTGGAGAACCATGCCTCTAGGAATTCCTGTGCGTGTCTATGTTTGACTTGGGCTACTATGGTTACCTTGTCCCAGTTAAACTGATGGCCTTCATTGTCTGAGTGTACCGATATTAAGGAGAGTTCGTCGTGCCGTTTTGCTGCTAACTGATGCTCATGTATTCTGATGGCTAGTTTCCTTCCTGTAGGTCCGATGTAACGTTTGTGGCAGTCTTTGCATGGTATTTTGTAAACCACGTTCGTTCTGCATGTTGTGGGAACAGGGTCTTTAATCCTTGCAATTGTTTGTTGTGGAGTGGCTGTGGGCTTGTCGGCCACCATGATTCCTAGTGGTATTAGGAGTCTTATTGTCAGTTCCCGATATGTTCCTGATATAGGACAGTGTGGTCAGTGTGTTAGGGCGTACGGCGTCCTCCTGTTGTTATCTGTTTTGTGGATGAATTTGCGAGGATATTCGTTTAAAGTGAGGATCTTGTATAAGTGTTCTTCTTCTTCCTGGTGTGGTTCTGGAGTGTTGCAGTGTGTCCTGGCCCATTTAAATAGTGTCCTAATGCAGCTTTGTTTCTGGATGTTGGGGTGATTGCTGTGGAAGTTGAGGATTTGATCTGTATGGTTTGCTTTTCTGTATAGAGGTTCGGAACTCCCTGTTTGTCAATCGCTCTACTTTAACATCCAGAAACGGAAGTCGATTGTTGTTTTCTTCTTCCCTTGTGAATTTAATCCCTGTGAATATGCTGTTGATAAGGTGGTGGGTCTCTTCTAAATCTTTTGCGGTAACTTGTTACTGGCTGAATTTCCATTTGTGTATAACCCTTGGCTCCTGCTCATCTGCACCTTCTCCTACTCTGCCTTGATGCAGTAACTGTGTAAACAGTGCTTACAGTTACTGGCTTCCAAAAACGGCAGTAATCCTTTTTTGTTCTAAAACCAGCAGTTTCCCCATTACAAACCACAATCAAAACCTCAGAAAAATAAAATGTTACACTGTACTGGTGTTTTTTATAAATGGTAAAGTGAGAACAAAGAGGAGATTGGCATGTTGATGCTATTAATGTGTTGAATCTCGAGTTCTTGGTGAGGGTAGGAAATGGCGCTGCACTGAGGAGTGGAGAGATTGTGAACTTCTCCTCAAGTAATTGCAATTTAATGCTGTAGCACTTGGCATCAATTGGTCATCCCTCCCTTAGCTCATTTATTCATTATTCTCACTCTCCTTACCAACTTTAGACTAATGGATCTCTTCATCCTGAGGTTGATCGAAGGTCTGGCTCCTGTACCGGGCAGAGCCAAGGAGCAAAAGCAGGCAATGACAAAGTTGGCGGTTTGATCTGAGCTTTCCTCCAGAGCTCCTTCTCAGTGGCCAAGACTTGCTGAGAATTTAGATGGTCTTCTCAATCAGAGCTCTGGTGGGTTCTTAAGTGCTTTTGAAGTTCCTGAGCAGGAATTATGAGCTGTGTGCTCAGGGTATATCTGCTATCCTCTAGTCGTCAGCTTAACACTAGACAGCTTGGGAGAAATTGAATGAGCACTGAGGATGGAGGCAAAGCAATGGCTTCATGATGACTGTCAGGGATCTCTGTTCAGTCCTGTTTACCACCATATGTCACTTGTTTTGTGTTTTGAGGAAATTGAATCATTTACATGGAAGCATGTGAGAAAAGAAAGAAAGTCACACATCGATATGTGCTTTTCATAACTAGAGAACAAGGCACATTTTTTTTTAAAGCAAACAAAGAGAATGTGGATTGGGGAAGGCTACATTAGATTGGAAAATAGTAAAATGCAACTCATTTATTCAAGAAAGCTGGAAACTACAGACCAGATAGATTAAGACCTGCCATGCGAAAAAAGTTCAAAGCTACTATTACTGACGTTATAGCAGGGCACTTTGAAAATTTCAAGGTAATCAGTCAGAGTCTACTTGATTTTGTGAAAGGGAAGCCATGGTTATCCAACTTAGAGTCATAGAGCTGTACAGCTTGGAAATAGACCCTTTGGTACAACTGGTCTGTGCCAACCAGATATCCTAAATTAATCTAATCCGATTTGTCAGCATTTGGCCCATATCCCTGTAAATCCTTCCTATTCATACACTCATTTAAATGCCTTTTAAATTTTGTAATTGTACCAGCCTCCACCACTTCGTCCAACAGCTCATTCCATACACGCACCAACATCTGTGTGAAAAAGTTGCCCCTTAGGTCCCTTTTAAATCTTTCCCCTCTCACCTTAACCTTATGCCCTCTAGTTTTGGACTTCCCAGGGGAAAAAGACCAGGGAAAAGACCTTGACTATTCACCCTATCCATGCCCCTCATGATTTTATAAACTCCTATAAGGTGAGCCCTCAGCCTTTGACATTCCTGGGAAAATAGCCCCAGCCTATTCAGCCTCTCCCTATAGCTCAAACCCTCCAACCCTGGCAACATCCTTGTAAACCTTTTCTGAACCTTTACAAGTTTCACATCATCCTTTTTATGGCAGGGAGACCAAAATTAAATGCAGTATTCCAAAACTGATCTGAGTCCCTCTGATTCTCAGTACTTTGTAGCGTCCTACTACTCAATATGTAGTCCTTTGGTATGCAGGCATAGCAAGTGATTAGGAAAGCAATGGGGGAGTTAAATGCAAAAGCTATGCTTCAGTTGTACAGGGCATTAATGGGACATATCTAGACTATTATGTGCCATATTAATCTCCTTATTTAAGGAAAGATATAAATGTCTTGGAAGCAGTTAAGAAGTGACTTACTAGACTAATACCTGGAATAGGCAGGTTGCTTTATGAGCAAAGTTTGGGCAGACTGGGCTTGTATACATTGGTATTTGAAAGAGTAAGAAGTGACCTGTGGAAGTAGGTTGCCCTTTCAAGTAGTTCACAGGAGTCTCCTATTATTGCTGCTAAGGCAACTTATTTTTTGGTCCATAATGGTACCATCCAGGATCCTCACAGAGTCCCTGAGGTGTCCTTGACAGCACCTCCGCAGCCTCATATCACAACAAGTGTTGAAGTGATGCCACTGTCTACAGAAAGGGGATATTCCTGTCCTCAAAACAGTGGGCAATGCAGTGATATTCTCATCTCTTCACTCCCACCATGGTCCTCAGAATGCACTTGATTCTTCTTCTAAACAATTACACTTGTCCCTACCTCAGGTGCAAAGCTAAGAGAAAAGAGTATGAGAATTCCACTTCATTATTTTCATATTTGAGAGGCTGTAACCTGGAGTCTTTTCTGGCGAATCATTTCTTTTTCCCCTATTGGTCTTCACCGCTGCTACATTCAACTCTTCATGTGAGTCGTAATGAGACAGGAATAATTAATGATCTCACAGTTAGGGATCCTCTCGGAAGGAGCGATCAAAGTATGATCGATTTTAAAATACAGATGGAGCGTGAGAAGGTTAAATCCAGTACCTATGTCCTGTGCTTAAACAAAGGAGACTGTGAAGGAATGAGTGAGGAGTTAGCCAAGGTAGAATGGGAGCAAAAACTTTATGGTGGGTCAATTGAGGAACAGTGGAGGACTTTCAAAATGATTTTTCACAGTGGTCAGCAGAAGTATATTCCAGTGATAAGTAAGAACTGTAGGAAAAGAGACAGCCAGCCATGGATGTCTAAGGAAATAAAGGAAAGTATCAGATTGAAAAAAAAACACATACAAAAAAGCAAAGAGTAGTGGGAAACTAGTAACTGGGAAATCTTTATAGGCCAACAGAAAGCCACAAAAAAAGTTATAACGAAATGTAAGATAGATTATGAGAGTAAACTAGCTCAGAATATAAAAAATAGGCAGCAAAAGTTTCTATAAATATGTAAATCGTAAAAGAGTGGCGAAGGTAAACATTGGTCCTTTAGAGGATGAGAAGGCCAATTTAATAATTGGGAACGAGGAGATAGCCGAGACATTAAACAGTTATTTCGTGTTGGTCTTCACAGTGGAAGACACAAATAACATGCCGAAAACTAATGGCAAGAAGGTTATAGCAGGCGAGGACCGAGAAACTATCATTATCACTAAGGAGGCAGTGCTGGGCAAGCTAATGGGGCTAAAGGTAGACAAGTCTCCTGGCCCTGATGAAATGCATCCCAGGGTACTAAAAGAGGTGATGGAGGAAATAGCAAATGCACTAGTAATTATTTACCAAAATTCACTGGACTCTGGGGTGGTTCCCGCAGATTGGAAAACAGCCAATGTGATGCCACTGTTTAAAAAAGGAAGTAGACAAAAAGCAGGTAACTATAGGCCAGTTAGCTTAACTTCGGTAATGGGGAAAATGCTTGAATCTATCATTAAGGAAGAAATAGCAAGGCATCTGGATACAAATTGTCCCATTGGAATCACCCAGCATGGGTTCATGAAGGGTATGTCATGTTTAACTAATTTGGTGGAATTCTTTGAGGACATTACTTGCATGGTGGACAATGGGGAACCTGTGGAAGTGGTGTATCTGGATTTCCAGAAGGCATTTGACAAGGTGCCACACCAAAGGCTGCTACATAAGATAAAGTTCCATGGTATTACAGGTAATGTATTGGCATGGATAGATGATTGGTTGACCAGTAGAAAGCAAAGAGTAGGGGTAAATGAGTGTTTTTCTGGTTGGCGGTCAGTGGCTAATGGTGTGCCTCAGGGATCAGTGTTGGGACCGCAATTGTTCACAATTTGCATAGATGATTTGGAGTTGGGGACTAAGTGTGGTGTGTCAAAATTTGCAGATGACACTAAGGTGATTGGTAGAGCAAAGTGTGCAGAAGACACTGAAAGTCTGCAGAGGGATATAGATAGTCTAAGTGAGTGGGCAAAGGTCTGGCAGATGGAGGACAATGTTGATAAGTGTGAGGTCATCCATTTTGGTAGGAATAACAGCAAAATGGGCTATGTTTTAAATGGTAAAAAATTGCAGCACGCTGCTGTGCAGAGGGACGTGGGTGTCCTTGTGCATGAATCACTAAAAGTAGGATTGCAGGTACAGCAGGTGATTAAAAAGGCAAATGGAATTTTGTCTGCCATTGCTAGAGGGATGGAGTTTAAAAACAGGGAGGCTATGCTGCAGCTGTATAGGGTCCTGGTGAGGCCACACCTGGAGTACTGTGTGCAGTTTTGGTCTCCTTACTTGAGAAGAGATATACTAGCACTGGAGGGGGTGCAGAGGAGATTCACTCGGTTGATTCCAGAGTTGAGAGGGTTGGATTATGAGGAGAGACTGAGTAGGCTGGGATTATACTCATTGGAATTCAGAAGAATGAGGGGAGATCTTATAGAAACATATAAGATTATGAAGGGAATAGATAAGGTGGAGGCAGGGAGATTGTTTCCGCTCGCAGGTGAAACTAGGACTAGAGGGCATCACCTCAAAATAAAGGGAAGCAGATGTAGGACTGAGGTCAGGAGGAACTTCTTCCCCCAAAGGGTTGTGAATCTGTGGAATTCCCTGCCCAGTGAAGCGGTTGAACCTACCTCGCTGAATGTTTTTAAGGCAAGGCTAGATAAATTTTTGAACAGTAAAGGAATTAAGGGTTATGGTGAGTGGGCGGGTAAGTGAAGCTGAGTCTCAAAAAGATCAGCCATGATCTTATTAAATGGCGGGGCAGGCTCGAGGGGCCAGATGGCCTACTCCTGGCTTAGTTCTTATGTTCTTATGTCGTAGGCCAAAGACTAGTCATTGTCAGAAGCGGACATTCCACTTCACCAATGTGTTAACCCTTCACAGAAGGAACAAGAGAGCATAAACATCCTATGTAAGCAGTGGGGCATTATTAAATGCTCACTATCAAATGGAAGTCATTAAAAAAGAGACACTGCGATAATACTTAAGATGAGATCGTTGAGTGAAGGGAAGCAAACTCAAGACATTTTACACTCCAGCAATTGGTCTTGCACATAACCTAGGCAAGTTTCTGTGATGCATAAGAAGTGTCCAAACTAATCAGCGTACTGCTGTTGTGTTTCAGTTGTACCTGATTCCCATTGCCACATAGTGAAGCTGATGCCTGCTCAAGGAAAGGGTGAAGTAAGGACCAGATTTTCTCATCTGCCTCTTCCGAGGCCTCAGCTCCATTTCACTGTAAACATTGAACATGCTGCTACACTACATTGTTAACCTATTCTGTGGCTTCTCTCAGCACCAATTCTATTTTGTCTAGATGTTCATAATGTTCAGCTGTGATAACAACTTCTTGCATTGACCTTGCAGTGCACTGAAAACTGTATTTGCTTTGGGTAATGGACTTTCATTTCCCTACTTACCTGAATGAAAAGAATTCTGAGTGCAGAAGAACACATCTCGAGGTGAAGCTCAGTTCAATTATAGCAAGTAGTGGCTTGTACATTGTCATTTACAGCACACAGAAGTCATCTGTGAAATCACTTACTTATTTCTTGGCTCAATAAGAGCTTTGTTTTGAGCAGTGGTGCATGAAAGACAACGTAAGACATCAGGCTAGTGCTCGTAACAGTCTTTCCCTTCCTTATTCTAAGTTCAGCCTGGATCCAGTGTTATTCTGGACTAGGAATTGAAGCTGAAAAAGTGACATTGGTAATGGATCTTAACCTAGGTTCATTGCATTTTGGTTAAATTAAATACTCTGGTCATTCTAATGCTAATCACAAGAATTCTTCTATTTTATTCACACGCAGTTCTGAGGAAGGGTCACTGGACCCAAAGTGTTAACTCTTTTTTCCTTCACAGATGCTGCCAGACCTGCAGAGCTTTTCCAAAAACTTTGTTTTTGTTCCTGACTTACAGCATCTGCAGTTCTTTTGGTTTTTATCTTCTATTTTGTTGTTCAGCAGAAAATAGTGATCTGAAAAGGTTCAGACAAACGGCAGAAGGACACAATAATACAGTCAGGAAGGCGGCCATTTGGCCCATTGTGTCCATGCTACTCCTTAAAAGAGCTGAGCAATGTGTCATTGACCAGAGCTTTGCATATAATTTGCCTTCAATTATTTACCCAATTCAGGAATCACTGAATCTGCTTCAATCATTAACAAGCAGCACTAAAACAGATAATCTGGTGATTATCTCATTGTCCTGTTGGCAGTAACATGTAGTGTGCAAATTGCCAACCATGTTTCCTATATTACAACTTCAGAAGTACTTCATTGTCTGGAAAACCTGACACCCGAAGGTCATAAAGGCACTATACAAATGCAAATGTAGAGAGAAAAACAGAGTTAGTGTTTTGAGTGCAGTATGACTCTTCTTCAGAACTGTTGTGATGAAAAGTCAGATCAGATTTGAAACACTGCCAGCATTATCTCTGTGTTTGCTTCAGATTTCTAGCATCCACAGTAACTTATTTTCCCCCTATTTGGCCATGATAAAAGAGAGCAGGTCAGTCAATAGAAATCAGTAGAATTGAATATCTGGCTGCAAACCCAAGCAACACATTTTACAAAGCTAAATAAGAAAGATTTCTACTCTTGTATCTTTTGATCCACCAAGGAAATTCTGATGCTACATGAAGATGAAAAGGTTCTGTAAATGGTAATGCTTTTATTATAAACTTTAAATGGCCATGTTATCATGTAAAGCATTTTGGATGCTGCAAGTTGAGATATCGAATTTTTAACTTGTGCGATAAAAGCCAGTCTTTTCAAGTGTAATCAAGACAAATAGGTTCCAGCAAGGGCTATGAAGAATATTTTGCCATAAGTTGAACTGTCATTATTGGGAAAATGAAAAGTAGCCTGATTTCATTCATTGATTGTATGAGGCACGTTAAATACTCTTCACAAATCTTCTGTGAAAAATGTAATTAAGCATATAATTATGCTCTGCACGTCCTTTAGTTGGATTTATAAATGAGTCAAATTGAATTGTATTAAAGAAGGTGGCATTTGCCATTGAAAAGAAATTCATATTTAGAATGATGTTTCCTGTAAGAAAGACCATAAATAGCCAAATGAAAAATTAGCTTAATTTTATATTCCTAGAAAGCAGAAAATCATATTTTTGATGTGAGAGGAGAAAAATTTAAAAGGGAACTGAGGGGCAACTTTTTTTATTCAGAGGGTGGTTCATATGGGGAATAAACTGCCAGAGAAAGTGGGAGATGCAGGTACAGTTACAATATTTAAAATACATTTGGACAGGTATATGAATAGAATAGGTTTAAAGGTATATGGGCCAAATACAGACAAATGGAACTAGTTTAGTTGGGGAAAACTAGTCAGCATGGGCAAGTTGGACCAAAGGGTCTGTTTCCATGCTGTATTACTCTATGACTCCAAGTACCTTTTCTCTGAGGATCTGTGTTTATGAATTTTAGGTAGTTTTTTCTCTTGAAATAATAATGCCACAAGTCAACACAAAAACTCAGTTTTCTGTGAGTAAATGATCCTTATTCTGGAGAAAACCCATAGCCTGCCTCTTTCTTTGTAAGCTCATTGCCTGTGTCTGATTGTGTGTTAGTTGTCATATTTTATTGTTCTGTTGGGTAGTAGAAGATAAAGCACCACCCTTTTTCTCTCAAGAAAACCTTGGAATTGGCTTTCCTTCATTTTTGATCTGGTTAGCTAAGTTTCCTGGAAGTTTCATGGCAATGTGCTAAATATAAAAATGCTGTGGTTGATCAAGAGATGATTAAAAATAAAGGTGCCAATATCCCAACTCACACTGTCATAACAAATTTGGGAGCTTACCGGGATGTTCCCGATGATAGATGAAAAGTAGATTTAGAACAGCGTTGACAAAGTTTCTTGAGTCTTTAATATTAAAGGTGCTAAAATGTCTTGGCTTGATGTTAATGCTTTCATATAGAAGGATAAAATAACTCAGGATAAACTAACAAGCTTGTCCTTGGAATAATTAAAAGTGATAGCTAAGCACTTACAGATGAAAGTTTTGCCTAAAAGCTAGGAAAACAGAAATTGCAAAATTTGTGGCAAATTGTCTGGAGATGGAAACTGAGGATAATGAAACAGATAAATTGATATTGAAACAGCAAAAATTAGAACTGAAATCTCAACAAACAAAAACAGGCTGTGTACTCAGCCCCTTATTATACTGCCTATACACTCATGTCTACGTGGCCAAATTTCGTCCTAACCCCATCTACATGTTTGCTCATGACAACACCATTGTAGGCCACATCTTAAACAATGATGAGACAGAATACAGGAAAGAGATAGGTAGCTTGGTGGCATGGCGTAAAGGTAACAATCTCTTTGTCAATGTCAGCAAAATGAAAGAGATGGTCATCGACTTCAGGAAGCAAGGTGGAAGGCATGCCCCTATGTACATCTGGTAGAGATGGTCGAGAGCGACAAGTTCCTAAGAGTGAAACACACCAACAATCTGTCCTGATCTACCCACGTTGATGTGACGGTCACGAAACCATGACAATGACTCTACTTCTTCAGGAAGCTAAGGAAATTCAGCATGTCCATAAAGACTCTTACCAATTTTTATAGACGCACCATAGAAAGTATTCTATGCAGACTCATCATGGCTTGGTACGGCAACTGCTCTTCCCAGGACCATGAGAAACCACAGAGAGTGGTGAACACAGCCCAGTCCATCACACAAACCAACCTTCAATCCATTGACTCCATCTATACTTCACACTGTCTCGGGAAGGCAGCCAACATCAAAGACCCTTCCCATCCCAGCTGTACTCTTTTCCAACCTCTACTGTTGGGCAGAAGGTACGAAAGCTTAAACACATGTACCAAAAGATTCAAGAACAGCTTCATCCCTGTTGTTATGACACTTCTGAATGGACTTCTCAAATTTTAGATTAATGTTGATCTCACTCTTTCTGCACCTTCTCTGCAGCCGTAACATTGTATCCATTGCTCTGTTCTATTACCCTGATGCACTTTGTAAGGTAGGATCTGTCTGTACTGTACACAAAACAAAACTTTTCACTGTATCTAGGTACATGTGACAATAATAAATCAAATCAAATCAAATAATTCCAGGAAAACAGCAGAAAGAGAAAGAAAAGGCAAAGAGAGAGGAGATTTCCAGGCAAGGGAGATTGAAAGAGAAGGGGAAGCAAATTGAAACATTTCAAGCTGAGAAGGTAGCCTGGAATCAGCTATGGTAAAGGAAACACACCTAACTCAGAGATAAGAGTAAGTATCATAGATTGCCCATTTGATCCTGAAGTTTGGTCAGGAAGTCTTTATCTCCTTGGTCACAGTAAGTAGTAATCAGCACGAGGTATCTTTATCCATGTTTTAGCTGTGACTTCACGGCTCTCAAATCAAAATGGGGGATTTCCAGGATAGCTCTCTCCTGATTGCATACCACTGTGCCACCACCTCTGCTGGATCTGTCCTACCAGTGGGACAGGTCATATCCAGATGGTGATGGTGGTGTCTGGGACATTGTAAAGTATGATTCCATGAGCCTTGACTATGTCAGGCTGTTGCTCGCTATTCTGTGAGACATTTCTACCAATGTTAGCACTAGCTCGCAGATGTTAGGAAGGGGGACTCTGAGGGTTTGACAGTGCTAATGTAGCTGTTGTCATTTCCAATGCCCAGGGTTGTGGTAGGTTATTCATTCAGTTTCATTCCTTTTTTGAAACATTTGGTGGTTTGACACAGCTGAGCAGTTTGCTAGGCCAATTCAAAGTCAATCGTATTGTCATGGGTGTGAAGTCACATCTTGGCCCGGCCAGGTAAGGTTAGCAAATTTCCTTCCCCTAAGAGACATTCTTGCACTAAGTGGTATTATGATCACCACAAGCCCTTTAATTTACATTTTTCTTTGTTTTCAAACTTCAATCCTACCATATGAGACACTGGAATTCAAATTCAGATCCTGAGAACATTACCTGGGTCTCTGGATTATTAGTCGAGCAACATTGCCATTACACCATCATCTCCCTCCTTATAAAAATAAGCCAGAAAGGGCAGGGAAAATGATAAAGGATGCGAGTGTAGAGCTAGAAATCTGTTTAACTAGTACCTTCACAGCAAATTTACAACAGACCAGTGGCATTCTTGAACAGGTCAAGAGAACGTATAGGTGAAGGCTGACTTAGTGGAAGAGTAACAAGGGAGTTTGGCAGAAGTTGAATATCCAGCTGTTAGCAGTAATATTCCAGGAAAAAGGAAATAGGTTAGGCTGAACACCAAGGTAAAGGGAAAAGGGAAGAGAATTTATCCCACACCAAACACCATTCACGGAAGCAATTAAGAACATATGATTGAGTTATAAAGAAAATTACTCAGTGGGATATTCAAGAAACAGAATCAAATGTCAAACCTTCACCAGTCAAATCAGGTTGACACAAAATTAAGTAAGAGTGAGGTGCAGGATGCAAGTTCAGACACCCTACAGGAGGCAAACTTCAGTTTAATACCCACCAACTTTTGGGACTATTGAAGCCAATAGATGGATTATACAACTAGGCAGTGAAAGGTAACAACATTGGAATGTGGCACAGTTCAGCAAACAAGTCTGACTACTAGAACCAAAGGAGATTTTGAACAGAGCTTAGGACAAAGAGAGTGCATGCGGAATATGTTCCTGCTGGGTCCCAGTTTTTTTATGTATTGTTATTTCATATTGACTCTGTGAGGAATACTCACTGCAACCAAAGTAGGAAAATACGTTCTGCATAGTGAAGGCTGTTACAATCGTCGTGAAAAATGAACCATTAATATTCAAGTTTCATCATTTGACTTTAATACCCATGGTTTTCATGGATGTAAAAAATTTCACAAAGGCCTCTGCTAACCTGAAATGGCTGCTTTGATCACCTGCTATTCTTAGGCACTCCACACGCATATCCAAAACCAGCTGCCTTTGAATTACTATTTACTCAAGAAGCTCTAAAACTCACTGAACATTCAAGACATTGAAATCTTATGGTTTACTCTCACTTGCCTTATTACTGCTGTCAGAATGATCACTGATTCTTCATTATTTTCATTTTACTCTTTGATCAATTTTGGTTTACAGCTATGAACTGAGAACTGTAAACTGGAATGATATTTAGATTGTGGGTAGCAACCTGTGTTTAAAAAAATATAACAGTACAAAGAAGCTCTGATCTGTTTGTGAGGCCAGGCTTGGAAGTTGGTTGCAGTTTGTTCTGGATCAAAAGGTTCGAGAGATGCTGTGACACTGAGGGAGAGCCGTATGTTGAAATAGACTGGGGATGTTGGCCGTAAACAAGGTCATTACCTAGGAATTGGAGCCAGCAAGTCTAGAGAGGCCTAATGCAGATGGCAGATATTAAATCGTAACTGGGACTTTGTAGGGAGATGGTTAGTCTGCCAGGGAAAGACCAGAATTTTTAAACGAGTTACCATAGAATCACTACAGTGTGGAAGCAGACCATTCAACCCATTGAGTTCACATTGTCTTCCAAAGAACATCCCACCCAGACCCACTCCCCCTACCTTATCCCTGTGACCCTACATTTCCCACAGCTAATCCACCTAATCTGCACACTACAGGGAAATTTAGCATGGCCAATTCACCTAACCTGCACATCTTTGGTCTGTGAAAGGAAACCAGAGCACCCAGAGAAAAGCCACGGAGACGCAGTGAGAATATGCAAACTCCACACAGGCAGTCACCCAAGGGTGGGATCAAACCCAGGTCCCTGGCAGTGTGAGGCAGCATGCTGCTCAGATGGGTTTTGGACTGTGTTTTCTGGGAGAAGGAGCTTTGTTGTTGATGCTGCAACATGACGATTGGAAAGTTCCCTGTTTACCCTCCCACTATTAGCTATTGGAAGTTCAGAAAATAGAAACTATGTTATAAGTATCAATGACTCCCTGTGAATAAGCTGAAAAGTTGGCCCTGATCGACATCTTCAGAAAATCAAAAAAAAAACAATCATTTATGCCTGTGGAACAATGCATCATGAAAACCATTTAAGTAATCTGGCTAGTTTTGTAATTTTCTTCTATTTGTCTTTTAGCAGTGTTTATTTGTCTATTTTTTTCTGTGAATGGGGTCGAAAACAAAGGTTATTGGGTTTAAGCATAGAAATTGATTAGATTACTTTTTTGTTTAATTTTGCTCTGCTAAAGTTAGTGTGTTGTTAATAAATTGCTAAGCCTTTTGTTTAAGTTACAAACTGATGTTGGAAATTGATTGTTTTGCAGAATCTGGAATTGTTTATTCAAATAAAAAGTCTGGTTAGAACATAACATAAGAAATAGGAGCAGGAATAGTCCATCTGGCCTCTCAAGCATGCTCCACCATTCAACAATATCATGGCTGATCTTTTTATGGACTCAGGTCCACTTATCCACCTGCTCACCATAACCCTTAATTCCTTTGCTGTTCAAAAACCTATTTACCTTTGCCTTAAAAACATTCAAGGAGGTAGCCTCAACTGCTTCACTGGGCAGGGAATTCCACAGATTCATAACCCTTTGGGTGAAGAAGTTCCTCCTCAACTTAGTCCTAAATCTGCTCCCCCACATTTTGAGGCTATGCCCCCTAGTTTCACCCAACAGTGGAAACAACCTCCTTGCTTCTATCTTGTCTATTCCCTTTGTAATTTTATAGGTTTCTATACGATCCCCTCATTCTTCTAAATTCCAATGACTATAGTCCCAGTCTACTCAATCTCTCCACATAAACCAACCCTCTGAACTCTGGAATCAATCTAGTGAATCTCCTCTGCACCTCCTGCAGTGCCAGTACATCTTTTCTCAAGTAAGGGGACCAAAACTGTACACAATACTCCAGGTGTGGCCTCACCAGCACCCTATACAGCTGCAGCATAGCCTCCCTGTTATTAAACACCATCCCTCCAGCAATGAAGGACAATATCCCATTTGACTTCTGAATTACCTGTTGCAACTGCAAACCAACTTTTTGTGATTCATCTGGTCCCTCTTCACAACAGCACGCTGCAATTTTTCACCAATTAAATAATAGTCAATTTTGCCGATATTCCTACCAAAGTGCATGACCTCACATTCACCAACATTGTACTCCATCTGCCAGACTCTTGCCCACTCACTTAACCTATCCATATCCCTCTGCAGGCTTTCAGTGTCCTCTGCACTTTGCTGTATCACTCATCTTTGTGTCATCTGCAAACTTTGACACACTACACTTGGTCCCCAACTGTAAATTGTAAACAATTGCAGTCCCAACACTGAGCCCTGAGGCACATCATTAGGCACTGATTGCCAACCAGAAAAACACCCATTTATCCCCACTCTTTGCTTTCTGTTGGTTAACCAATCCTCTATCCATGTTAATACATAATCCGTAACACCGTGCACCTTTACCTGACGCAGCAGTCTTTTGTGTGGCACCTTGTTGAATGCCTCCTGGAAATCCAGATACACCACATCCACCCATTCCCAACTGTTCACTGCGATCATAATTTAGAATTATAGAGTCCTACAGCACGGAGACAGGCCCTTTGGCCCAAACTGATCCGTGCAGACCAAAATGTCCATTCACGCTAACCCCATTTCCCTGCACTTGGCCCATATCCTTCTAAACCTTTCCTATCTATGTATTTGTCCAAATGCCTTTTAAATGTTGTTAATGTACCCACTGCTAATTCCATATGCATACCACCCTCTGTGTAAAAAAAAATTGTCCCTCGGGTTCCCATGTATTCTTTCCCCTCTCACCTTAAACTGATGCCCTCTAGTCCTCGATTCCCCAACCCTGGGAAAAAGACTGAGTGCATTCACCCTATCCTCTCATGATCTTATATACTTCTATAAAATAACCCCTCCATCTCCTACGCTTTGAAGAAAAATGTCCTATCTTGTCCAACCTCTCCCTATAACTCAGTCCCTTGAGTCCTGGCAACACCCTTGTATATTTCTTCTGCACTCTTTCCAGTTTAATAACGTCCTTCCTATTAGCAAGGTGACTAAAACTGAACACAATACTCCAAGTGCAGCCTCACCAATGTCATGTACAACTATATCATAACTTCCCAACTTCTATACTCAGTGCCCTGACTGATGAAGGTCAGTGTGCCAAAAGCTTTCTTCACTGCCCTGTCCACCTGTGACTGCACTTTCAGAGAACCATGCACCTGAATTCCAAGGTCCCTCTCTTCCACTACACTCCTTAAGGCCCGACTATTCACCATGAAACTCCTATCTGGCTTTGACTTTCAAAAATACAACACCTCACACTTATCTATATGAAACCCCATTTGCCATTTCTCGGCCCACTTCCCCAGCTGATCAAGATCCTGCTGCAATTTCTGATAACCTTCCTCTCTGTCCCGATACCGCCTATTTTAGTGTCATCCACAAACTTACTAATCATGCCTTGTACATTCTCATCCAAATCATCGATATAGATAACAAACAGCAATGGGCCCAGCACCGACCCCTGAGTCACACCACTAATCACAGGCCTCCAGTCAGACAAGCATCCTTCAAGTATAAACCTTTGCTTCCTACTATCAAGCCAATTGTGCATCCAATTTGCCATCTCTCCCTGGATTCCATGTGTTCTAACCTTCCAGAGCAGCCTATCAAGTGGAACCTTATCAAAGGGCCTTACCGAAATCCATATAGACTACGTCTACTGCCCTGCCCTCATCAAGCTTCCTGGTCACTCTCATCAAAGAACTGTAACAAATTTGTGAAGCAGGATCTCCCACGCACAAAGCCATGCTCACCACTCCTAAATAAATCCTGTCTTTTCCTCAAAGAATTCCAGTAAATTAGTTAAACATGACCTACCTTTCATGAACCCATGCTGCGTTGACCCGAGGGGACAATTTCTATCCAGATGTCTTGCTACTTCTTCCTTCACTATACATTCTAACATTTTCCCCACTACAGAAGTTAGGCTGACAGGCCTATAGTTACCCAGCTTTTGTCTACCTCCTTTTATAAACAGTGGCGTCACACTTGCTGTTTTCCAAACTGCCAGAACTGTCCCAGAATCCAGCGAATTTTGGTAAATTATCACAAGCACATTTGTTATTTCCGCCACCATCTTTTTTAGCATCCTGGGATGCATTCTGTCAGGACCAGGAGACTTGTCTATCTTTAGCCCGATTAGCTTACCCCACAATACTTGTTTCATGATGATGATCGTTTTTAGGTCCTCACCTGCCATAGCCTCCTTGTCATCAGTTATTGGCATGTTACTTGTGTCTTCCACTGTGAAGACCAACATAAAATACTCAGCAAATAAAAACCGAAAGAACTGCAGATGCTGTAAATCAGAAATGTTCTGAGGAAGGGTCACCGGACCCGAAATATTAACTCTGAATTTTTTCTCCACAGATGCTGCCAGATCTGCTGACCTTTTCCAGCAACTTCTATTTTTGTTCATTAAATACTCAGTCACTTCCTCTTTT
The DNA here is from genome assembly GCF_021869965.1 of Rhincodon typus. Lineage (NCBI taxonomy): Eukaryota > Metazoa > Chordata > Chondrichthyes > Orectolobiformes > Rhincodontidae > Rhincodon > Rhincodon typus. The sequence goes on from NC_063337.1 coordinate 15,768,238, forward strand.
CCCATTATTAAATTCCCCTTCTCATCCTCTTAAAGGACCAATATTTACCTTAGCCATTCGTTTTTGTTTAACATATTTGTAGAAACTTTGTTATCTGTTTTTATATTCTGAGCTAGTTTACTCTCATAATCCATCTACCTTTCTTTATAGCTTTTATGCATGGTTTTCTGTTGATCTTTAAAAATTTCCCAATCCCTAGTTTCTCACTAATAGTTGCCACTTTGCATGTGTTAACTTTCAATTTGATACCCTCCTTTATTTCCTTAGTTTATCCATGGCTGAATATCCCTTTTCCTACAGTCCTTCCTTTTCACTGGTATATAATTTTGCTGAACACTGTGAAAAAACACTTTGAAAGCCCTCCATTGCTTCTCAGTTGTACCACCATATAATCTTTGCTCCCAGTCTACCTTAGCCAACTCCTCCCTCATCCCATTGTTGTCTCCTTTGTTTCAGTTCAAGACCCTGGTGTTGGATTTTACCTTTTAACTCTCCATCTGTATTTTAAATTCAACCATACTGTGATCACTCCTTCCAAGAGGATCTCTAACTATCAGATCATTAATTATTCCCGTCTCATTACACAGGACCAGATCTAGGATAGCTTACTCCCTTGGGGGTTCCATTGCATAATGTTTGAGGAAACTATTGCGGATACTTTCTATGAACTCTCCTCAAGGCCACCTTGACCAACTTGGTTTGACCAATCAAAATGTAGATTCAAATGCCCCATGATAATTGCTGTACCATTTTTAGGAATCAATGTGTCAGTTTTGAGTGTCTTTGAAGGTTTTAATTTTAGTGTGTTGAAAATACGGGGGTGGACAGGCTGATTTGGTTCAGTTGTCTGTCTTCTTGCTGTAACACTGCATGCATTGAGAGATGTGAGTTTGCCTACAGCTATCTAGGTTGAAATAAAATAATGATACAGACACTAGAATCCATATTAGAATGCAGCCTTTGAGCAAAAAGAGAGAGAAAGCAACATGATGACATCTAAGATACTGGATACTCTTCTCTATCTCTTAGTTTCAACCTGAATCACAACAAGCCATGGACTGCAGTGATTCAAGAAGGCAGATCACCATTACCTTCTCAAGGGCAACTAGAGATGGACAATAAATGCTGGTCCAGATAGTAATGCCCATGTTCCACAAATGAACAGAAGGAACTCTTGGATCTAGTCCCACTCTAGGATTTGATTTACCAGATTAATGTCTGGAATGGACAGTTGTCTTGAGTGAAGGGTGAACAAGCTAGGTTTGTATCAATTGGAGTTTGGAAGAGTAAGAGGCAACTTGATTGAAACATATGTTGCAAGGTTGAAATTGGGATGTAAAATGGATGTTTTGTCTTCTGGGAGAATCAAGGACTGTAGGTCATAGTTTAAAAATAAGAGGCTGCTCAGTTAAAACAGATGAGATGATTTTTTTTCTCTCAGAGGAGAATGGGCATTCGGAACTGTCATCTTGAAAAAGTAGCAGAAGCCGAGATTTCGAATATTTAAATAGTAGAGATAGATAGATTTATGGCTAAGTATGGCTGAATAGACTGGGGCTATTTTCCTTGGACCATCAGAGGCTCAGGGCTGACCTTATAGAGGTTTATAAACTCACGAGGGTCATGGATAGGGTAAATAGACAAGATCCCTGTCCCAGGATGGGGAGTCCAAAACTAGATAACATTGGTTTAAGGTGAAAGAGGAAAGATATAAAAGGGTCCTAAGGGGCAACTTTTTCACGGAGAGGGTGGTGCGTGTATGGAATGATCTGCCAGAGGACGTGGTGGAGGCTGGTACAATTACAACATTTAAAAGGCATCTGGATGGGTATATGAATAGGAAGGGTTTATAGAGATCGTGGCTAAATGCTGGTAAATGGACTAGATTTATTTAGGATATCTGGTTGGCATAGACGAGTTGGACCGAAGGGTCTGTTTCTGTGCTGTACATCTCTGTGACGAAGTGGGTGAGAGTTATCAGGGGTAGGCAGGAATGTGAATTTGAGGCTACAATGAGCCATGATCTTATTAATTAACGGAGAGGCTCAAGGAACTGAGTATTCTACACTGCTCCTTATTCATATGTCCATATCTTTGCATTGATCGATGAGGTAGACACAAGAACAAGTTTATTTTAAACTTAAAAAAAGTCACAATTAAAGAAAGAGCTGAGGAGAAAATGCTTTCAAGGATCAATGTTAAGAATTAAGAATTTTCTGCTGCAAGTCAATTTTGTCTTGGACTAAGTGATGCTTTTCTCTGATCTAACGTCCTATAAATCCATTTTAAGACTTCCAGTAGCAGAACCGTTTAGATCAGGTGACCTAGTTAATGTTGCCTTCCCTAATCGAGGTGGTAATGTTAGTTAGAAGTCGATTCTTTACAAGGGAAAAATCAGCTAATTGAGCATCAGTTATAACTGAAATTAGAACCAAGTAGTAATCCTTTGGGTGAAGCATAGAAACTAGGAATAAGCCATTCAGCCCATCAAGCTTGCTGTACCATTCAATAGGATCATGGCTGATCATCTAACTCAATGCCATATTCCTGCTTTCTCCCAATACCTCAATCTAGATATTTATCTGTATTGCTTCCTTGAATACATTCAGTGGCTGAGCCTCCACAGTCCAGTGTGGTAGAGAATTCATTTGTTCACTACCCATTGAGTGAAGAAAGCTCTCCTCATCTCAATTCTACATGGTATACCCTATATCCTGAGACAGTATCATCTTGTTCTAGACTCCCTGCATTTAGTCTGTCCAGCCCTGTTCAAATTTTATATAAGTTTCAATTGAATCTCCTCTCATTCTTCTAAACTCTAGTGAATATAGATCCCGTTGAACATATCTCTCCTCCCAGGTATGTCATGTTACAGAAGTACAGGACAATTATGAGGCCACTTTTAAAATACAGCGTTCAGTTCTGGTTTCCCTGCTACAGGAAGGATATTGTGAAACTTGAAAAGGCTCACAAAAGATTTACAAAGATGTTACCGGAATTGAAGAGTTTGGGCTATGGGGATAGACTGAATAGGCTTGGGCTATTTTCCCTAGAGCTTCGGAGACTGAGTGGTGACCTTCTAGATGTTTATAAAATCACAAGGGGCATGGAAAGAATATGAATAGCCAAGGTCTTAGTCCCAGGGTAGAGGAGTCAAAACTAGAGGGCATTTGTTAAAGGTGAGAGGGGAAAGATATAAAAGGGACCCAAGCAACAACTTTGTCAGTCAGAGGTTATTGTGTGTATGGAATGAGCTGACAGAGGAAGAGATGGAGGCTGGTACAATTATAACATTTAAAAAGCACCTGGATGAGTACATGAATAGGAAGGGTTTAGAGCGATATCAGTCAAATGCTGGCAAATGGGACTAGATCAGTTTAGAATTTCTGGTCAGCTTGGAGGAGTTGGACTGAAGGGTCGGTTTCTGTGCTGTACATCTCTATGACTCTATGAAATACCTGCCATCCTTGGTAGCAGGTGAGCAAAACGTCACTGCATACCCTTTGTGGCAACTATGTCCTTTTTTATGTAGGAGACCAAAACTATACTTAATACTCCAGGTGTGGTCAAAACCGTACAACTGAAGTAAGACATCCTTACTTATGAATGCAAATCCTCTTGCAATGAACCATCTACCATTTGTCTTTCGAATTGCTTGCAGCTCCCATCTGCCTACCTTAACTGATGTACAAGAACCTCGGATCCTTTCCCATACCATTTAAATAATACTCTCCCTTCTCTATTTTTCACATTAGAGTGTATTTAGCCATATTATACTGCATCTGCAATGTACTTATCCACTGACTCACCTTGTCTAAGTTACCTTAAAGCCTCCTTGCTTCCTTCTCAAAATCCAACCCAGTTTTGTGTCATCATAAAACTTGGAAATGTTGCAACTGGTTCCATCATTCAGGTAATTTGTTTGTATCACAAATAGCTGGGCCCAAGTACTGATCCTTGAGGTACCCCACCAGTTTTTGCCTGCCACTCAGAAAAAGACCCATTTTCTCTCATTTTGTTTCTTGTCTGTCAAACAATTCTCAATGCATGCTAATATTGCTTTAAATTTTCCCACTGACCCTTTATGAGGAACCTTGCCAAAATCCTTCTCAGAATCCAAATACACCACAACCACAGATGCTCCATTATCTATTCTACTAGTTACACCTCAAAAAAAACTTCAGCAGATTTGATTAAGCTTTGACACTGGCTTTGTCCAATCCTGTTAAAGCTTTCCAAATGTTCTGTTATTATGTCTTTTAAAACTGACTCCAGCACTTACCACACTATTGATGTTAAGCTTTCTGGTCATTAATACTCTGAGTTTTCTCTCCCTCCCTTTTTAAATAGTGGTGTTACATTTGCCTCACTTTAATATATAGGGACTACCCCACTGACTATAGAATTTTGGAAGATGATCACCAATGCATCCAATATTTCCAGGGTCACTTCCTTCAGGATTTAGATGATCAGGTCCTGGTGATTTGTCAGCATTTAATCCCATCAATTTCCTCAGCACCATTTCCTTATTAATACTAATCTTAGCCATCCACGGTACCATGGATGTAGCTTCTGCTGTTATTCACTAAAGGCTTACCCCCAACAATAGCTAAAATGTTTGATCTGTCAGAGGGGTCAACCACAGCACACTCCCACAATACCCGACTCCTGTTACACTGTCTGGTGGTCACCCATCTGCTTTCTGCACATTCAGTCTTTACCTGACACTTTGCTGAAAGTGCTGGCTGAAATAACTCCACAGAGGCTGTTATCCAGTCACCAAATCACCCCTTATTTACACATGGAAAGTTTTTGACACTGATCCAGCTTCCTTAGAGCCAGTTCTTAAGAGTGAACAGAACCTCTGACACTCCTGTTTATATCTGTCAGCCAGGACTCCCTGATTGGACCAGGTTAACCGCCCCAATCAGGGAAATCATATTCTATGAGATCCACCTGGTTGACCTCATTCCATTCACTACATTGACCACATCAATCTCAGCATTATGAATGCTTCACAATGAATCCACTTGCTGCTCCATTTACAAAATGTAGTTAGCCAATAGTCATGCAATTCCTGTACACATGGTCATCCAGGATACTTGATGTGTTTGTGACGTTTTCTGTAATGCAGGAGGATTACCTTACAAGTACACCACAACTTCCTTTGAGATACAATTTATTAGTTACTCACTTTAAAGAATACTAATTATGCTAGGGACTTTATCTCACTCCAAATATTCCAGCTGCACTGCCAAGTTCTTGTCATATATCTCCGGAGACCTTACTTTAACTCTAAACTTTAATTCCCTCACATTACTTTAAATTGCATTAAATTGCGCCTAACTTTGTAGATGATGGTGTGTTTGCTGAGCTGGGAGGTTTGATAGCAGACGTTTCGTGCCCTTACTGGGTGACATCCTCAGTGCTGTGGGGCCTCCTGTGAAGCGCTGTCATCTTGTGCCAGTTCGAATTTATATGGTCCGGTTTTTGCTGCTTCCGGTGGGTGCCATTACCGGCTGTGTGTTGTAATGGTCGGTATATCTTGTCTAATTCAATGTGTTTGCTGATGGAGTCCGTGGATGAATGCCAAGCCTCCAAGAATTCCCTGGCTGTCCTCTGTTTGTCTTGTCCAATGATAGTAGTGTTGTCCCAGTTGAAAGTGTGGCTTTTCTCATCTAAGCATATTGAAACCAAGGACATCTGGTCATGTCGTTCAGTTGCTAGCTGGTGTTCGTGGATGCGAGTTGCTAGTTGTCTACCTGTTTGTCCCACGTAGTGTTTTGTGCAGTCTCCACATGGTATCTTGTAAACCGCATTCGTCCTGCCCATGGTATCTATTGGGATTTTAAGCCTGGTCAGTTGCTGTCTTAGTGTAGCTGCCAGTTTGTGTGCTGTAATCATTCCTCGCGGTCTTTGTCTGGCTGTCAGTTCTGAGGTGTTTTTTATATATGGTATGATGGTTATTGTTTGGGGTTTTGGTGTGTCCTGGTTGTGTTTTCTGTGGACGAAGCTGTGGGGGTATCCATTCCTGGTAGAGACCTTGTAGAGGAGTTCTTCTTCCTTCTGTGTGTAGCGGCCCTTTTGAACAGGGTCCTGACACAGATCCTTTTGTGTGAGTTGAGGTGGCTGCAGTGATTGTTTAAGACTTGGTCAGTATGTGTGGATTTCCTGTTTGCTTTTGTCGTGAAGTCACTTTCTCTTTTCTTTCCACCATCACATCCAGGAATGGGAGTTTGATGTTTCTACTTGATAAACACAGCAGATGACAGAATGAGGAACAGATCACCAAACACTGCATATTCAAGCTGCTGGTCTTATGCTTAACAACACACTTTACATTCAACTGCAGGATATATGAACAGATCAACAGGACACCCATGGGCTCACCCATCTCTGGACTGATATCTGAGGCAATCATGCAAAGGCTGAAACAAACTGCCCTCCCACAGATCCAGCCCAAGCTCTGGATCAGATACGTGGACGACTCTTTTGTAATTATGAAAAGAACAGAAATTGAGAACACCCACTGACTCATCAACACCATACTCACAGGGATCAAATTTACAAGTAAGGAGTAAAACAACAACAAACTCCCATTTCTGAAGAAGGGTCTAGGCCCGAAACGTCAGCCTTCCTGCTCCTATGATGCTGCTTGGCCTGCTGTGTTCATCCAGCTCTACACCTTGTTGTCTCTAACAAACTCCCATTCCTGGATGTGATGGTGGAAAGAAAAGAGAACAGTGACATCACGACAAAAGCAAACAGGAAATCCACGCATACTGACCAGATCTTAAACTATCACAGCAACTACCCCAACTCACATAAGAGGATCTGTGTTACAACCCTGTTCAAAAGGTCCACTACACACTGCAGCATATCTGATCTGCAGAAGGAAGAAGAAGAACACCTATACAACTTCTTTACCAGGAATGGATACCCCCGCAGCTTCATCCACAGATACCTAGCCAACACTCAACACAACCAGGACACACCAAAACCCCAAACAATAGCCACTATAGCATATATAAAAAACACCTCAGAGCTGACAGCCAGATTACTCAGGCAGTGAGGAATCATGATGGCACACAAACTGGCAGCTACATGAAGACAGCAACTGACCAGGGTTAAAGACCCAATAGATACCATGGGCAGGACGAATGTGGTTTACAAGATACCATGTGGAGACTGCACAAAACACTACGTGGGACAAACAGGCAGACAACTAGCAACTTGCATTCACGAACACCAGCAGCAATTAAACAACACGACCAGATGTCCTTGGTTTCTATACACACAGACGAGAAAAATCACACTTTCAACTGGGACAACACTACTATCATTGGACAAGCCAAACAGAGGACAGCCAGGGAATTCTTGGAGGCTTGGCATTCATCTGCAGACTCCATCAACAAACACGTTGAATTAGACCCGATATACCAATCACTACAACGCACAGCTAGAACCGGCACCTACCGGAAGCAGCAAAAACAAGACCATGTGAATTCGAACCGGCACAAGACAACAGTGCTTCACAGTTGGCCCCACAGCACTGAGTAAGGGTACGAAACGTCTGATATCAAAATTCCCAGCTCAGCAAACACACCAACATCTACAACCAGCACCTGAGCTACAAATCTTCACTCAAACCCTGAGCCTAACTTTCTCAGTTAAATCCAAATGCAGCCACTTGTTTAAAAAAAATACACTTTTCTGATTTACAGCAATTTCTTACCAACCAAAGACCTTACAGTTTTCCTGTGATATTGCTTTTTTTTTCACTTTATTTCAAACCAGTTGCTTCTCCAAAGGTCCTACTGCTTCTCCAGCTACCTAGTAAGCAGTGTAGGCCTCAATCCTCAGCCCCAATTTATATATTCCTGCTCCCCCACAGATCCCTCTTGGGTCTTGCTTTCTCTCTGACTCGTCAGGTAACCTTCCAAAAATTCAATACCTCAGCCAATGAACTTACAGATTTTCTGCGTCATTCCTAGACCATGAGAGAAACTCCTGAACTGAGCAGTAATGACAAGGAAACTTTATTAAGCAATTAATCATAAATTGTATTGCAACAAGCCAATGTTTTAAATCTATTTGAACCACAATGCCAAAAGTTTTAATGCAGCAGATGCTATGGTTCTCTGGAGGCAGGTTTCAATAAATTGTTGCTCCATTTTACAGAGGCACTTTTGCCAGTAATTAAGTGTTTATAAGAAATAAAGAGTGCCAACTCAATAAGCAGTGATGCAACCCTTTCATCTCCGAAGCTCAGCTCACAGTGGATGTCAAATCATCTAACTGTTCACCTGTAGCCAAAGTCACATAAATTGCTGGTATTGAGTGTTTTCCTGGATCAGTTAGGGTGTCTGAAGTTGCTTTTCTGGTCATAGAGTCATACAACATGGAAACAGACCATGCGGTCCAACTTGTTCATGCTGAGCAGGTATCCCAAACTAAACTAGTCCCACTTGCCTGCAACTGGGCCATATCCCTCTAAATATTTTCTATTCATGTACCTATCCAAATTTCTTTTAAATGTTGTAACTGTACCTGCATCTACCACATCCTCTGACGGTTCATACTACACATGAACCACCCTCTGAGTGAAAAGGCTGCCACTCAGGTCCCTTTTAAATCTTTCTCCTCTCACCTTAAAAACAAACGCCCTAGTTTTGAAATCACCCACCCAGCCTAGGGAAAAGAACTTTGTCCCTCATGATTTTATAGAACTTCTATAACATCACCCTTCCACCTCCTACGCCCCAGTGAAAAAGGTCCCAGCCTATGCAGCCTCTCCTATAACTTAAACCCTCCATTCCCAGTAACATCCTGGTAAACACTTTCTAAACCCTCTCCAATTTAATAACTTCTTCTTATAGCAGGGCAACCAGAACTGTACACAGTGCTCAAAAAGTGGCTTCACCAATGTCCTGTACAGTCTCAACATGACATCCCAGCTCCTATATTCAATGGTCTGAGCAATGAAGGCAAGCATGCTAAATGTCTTCTTAACTACTCTGTATACCTGTAATGCAACTTTCAAAGAACCATGTCCCTGAACCCCTTGGTCTCTCTGTTCGACAACAATACCCAGGGTCCTACCATTAACTAATGTAAGTCCTGTCCTTGTTCATTTTACCAAAATGCAATACCTCACATTTATCCAAATTAAACTCCATCTGCCACTCCTCAGTCCATGGTCCAATTGATCAAAATCTCTTTGTAATCTTAGATAACCTTCTTCGCTGTCAACCAATCACCAATTTTAGTGTCATCTGCAAACTTACTAACCATGCCTCCTATATTTTCATCCAAATTGTTTATATAAATGACAAAGAAAAGTGGACCCAACACTGATCCTTGCAGAACACTGCTGGCGACAGGTCTCCAGACCGAAAATCAACCCTACACTATCACCCTCTGTCTCCTACTGTCAAGCCAATTTTGTATTCAGTTGGCAAGCTCTCCCTGAATCCCATGTGTTCTAACTTTACTAATTAGTCTACCATGTAGAACATTGTCAAAGGCTTTACTAAAGTCCCTGTAAACAACATCTTCTGCTCTGTTCTCATCAATCTTTTTGGTTACATCGTAAAAAAACTCAATAGTTTCCCCCTGGGAAATTCTCCACTGGGAACCCTCTACTTGTGGTGATGGGGCCTTTGAATGGGCTTTCAACTCTCTTACATGATGAGAAAGGTTTTAGGAGAAAAGTGAGAAAGGACAAAGGCTTTTGCTGCAGACAAGTTATCTCTGTGACGGTTTGTGTCCAAATCCAATAGCTTTATTACATCCAAAAACTGGGTTGATGTGACCTCTCTGAAAAGTTGTAGACTCAGTGACTCCAATCCAAGCATCTTGTACATGCAACATTTTCCCTGCCACGGCTCGCCTCCTTTGCTCTGCAAATTGTTATGTCCAAAATGTCGAAGATGTAGATATATGTTATCAATTATATTCTGAACTAATATTTCAGTTAATACATCATCCTAACAAATGTAATCTCTCTGCAGTTTGCTCTGCTACTTTCTAAGGTGCTTGGAGACAGAGAGCAGAATCAGTGAACTTGAGACATCTTCCTGGAAAACTCTGTCTGATCCTGGTATCCCATTGTTCATTCTTTAAATTCTAGCAGTGTTATTGAATGTAGCTTCACTTTGTAAGAAACAAACTCTGTTTTAAGTAGAGCTGGCTAGCTGCAGCACACCAGTGAAATGCAGATTGGGCTGTTGCTAAATGTGGGAGACAGCCAGCAGTTTGTAAAAGAAGCTAGCAGTGAAGGAGATATTCAGGCCCATGCTACAACCAGGATAATTTTTGTGGGCACCAAATTAGTGTGGAATATGTAGTGTAATGCGATCTCTGCATCCAAGATATAAGGTGGCTGAATTTTTAGCCCCACATTTCATAATTACACAACTCAAAAACAAAATTAATACAGGAAAGGACTCTTGTGGCACAGTATTAATGTACCATTGAGGCAAAAGACTTGGGTTCAAGTCCCACCTTCTCCAGAAGTGGGTCATTCTACATCTGAGAAGGTTAATTAAAAATATCTGAAATATGACACGGGATATCTTTGCTATTTCAGCATTTGGGCTTCACGTCTACTGAGACTGGATTCCACTTAAGTTATAGTCAGAGTACACCAGAGGTTTCTTTCAAAAAGGTTTCAATGGATGTAGGCATCACAGGCAAAGCCATTAGTTGCTGCTGATCCCCAAGTAAACTCGAACAGAGTGGCCTTCTAGGCTGTTTCAGAGGGTAGTTAAGGGTCAACCACCTTGCTGACAGTCATAGCATCATAGAGTAATACAGCATGGAAACGGGCCCTTTGGCCCAAACTGGTCCATGCTGACCATGGTGCCCACTCAGCTAGTTCCAATTGCCCGCATTTAGTCCATCCCCCTCTAAACACTTCTCATCCATGTACATATTTGAATGTTTTTTACATGTCGCTATTGTGCCTGCCTCAACCACTTTCTCCGGCAGCCCATTCCATATACACATTGCTTTCTGTGTGAATAAGTTGCCCCTCAGGTCCTACTTGAATCTAGCCCCTCTCACTTAAACCTATGCCCTCTAGTTTTCAAGTCCCCATCCTATCTATGCCCCTCATGATTTTATATACCTCAATAAGGTCATCCCTCATTCTCCTACATTCCAAGTCTAGAGTCAAATGTAGGCCAGACCAGCTAAGGGTGGCAGATTTTCTTCCCCAGAAATCATGAGTGAACCAGATGGGTTTTTACGACAATAGTTTCATGATCACCATTACTGAGATTAGCTTTAAAGTCCAGATTTTAATTGTTACATTTAAATTCCAGCAGCTTCTGTGGTGGGATATGAACCCATGTCCCCAGAACATACTCAATTGCCCAATTCCTATTTCATCTACTTACTCCACTTAATTCTGTATAGCCTTGCTCTAGTTTGTACAGCATTGTTCATTATTGGATTAGAGCAAACTGATGTTGAAATAGAAAGACTTTCTGTGCCACGTATGTCACTATACTCCTATCTAAAACTCTGTAATTAGAGGTATTCATTACTTTGGCCTTGTTATTCCTGTTTTTTCTGTAACATGTTTGCATGGGTATTTTACTGTTCAGCAGTCTATAACATAACATACTGACTAAAAGAGAAAAAAGCTTACATGTATACAGCACCATTCATAACTACCCAATGTTTCAAAGTGCTTCACAGCCAATAATGTAAGAAACACAACAAACTCCCACATTCAGCAATGTGATAGCAGAGAGATCATTTGTTTTTTGTGATGTTAATTGATTAAATATTGGCCAGCTCACTGGAGAAAACTCCTCTTCTCTTCTTTGAAATAGTGCCAAGGGGTTGTATACACCGACCTGACAAAGCAGAGAAGGCAATTGTAACATAGAAACATGGAAAATAGGAGCAGGAATAGCCTATTTGGCCCTTTGAGCCTGTTCCACCATTCAATATGATCGTGGCCCATCTTCCAACTCAGGCCCCTGTTTCAGCTTTCTTCTCATACACTTTCATTCCTTTATTTCCAAGAACTATATTAAACTCCATCTTGAAAACATTAAAAACTTTGACCTCAATCTCTATCTGTAGCAAAAAATTCCATAGGATCACCATTCTTTGGGTGAGAGTTTTTTTCTTCATCTTGGTCTTAAATGGCTTAACCCCATATCCTTAGACACTACTGTCATCAAAGACCCATCACACCCCAGTAATGTTCTCCTTCAGCCTCTTCCATCAGGCAGAAGACATAGAACACATGCACCAGCAGGCTCAGGAACAGCTTCTTCCCAGCCATTATCAGAATGATGAATGGAGTCTCCAACTTCAAATAATGCTGATCTTGCTAATGTTGATCTTGCCTAGCACACATCCCGTGCAGTGTAATCTGTATGCCTCTGTCAAAATTTTTTTTCACCCTATGATCTGTTCATACTTGCTTACTATGATCTGCCTGTACTGCTTGTAAACAAAGCCTTCCATTGTACTTAGGTACATGTGACAATAAATAAATCAAATCAAATCAAATCAAATCAAAGATAGAAACTTGAATGATGACCACCAATCCATCTATTATTTGTAGGGCCACTTCCTTAAATACTCTAGGATGTATTATTATGTCCTGGGGATTTATTGACCTTTAATCCCATCAACATCTACCTGACGATATGGAAGATTGCTCAGATATGTCCTAAACACATAAAGCAGGACATATCCAACCCAGCCAATTATCATCCCATCAGTCTACTCTCGATCATGGGTAAAGTGAAGGCATTAACTGTGTTATCAAGCAGCACCTATTCAACAATAACCTGCTCAGCATTGCCCAGTTTGGGTACCACCAGAACTATTCAGTTCCTGACCTCCTTGGTTCAAACATGGACAAAAGAGCTGAATTCCAGAGGTGAGGTAAGAGTGACTACCCTTGTCATCAAGGCTGCATTTGACCAAATATGACATCAAGGAGACCTAGCAAAACTGGAATCAATGGGAATCAGGGGCAAACTCTCAACTGTTTGGAGTCATAGCACATAGGAGGATGGTTGTGGTTGTTGGAGGTCAGTCATCTCAGCCCCAGGACATCTTTGCAGGAGTTCCTCAGGGTGGGTCCTAGCTCCAGCCATCTTCAGCTCCTTCATCATAGAGTCAGAATTGGGATGTTCACCAATGACATGGACTGCTTCAGCATCTGGCGAAGTACAACTGCTGCTGAACATTGTGCAATCATTCTCAATCCGAGATGGCTGTGCAAGCTTACTTCATTGGTTATATTCAAGACGGTGATCTAAATGTTGTAATTGTACCCACCTCTACCACTTCTTCTGGCAGTTCATTCCATATACACACCACACTCTGTATGAAAAAGGTGACACTCAGGTCCCTTTTAAATCCTTCCCCTGTCACTTAAAACCTATTCTCTCTAGTTTTGGATTCCCCCATTTTGGGGAAGAGACCTTGGCTATTCACCTTATCTATTCCTCTCATGATTTTATCAACCTCTATAAGGTCACTCCATAACCTCCTATGCTCCAGGGAAAAGAGTCCCAGCCTATCCAGCGTCTTCTTATAACTCAAATCCTCCAGTCCCAGTAATATCCTTGTAAGTCTTTTCTGTACCCTTTCCAGTTTAATAACATCCTTCCTGTAACAGGGCAACCAGAACTAAAGGAAAGGTTTAGAGGGATATGGGCCAAACACAGGCAAAATGGACTAGTTTAGTTTGGGAAACCTGGTCAGCATGGATGAGTTGGACTGAAGGGTCTGTTTCGATGCTGTATGTATCTATGACTCTATAGATTTTTAAATATTAAAAAGACCATGAGATATACAAAAGGTATAGGAAAAAGGTGTTGATGTTGAATCCATAATCTGGTTAAAGAGTAAAACAGGTTCAATGAGCTGAATGGCCTACTTCTGTTTCTGTTTTCTATATTTCCATGCATTGCAGTTCAGCTAGGAAGGAGGATCACACAAACTTTTTGTCTGAAGTTAATGGCTTACATTTGCTGCTCTGTTTTCAATTTACAATTACAAAGTCACACAATAACATTTAGGAAAGGTGAGCTTTTAAATTTAATTTATGGTTATTTTAAAAAGATTGCTCTGCGAAGAAGGCTGTTCAGTGAGTATTTGATTGTGTGCAAGTTGGCTATCTTGATCTTTCACATCATCCCTGTAGTAACCTACAGTGAACCACTGAAACACTGGACTAATTAAAGTAATGAACAAAGTTAAAAAGAAAGTTAAAAGCTTTGGAGGTTCAGGAACTACCAAAATACAACACAATAAATGGAACTAAAATGTGAAAATGTTACAAATACATTATAAGTCTAGTCAGCATATGAAATAAATAAAATCAAAAGATGAGTTAGTATTTTGGGTGGGACTTCTTTTCTGACCAAAGTGCCCCACTCAATGCACCTTTATTCTCTCTTCAAAAACTGATAAGGACACTGAGTTTTCTAGAATTTTTCTATTAATTCGAATAAACTTGATTACCTGAAACAAACAAGAAACAGAAATTGCTGGAAAAATTCAACATTGTCTGGCAGCACCTTTGGAGAAAAAGCAGAGTTAATGTTTCTAGCCCAGTGACACTTCTTCAAAACTCAGAGTGAATCACTGGATCATTGAACTCAAAATATTAACACAGTTTTTCTCTCTACAGAAGCTGCAAGACCTTTTGAGTTTCTCCAGCATTTCCTGTTTTTGTTTGTATCAGATCTGCAACATCTGCAGTTCTTTGTGTCATTGTAATAACTTATACCTGTTGGCTTATCATTATCCATTTAATTTTCTAACTGTTACCTTCCCTCACCAAAAATAAGTGATTTTTGAAGGGAAATAGTATTTTAGAAGCTGCCAGGAATTGTTAATTGCCACCCACTAAGTAATGAAAATTAGATCTCTTGAGTTCCTAACTTCCCACAATCTCCCATTCGTACAATCTACAAAACATTTAAAACTCAGTTACAAGATCGTCCAGGTCATTACTTCTTGACTAGCAATGGAGAAAGACATCCTCTGTGAACTGTGGGTGATGCAAACGGATACCAATTACAAGTGACTTGAAGACAATAAGGACTGCAGATACTGGAAGCCAGAGTCTATAGGTGTGAAGCTGGAAAAGCACAGCAGGTCAGACAGCATCCGAGGAGCAGGTAAATCAATGTTTCGGGCCGAAACCTTTCATCAGGATGATCTTGGCGAAGGATTTTGGCCTGAAACGTTGACTTACCTACTCGTCGGACACTGCCTGACGTCACACCTATTACAAGTGAATTGCCTCTGACCTCTCCCCTACATTTTTTAAGCTTACTACTGACCTGGACTTTGAGCTTTTGCCCCTTCCAAAAGTTAATTAGTTCTATAAATATTCCTCCTATCTTAATAAATCGTCAGCTTCAAATGTGATATGCCAATCCTCGTTTGCTTAAGGGAAAATAAGAGCTGTTAAAGTATTTAAGTGTTTTGATGATGTGTTAATGCGCAGGGATCTAATGCTAAAAGCTGTTTGAGGAATTTATATTCATTGTTTTGAATGAAGAAACATGAGTTGATTATGGTCGTATATACTTAGCAGCATTTTCAATCTTCAATACAACCAATCAGTCAAAACAAACCTTGTTGCCAGCCCATAATTTTGACTAATGAAAGCTTGTTTTTGCATAATTCAGTTTGGCCTGTCTGCACACTGTCTCATGATCATTTATCATCTTACAGTATCTTAATTTACATCATTAATACTATTTTATTTCCTTCTCTGCGCACCTGTCTACACAAGACAACATCATTATGGAATAAATAAATTAAACTCAATCTAATGTACTTCAACCAGTTTGGCTCTCTTATTCTCTGTATTATTTTATACGTACCTAAATTTATTGGGAAGAAAGAACCTGCTCCATTTGTAGGCCTGTTTAATATGATGGCACAACCATACAGCTACATCTTTGAAGGGGAGATGGTAAGAATTCTCTGTTGCTTCGGATCCTCTTATATGGCATGAATGTTATTTGTAACTTACTAGCACGGGTCATTCACGTATTGTTCAGGTCTTGCTGCATGCAGGCATGGATTGATGGAATATTTGAGAAAGTGCTGAATGTGATATAATCATCAATAAGCACTCCTACTTTTTTACCTCATATTGGAGGGAAGGTCATTGATAAAGTAGCTGAAGTGTGACCAAAGCAAAGGTACTAAAGAAAGGAAGTGATGCCTTTTATTCAGGAGGTATAATTACATCATGAATGCTTCTAAAAACAATGACATATCTGACAGCATCACTAACAGACTTGAATGTCTTGGAGATCTCTATCTTTTACCTTGTCAGCTATAATTCAGAGAAAGTTCATGGTTGGAGAGACAAAAATATTTTTTTTCTGTGAGCATCTTCTAAAGAAGGATTCCTTTCATATAAAGGGATGGTGGGTGTTTTAAGCTCCTTGGCCAACATGTGGTGACCTATGAATTGATTGAAATTCAATGGCTTCACAGTCATGACTTGTGTTCTGATATAAAGGGCACGTTCATCTGCAATCTCTTTCTGCTCCTTTGTTGTAAGATTTACTGTTAAAGTAGTAAAGATAAGAAATTCAGATGTATGTGTTAGCATTTACATGTTAGCATCCTACAGTGTAAGTTAACATGGTTTGTTTGTTTTGAACAAAGGACACCATTAAGTTTGAGAATTTTAAAAGCTGGGATTTTTTTCTTTCTTACTTAATGGTATCCAGAATATTGCAGGATTCCCAAGTTCTGAGACATTGTTGCAGAATATTTAATGCCAGTCCAGTCTGTTTTGTAGTTCTACTTGTTCCATTTTGGTGGCAGTGTGAAAATCAATCCCTCATTAATTGCAAGTTACACTTGGCAAGCAACGTATGTCAAATAGACATTGGAGTTGCTGAGGTGTTGTAAAGTAATTATCTCATGATTAGTTACTTCAAAACTGATTTGAGGATCTGGAAAGAGTCATAGAGTCATACAGCATGGAAATAAGATCCTTTCGTCCAACTCGTCCATGCAAACCAGATATCCTAAATTGATCTAGTCCCATTTGCCAGCATTTGGCCCACATCCCTCTAAATGTTTCCTATTCATGTACTCATCCAGATTCCTTTTAAATATTGTTGTTGCACCAGCCTCCACCACTTCCGCTGGCAGCACATTCCATATATACACCACCCTCTGCATGAAAAAGTTTCCCCATAGGTCCCTTTTACATCTTTCCCTGTTCACTTTAAACCTATGTCCTCTGGTTTTGAACTCCCCTACTTTGGGAAAAAAGACTTGGCTATTCACCTTATCCATGCCCGTCATGATATCAGGTCACTCCTCAGCCTCTGATGCTCCAGGAAAGATAGCTATTCAGCCTCTCTCTATAGCTCAAACCCTCCGACTCTGCAATATCTTTATAAAATCGTTCCTATAACAGGGAGAACACAATTGCACACAGTATTCAAAAAGTGGCCTAACCAGTGTCCTGTACAGCCACAACTCCTATACTCAATGCACTGACCACTAAAGGCAAGTGTACCAAATGCCTTCTTCGTTACCCTGTCTACCTGCGACTCCATCTTCAAGGAACTATGAACCTGTACCCCAAAATCTCTTTGATTGGCAACACTCCCCAGGCCCTTGCCATTAAGTATATAAATCCTGCCCTGACTTGCCTTACCAAAATACAACCCCTCACATATATCTAAATTAAACTCCATCTGCCAGTCGTCCAGCCATCAGCCCCATCTGATTGTCCCATTGTACTCTGAGATAATGTTCTTCACTGTCCACTATACCACCAATTTTGATGTCTTCTGCAAACTTACTAACCATTCCTCCTACATTAACACCCTAATCATTTATATAAATGACGAAAAGCAGTGGATCCAGCAGCGATCCTTGTGGCACACCGCTGGTCACAGGCCTCCAGCCCAAAATCAACCCTCCACAACCAATCTCTGTCCCCTACCTTCAAGCCAATTTTGTATCCAAATGGCAAACTCTGCCTATTTGAATGCTATTTGTTTTGGCACTAAATGTTACTGATATATTCACTTATTGCAAAATGGCCACAAACATTGATTTGTGCAAAGTTGTCCTTCAAATATAACCCAAAATCAAAATCTAAAGCTGTTAATTACTCAATAAAATGAATAAATACTCAAGAGGCTGTGCTAGAGAAAATGTGTTTCAAATCATGCACATTTATGAAGCACAGAGTGTGACGAACCCCGAAGAACTCTGTGACATTCTCTCCATCAGCTGCACGTTCTTGTCCCTAAACGTTCAGACCCACACAAGTGTGAGATACAGAACTTCCATTGAATTAAAAACATCTTTCTCTTATATGGTGCATTTCTGATAGTAAAATGACTCCAAGTGATTATCAAAGATGTTATAGAAGGGGGATTTATCAGAGCAAACTGCAGAGCCATCTCCCTCATTTTTACTGACATAGTCGTTGAGTCTTCATCTTCCACTGTGGAACAGAAAATGACAAGCACCTAACACAAGGGTAACTGATGCTTGAAACTTCCTTTCCCTCGTCAGGTCAAAAACAATGTAGCATTAAAAGTTTTCGATATAAGGTGCAGTAAGTTCTCCATTTAGGATGAATTATAGATGCATCAAAAACTCTTTGAATTGCATTTCTAGAAGACTCAACCCATTGTTCTTGGCCCTGCAACAAGCTGTTTTCCTTTGCTACAGGTTCAAATCTCTACTATGAACCCTCATTCAAATGGATTAAGATCATGTGAAACATAGACATTTTGTCTATCAAAAAACAAGAACAAAGAACAACACAGCACAGAAACAGACCCTTCAGCCCTTCAAGCCTGCACCGACACATTTTGCCCTTCCATACTAATGCTGTCTTCATTTACGGGATCCGTATCCCTCTATTCCCCTCCTGTTCATGTATTTGTCCAGGTGCTTTTTGAATGCTGCTATTGTGTCTGCTTTCACCACCTCCTCTGGCAGTGCGTTGCAGGCACTCACCACCTTTTGTGTGAAATACGTGCTTCACACATCTGTTTTAAACCTCCCCCTTCACACCTTGAACCTGTGTCCCCCAGTAATTGGCCCCTCCACCCTGGAAAAAAGCCTCATACTTTCCCCTCTACCCATGCCATTCACAATCTTATAAACTTCTATCCGGTCGCCCCTCAACCTCCTGCATTCGGTGAAAACAAATCCAAGTCTATCCACCCTTTCTTCATAGCTAAAATCTCCCATACCAGGCAACATCCTGGTAGCCCTGTTCTGTACCCTGTCCAAAGCATCCACCTCCTTCTGGTAGTGCGGTGACCAGAACTGTATGCAATATTCCAATATCATTGAGCTTAATACAAATTACACATTTTAACTATTTTCAAGAGAGCTTATTTCCACTACTGAAACACAGCTTGTCAAATCCTTTCTTTGGAAATTGGATTAATTCTACCATCATGGCAGCAAATAAATGGAAATATGGCATAGCTAAGTGGTAGTAATCAAGAGCAATATGGCAATCAATACGATCATGTCTGATCATCTCTCTCAATGCCAACATCATTAACGATCCATCGCACCCCGGTAACGCTCTCCCTCAACCTCTTCCGTCAGGCAGAAGATACAGAAGCCTGAACACATGCACAAGCAGGTTCAGGAACAGCTCCTTTCCAGCTGTTATCAGACTGTTGAATGGACTCTAGCCTCAAATAATGTAACCTGCAATGTAACCTGTATGCCTCTAAGTTTTTTTGATCTGTACATCCTTTGCTTGCTGTAATCTGCCTGTACCACTTCCAAACACGGCTTTTCACTTTATTTTGGTACACGTGACAATAAAATCAAAATCAAATCGTGCTGTCTCCCCATACTCCTTGACCGCTCCGGCGTATAAATCTATTGATTTCTTTCTTATTCCATGATCAAGCCTCCACAGCATTATACAGTTGAGAATTCCACAGGTTTGCCACCTTCTAATCTCAGTGTCAATTGGCTGACCTTACATTCTGAAACCATGGGCCCCTCATCCAAAATCCCTAGCCAGGTAAAGCATCATTGCTACACCCAGTCTGTGGCATTTTAGAAGCTTCAATCAGATTCCCCTCAAATTGGTCTTAACTCTAGTAAATGCAGGTTGAGTTGGCCCAATCTCCCATCATTCAGCAAACCTGCTATCTCAGGAATCAGTCTCACGAACCTTTGCTGCACTCCATCCAAGGCAAATATATCCTTGCTTGGATGTTGACGCCAAAACTGCCCACAATACTCCAGTTCTGGTCTTACCAAGGACCTGCAAAGCTGGTGTAAGACATCCTTACACCTGTTCTTAAACCATTTTGTAATAAAGGCCAATATACTACTTCCCTTCCTAATTGTTTGTTGCACCTGCAATGTTTGCTTTCAGTGACTGGTGCACAAGTTCCTTTGCAAATTGATAATTATCTATCTGTCACTCTCTAAATAATACCCTGCCGTTTTGTTTTTCCTACCAAAGTGGATAATGTCACACTTATCCACGTTATACTGCTTCACTCACTAAATTGCCTTGAAGTCCCTTTACATTTCTTATATCCTCCTTCTAATTCAAAATCCCACCAAGTTTTGTGACATCAACAAACTTAACAATCTTACGATTGATTCCCTCATCTAAATCTAATATATGGTGGATAGCTGGGGTCTTGCACACTAATCTCACATGTAGGACTTTATCAGAAGCTTTCTGAAAATCCAAATACATGACATCCATTAATTTTCCCTCATACTCAAAAATCTCTATCTGGTTTGTCAAACGCTCTTTCTCTTTCATAAATGTATGCTGACTTTGTCTAATCCATCAATATTTTCTAAATGCCCTGTAATTGCAACCTTTGTAATAGACTCCAGCACTTTTCTTATTCCTGATGGTGGCTAACTGGTCTGTAGTTTTCTGCTTTCTCCTCCCTTCTTCGTTAAGCAGTGGGATTACATTAATCACTCTCCAAACTGTTGGGACTGTTCCAAAAAATATAGAGTTTTGGAAGATGACAACCAATGCTTTCACTATTTCCGCCTTTAGTACCCTGGGATATAAATTATCAGACCCCGGGAATTTATCAGTTTTCAATGCCATTAATTTTTCCAGCACTGTCTTTTGTTACTAATGATAATTTTCTTCACTTCCTCTTCTTATTAGACTCAATTTCCCTTGTGCATTATGACTATCTAATCAATTCACACTAACCAAAGCTTGCAGGGTGCAAACAGCTTTTGTCTGCAAATACTGAAGAAGATGTTGAGGATGCTGTGAAGTGTTTCAGAGACCACTAGCAGTCCTAGTAGTCTGTTCTTTCAGGCTTCAGTGATGTAAGAAACATTAACGGAGCTCTTCCATTCAAAATTAAAATGTATAATTTAAATAACAATGAGAAATACACAAAACTGATGAAGAGTTATTTATTGTTTCTTCATACTTATTGTTAGATGATTGCATTTGTTTTGTTTTAACAATCTCTTTATTCTCTTTGTTTTTCGTGGTGTACACTCACTTTCATCACACACACGCGCTCACACACGCATGCACACACACGCACACACACTCACTCACGCGCACACACGCGCACACTTGTGGTCAATCAATTGCTTAGCTGACGCTGCTGATTTGCTACCAGCTCCCACAAGAGATGTATTTGCATAGATTGTCTTGATCTTTCATCCAAATCTCATTAAAACAAACCCAAATGTATGGGTAAGTGTAATCATGGGCTTCCTTATGTAGGTTTTATATTACATCAGTGAGGAACTGAAAGGATAAAATAAATAAATAAACCATGAAGGTTAACACAGCTGACAAATGACAAATTGAAAGCAACTAAAAGAACTTTGGATAATCAACAATTGCAACTGTACAAGTGTGCACCTGTGACTTAGGGGAAAATAATTGGATTTGGCAGTTAGCTATTATGAAAATTTGAAAGTGATGTGTCATTATAGGGTAGTGCATACGTCTTGTAATAGGAGAGAAATCACTGTTGAGATTCTTATTTTCTTAAATTAAGCTTGTGGTCCAAGATTCCTGCCTCTGAGCTGGAAATTCAGTCATACCTGACAGATAGGAAGATGGTCGTGAATGTTGAGGGTCAATCATCTCAGCTCCAGGACATCTCTGCAGGAGTTCCTCAACATTGGGTCATCGGCCCAACCATCTCCAGCTGCTTCATCGATGACCTTCCCAGCAACATAAGATCAGAAGTGGGGATGTTTGCTGATGATTGCACAATGTTCAGCACCATTCATGACTCCTCAGGTACTGAAGCAGTCCATGTTCAAATGCAACAAGATCTGGACAATATTCAGGCTTGGGCTGACAAGTGGCAAGTGACATTTGCATTACACAAATGCCAGACTATGACCATCACCAATAAGAGACAATCTAACCACCACCCCTTGACATTCAATGGTGTTACCATCATTGAATCCCCCACTATCAACATCCTAAGAGTTATCATTGACCAGAAACTCAACTGGGCTCACCACATAAACAGAGTGGCTGCAAGAGCAGTTCAGAGGCTAGGAATACTGCGGCAAGTAACTCACCTTCTAACTCTTCAAAGCCTGTACAAGGCACAAGTCAGGAGTGTGATGGAATACTCCCCACTTGCCTGAATGGGTGTGGCCCCAGCAACACTCAAGAAGCTTGATACAATCCAGGACAAAGCAGCCTGTTTGATTGGCACCACATCCACAAGCATCCACTCCCTCCACCACTGACGCTTCTTAGTAGCAGTATGTACTATCTACAAGATGCACTGCAGAAATTCACCAAAGATCCTCAGACAGCACCTTCCAAACCCACGACCACTTCCATCTAGAAGAACAAGGGCAGCAGACATATGGGAAATCCACCACCTCCAAGTTTCCCTCCAAGCCACTCACCATCCTGAATTGGAAATGTATCACCATTCCTTCACTATCACTGGGTCAAAATCCTAGAATTCCCTGCCTAATGGCATTGTGGTTCAACCTACAGCTGGTAGACAGCAGCGGTTCAAGAAGGCACCTCACCACCACCTTCTCAAGGGCACCTAGGGAGCAAGAAATGCTGGCCAGCCAGCAATGCCCACATCCCACAAATGAATAGAAGGAGCTCTGGGATCTAGTCCCATTCTAAGATTTGATCACCATGAAAGGTGCATTCATAATGCATCCAAACAGGTTGATTTGTCAGCTGTAAATCCTTCCAGTATACCCGATAACAGGCAACAAGAGTAGGAAAATCTCCTGGTCAGCAATACTGCTGGAGGCTACGGTAAACCACTGCTGTACCTAGCCAAGTGTAACCATTATCATGAATAGTCTCTTAGGGCATAGTACCTGAAAAGACAGAGAGAGAGAGAGAGAACCAAAACATAACTGGTCATCGTTGCATTATTAACCATGTTCGTACTAACAAAGCATATCAGCAGGATATGGATGTCAGTCAGTGATATCAACACAATTGAATGAGAAACAGTCCCTTCTTAGAAATGAGAAGGCTGTGATATTGTCCGTGGGAATTCCTAAGAAATATGAATTAAGACAAAAATAAATCAGTGGAGCTGAGATAAGAAAGTCAGACATTGTAGTAGATATTGTTCCAGAGTAGAGCTTTGCAACATGAGTCTTCAACTCTCATGATCCTTGGCTCTTCTTGTGGTTGAGAGGATGTTAATGTTTTGGTACCTGAGCTCATCCATGTTGGATGAGAGCCAGCTGCGTGTGAGGAAGAACATGGGAAATGGAACATTGGACGTCAGGACAGAAATGGGCCAATTGACGCTTTGAGCCTGCTCCACCATTCAAAAAGATCATGGCTGACATAGGTATGATCTCAATTCCACCTTCCTGTCCGTCCTTATAATCCTCAACTCCCATGTCTGTCCAAAATCTATTGAAGTCAGCCTTGATTAAGTTCAACGTTACCGAATGCATTGGTATTTGGGAAGAGATTTTCACAGATATCCTCTGAAGGAAAAAGAATCTCTCCATCTCCATCTTAAAAGTGAGGCTGCTTATTCTGAAGCTATGTCTCCCAAGTTCCAATTTCTCCTACAAGGTTATCGAGGAGGGTGGTTCCATATCTCTAAAGTGCCCTGGAGATGCCATAGGACCAGTTGAGATTAGACATATGCTCAACTATCTTTTGGTAACTGGGATATTTTGAAACATATAAACTGGGAGCATGGATAGGATATTTGGCCCATCGAGCCTGCTCAGCTATTCAATTTGATCATGACTGATCCTCTATTTCAATGCTATATTTACGCTTTCACCCCATTATCCTTGATGCCATCAATATCTAATAAAACTATCTCTTTCTTAAATATATATGGTGACTTTATCTCCCACAGCCTTCTATGGTAGACATTTCCACAAGTTCACTGCCCTTTGAGTGAAGATATTCTTCCTTATCTCAGCCGTAAATAGCCTTCCCTGTATCCTGAGACTGTATTCTCTGGTCCTGGACTCCCCAACCAGGAAAAACAACCTCCCTGCACCTAGTCCATTCAGCCCTGTTTGAATTTTATACATTTCAATCAGATGACCTCGTATCCTTCTAAACTCTAATGATGATACGTTAGTTAAACGGTTCTCTTCTCATACAACAATCTAGCCCAGTGAACATCCACTACACTTCCTTGAAGACAAGGATATTTTTTCTTAAATTGGGAGACTATAACTGAGTGCAAGACTCCACATGTGGAGTCCACACTCCACTCTCACCAAGGCCCTACATAACTGCAGTAAGACATCCCTACTTCTGACCTCAAATCCTTTTGTGATAAAGGCCAAAGTACCATTTGACTTCCTAATTTCTTGCAGTACCTGCCTGTTTACTTTCATTGGCTGGTGTACAAGGATGCCCAGATCCGTTTGTACATCTACCTTTACCAATATATTGCCACTTACATAAAATTCTTCCTTTGTGTATCTTTTTTCCACATTGAAGTGTGTAAACTCACATTTAGCCACATTATAATGAATCTGTCATTTGTTTTATCATTCATTCAACTTGTATCCTCCTCACAACTCAAAATTCCACTCAGTTTTGTGTCATCAATAAACTTGGAAATGTCATGTATGGTTCCCTCATCCAGGTCTTTTATTAATGTCACAAACAACTGGGCTGTAGCACTAATCTTTGTGGGAGTCCACTAATCACTTGCTCCTTTTTGGAAAGAGACCCATTTATTCCCACTCTCTGTTTCTTGTCTGTCAACCAATTCTTAATCCATGCCAATAAACTACCCTCAATCCCATGTATGTTTTAACTTTGCCCACTGTGTCTTATGAGGTAACTTACCAAAAGCCTTTTGAAAGTTGAAATACATCATATTTGCTTGTTCTCCCTTATCTATTCTACTAGTTATATCCTCAAGATAATCTAATAGATTCGTTCAGCACGATTTACCTGTCATAAACCCATGCTGGTTTTGACACATCCCATTTAATTGCAGAAAATTAATGGTGTCTACATCACATTTGCTGCATTTGCAGGTTATGACCATACTGCCAATAGAGAATATAATGGAAATGTTTCTTTGTTACAAGTTGTACTACAAGAAATTGGTGGCACAGTCTTTTCATTTGATGCCAATAGAAAATTCTAAGCTACTGGAGGAAATTGAAATTTCCATTGAAATTGTAATTAAAAACGAGAATGATTGAGTATTCATAACTCAGCAGCCAGATGAATTGTATCCAAGAATACATAAGGAAATGAAAGTGGAGGAATCAGTGCTGAAATTTTTCACAGCTCATTAAATGCATGGGTGGTAACAGAAGGCATGAAAATTGCTTATTTTGTTCCTTTTTTTCAAGAAAGGCTAAAAGCTTTTGTTATGCATTCTGTTCCTGTGTAGTCACTTACTCACTCACTGAACAGCTGCATCTTTACCACCATTAGTGAGAGAAAAGACACTCCAAAACCTTGTAAAGAAGCTTAACTGAAGAAAAACAGGAAGTAGGTACTATTCAGAAATATTACAAAAAACGTTCTGAAGGATATAGGTTTTAAAGCAAGTGTTTAAGGAGCTGAGAGAATTAGAGATGCTATAGAAACAGATTTCTTCTTCCAGGATGCAAAAATTATCACTTCCAAGCCTTCTACATTGTGATCATCAATACTTAAACTAATCGCGTGACCCTTCTTAAGGTTGATTCTTTGCATTGGTGAGATATTTATTTCAATTATACATGACTCATCTACAAGGGAATGGCCAAAGTTAAAATTCTCATGAAACATTAAGCTTGTGTACTAACATGGGTAGCTTGGTTGACTGGACAGCTAGCCTGTGATGCCAACCGTCTAGGTTCAATTGCTATACTTGCTGAGGCCACCATGAAGGTCCTACCTTTTCAACCTTACCCCTTGCCTGAGGTGTGGTGACCCTCATGTTAAACACACCCCAATAGTCATTCCTCTCTAATGAGGGAGCAGTCAGTCCCCTGGGACAATGACAACTTTATCCTTACCAGGTTAAAATCATAGAAATAGGAAAAAGGAACAAAATTGGACACACTTCTCAAGAAATTAACTTTATTTTCCTGGTTTTTCTTTTTGTCCTGCAAATGTCAGGAGTGATCTGTTTACAATCCAGCTGGCCGGGATTTTTGATGATGAATGTTGAAGTGTGCATACACGCTGTGGTTACCAAAGAGGTTTACACTTAAAATGGTCTGAGTAATGCTGCCTAATTGTATCTCCATCGCAGACAAACTCATCGCAAATTTGGGTTTGATACGCTGCATTGCCAGGGAAATATACCCCAAGATACTCTCTCTGTTAATCTTAGGCATTGGACTTGGGTTGACAGCAGGAGCTACAATGAGCCGGTCAAAGTATGCAATGAAACAAGAATATTTAGTCTGCTCCATCCCTTCTTAACTTTGTTCATGCCACCACTAACCCTCATGACCGAACTCAATATCCCTGCTTTCCCTAACATTGTTCAGCTCCTTCTTGCACCTCTGGACCTTGCTCGTTCAAATCCCTCTTGTCGATAATGTTCACCCTACTCCCAAACCCTCTGACAATTCTCACTGCCCGCTTCAACCTTCAACAATGCTGACAAAGCCCACCCACTCCATAGTTTATTTCTGTTAAGTACTCACTAAATACAAAACCACTGTGTTAGGGACAACATTGATTATGCCATCCCAAGAAATATGTTGGCTTTGATATTGTCAGTTTGATGTATAAGAATGAAGAACAAAGAACAGTACAGTGCAGGAACAGGTCCTTCAGCCCACAAGCCTGTAGCAACACATCATGCCTTTCTAAGATAAAATCCTTTTGCCTCTATGCAGTCCATATCCCTCCAGTCCCTGCCTATTCATGTATCTGTCAAGATGCCTCTTAAACGTTGCTATTGTATCTGCCTCCACCACTTCCTCTGGCAGCACATTCCAGGCACTTACAATCCTTATCTCTCACATCTCCTTTAAGCTATCCCCCTTTTGACTTAAAACTATATCCTTTAGCAATTGACATTTCTAACTTGGGAAAAAGATTTTGACTATCCATTCTATCCATGCCTTGAATAATTTTGTAAACCCCCATCAGGTTGTCTCTTAGCCTCCAATGTTCAAGTGAAAACAAACCAAGTTTGTCCAATGTCCATAGCTAATATCCTCCAAACCATGCCATATCCTGACACACCATCTCCAAAGCCTCCACATCCTTCTGGTAGTGTGGCAAACAGAACTGTACACTATATTCCAAATGTGGCCTAACTAATGTTCTGTACAGATCCAACATGACTTGCCAATTTTCATACTCTATGCCCTGACCAATGAAGGCAAGCAAGCCATATGCCTTCTTGACCACCTTATCTAATTGTGCTGCCACTTTCAAGGAACTGTGGATCTGTACGCCTAGATCCATGTGTATGTTAATGCTTCTAAGGGCTCTACCATTTACAGAATACTTCCCTCCTGCATTAAATCTTCCAAAATATATCATCTTGCATTTGTTTGCATTAAATTCCATCTTCCCTTTCTCTTCCCAAGTCTCTAGCTTATCTATATCCTGCTGTATCCTCTGGTAATCCTCCTCATTATCTACTGCTCTCCCAATCTTTGTGTCATCCACAAAATTACTAATCAGGTTACATATGTTCTTCTTCAAATCATTTACATACGTTATAAACAAGAGGGGTCCCAGCACTGATCCCTGTGTTACACCACTGGTCACACTGCTCCAGTCAGAAAAATACCCTTCTACCGCTGCTCTCTGTCTTCTCTGACCAAGCCAGCTCTGCATCCATCTTACTAACTCACTGAGGATCCCATGTGACTTCACCTTCTGTATCAACCTGCTATGAGGGACTTTCTCAAAGACCTGCTAAAGTCCATGTAGACAACATCCTCACTGCCCTACCCTCATCCATCAACTTTGACACTTCCTCAAAAAACTCAATCAAGTTTGTGCGGCATGACCTTGCCCCGCACTAAGCCATGCTGCCTGTTGCTAGTAAGTCCATATTTTTCCAAATGTGAGTAAATCCTGTCCCTAAGAATCTTCTCCATTAATTTACCTACCACTGATATAAAGCTCACCAGCCTGTAATTTCCCAGATAATCCCCGTTGCCTTTCTCAAACAAAGGAACATATTCTCCAGTCCTCTGGGAACTTGCCTATCACAAAACAGGATACAAACTTTTTGTGTAAGGCCCCAGCAATGTCCTCCATCACCTCTCTCAGAATTTTGAGATGGATCCCACCAGGTCCTGGGGACTTGTCTCCCTTAATGCTTTTCAAAACACCTAACAACTTTTTTATTTTGACACGTGCTAGAATATAACATACCCCTCCCTATACTTACCGTCCACCGTGATCTTCTCCTTGTGAATACTGATGCAAAGTATTTGTTAAGGACCTCGCTCATATCCTCCAGCTCC
This sequence comes from Rhincodon typus, assembly GCF_021869965.1. NCBI lineage: Eukaryota > Metazoa > Chordata > Chondrichthyes > Orectolobiformes > Rhincodontidae > Rhincodon > Rhincodon typus. The sequence continues at coordinate 15,797,158 of NC_063337.1, forward strand.
AAGTATAAACTTCCTCTTTTCTCATTGAGTGGGCCTACCCTTTTTCTGGCTTCCCTCTTGCTCCTTATATACAGATCAAATGCTTTGGGATTTCCCTTAATTCTGTTTGTCAAGGACATTTCATGGCCCTTTTTAGCCCTCCTAACTCCGTGTTTAAGTGTTTTCCTGCTTTCTTTATATTTTTCAAAGGCTCTGTTTGTCTTCAGCTTCCTGAACCTTACATGTGCCTCTTTTTACTTTTTGACTTAAGCTCACAATTTCTCTTGTCGTCCAACACTCCTGAATCTTGCCACCCTTATCCTTCATTTTCACATGGCCATGCTGGCCCTGAACTCTAATCAATTGGCCTTTAAAAGATTACCACATGGCAGATGCGGATTTACCCTCAGCTGCCCCCGATCTACATTCGAATCAGATTTAGGTTTTATTGTCATACGTGCTCAAGTATGGGATACAAGAGTAGAGTGAAAAGTATACAATGTCACTACTCATAGTGCCATCTTAGGTACAAAGTACCTAGGCACGAAATCTTAGTTACTGAGAAATAAAGAAATAAGTTTAAAAGTTTGCTACTCTTAGTCTAAGGACTTTGGCCAGTTCTTATTGTTGTAGCATCTCCTAGGGCATTTTAGCACCGGGTCAGGTTCCTCTGACCCTACATTGGCCCATTCCTTAGTTGGACTATTCACATACTGTTTCAAGAAACCCTCCTGGATGCACCTAACAAATACCTCCACCCCCACCTAAATAAGTCCCTGGCAATAAGGGAGTCCCAATGAGAAACTAAAAACACCCATCAGAACAACCCTGTTGTTGTCACATAATCTGTTCACATATCTGTTCCTATATCTCCCACTGGCTGTTGGGAGGTCTGTAGTACATCAAAACAATTTTTCCTTCCTATTCCTGAGCTCCACAAATATGGTCTCGCTGGATGAGTCCTCCAAGGTGTCCACCCTCAGTACAGTGTGATAATCTCCCTTATCAGTTTGCAAATCCCCAACTCTTTTACATCCCTCTCTATCTCACTTGAAACATCTAAATCCTGGAACATTAAGCTGCCCGTCTTGTCCCTCTCTCAACCAAGTCTCTGTACTAACTACAGCATCAGTTATATGTACTAATTCAAGCTGTACCTTTATCTGCCTTACTTATTAGTCTTGCCATGTTAAAACAAATGCATATCAGACCACCAGACCTGCTGTATTCAGGACCCTCCTGTTGTCTGTACTTCCTCTAAGTCTTACTGGCCTTACTTTCTAACTCATCCTCAGTTCACTTGCTGGTCTACTGCTCTGGTTCCCACATCCTTGCCACACTAGTTTAAACACTCCCAAGTGACACTACCTAAACTAAACCTAGTTCTAAATTCTTCCATGCTATTTAGTGACAATCATCTGGTTTAAGTCACATGACAACAAACAGCTGTGAAGCTGGAATTTACGAAACCTTAAGCTGTGGAATCATTATCCAAAGCTTTGGTACCTCCACCAAGTACATTCCAATTTGATTTTAATTTATGCTGGTTTTATTTGAATTTCAACATTGAGTTTGCAGGCAGATTGCTGGAATTAAGTTAGTACAATTGTCTTTGCTTGCCATCTGGCTGATAATTCATTGCAGAAAGCGGAAGAATTAAGTTTAATGTCTGGCTCAAGTGCTGTTCTGCTCAGTCTGCAACTGACGTTAATTATTCGATGCCTTTGTTTAATTTCCATCAGATGTTGATATCTGAAACTGATGCTAATTATTTCATTCACTTGCTTGATCTTCCTCAGCTGTTAATTGAAATAATTCACAGAGACTGGTATCTCGTCACCAAGTCACCCTTTATTTACCCGTGGAAAGTCCTTGACACTTATCCAGCTTCCTCAGAGCCAGCTCTCAGTGTGTCAGAATGTCTGACACACTCCTGTTTATATCTAACAGCCAGGACGCCTTGATTGGAGCAGATTAACAGCCTCAATCAGGGAACTCATAGTCTATGAAGTCCATCTGGCTGACATCATTACAATCAGTACATCCCTTCCACTCTGAGTCCAAAGGCATAGGATGGTCCCTTCTCTAGTAGCACCTCCTCAGGCTTTTTAGCACCGTGTCAGTTTCCTCCTACTCTACATTGAATATGGGCAGCAGAGGATGTAAGGGAGCTCGCTTTTTGTGTCTGGAGCATCTCGGAGGATATTCAAACTCCTCTTCCAGTGGCAAAGATAGCTTTCATTTGGTCCACGTACTTGTTCAGGACTGTCACTTCTCCCCAAACTTTAAATGTCACTGGTCCTGACCTTGCGTCAACTCAGCCTCTTATCCATGCAGGGCCATTCCTATGGTTCCTACACCAAACCTCATCCCCTGAAATAGACTGTCTCTCTCACTTGGCATTCCTGATGTTGTTTCACACTAACCACCCACCACCCCAGGTACCGGAAAATCTGATTTAACCTGGTGCGGACTCTTCTCCCCATATGCAACTTTGCTGGAGCTATCCCTGTAATTGCATGAGGGGTGGTCCTACATCAAATAGGAACCAGAACAGTTTGGCTTTAGTGAAGCTCTAGGCTGTTTCTTCAAGGCTGCCTTCAAAGTTTGGACTGGTCTTTCTGCCAAGCTGTTGGATGATGGATGGTACAGAGCTGTCCTGATATGTTGAATCCCATTTGACTATAGAAAATACTCAAATTTCCTGCTAGTAAATGATGGCCCATTATCTGTAACCAACACTTCCAGGAATCTGTGTATTGCAAAAGTCGTGCACAGCTTTTCCGTCATCATTCCCGTGTTTGACAAATGGACTCTATGCACATTTGGTCGTCTGAGTGGGCGTAAGAACATTGAACCCATGAAAGGAGCTACATAGTCAACATGTCACCGAGTCCAGGGCTTACCCGGCCATTCCCACGAATGTGTGGGAGCTGCTGGTGGTAATTTTTGTCCTCGTTGGCACTCTGGGTGTTGCTCCACCAACGTGGCAATGTCTGTATCCAATCCTGGACACTGGACATAACTTATCACTAACATTTTCATTTTGAAGACCTCTGAATGACCCTGGTTGGGTTTGGCCAGTATCTGGTGGTGACCTTAGCTCAGGACAATCATTCTTGCTTCCCACATGCCATCCTTTACTGTGATCTGGTCTCTCTGGGTCCAAAAATGTTTCAGTTTTGGTTGCGATGGCCCTTTGGATAACCCCATCACCACCAGCTGTTTCAGTTGTCAGCTGTGCCTGGAAGTGTGCCCAGAAAATTTGAAACCACTATGGACTCTTCCAGTGGCTGTACCACCGGCAGTATATCTGCCAGTGGGAGACAGCTCAATACACCCACTTTCGCTAGTTGGCCTCCCAGATTGTGTTCGAACTCGTAATTATACACACTTAGTATCAGACCCACCACTGAATTCGGCCTGAAGCTATGGGCAGCACTGCCTTGCCATCTTTAAGGTAGACCTTGCAGGGGTTTGTGGTCTATTATTATTACAAATTTACATCTGTAAAGGTATTGGTGGAAATTCCTTACTCCATATATGACTGCCAAATTCCTTCTCTATCTGGGCATATTTATGCTCTGCATTAGCCAAAGTCCTGGATGCGTACGCTATTGGGCGTTCCTTTCCATTGGGCCACCTATGAGATGATACTATCCCGATACCATACAGGGAGGCATTACATGTCAATACCAGATCTCACTTAGGATCATAGTGTGCTAACACTTTAGAGGATGATAGCTGTTTCTTCACTTCCCTGAAAGCTATGGCTTGGCTATCCAACCATTTTTAAGAGTTGATGCAAAGGTGCCAGATGGATGCTAGGTTATGTATGAACTTTCCATAATATTTCACTAGCACAAGGGAAGACATAAGCTTCGGTGCAGACATGGGAGCCGGGGCAAATTTGATCGCCCTCATTTTATCTTCCAATGGGTGTAAACCAGTCTTGTTGACTCTGTAGCCCAAGTAGGTCACTTGGGGTCACAAGCAAAATCAGAAATTGTTGGAAAAGCTCAGCAGGTCTGATAGCATCTGTGAAGAGAAATCAGAGTCAATGTTTTGGGTCCAGTGTTCCTTCCTCAGAACTCTTTTCTGGCAACTTCTGTTTTTGTTTCTGATTTGCAGCATCCATAGTTCTTTCGGTTTTTTATTTGCTTGGGGTGCCTGGAACACACATTTTTCCCTTTTTAGGTATACATCCACCAGAGAGAACCATCTAAGGAATATGTCCAAGTTCTCTAAGTACTCCTGATTGGTCTTCCCTGTTATTAGCATATTATCCAGATAAACGGTGACCTGGCGTATACCTTGAGGTTGTAAATATTCTGGTCATGCTGGTGGGTTTGGTCACAAACGTTTTGTCATCCTGCTAGGTAATATCATCAATGCACCTCCAGTGAAGCATTGGTGTTCTGTCCTGCTTGTTATTTGTATGCCTCGGTTTGCTGGGATGGCTGGTATTACTTCAGTTTTATTTCTCAGTGGTTTGTACACAGGGTCTAATTCAATGTGCTTGTAGATGGAATTCTGGTTGGAATACCAGGTCTCTAGGAGTTCCCTGCCGTGTCTCCATTTGGCTTGTGCGATTATGGATGTGTTGACCCAGTCGAATTTGTGTCCCTCTTTGTCCGTGTGTAGTGAAGCAAGTAAGAATTGGGCATATCTCTTGGTAGCTAGTTGGTGTTCATGTATCCGTATTGTCAGTTTTCTTCTAGTTTGGCCTATGTAGCGTTTCTCCCAGTCCTTGCATGGTATTTTGTATATTACACCGGTTTTGCTGGTTTTGGGTATGAGATCCTCTACGTTCGTCAGTAGCTGTCGTAGGGTGGCTGTCGGTTTGTGGGCTACCCTGGTACCTAGGGGTCTGAGTAGTCTCTGACGTGTCCCTGATGTATGGTAGGGTGATTAGTGAGTCCGGTTGTGTTGTGTCTTCCTGTTGTGATCTGTCTCGGAGGTAATGGCGGATTGTGCTTTTCGGGTATCCATTCCTTTTGAAGACCCTGTATAGGTGTTCCTGTTCTGCTTTGCGTAGTTCAGGGTTGCTGCAATGTGTTGCAGCTCGTTTAAATAGTGTCCCGATGCAGCTCCTTTTGTGGGCGTTGGGGTGGTTGCTGGAGTAATTGAGTATCTGGTCCATATGTGTGGCCTTTCTATATACGGTCTTCTGGAGTGCCCTGTTGTTTTTGCGTTCTACCGTTATGTCCAGGAAGGGTAGTTACTGGTTGTTCTCTTCCTGTTTTTGTGAATTTTATCCCAGTGAGGATGTTTATGTGTCAATGGGTTTCTTCCAGTTTAGTGCATTTAATAATTGTGAACGTGTCATCTACATATCAGACCCAAAATTTGAGCTGTATAATGGGGAGCGCTGTCCATTCTAACCTTTGCATTACTTCTTCTGCAATCAGCCCTGATATTGGTGATCCCGTTTGTGATCCATTGATTTGTTTCTATATGCCGTCGTTGAAGGTGAAGTGGGTTTTGAGGCACAAATCTAGTAGTTTCATGGTAATGTCTTTATTGTTGTTGTTGGTGTCCTGGGTTGTCTGCTGACTTGATTGCTCCAGTAGTGTGGCAACTGTCTCTTTGGCTAGGTCAATGTTTATGGATGTAAATAGTGCTGTTACGTCGAAAGATATCATCATCTCGTCCTCTTCTATGCTGGTTCCCTTGATGATGTTGAGGAATTCTTGGGAGGAGTGGATAGAGTGGCTATTGTTTTCCACTAAGTATTTCAATTTATGTTCTAGTTCTTTGGCAAGTCTATATGTTGGTGTACCTGGCAGTGAGACAGTGGGTCTGAGGGGTCCCCCTGTTTGTGTACCTTGGGGAGTCCGTAGAATCGGGATATGTTGGCTCCCTCTGGCTTCCTATTTTGGTAGTCTGTCTTGCTGATGTCTCCTGAGTTTTGTAATTTCTTCCTTGTGGTTGTAATCCGGTTTCCTAGCTGTGGTGTCAGGTCTATCACCATCTGTTGGTAGGTGTCGGTATCTGCTAGTAGTGCGTTAGCTTTCTTGATGTATTGGGCTCTATTGTGGATTACTGTCATGCATCCTTTGTCTGCTGGTAAGATTACGATGTTCCTGTCTTTCTTGAGTCTTCTGTGTTGAATGTGTTCCACTTTCCTTTTTGGGTCAGTATTGGGACTAACATTTGTTTGATGGTCTGTTGTACTTCTTCCGTGAGTCCATTATTCTTTAGTGTTGATTCCAAAACCAGCAAAACTGAGGCCATATACAAAATAGCATGCAAGGACTGTGAGAAACACTACATAGGCCAAACCAGAAGAAAACTGACAATACGGATACACGAACACCAACTAACCACCACAAGATACGACCAATTCTCACTTGTCTCACGGCACATGGACAATGAGGGACACAAATTTGACCAGGATAACACATCGATAATCGCAAAAGCCAAACAGAGACACTCCAGGGAATTTCTAGAGGCCTGGTATTCCATTCCATCAACAAACACATTGAATTAGACCCTGTGTACAAACCACTGAGAAACAAAATTATAAGTAATACCAAACACCCCAGCAAACCGAGGCATATAAATAACAAACGGGACAGAACTTCACCAGAGAAGCACTGACGATGTTACCTAGCAGGGTAACGAAACGTTTGCAACCAAGCCCACCGGCTCAGTGAGCACGTCTACAACCTCACCCACAACCTGAGCTACAAGTTTTGGTGTAGACCTTGCAAAATGTTCTCCATTGTCCGCCGAAAAATTGAACAGGCTGATAATACTCCAAATGGCAGTCTTGTATATTGGTACAAACCCTGATGGGTACTAATTGTAACGTACTTGCGAGAATTCTCTAACTGCAATTGCAAGTACGCATGACTCATGTCCTGCTTTGTGAAGGACAGAACCCCTTCCAGCTTTGCGTATAAATCCTCTATGTGAGGGATTGGGTATTTATCCAGCTGTGAAAAGTGGTTTACCATTTGTTTAAACTCCCCTCCAAGGCGAACCAACTGTTGGGCTTCACAATCGGTATGATCGGTGCTGCCCATTCCGCAAAGTGGCCTGGTTTGATGACTCCTTAACTTTCCAACCTTCTGTTTACTGCCTCTACTCTTGCCCTTATGGAAAATAGCACTGGGCAGGCCTTGCAGAATGGTGGAATTGTTTCCTCGTCAACATACAAGGTGGTCTTGTCTCCTTTGATGGTCCCTTGACTTTCCAGAGAAACGTCTGGTTATTTAATTAAGACTTCACTCAGGCAACCATTTTCTAATTGAAAAATGTGGAACCAACCTAGGTGGATCTCTCTCAACCAATTTTGCCCTATCAAACTTGGGCCTGAGCCCTTTTTTACAAACAGTAGTAACTGAACCTGCAGCCTCTCATAACGGACCTGAAGTTTTACGCTTAATCTGTAAACATTCCCCGGTATAGGTTCTCAGCCTTGCCAAGGTCTTGCACAAACTTAAGGGTTGGAGTGAATTTTGTTAAAGACTGCGATCATCAAAACAGCCATGTCGTAATCAACCTCCATTAGAACCAGGTGACCATTAAACCAGATATTTATTTTGTTTGGTTCTGATTTGAATGTTGCTGAGCAATTTAACTGTTCCAAACCAGATATAGTGGACTTTTCAGGGTATACACTCTCCTGGATGCTAGTCTATGAGTTCTCTTACTTAATTCAGGTCTAGATTCAGGTCAGACTCCTTTGCTGTTTTGAATCTGTATACATGCAGTAATACCTTGGCTTGCTGGCCTAGATGCTGAAGAAAATTTTAACCATTTGGCCAACGCTTGGCTTTATTTTGGGGTTTTGCTGTGGGCTGATCTAGAGCCCCTCTGTTCAGGATCTGACCTGACTGAGGCTATGCAATTGCCTTTCACTCAAACGGTGTTCCCTAAGCTCAGTCAGACTGGCCAGGGTGTCCACTTCCATTGGAATACCCTGTAACTCGTATGCCCCACTTGCTGCATTTTCTGATGACAAAGCCCATTGTAGTGCATCATTAAAGTCCACTTGGTCTTTGGCTAGTAGGGGCTTTTGCATGGTCACATCATTAATCCCATATACCAACCAGTCTCTCAGTATCTCATTAAGGATTAAACCAAACTCTTCTGCGAGTCACCTTAACCTAATCAAAAATCCCAATACAGATTCCCCTGGTTCTCGAAATGCTGAGTAAAAACTATAGTGTCTCAGAATTATAGGAGGCTCAGGGTCATAATATTCCTTAACTAAATCCATCAGCTCTTGAAAGGTTTTAGTATCTGGTGCCTCAGAGAAAGGTAGGCTCCTAATAACCAAAAAAGCTGTGGGGTCCACAAACTGTCAGGAGAATTACTCACTGCTTTTCATCTGCCTAAAGCCCGGAAAAGGTAACACACTCATTGACATACTGGGCCCAGGCTTCGACGTCAGGGTAGAATGAGTCAAGCTTCCAAAATAACGGCATGATGCCAGAAATGCTTACCCCAACTCATAGATGTCTGTTGCAAGCAAATTTCTCCAGGAACTCACTGCAACTGAAATAGCTCCACAGAGGCCAGACCCCGTCTCCCTGTCACCCTTTATTTACATGTAGAATGTTCTTGACATTGGTCCAGCTCCATCAGAGCCGGTTCTTAGAGTGTCAGAATGTCTTTTACCTGTTAGCCAGGGCTCCCTGATTGGACCAGGTTAACAGCCCCAGTCAGGAAACTCATATTCAATGAGGCCTACATGGCTGAACATGTGACAATCCCTATATTAATGTGTGCTAATTCAGAAGGTAAATAAAACATTGTAGATTTTATTGATGCTTATTTTGTATTCTCAGGAGAAACTGGACATTGTCGGGGATTGTTCTACTAGAAGGTAGAAGGTTGGAGCATTTTTAATAGGGGTTTTAAATTGATTATTTATTCAGCAAATGAAGCTAAGTGATAGCCTCCTGATCAGCTGAGTGTGAGGTGATTGGTCCAACACTTGATCTGTAGAGGGGTCACTCCCTGATTATGTGCAACAGCACTTGTATCTCTTCAGAAGTGTGTAAGTGGTTTGTACCAGTGGTGGATGCTGGCTACACAAAGACCCTGGCTTCTACAGAAACTGTTTGTTAAGATTACTTGTTGATCATTTAGTAAGAATGGTTCTGAGGAAGGGTCACTGGACCCAAGACATTAACTCTGATTTCTCTCCATGGATGCTGCCAGATCTGCTGAGCTTTTCCAGCAACTTCTGTTGTTGTACAATTTCTGATTGTACACTTTCTGTTAGCTTTTGCTGCCATTGAACAGAAGTGAATACTTTGAAGTATTTGAAGATTTTCCTGCATATGATGGTCCCATAATGAAACATGAAAGGATGTTTGGTGATGGTATGCGTAAGGGAAATATTAGCAATGACTTAGAGAGTGACGTAGAATGTGATGTAGCTAAGGACAGCTGAGTTGTGTAGCTGGGTGCTAGGCAGCCATAGGTGTAGGAATGTGCAGTTATACATGCAAGACAGCTTCATCTGTGCGTCCTATGTCATCTGAGATTTGTGGATGCTGTTTCAGTTCGTGCACAGTGAAGGACAACTCAAGGTGGCCAACACTTGATCAGGTGCATGGCTGGGGTTCAATACCAGGGATCCCCGAATGTCCTGGCAGTGATGAATACTTCTGAATATGGCAAGTGGGAAAATCAAGCTGGCATTGGACAGGTAAAGAGGCACAGGGTCTTGATACCTTATGAATGAGGCAAGTTTGGGATGATAGTACAGGGCAACTCCTTAGGCCTGGTGAAGAGAAATACTCCATCGAAACTTGATGAAATGACATTTAGCCAATTTCTGGTAAGATTCAGTTGAGAGTCACCATTACCAATTAGGCAACTGAGACAACTGAACAGCTCAGCTTCACCTTCTCAAGGCAACTTTGGATGGGCAATAAATGCTGGCCAGTTAGTGATGTGCACATCCTATGAGTAAACAAAAAAAACTTTGCTAGCTATTTTATAAATTGATTTAAAATCCGAATAGCTCCCCTGGTAAGATTTGAACCCTTGTTCCCAAACTATTAGGCTGAGACTGATGGATTACTAATTCGTGATATCACCACTGATGCCACCTCCCAAAAGTGGAAGCTCAGTAACTGTGCAGAGAAAGGAGTGGAAGAAGGATAGGAGCCGTGTGACACATTGGAAGTCAAATCAAATAACTTGTGTTTATGCAGTAAATTGGATGGAATGCAATGCAACAATATTAGTGGAATTCTCTCTTCGTTAGTGTAGCTTGAGCGATGATAAGAATGTGGGAAAATACAGAAAATTTAAAAATCAGAATCTCGACATGGGGAAATGCTTGCAATTTTCCCTTCAAGCCTTAAATGGTAAATTTAGATATCTCACCATCAAGTGGCAACTATCTTATTTCTATGCATTTGCGTCTCATTAAAGACCCAACTGGTATTAGTTATAAAAACTGAAAGAACTGCGGATGCTGTAAATCAGGAACAAAAATAAAGTTGCTGGAAAGGTGATCAGGAGCTGTTCTGAGGAAAGGTCACCAGACCCAAAATGATAACTCTGTTTTCTCCTTTACTGGTGTGGCATTATTTACACATGCTTTCCATTTCTCCTCTCCCTAGGAACTAGATGGCTGATATTCCTGACCTGTAAATCAGAGCAGGTACCTGATTGCTGTACCCTGTATCATCCAACTGCTTCTTCAGAACACTGTATGGCCACTATCTCCCTCGACTCCAAGTTGGTAGCAGAAAACCACCAGGCTCACCATTTCATCATGCCTACTCTCAAGCCAAGTCCTGACACAACTTCAGTGCTTTGTCACTTTACTTTGAAGCTCAGAAGCAACTACAACTTGTGTGGTTCTGCCAGCTTGCGCTGCATGGAAGGACATACATGCACCATGTCTTGCTTTGTTAGCAATTACAGAGCAGTCACATGACACTGTGAGGACTGTACTACGTCAACATCACACCACATTTATGCAGTAAACATGCTGCATGTGCTTCAAGCAAATGGATCAGTGCATTGTGGGGTGAAGCGGGACTATGTTCAGGTGGAAGTGGAAGTAGTGGTGGGCATTGCCACAATCAGTAGAGGGGTCTGCCTGATTTTAGTCTGGGGTCTGGGGTCTGGGGTCAGTCAGGGACTTATTTCAACCAGAGCTGAGGGATGGGTGGCATAGTGGCACAGTGGTTAGTACTGCTGTCTCACCGTGCCAGTTTCATTCCACCCTCAGGTCACTGTCTGTTAGAGTTTGCACATTCTCCCTGTGTCTGCATCGGTTTCCTCTGGGTGTTCCAGTTTCCTCCTGAAGTCCAAGGATGTGCAGATTAGGTGAATTGGCCGTGCTAAATTGCCCATAGTGTCCAGGGATTTGCCATGGGATACGCAGGGATGGGCTGGGTCTGGGTGGAATGCAATATGGTGGGCTGTGTGGGTTCAATGGGCTGAATTGCCTGCTTCCACACTGTAGGGATGCTATGATCCATCTCTGTACAGTCTGGGGATAGGGCCACAGTCAGTGACTAAAAATCAACATAACCACTCCAGGGATTACAGGTAGGTGAGTCAGGGTTATCTGTGGAGATATCAATCTGGAGAGGAGAATGAGCCATTTTTACTGCAATGGGACAAAGGAAGTCATTGAAAAATGATGGAAGTGCAGTTAGTGGAAATGGACAAAAACAGCAGAGGTGCCCACAATAATTGAGTAGGAAGCACAGGGGTCAGGGGTTAGCTGTTTCAGAAGTTGAAGTATGTGAGGGTCATTTAGTGCAAATGCATGTAATATTGAGAGGTGCAGTCCACAAGCTTTGGTGAGGAGTATACACATTTGAAGAGTTAGAGTGAGTGGTGGCTCTGAGGCAGCAGTAAAAAATGATGGTGGCACTTACCCTTGTGGAATGTAGAAGATCAGTGAACTTTGTGTAGAATCACTTCAGTGTGGAAACCGGCCCTTTGGACCAACAAGTCCGCACTGACCCTTGGAGCATCCCACCCAGGCCCATCCCCTCGTAACCCACCTAAGCTACACATCTCTAAACACTATGGACATTTTAGTATGGCCAATCCACCTAAACTGCACATCTGTGGACTGTGGGAGGAAACTGGAGGCAGCAGTGCTAACCACTGAGCCACTGAGCCACCCTGCCACTCTTACTGCTACATTGCTTGATGATCCTTTTCACTGGGGCATAGCACTGAGCCATGCTAAAATTTGGCTTCAGACTAGTTTTGTCCACAGGAATAAGGAATGCCCTCCTCTTCATTATTCCAACCATCAGCACCCCCATGTCCCTGTCCAACAAGCGGGGAGCAAGGTTTCCTTTCTGCTAGACCATGCCCTCAGTATTAATGGGCAAGGAGCACAGTGTAAAGGCTCATTCATGGCTTGCAGCACCTAACGTGCAGACAGACTTTGAACATGGTGCCAGTAGTCAGAAAATTATGCCCATGTCAACACAATGATGCCACCCAAAGGTTGCAAGAACAGCAACTCATATTCCGCTTGGGAACCCTGCAGCCCAATGGTATCAATGTGGATTTCACAAGCTTCAAAATTTCCCCTCCCCCTACCGCATTCCAAAACCAGTCCAGCTCGTCCCCGCCTCCCTAACCTGTCCTTCCTCCCACCTATCCCCTCCTCCCACCTCAAGCCCCACCCCATCTCCCACCTACTAACCTCACCCCCCCCCCTTGCCCGTCCGTCCTCCCTGGGCTGACCTAATCCCTCCCTAACTCCCCACCTACACTCACTTTTACTGGCTCCATCCCCTCCTCTCCGACCTGTTTGTTTCCTCTCCACCTATCCTCTTCTCTATCCATCTTCTATCCGCCTCCCCCTCTCCCCCTATTTATTTCAGAACCCCCTTCCCCTCCCCCATTTCTGATGAAGGGTCTAGGCCCGATATGTCAGCCTTTCTGCTCCTATGATGCTGCTTAGCCTGCTGTATTCATGCAGCTCTGCACCTTGTTGGCTCCCATGTCAACTGTTGCCTGCTCCTTGGCCACATGGTTCCTCAAGAAAGATGGTAACGAGAACTGTGGCATAATTCTCTGTTAGTGTATTCTTCCTTGATAGATTATTTCAGAAAAACACTGTATGACAGTTGTATTTTTGTATTTTTTTAAATTCCTTCACAGGATGCGGGCTAGGTCAGCATTTATTGTCCATTCCTAATTGCCCAGAGGGCAGTTACAAGTCAACCACATAGCTGTAGGCCAGGTGTTTTGTGGCAGTTTCCTCCCCTAAAGGCATTAGGGGTGGTTTCCCCCAACAATTGACAATGGTTTTATGGTCATCATTAATTCCAGATTTTTATTGAATTCAAATTCCAATATCCACCATGGCGAAATCCCAGAGTCATTAACAAAATTGACATTAAACGCATACAAAGTCAATTAAGTAATAAAGAGCAAGAAACTATGTATACATCAGGGACTTTTAAGAAGCCATTGATTATGTTGGCATCCAAGCTGAGCTCCAGAGCAACCTTTGATCTGATCAGAATTCTGATACACACATGCATTGAATTCAGCATTTGTATTGCAATCCATGGACATAGTTTCCATACGCATATATATGTATATACACGTATGGAAACTATGTCCATATTTTTAAAAAATATTTGTATTTAAAAATAATATACTATTGCAATACTACACATATATATATAATACACATTTACATATAAAATCAGTTAAATTGAGTCAGTATAGTTAATTGCTTAAGATTCACTTTAAGACAACTGGACTTCAAACAAGAGTATGGAATGGATTGTAGTCTCTTGGCAGCCCTTTAGGCAGTAACATAATTGCAAATAAAACTTGAGGTGAATAAGTAAAATGGGCTAATGATTAGCTATCATCCACTTCACAATTGCACTAAGTTGAAATTAGTTCCTTTGAATTTGTGAATTGAGATTTGATGTTCTATTAAATTTACAGCAATAAATGCCTTGTGTTTCTTATAAGCATCAAAATCACAAAGAGCAGTTTTAATATTTTGAATGGTTAAATAGTGTTCCCTGCAAGATTGGAATTGTTACTTTTTGATCCTTCTTGCTTTGATTGTGATCAATACAGTTTCCAATCTACACCAAGGTTTCAGTTTTGCTGATAGTGCCTGCTATTTTGCTGCAGTCTAGCAGTGCCCGCTTCATTCTCACAATCACCTGCAGAAGGGCAGGAAAAGACCAGCAGATTTGATTTGATTTATTAATGTCACATGCACCTTGGTACAGCAAAAAGTTTTGTTCTGCATGCAATACAGGCAGATTACACCATACAAAGTGTGTTAGGGTAACAGAACAGAGTGAGGAATATAAAGTTACGGCTGTAGAGAAGGTGCACAAAAAGTGAGATCAACGTTAAATTAAACATTTGAGAGGTCCATTCAGCAGTCTAAAAACAGTGTTGAAGAAGCTGTTCTTGAATCTGTTGGTACATGTGTTTAAACTTTTGTATCTTCTATCTGATGGAAGAGGTTGGAAGAGATTATAACTAAGGTGGGAGGGGTCTTTGTGATGTTGGCTGCCTTTCCAAGGCAGTGAGAAGTATAGATGGAGTCGATGGATGGCAGGTTGGCTTGCATGATGGCTGTGTTCGCAACTCTCTGTAGTTTCTTATGGTCTTGGACAGAGCAGTTGCCATACCAAACCATGATGGATCCAGATATAATGCTTTCTGTGCCGCATCTAGCTGGCCCATTAAATCAGTCCTGATCCAGCATGGTGTAACATCTACACACCATAAACTGCACCCTCTCTCACCTCCAGCCCTACGTTCCATGCACACTCACCCCAACATCCCTATGTATTTTTGCACAACCCTGGAAGGGAGATAAAGAACAGAGAGAAAACAAAATATAGGACAATTTGGGAAAAAAAAAGACATTTCTCAGAGGCAATCGGGACAGAGATTTCAGACAACCAGACCCAAATGATCCTCCTTCCTTGTATTTGTAGAGATGATGGAGACATACAGAAACTCACACTGTTTCTTTTTAGTGTGTCGTATGCACACCATGAATTTGGATTTGTACTCATTTTATTACATTTTCAATTGAATAACTATTTACCAGGAAAATAATAAGCTTCAAATAAATATGCTGGTTTTTTTGCAAAGCAAAGCATTAGATGGAATTATAAAACAATTTATGACTTGATTTGTGTTCAATTATGCACTTGCATCACTTGTATTTTCTTGAGGATAGATGATTAAGGAGTGATCTAATTGAGCTGCTCGAGATGATTAAAAGATTTAATTGGGCAGATAAAGTGAAATCGTTTCTTCAGGGTGGAGATCCCAGAACCTGACGGCATTAACCTTAAAATTGGAATGAGGTCACTCAGGCTGAGGCAAGGAGTGGTGCAGCAGTAGTGGCCCTCCCCCTGGACTGCAAGACTTGGGTTAAAGTCCCACCTGCTCTGGAGCTGTTTAATAACATCTCTGAACAAGGTTGATTAGGGAAAAGTTGTCAATTGAATAAAAATGGAAGGAAGCACTTTGTCATGGAAATCTAGCATTCTTTCTCATCTTTCCACCCCCTCCCCCCATAAAAGAATGCTCTTGTGGATGAGGGTCAACTGCAAATTGCCAAACTTTTTGTTAGGGAAGGTATAAAGCTTACCGAAGCAAGGTGTGGAAGTGGAGGAAAAAATACAAATTAGACGTGAACCAACTGAATAACACCACAGACTCAAATGGCCTTTTTCTAGTTGTTATTGGCTGCTTCTCTGGCGTACGACTCCACTGGTTACTGATTGCGTGTAGTCTAGTTCCGCGCTGCTGTTGCCTAATTGATTTCCACTGTGACCTTCTGGCGAGTCACTTGTGTTGTTTATTTGCAGGCCTTCAGGAAAGCTCCAAATAAGGCACACAGTTAGTACTGACTATTGATTCCCACTTAAAAGTGCACACAGTTTATTCTGATCCCACAGCAAGCATTACAATTCACACAAGAGGATTATTACTTGTGACAGATTGCTGCTAGTGATGTAAGGTATCACTGATTCCTATACAAACTGACTGTGGCGAGATATTTAGACCATTCATAGTGAATGGTTGCACAACTTAGTCTGTGTTTCCTGTACTGCTTCATTTTATTTAGATATTAAATCCTGTGACTGTAGGAGTGGGGATTTTATTATTGATGATGTCTGGTTTCACATTCTCTGTGGTAGAAGCATCTTCTGTATGTCTTCCCCACAGAATCCAATCACAATTCCATAAACCACAATTTAGTCACCCATCAGCTTTCTCTTCCCTTCCAACAGCTAAAGTGCCCTAAAAAGAAACTAGTGATCATTTTTTCAATTGACTCTGTGTCGATCTTGATTTTCGACCAACTTCAAATTCAGACTTGGGTCATGCTTAATGTAACTCTGTTGAGATCTAAGATCAAATGCCAGTTTAAATTTACTTAATTATCACAAGGAGAGATGTAAAAATGTATTAATTGCTAACAGGGAAGAATTTTCCTGGTGCATTGAGCATATAGGAAGATGAATAGTTACCTAAATGCATCAGGAAAGATCAACCCATTGCTTATAAAGGAGAATAGGGATAGTTAGCTTAAAAGTTAATAATATTAGCTTACACAGTTGAAAATGTTAGTAGCAAGTCTGGAGGCGTGTTTTATAAACTGGCAAAAAAAACACTAGAAAATGTATTAAAAATGGGAAAAACATACAATCTGAGTGTACCCTGGTCAAGAATATAAAAACAGGGCAGAACGGTGGCTCAGTGGTTAGCACTGCTGCCTCACAGCACTATGGACCCGGGTTTGATTTCATCCTCGGGCGACTGTCTGTGTGAAGTTTGCACATTCTCCCCGTGTCTGCGTGGGTTTCCTCTGAGCTCTCTGGTTTCCTTCCACAGTCCAAAGATGTGCACGTTAGGCAGATTGAGTATGCTAAATTGCCTATAGTGTCTAGGATGGGAAATGCAGGGATAGGATAGTGGGTGGGATGCTCTTTGGAGGGAATGGTGTGGACTCGATGGGCTGAATGGTCTGCTTCCACACTGTAGGGATTCTATTATGATGTCCTAAGAGCTCTTAACCAGGGTGTGAGTGTATGAGTGTAAAAGTGTGTCAGTAAGAGAGAAGAAGAAAAAGTGAAAGAAAGAGAGAAAGTGAACATTAAGTCTTGGCAAGCGAGGCACATAGATAGTTACAAAGAGGAGGAAAACACAGCCTGAAGGCAAACTGTATCCCAGTCCCCACTTTAATATGAATTTCACCAAGGCCAGCTCAGAATGTTCACGACCAGAGGCAAATACAAGATCAGCATTGTTTCCAATTCATCCAAGATGGCAGCGGAGTAGGATTCATCAGCCAGAATTCGTCTGCTCCTATTCTTTTCTTTTTATTCTCTTTTTTCTTTCCTTCTTTCTTCTTACCTCCCGGCCTCGAAAGCCTCGAGATGAAGCCAGCTTGGACTCTCAGCATGAGCGCAGTCCCCAAGCCTCATTGTGAGCTCCCGGCCTTAGCGTGGACTCCCATCCTCAGTTCGGATTCCCAACCTCGACTGAAGTCGGAGCGGATCCTTGGCACTCCCAGCTTCAACAGCCTTGAAGTGAAGGCTGGCATGGACTGAAGGTGAGGCCAGGCCAGGACCATTATTCTGAACCTTTATTTCTTAATTTTTCTAATTTATTCCTATGATTTTCTACTTTTGTACCTAAGATGATGCAAAGGTCTGTGATGCTGGGTTTTTTATTTCTTTACTTTTCTAGATTTTTCCTTTGAATTTGTACTTAAGAATCTGTACCTAGATGCATTTATACCTAAGATAGTGTCATAAGTGGCGACTTGTAAACTTTTCACTGTACTCATGTCAGTACATGAGACAATTAAGCGAATTCTAATTCTAATTCTAAATGTAACTGCTAATCTCACCTTGTGGTTTTAATCCCCTGATTTTTAAAAAGTTCATTTGTGAGATGTGGGCTTCGCTGGCTGGCAGCATTTATTGCCCATCCCTAGTTGCCCTTGAGAAGGTGGTGGTGAGCTGCCTTCATGAACCGCTGCAGTCCTCCTGCTGTGGATTGACCCATAATGCCATTAGGGAGGGAATTCCAGGATTTTGGTATTCAGGACTTTGAGCTGCCTTAGTCTCTCCAGCTTTGGGCAAAAACATTAAGGCAAAAAAAACGACCTTATTAGTTAGCTGTGTTGTGTTGTATAAAGTAATGAAGGAGTTATGCTCAGTACTTTGGTTCCACCCATTCTACTGATGCCTTACGCAATCTGTGGATGGAGACAATGAGCTCTCCACTAGCTTTTGGAGGGAGTAGATGAATTTGTACCAGCTCCTTAAGGTCTGAGTAATTCTTCCTGACCAAATAAAGTCATACGTATTGATACCATACAATAAATCTTCTTGTTATGTAAGAACAGCACCTCTTCTGCAGATGCTCTAAGGTAGTATATCCTTTCCTACTAATCACAAGATAGGCCCAACACAAGCAAAGACCAAGGAGGACTGGTTGCTATGAACTACCTCAAACAACCCTTACCCAATACCATAGACTGGTAGAGGTGGTAAAGACCACAAGGTGCAAGGAGTGGTCATCTTGAAAAATACCAATGCTCCTTGGAACATTTTACTGGTTAACTTTATTAATTACTCCTCTTTAAATTACCAATTCATTGTTTGTTCATTAACCTTTTACTTAGCAAGTTGCTTATGCTTTCTACATACTATATATTTTTTCTAAAAATTCATGTTAACTGTTGTGCTAAACCAGGTCCCAAGTAATTGCTGAGTTTATTTCTGAAGGGGCATGGAAGACCCACGAGAAGTCTGACTGTGTTTTTGGAAGACTAGAAAATATAGGTTTTTCCTCTAAGATAAATGGGAAGTGTTTGAAATTCTCGCGTATCTGATAGCATTCGTGCAGACTAGAAACAGACATCAGTGACCCTTTATCACAGAGATCTAAGTGCTGGTTTTGTTTGTTTCTCTCTCTCTAGATGCCGCCTGACCTGCTGCGTATTTATAGCATTTTCTGCTTATATTTTAGATTCCCAACTCTCCTAATATATACTTCATGTTTGTGACTACGAGTTATTTCAATTTGAAATATTTACCCTTGAATGCGAAGTGTAATTTTTCTATTAACAAAGCCCTCTTGTGTGAACAAAAAAGCACATTATTCTAGGTGAATTGCTCAGTACTATTTAACTGAGCAATTAATTTACATGTGTAAACTTAAATGAAGCCAGGAATCATGCTCTAGCAAAATGGGTCACTGTTCAAGATATTCTCACTTGTGCATAGGGTTGCTGTTTGCGATGCTTGTGTAGTTCAGGCCTTGTGAATGTAGCTACCTTGATATTCATTTCGGCTAGGTTCAAAGAAATGGAACCAGTTGCATAAGATGAATGACAAAATTTAGTGTAAATGTCAGACCAAGCTGTAGTTGTAAAGACTTAAGACTCCTTGATGGGTACGTGAAGCTCATAATTATCCTGCTTTCCTCAGCTCATTGAATAAGACATCAGGATTTCATTTAAATCCAATTTTAAGCTGATATCGAAGCTGAACTACTGAAATAGTCCTGCACGTATGCTACATTATAGCAGGCAAATGAATGCTATGTCACAAGGGGAACTGATTGAAGTGTCAGGATAATGGGCCAGTGGACCCTATTAGTGAAACCACACCCGAAAAGGTAAAATTCAACATCAGCTGAGGTGAGTGAAGAAGTAATTTGTTGAGGTGATTGAAGATGTAATTTGCGATAGGCTGTTGCTACCCATTCACTGCCCCTTGGTACCGTCACCATCTACCATTTCCTTCTGAGAACTGGGGTGAGTTCTACTCTGAAGGATTCATAAAAGTGTATAACTAAGTGTGATTGATACCAGAGTGTGGAACATTTTGAAAAGACTGCTTTTTCTGTAGTGAACGCTATACTCAAAATCTTTTAATCTTCAGTGCTTAATACAAGTCTGACTCCACATGGCACATGGGTTGAACTTAAGAACATAAGAAGTAAGAGCAGAAGTAGGCCGCACATCCTCTCAAATCTCTTCTGCCATTCAGAAAGATCATGGCTGACCTGCCCGGGCCTTAACTCTTCTTTCATGCAAGCTCAGCACAGCCATGACTCCCCGATATTTCAAGAAGTCTGTCCACCTTCTCTTTAAATACTTTAATTGATCTGGCTTCCATAACACTATGGGGTAAGAATTCCAAACAATCACCACCCTCTGGGGGAAGCAAACCCTTTGCATCTCAGTTTTAAATGAGCATTTCCAATATCCTTTAACAATGTCCCCTATTTCGGGATTCCCCCACTAGTGAAAAAAATTTCTCAATATCTACCCTGTCAAGACCCCCTCAGGATCTTGCATGTTGCATTTAGACTAAGGTGACGGTTTAAACGAAATGCATAGAAGGCACACAGGCCTAAGAACCAGATTCAAGGAATAGAGATTGTATTAGCTTTTCCTGTAAACATCTTGATGTCTTTGGTTACACGAATGTCTTGATAGGCTTGAACATTTTTGACCAGAGAGGTTGCTGTGTGACCAGAAATAGACCTAAGATCAGGTTGGGGAAGTGGGTCAGATCAATCTATTGAGAACTCAAGGGTGGCACAGTGGTTAGCACTGCTGCCTCACAGCACCCAGGGACCCAGGTTTGACCCCAGACTCGGGCGACTGTGTGGAGATTGCAAATTTTCACCAAGACTGTGTGGGTTTCCTTCAGGTGCTCCGGTTTCTTCCCACAGTCCAAAGATGTGCAGGTTAGGTGGAATTTTCATGCTAATTTCCCATAGCATCTAGGTATGTGTGGGTTAGGTGAGTTAGCCATGGGAAATGCAGGAGGATCAGTGCAGACTTGATGGGCCGAATGGCCTGCTTCCACTCTGTAGGATTCTATCAAAAGTGAGGGAAGCAGCACAATTTCACTTAACACTACATATTTCTACAACAAACATGTGTTACATCAGCTGTACCACCCAGTAGTACAAGGGAGACAGATACATGGGAGCATCATCTGAAAGTTCTCTCCAAGCCACTTACCATCTTCACTGTCAAAATCCTGGAAATCCTGCCCTAACAGCACTGTGAGTGTCCCTACACCCTAAAGACTACAGCGATTCAAGAAGGAAGCTCACCATCACTGTCTCCAGGGGAAGTAGGGATGTAAATAAATGCTGGCCTTACCAATGATGCCCATGAATGAATTTTTAAAAAAAAGTTTGGCTGGTCACTGTGAAAAATATTCTTTCATATTCCGTTATGTCAATATACCAATGGAAGGTTGGTTTCTTCTGTCAGGAGTGCTGTATCCCTCTGCATGGCTAACAACATTGCTGTCAACTGCTTTGTCTATCCAACTGCTCTTCTCTTTCTTTGGGCTTTATTCTATCATTTACTCCCTACCCCATCCCCTTCCCTGTTTTCTGCATTTAAACTGACGTTTTCCCAGCTACCATCAGTTCTGAGGAAGGGTCACCGGACCTGAGATGTTAACTCTGATTTTTTCTTCACAGATGCTGCCAGACCTGCTGAGCTTTTCCAGCAACTTCTGTAAATCCCTGATTTACAGCAGCTGCAGTTCTTTCAGTTTTTAACATTGCTATCATGTCTTCTATGTCCCCAGCATGGTCGTCTCGGCCAGGAATAAAAGGGTGTTTGACTGCGGAATTCAATTTCTGATCCATCGACAGCTGTTACACTAAACCATTACAGTCCATCGATCACGCAGTCAGCAATTTCACTTTTATCATGTTGCCCATCTGGAAGCAGATTGTGGCTCCTATGCTATAATTTTACCATTGTCATATTCTCATGGGCTGTGTGCAAAGTATAAGGCATCAAGCACACATTTAAATGAGTCGCAACCCTTGTATAACAGTTCAGATGCCTCCCGTGGTTCAGTTGCTTGCACACTTGACTCTGAGTCAGAGATTTATTGGGTAGAAGCCCCACTCCACATGGTTGAGGGTGAAATCTATGTTAATATTTCAGTGCAGTACTGACAGAATACTGTCCTTTGGGAAATACCACCTTTCAGCTGAATTGTAAACTTTGTTGGGTACATGTGACAGTTTTCATTGTTCCGTTGGAAGAAGAGCGGAGATGTTCTCTCCCATACCTTGACCAATTTTTACTCTCACAACCAATATGGCTGAAACAAGCAGCAATTATCACATTACTGGTTGTGGGACCTTGGGGTCTCCACAAATTGGCAGCTGCACTTCCTACACTAACTTCCAAAAATTGGGCAGTGTTGCAGATAGTGTTGATGACAGCGTAAAATTACAACAGGACATTGATAGATTAGGTGAATGGGCAAAGCTGTGACAAGTGGATTTTAAAATAAGCGAGTGTTAGATTATCCATTTTAGACTGAGAAAGGATAGATCAGGGTATTTTTTAGAAGGTATACAGTTCATACAATCCCTAGTGTGGAAACAGGCCATTTGGCCCATCAAGACCACATTGCCCCTCAAAGAGCATTCCACCCAGACTCACCCCATCCCTGTACCCCTGCATTCCCCATGACTAATCCACCTAGCCCGCACATCCCTGGACACTATGGGCAATTTAGTGTGGCCAATCCATCTAGTCTGCACATCTTCGGGCTGTAGGAGGAAACTGGAACACCTGACAGAAACCCATACAGACATGGGGAGAATGTGTAAACTCCACACAGACAGTTGTCCAAGGCTGGAATCAAACCCAGGTTCCTGGAGCAGCGAGGTAGCAGTGCTAACCACTGAGCCACCATGCTAACCAAATTGCTGTCTCACGAGATTTGTACATATCTCAGGTACATATCTCTTTAAAATGCCACAATCAAGTGCATAAAATAATCATGAAGGCTAATGGAATGCTGGCCTTCATATATAAAGAGCTGGAGAATTCAGATAATATGCTGCAGTTATATAAAACTCTAGTTAGACCCATCTAGAGTATTGAAGCAGATCTGCGCACCACAACTTAGGAGGGATGTTTTGGGCCTGGAGGGAGTTCGGTGCAGGTTTAGCAAGGATGATACCTGGACTGCAGAGGTTAAGGTATGAGGAGAGAATACACAAATTAGGTCTTCACTCTCTAGAATTTATAAGTTAAGGGGTGATCTAATCGATGTCTTTGGGATATTAACAAGGAAAGACGGGGTAGATAAAGATAAAACTACTTCCATTGGTTGAAGATTCAAGGATAGGGGATATAGTCTAAGAATTAGGGGTAGAAAGCACTTCTACATGCAAAGAATAGTGGAGATTTGGAACTCTCCTCCTGAAATGATGGTTGATGCTAATTCAAATGGTAAGTTTAAATCTGAGATAGACAATTTTTTTATTAAGTGAGGATATGGGCCAAAGGCAGGCATATGGAGTTAGGTCACAGATCAAACATGACCTTAGTGAATGGTGGAGCAGGTTTGAGGGACTGAATGGCACTCCTGTTCAAATATTTCCAATGGTCCTACAAGTACCTTCATACCTGTCCATCTTTTTGAGATAGTCTGTCAAGACTAATGTTAAACAAATAAATAGATTTTCAAAGCTTCCACTTTTCGGACATCATATAGAAGACATAGTTAAAGGGTTTATTTCTAGAAATTTTTCAATAATTTTCAAACCCCTTGCTTTGTGTAAATTCATTTCACAGACTCGATATCCTGAAGCTGGGGGTAGAATACAGTGGCAATATTTGATGGCAAATGTTACAATGACTGCACAGCAGTTTGTTAACTTCTGGGTGTATTGACACCATACGAAAAAAGTAAGATTGGCTTGAGAAATTGTCGAATGTTTTCCAAATTGGAGGTTGCAGCTGCAGCAAGCTAATTGTCAAAACAATCAGAGAGAAAAAAAATCATTGTTTGGCCACATGTTACATGAAATTCTTGCATGTAAAAGATTTCTTACAAAATCAATGCTATTTTAATTGACTATCCAATAATTAGCAGGGGCTCTAGCTTTACCAGAATGTGCAAACTGTTTTAATGCAGTCACTGAGGCTGAACGCTGTAGTCTTGTGCTGCCTAATTTAACATTTAGATACTGGTTTATCAAACAACTGATGATAACTGACAAAAGAACTAAAGGAGGAGAATCAAAAACAGAAATTGCTGGAAATACTCAGCAGGTCTGGCAACATCTGTAGGGAGAAACCAGAGTTAACATTTTCAGGTTGAGTGACCCATCCTCAGAGGAACGCTGCCAAAACGATAACTCTGATTTCTCCCCACACATGCTGCCAGACCTGCTGAGCTTTTCCAGCAATTTCCATTTTAAAGCATCCACACTTCTCTTGGTTTTTATAAAGAAGAACAATGTCTTTTACATAGCCGGTCATGATGATCGGGAATGCACTGACTGAAAGAACTGTGGACAATGATTCATTAATGACTTTCTAAAGGGGAATTAGATTTAGACTCTGAAAGGAAAAAGAAAGACCTGTAATGGAAATCCCTTGTTCACTATTAACTTCTATTACTGTCGTGGTGATGGCTGAAAATCGTGCATTTCATTAAACTCACCAAAGCGAATTTGCAGTCTGACCTGGGCTAAAAGGCTGACTGTCCAATTTGACTCAACAGCTTCAGAACTACATGAGTTCATCATTAATAAACTTCATAAACCCTTAATACTCAAAAATTGAAACACTCTCTTCAATTCCAGGAGCCTAAAGCAATTTCTTTGGCAGACTATGAATTTTGAAATCAGCGCTAACTATATAAATCATCCATAGATGCTGGTCACCTTCATTTCTCATAGTAAGTCTTTTTTTAATTGAAGTTATAAATGAAACAATCACCAGATCCAACCTGCCTCAGTGCAACCCATAACAATACTTATTATTTTGCCAGTGTGGCATTGCTCTGTTTTTCATGCTAACCATCTTAGGGCTTCCCTGATGTAATTTTCATAACACATTTCCTGTTCAAATAGGAATCTAGCAAGCACAAACACCTTTAAAAGTAATTATTAATGAGAAGTGTAACTGAAGCAGCCGTACCATAGTTTTAAGACCATGGCAAACTGCCATGGGCAGCATAGTGGCTCAGTGGTTAGCTCTGCTGCATCATAGCATCAGTGACTCGGGTTTGATTACACCCTTGGGTGACTGTCTGTGTGGAGTTTGTATGTTCTCCTGGTGTCTGTTTGGGTTTCCTCTGGGTGTGCTGGTTTCTTCCTACAGTGTAAAAATATGCAGGCTAGGTGGATTGGCTGTGCTAAATTGCCTATAGTGTCCAGGGATGTTTAGGCTGGACGGATTAGCCATGGGAAATGCAGGGTAACAGGGATAGTGTAGGTCTGGGTGGGATGCTCTTCAGGTGGCTAATGTGGGCTCGATGGGTCAAATGCCCCGCTTTTGGACTTTAGGGATTCTATAATCAATACTTCTGTGATGATCAAGGGTAACGATGCTGCTGTGGTAATATCACTAGATCACTTATCCAGAAGGCTGATGCCCTGGAAATCTGATTCAAATCCCATCATTCCTACTTGTGGGACTCAATGTCAATTTATTCATCTGCAATATGGTGACTGTGACCAGGAAACTATCAGTACTTGCTGAAAAAAACAATGTGGTTCACTAATCCTCTTTCGGGAAGGAAATCTGCCTTCCTTACCTGTCTTATATGTGACAGTAAATGCATTGAAACGTGGTTGACGCTTAGCTGCTCTCTGAATTTACCTAGCTAGCAATGGCAATTATGGACAAGTAACCAATGCTGTCCCTGTCATGTGATGCACATCCCAATAAAAAATAAAGGAAGATGCTCAATTGTCACTCATGAATTTACTCTCCCTCTGGTTATTCACTAGTGATGCTCCTGTCAGTGAAATGACCCATTCAGAACCTACTCTGCATTGGAAACATAACGAAATGACACTGAGACAGGCCTTCTGGAAGAGGAATGATTATTCAATGACATTGAGTTTCCAATTGTCTAACAAAAGGCCAATCCCAGGAATCAGAGTTTGCCCTGAATATGAAAACCAAAACATCTTAAATAACCTTGATCAAGTAGGACTTATACTTGGCATCTGTTGGCATCTGCCAGGTTGGCACATCATTAGCAGGTTTTGTGGTGCAGTGGGTTGCAGGCATTCCTCTGAACTACAAGTTCCATGCTCAAATCCCACTTCAGAAATTGATGGCGAAGGAGGGTACCTTCATATTGCGATCAATGACATTGACTGTCTACCTGCAATTTTTTTTTCCCAAATGCACCAATGGTATGTGGTAGGAGTAGGAGAGATTCCTGTTCTGTCACGTATGGAAAGAAATTGGAGCCCCTACCATTGCTATCCATAGCTTTGGAATGTGAAAGGTGTGTAACAGTGTATGTTGCCACAGCAACGTGGACTACTTGGGGTTATGGATGACTCAGTTGACCGCTCAGCAGTTTGGATCAGGTTAACACCAACACCGTGGGGTTTAATCCCCAATTTGCCTGAGGTCAATTCAGGATCTGCCTGCTTGCTCTATCCATGTTGGAGATCATGGAACTGTTAGATGAACTTATTTCTGGCAGGGAAATGAAGAAAAAGCACATCATTCACATTACTTGGATCTGGTTTGACTTCTCCTGCCCAGGAGAGAGAGCTGCGCATGGTCACTTAGTTGTCACATTGATTACTCACTGGTCTCTTTATAAATTGCTACGTCCAAATGCCACAAAATTGTCATCATCAGGGATCCCACAACTCTACTTTTTGAAGTCAGTTTGCAACCTGCAGCCACATGCATATAGGTGCTGTAGTATCATTGAAAAGGAAGAAACTTTTCCAGTCACATTTAATTTGCTGCCTTAAAGATACAATTACTGACAGGGTCATATTGCAGAGGCGAATTTACACAATTAAAATGTAATGGAAATCACAAATTGGTCCAATATCTGCTGGGAATTCTGAGCATTGCAGTGTGACTCTGACTCTTGGTTTTGCTTTGTCTTAGCTGTTGTTTCATAAACAATAAGAGAAGTGCAAGTCTCGGTACAATCTGTCCATGTTTCATTAGTATCTTAATTGTTGAGCCAAGAAACAATTATCTTGTAATGCACAGTCCCTGTTAAACCACTTGGGCTCCTGGGATCAACAAAATGCTCATTATCAAATCATCCACTCGCTTCTTCGTCATTCTTCACGACTAAATAAATTGGCACTGATGGGAGTAAAGGGTATTTGTGATTAATATAATCTGATATCGTTTTGCTACCTGTCACTGCTGTGACTCCTGTTATCAAATGTATCGTGTTTGGTTCTCAGCAATGTGACCTAAATTCAAATGGCAGGTGTCATTAAGTCAAAAACTGTCTTAGGGCCGGTTGGCTTGCTGGGTGAAATGAGCATGTCATTTCCTACCTTGGGTAATGACAATGGCTGCCACTGTTTGGACGATAGAATTAATCAGTGCTATGCATGACGTCCTTCATGACCGATGGCAGGGTACATTCCCTTTTTAACCCGGCTTGATCTGTATGCAGCTATGGACCACACTATCTCCCTCCACTGTGTCTCTTCAGGTATTAAACGGAATGGGCTCACTCTGCATACTTCCACGCCTTGCTACTTAGTCTAAGCCATAGAATTTCCTGCAATGTCCTCTACTTCCTCAGAAGGTTAAGGAAATTCGGCATGTCCACATGACTATTAGCAATTTTTTATCGATGTGACATAATGGCAACTGCTCTGCCCAGGACCACAAGATATTACAGAGAGTTGTGAACACACCCACTCCATCATAAAAACCAGTCTTCCATCCATTGGCTCTATCTACACTTCCTGCTGCTTCGGGAAAGCATCCATCATAATTTTAGACACCTCCCCCCCACCACCCCACCCCTCCCCCCACCCATGCCAGTTATATTCTCTTCTATCAGGCAGAAAATACAAAAGTTTGAAAACACATACCTTTCTGAAGAAGGGTCCAGACCTGAAACGTCAGCTTTCCTGCTCCTCTGATGCCGCTTGGCCTGCTGTGTTCATCCAGCTCTATACCTTGCTACCAACAGATTTAAGAACAGCTTTTTCCCTGCTTTTATCAGACTTTAATGGACCTCTCTTATATTAGAGTTGATCTTTCTCTGCACCTTCTCTGTAGCTATAACATTACATGCTGCGTTCTGTTCGATTATCTTGATGTGCTTATGTAAGGTATGATTCATCTGGTTAGCACACAAGACAGTACTTTTCACAAAATGATACTTTTCTTGGTACATGTGGCGATAATAAATCAAATCAAATCAAATCTTCCCTGTTCCTGCCCACACTGTTATCTGAAAAGTCCCCCAGTGATCAATCCTTGCTCCTCTCCCACTTCCCCTTCAGCTATATGTTGCCCCTCACTTTAGCTCTTTGGAGATGGGCTTAGAAGCAGCAAGGGTAGTAAAATGGCAGTACAATGTTGGCCAACTCTGGAGAGGATGTCCAATTCTGGTAATTAATTGGCCTCTTAATGGCCATTTTACCACCAGAGGGGCATTTTACTGTCATTAGAATCATTTGCCCCCATCCACTCTGCCTGGGGGTAGTCTCTCAACATTGTCTCTCTGGGTGGAGGGTGATGGGATTCTAGACTGCATGGAAGGACCGCCCCAGTGGTCGCAGCTATCCCCATCCTGGGGGTTACCATTGACCAGAAACTCAACTGGACTTGCCACTTAAACTCAATGGCTACAAGAGCAGGTCGGACGCTCGGAATACTGTGGTGAGTAACACACCTTCCGACTCTCCAAAGCCTGTCCACCAAGTCTCAAGCTGAGTAGACAGGGGAAATCAGTAGATGCATCATATTTGAACTTCCAGAAGGAAATTGAAAAGGTACCTCAGAAAAGGTTAAGTCATAAGATAGGAGCTCGTGGAGTTATATTGGCAGGGATTGAGAAATAGCTAATGGGCAGGAAACAGCTAGTGGGATAAGGGGCTCTTTTTCAGGTTGGCAACCTGCTGGTAACCAATGGGTTGCATAGGGATCAGTGCTGGGACCGCAACTGTTTGCAATATATCCTAATGACTTTGAAGATGGAAGCAAATGTACTGTAGCTAAATTTGTAGACCACATGTAAATAAATGAAAAGGAAGCTGACAAGAGGGATGCAAATAGTTTACAGAGAGATATTGATAGGTTAATAAGTGGGCAAAAAGTTGGCAAATGGAGTATAATGTGGGAAAAGGCGAGGTTGCTCACTTTGGAAGGGAGAACAAAAGAACACAGTATTATTTAAATGGAGGAAAACTGCAGAAAGCTGCTACACAAAGGGACTTGGGGTTATTTGTACACAGAAAGCGAGCGCACTGGTGCAGCTGGTAATCAGGAAGGTGAATGGAATGCTGGCCCTTATCTCAAGGGAGTTGGAGTAGAAGAGTAGGGAAGTCTTACTGCAGTTGTAAAAGTCGCAGGTGAGACTACATCAGGAATACTGCGAGCAGTTTTGATTCCCTTATTTAAGAAAAATGTCTTTTCATTGCAGGCAGTTCAGAGATGTTTTGCGAGGATGATCACTGGTATGGGGGGATGGTCTTATGAGCAAAGGCTAAACAGGTTGGGACTCTACTCACTGGAATTTAAAAGAATGAGAGGTTTTTTTGGGACACATAGGATTCATAAGGGGCTTGGCAGGGTAAATGCTGAAAGGATCTTCCCCACATGGGAGAGTCTAGGAGCAGAGGGCACAGTCTCAGAATAAAAGGGTGCCAATTTAAGATAAGATGAGGAGGAATTTCATCTCAGAGAGTTGTGAGTCTTTAGAATTCCTTGCCACAGAGAGTTGTAGGGGCAAAGATCTTGTGTCTACTTAGCATTGGGATATGTGGGTTCTTATCAATAGGGGAATTAAGGGTTATGGCAAAAATCAGTAAAGTGGATTTGACTAATGTCAGATCAGCCATGATCCTATTGAATAGCAGAGCAAGCTCAAGGGATCGAATGGCCTACTTCTGCTCCTATTTCCCATGGCCTTATAGTTCTATAACCCTGCAAGAACATTGTGTTCCTCCAACTCTAACCCTTTGTGTACCTCGCACCCGTCCTCCTTCTTTGGCAATTGTCCCTTTAGCCTTTGAGATTCTACATCCTGGAGTTCAATCTGCCAAACTTTCCATCTCTGCTCATAACACTCCTTCAGACCTATCTCTTTGCCCAAACATTTAGCCACTTATCCAAATATCTCTTTATCTGGCTTGGTGCTAATATTTGTCTGAAGGGGTTTCTGTCGAGTGCTTCAAACAGCCAATCACTTAATTCAAAAATTAACTTGAGGGAGTTCATTTGTTGACATTCTGAACATACAGCTTCCTGTCTAAGAGAAAATAGATGGCTGGATGTCAGTAATTTCACAGATGATCATTTGATTGTTCTCATTTCTGCAACTGACTCATTTTTCTTTGATGTTTACAGATTGTAAATAATTGCTTTTGATTCATTTATCTTGAGTTGGCTGATTGTTCCTTTAATTGCATCTACAACTGGACTCAAAATCCATGCTGTTCCCCATCTGCAGACTGTGGCACATTCTATGCACTGCTGCATCATAGCTACTCACTTTTAACTTGTGACTGTTTGCCCAGTGGACAGCAATTTTTATTTTTAATTACATAGAAAATGTTCTCGAAGGTTGCTGACAAACATGGTGTTCCTTTGTCCAATGTGGCACCAAGCTGCAGGTGTGAAAGTAGCTTTGACATTCATGTCAGCTTAATTGCCACAGGGTAGTGTGTGTCTTGATGGGAATAGGCAAGCATTATCAAATCTCAGTACCTCTGTGGTTACACTCATATTGACATGTGCTGCATTTTACTCTGTAAACTGAAGGACATTGATTAGCTGAAGGTGTTTAATTAACGGAATGGAACTAGATATCTCTTTCTCAATTCCGTGTCAGAGGATTTTCATTACTAACCTTTCACTGACCTTTTCTGTGTCGTTTTAACAACCCAGTTCCTGAATCTGTGCTTACTTCTTGGCAGTGATACTAAAAGGAAATCGTTGAGTATTGATGTTAGTGGAGGTCTATTTTCTTTCAACGCAGTCTGATGATAAACAGCATAATTTACGGCTTTGATTTCATCACACAGGAGAATAAGATTCACAGCTCCTCCTCTTAATATAAGTCTAAACATAAATGTAACATGAAGAGAAACGGCAACTTAGGAAGAAAAATATTTTTCCATTTACATTTGCAATTAATTTAGTGACTGGTTTTCTTTGAAGATGGTTGAAACTATTATTGGAGAGTTTCTGTTTGGAGGGAATAACGTAACAACAGTAGGATACTGCACCTCTGGGATGCTTCAGGGTAGTGATGCAAGTAATTGAGGTTAATGAAGTGCTAATTACGCTGTTGCCTAACATGGTTAGTCTAAAGGAAGAGCAAAATGCAATGCTGGAAATCTGAAACAAATACAGAATGGTGGAGAAACTCAGTGGGACAGGCAGCATCTGTGGAAGGAGAATCAGAGTTAACATTTCATGTCCAGTACCACTCTTCTTCAAAACTAGTCTAAAGGAAGCAGATAGCACAATGCAGTGGAAACCCAAAAGCTACCAAGCCACCTCAGCTGGTAAAAGAATTCCACTCCATCCAGATTTCAGATTTGGGTTTAAGACATGCCACTCTCATCCCTGAGATTATGAAAGTATGGATAAGAAGTGTTGCACCAGTGAATGGACATTGATGTCAAACTGCGAGGTTGTGTGCCTTATAAAATCTGTGCAGGTAAAACACAAAAAGTTGTACATTGATTTTACTAGACAACTTGGAGATAAGGAGTGGTCTGTTTGTGCTCCAGTAATTTTGTTCTCATAGCTTTAGTCTAGGGCAAACCGTGCAGGTGGCACTGGTAAGAGAGTAAAAGAACTGCATCATGATAACACCATACTGTAGATAAGGAGTCGTTTGGCTGATGTTGATTCCACCCATTTTGACATAATAAGATGATTTGCCAACCCACTAAATTGTCAACATAGCCCCCATTATTATAGCAGTGCATTGGCTAAGTATCAAAATTGAAACAAGTGAGCATTTGTCATCCTGGAAGCATCCCATTTCCAGATATGTATAAGTAGATAGAATTTGGCAGAGTTCCGTCTTTTTCTGGCACCAATCTCATTAATGCTACAATCAAAGGCACAGGGCAGTAAGTAATATCCCAAAAGAATTGGTTTTACATCCACCTGCACACGAATGGGCCGATGCCATATGGTCTGAAATTACTGAAGAAGGGTTCTGACCCAAAATATCAGCTTTCCTGCTCCTCTGATACTGCCTAGCCTGCTGTGTTCCTCCAGCTCCACACTGTGTTAACTGTAAGCATGGCTAGAGCACTGTTTAGATGCTCCAGTCACATTAGAGGACAGTTGCCACATCAACATTTAAGTCAGTGCCTTTTAACCCAAGCATAGAGCTTTTACACAGTCTGCAACTTCTCTCTTTGTTTAAAAACCTGTGAAAGGTTGTGTTAGTTGCCTTAAAGACATCAAGCCACCATGCCTGATACTCTGTTGCCATGCAATTATTAAATCCAGGAGTACTGTGTACTCACTTGACTTACTTTTTGAAAAAAAAATTCTTTAGAAGCAGTTCAGAGAAAGTTTATCTGGCTCTTTCCTGGAGAACAATTGAAAATGTCGGGCCCATTCTAGGTTAATTTAGAATTTCGGGTTGGCATGAACGAGTTGGACCGAAGGATCTGTTTCCATGCTGGACATCTTTATGACTCTATTACTTTATAACCATTAGAATTTAGAAGAATGAGAGGTGATCTTAGGGAAATGGATATGATCTTCAGGAGATTGGCTAACTGGACTTCAAAAGGATGTTTCCTCCTGTGGGAAAGATTAAAATTAGGGCACATAGTTTTTTTTAAGACAGAGATAGAGGAATTCTTTCTCTCTCAAAGGGTCGATAGAATGGAATTCTCTTGCCCAGTAGGTGCTAAAAGCCGGTTCTTTAAACTTATTTCAAGCTGAGATAGATAGGTTTTTTTGATAAATAGGGGATTCAAGAGTTGGAAGGTAGCAGACAAGGAAATTATGGGTGGCATGGTGGCTCATTGGTTAGTACTACTGCCTCACAATGCCAGGGACCTGCATTTGATCCCACCCTCGGGCAACTGTCTATATGGAGTTTGCACATCCTCCCTGTGTCTGTGTGGGTTTCCGCTGGGTACTCCAGTTTCCTCCCACAGTCCAAAGATGTGCACGTTAGGTGGATTGGCCATGCTAGTTGACTGTAGTGTTCAGGTATGTGTAGGTTAAGTATGTTAGCCATGGTTACAGGGATGGTGGAGGGGGATTGGTCTGGGTGGGATGCTGTTCTGAGGGTTGGTGTGGACTCACTGGGCTGAAAGGCCTGTTTCTATACTGTATGGATTCTATGTTCTAAAATAATCTGACCATGACCGGATTAGCTGAGGTCTTACTAAATGGTGGAGCAGTCTTGAAAGGCCAACTGACTGCTGCTCCTATGTTTCCATGTTCCTTGTTTTTAATTCAAATGACATTATCATCTGAACTGGTGCAAAACAATATATCAATAGCCACAACTTCAATTACAATCCTGTGTGCAGTGTTGGACTTAAAGAGGTTATAACGCAAGTTACTGGTCGGCACATGACAATAATTACCATGCACCCTAGTTTTCTGAATTCACAAATGATAAAGAAATTCAACAGAGAGCATTTGAACTGTTAAAAAAAAAAATCAAGGAAACTTGTGCCTATCTTAAAGATAGCACTTTTGTTACCAAATCTGCTAAATGTCCATTAATGTTCAGCTCAATGACTGTGTAAGAATGGTGAAGGGGTGAAAACATTCAAGAAATTGAAGGCCTTAGGTACAATATTAAGTTTCAGAGATTTAGAAGAGAGGAAGACAGTAACATCTTCATGCATGGAAGAAGAAGAAAAACATACATCTTCAATTGTGAGGCCGCAGTCTGGGAGCCATCACATCACAGAAACTGCCATTCCTCAAGAAAATGATCTATACCAGGCTCCCAACCGTTCCACTCAGGGCACCATAACATGTAATTGTGGGAGCTGGGGCGAGGCTGCTCAGGAGAAACCTTCAGAGGCACAGCCAGCTAATGTTCCACAACACAAGGCAAACATTCCATCACCAATTAAACCTGGCTGGGACTACAGAACTGCCTACCAATTGGATTGACAGAAGCTGTCTAAAGCTGGACATCCTCCCTCGATGGGTGTATTGTCAGTGCCACTGGGAATGGTGGCCACTGCTGGGACTGCAGACTGCCAACGAACCACATTGCCAATAAGACTACCTCCTGAGTGAAGAATGGAAATATTCCCTCCAACAAATTAACACTTCTCAGATTGCTTAATTGATGATATGACACTGATTATAATTGCTATGGTCTCCATTATTAAGTAGTGGTGCTTTATACTCTAGAATTTTATTAACTGAATTCAAATCCCATCAGCTGCTGTATGTGATTTGAATGCATGTCTCCAGATGACTAACCTGGTTTACTTGAGCAGCGACATTATACTATGTCACCATCTCCAATAGCACTTCGGACCCATTGTTATAAAAGCTTTCCAGTACTGGGGTTTCCTCAGATAATGTTTGTGTCTATTGTAGACTAATTAATAAGAGATTAATTTGTACAATTTACCAACAACTCTATTGCCGTTGTATCATGTGACTACCAGAAGAGTAGAAGATCAATTGATAAGTAACATTTACACTACACAAATGCCAGACAATGACAATCTCCAACAAGAAAGAATCCAACCATTTCCCTTCGACCATCAATGGCATTATTATTATTGAACATCCCACTAATAATATGCTGGGGATTACCATTGGCCAGAAATCAAACTCAGCAGTGCAGTGGCTACAAGAGCAGATAAGAGGCTGGGAATTCTAAGGTGACTAATTCACTTTCTGACTCCCCAAAGCCTGTCCACTATCTACAAGGAACAAGTCAGCAGTGTGATTAAATCCTCCTCATTTGCCTGGATGATTACATTTCCAGCAGCACTCATGAAGCTTGATACCATTCAGGACAAAGCCACCTGCTTGATTGGTAACCCTGTTTGCCACATTAACCATTCACTTGCTCCACCATCAATGCACAGCATCAGCTGCATGTACCAACAGAAGCACAAGACCCACTGAAGC
Organism: Rhincodon typus; assembly: GCF_021869965.1. Classification (NCBI taxonomy): domain Eukaryota; kingdom Metazoa; phylum Chordata; class Chondrichthyes; order Orectolobiformes; family Rhincodontidae; genus Rhincodon; species Rhincodon typus. Next base: position 15,832,247 of record NC_063337.1, read on the forward strand.
AACTCAACAAATCTCTTTAACAGCAATTTCTAAACCCACAAGCACAACCATCTAGAAGGACCAGAGTAACAGGTACTTGGGAGCATTGTACCTGCAAGTTCCACTATCACTGAGTGGAAATCCTGGAACTCCCTTCCTAACAGTACTGTGGATGTCCCTACAACCCAAAGACTGCAACGGTTCAAAAAGGCAGCTTGCCACTTCATTCCCCAGGTCTGTTAGGGATAGGCAATAAATACTGGTCTTGTCAGCGATGCCCATTCCCCATGAAATACACTTTGTTTTGAAATTCCATGTCCTTAGAAAAGCAGGATCTTATAGGAAGACCATTAAAAGACTTTAGTAGGCAAAGCAGGATGAGCAACATAGGAATGAATACCTATATCCTGGAATTACATTAATGACTGTCAAAACTCATGCGGCATGACCATGTGTTCAATTTTTAATAAGACAGTGGCAGGCACATTTGCTAAATTGTTCTCTTCCAGTTGTGTTTGCTTCAGTAACTGTGTCATAAAAGCCTTAGCTGTGGTCTTTGTAACTTCCCATCTAATTCAAAGATGTTCACACTGGGCACTCACTTAAAACTATATTTACATATATTTTTGAAGCCAGGCTTACTCATGCACACGTCTTCATACTGACAGAAATGTTGGCTAAATCAGTTTTATCGTTCAGAATAATAGATGCCATAAAAGCAGGAAATTCCCCAGTGCTTTTGAATGATGATCTCTTCCAGCTTCTAAGAATCAGACTGGTGGGGATGATGATAAAAAGAACAAGGACATTTCAGTCTGTTCTTTCGATTGATCAAATGCAAAGGTATTGAGGCACAATCCAAGTAAAACAGTACACCTCATGTATATCATATCAGAACAATACAAAGACCACACAATAGGAAAGACAAGAGAGACTGTGGAAGAAACTGTGGGTGACATAAGTGAGAATTACAAATAAAATGAAGCCAGTACATAGATATTTACCACCAGTATATAAAATGCAAAGCAGTCATCATAAAGGAACATAGATATTCAGTGTTGAGGGCTCAATAGGGTGAAGAAGTAGACAAGAAAAATAACTATAGGAATTCAATCCTCCCTATTGCTTTCCAAAATACTGCTGGAAAGCTAAAACATCGTGACTGCATATGCATTTCAATAGATTGCTTCACAGCCAACTCTTTCTAGATTAAAATAGAAGCACTGTGCTATTCAAATATTGTGACAGCTTCTTTATGAAGTTAATGCCAGCATTGCCTGAGTGTATTCACTGAGCTCTGTGGATTCTGCCAGGGCTTTTGACATGTTGGCGATATTGACTTCACTTCTAAATCATGTACCAAAGTGTTAACCAAAGCCTCCTTGAGGTTTTAATTGGGGCAATGATTTGCTGTCACTTCGTTTCATACAGGACATTACTTAGCAAGAGCTTGCATTTATATAGTGCCTCTAATATAACCAAAGCATCTCACCGTACCGCAAATGAATGTTATCGGACAAAATTATGGAATGTACTGCCTGGAATAATGGTGGAGATAGGTTCAATTGAGGCATTCAAGAGCATTTCAAATGATTGTTTGAATAGAAGTAATGTGCAAGGATATGAAGAAAAATTCAGAAATTGGCAGTAGGCAAAGATGCCCATTTAATGAGGCGTTACAGACACACTGGCCTGAATGAACTCCTTCTGTGCTGTAACACTTCCGTAATTCTGTGACAAAGAGATGTTAGGAAGGTTGATCGAAGTTTCTTGTTAAGCAATGGGTCAAATGTTATCCAGCATAGGCAATAATGCAAATATGAAGTTATATTCAGATCAGCCATTTAATGGACTTATTGAATGGCATAAGTTTGCATACAGACATGGTCAGACTGTTGCATTTGTAATAAGTCAATGAATGAGACAGGTCAGCTATCATCAAACATGCACAATTTCATAACTACCCATTCCATTGGCCCAAACCTAGGCTTATTTCTTCCATTACACACATTGGCTTACAAGATGTATTAAAGATGCCATTGAGATCTGCCGACACCACACCATTCCCTAAGAGAGCAGCCTTCACATCAGTGATATTTGTCTATCTTTGCTCAAAAGACATATTACCATCCATTCTACGTAGTCAACTAATCAGCAGCAAGAATCATAACATATACGAAACTCTTACAACCACAGTATTTCGAGCAATCAGCAGTGGATTCCAGTCTATATTCCCAAACTCCATTATATATAATTACTTCATCCACCTGTTCAGGCATTCTTCAGACAATGGTCAGAGTTCATGACCTGAAACATTGAGGCCATCCAGTTCTCATAAGTAAAAACCTTTATAAAGTTTGGCTAAAGAGAGTGAAATGTTATTGAAGCTTTTTCAACTTGTACTCATCGGGACAGAATGGCAAGAACACTAAATCTAAAGCGAACACCAATTCAAATTGCATGAGAAGAAGGTAAGGGTTTAAATTAACAATTTTCTCAGAGCAAATGTTACATGGTGTGTTATAAAGATGTATGATTCAAATATTAATTTTTAATATAATTAACTGGCCCCATTTTTTGCATGATGTAAATCTTCAAATTTTGAAAAGAAGTTGATACAGTGTGGAGCTGGAGGAACACAGCAGGTCAGGCAGCATCAGAGGAGCAGGAGAGTCAACATTTCAGGCCTTGACCCTTCATCAGGACTGCACCTATCTCCAAATTTTGAAAAGATACTTTGCAAAGGTAAAGAGGCTGGCTACAGTAGGAACAATATTGCACTTGCAAGGAGCACTGTATTCAAGTGTTGACATCCACTCTAGTATATTTTCACAGAGAGTTTACATCACCCATTTGTGGGAGTAAGGTAAAAGCCAGAGTTTTTAAGATAAACAGTGGGTGAGTCTTGAGATAATGTACTTGAGGAGCAACAGTCCTTTGACCCCTCTCACTTTCTCTGGAAGTCCTCTCATTAAAATGAGACGTGAAGCCTCACTGGAAGACCTCATCACCACATTTGTGGGTTTCTTAAAGAAGATTTCAGAATTGATCTCACTATCTCCAGAAAAGAGTAGTCAGCCTTCCACAACTGATCCAGGAAGATGCACCAGTGATAACAGATCTTGTGAGTAAAATAACTTCAATTACAGTTCAATATTTGGTACAATTCATGAATAATCTCTTTTTCCCTGAGTTTAACTATCACTTAGCCAAAGTACTTTTAAGATAACAGGCTGCAAAAAATTACATTTTATTCTCAGTCTTGGGGTTTGTGCATGCATGTGCTATTTTTCAAAAATGGTAGAATTACTTAGGTTCTAAAGCAATTCCCAAGTTTGAAAGGTAATGAACAGAGCCTCAGTATTTAAGAAAGGTGGAAAGAGAAAATGAGGAAGTATAGCACAATTAGTCTAATATCAGTGGCTTAGCAATTTTTTTATTAGCAATTTGCTGATAGGGCACTTAGAAATCATAATATCATTAAGCACAGTCAACAAACCTTATGGAAAGGAAATCATGTTTGAGAGTTTTTTGGAGGATATAATGAACAAGATGGTTAACAGGGAATGAGTGTGCATGGTGCACTGCTTTCTTATTCATTCACAGGATGTTGGAACCACTGGGTAGACAGAATTTTATGGTCATCCCTAATTACCCAGAAGGCAGTGAGAGTCAACCACATCATTGTGGTTGTGAAGTCACATATAGGTCAGATCAGGTAAGGACGGGGGAGGCAATGGCCTAGTGGTATTATCGCTGGACTGTTAATTGGAGACCAAGGTAACATTCTGGGGACGTGGGTTTGAATCCCGCCACGGCAGATGGTGGAATTCAAATTCAATAAATATCTGGAATTAAGAGTCTAATGAGGACCATGAATCCATTGCCGATTGTCAGAAAAACCCATCTGGTTCATTCATGCCCTTTAGGGAAGGAAACTGTCATCCTTACCTGGTCTGGCCTACACGTGACTCCAGACCCACAGCAATGTGGTTGACTCATGCGGGAAATTATGGATGGGCAGTAAATGCCAGCCTAGCCAGCGACTCCCTCATCCCCTGAATGAATAAAGAATAAAGAATGTCCTCCCCTAAAGGGTGTTAGTGAGCCAGAGCTTTTCTGATAATTTATAACAGCTTCATGGTCATCATTAGATTACAAATTCCAGATGTTTATTGAATTCAAATTCCAAGACAGGATTCAAACCAAGGTCAGAACATTAAGATAGCAAGAACTGCAGATGTTGGAGTCAGAGATAACACAGTGTGGAGCTGGAGGAACACAGCAGGCCAGGCAGCATCAGAGGAGCAGGAAAGTTGATGTTTCGCGTCAGGACAATTCTTCAGAAAGTCTTTCCTGTTCACCACAACATTAGCTGTGTCTCTTAATAGGTGTAGCGATAATAATACTAGGCCATTGCCTCCTCTATTTGGATATCAGTAAAGTATCACATGTGGGGTTTGGTGAATTCAGTTGGCTAAATGATTAAAACAGGGTACAGGATAATCCCTGTCTTTGTGATAGTTCATTGAGCCTCTTCTCTCAACTTACCTCATGTTTGTGGAATGGTTACTCTCAAGATATCCATAAGAAATTGTTTTTTTTGAAAGGAGATCAATGTTTATGATCCTTTTTTGGATGACCAAGGTGACTCACAAGAGGTTATTGCACAAAATTAAGACACAGAGGATTGGGTGCAACATATTTGCATTAATTAAGGATTAATTAATAAACAGAGAGTGGAGATAAACAGAACCCTTTCAGGTTATATCTGGGTACAATAACCATTAATAGTCGGACTAGTCCAAATTTGCTGATGATGCAAAGTTAAGTGGGAAAGTTAGTGCTCAAGGGGATTCCAAGAGGATACAGAGAGTTTGGATGATTTTGCAAAACTATGGCAGCTAAGTTACAATGTGGTAAAGTGTGAGGTTATCCAAATCTATAGATTAAAAACAAAAACAGAATATTTTCTAAATGGTTAGAAATTGGGTGGGTTTGCATTCAATAGAGCTTGAGCATCTTTGCACATGAATCACAGAAAGTTATCATGTAGATACGGGAGGAAATTAGAAAAACAACTGAGAAGAGATTATGTACATTGCGTCTATACTTCCTGGATTATAGAAAAATGAGAAGTGATCTATGGAATCTTGTAAAATTCCTAAGATATTTGACACTGAGAAAATATATCCCATGGCTGAAACATGCAGAACATAGGGTCATTACCTCCAAATAAAGTGTCAGCCTTTTTAGGACTGAGGATATGTTTTTCTTTCTTTCTTAATGTATTGAGAACCTTAGGAGCTCTCTAGAGCTGGGCGCAATCGATGTTCCATTTGTGAGGTCAAAAGGTTTTGACTGCTATGGAATATAAGAGATTTGTGAATCTTGTAGAAAGGTGGCATTGAGGTAGAAGTTCAGTAATGATTTTGTTGAATAGTAGAGCTAGCAGGCTCAACTGCTCCCATTTTTTTACATCCTTATCCCTTGAATCCCAGACAATGGATTATTCCCATGATTAAAAATAGAACTTTATTTATTCAGTAAGAGAAAAAGCCAGTATTCTGATCAGTGTGCTAGGCATCTAGTCAAGATGTTCAGGCAGTCATGAGAGGACTAGATCTGCCCTATTTGCAGCAAACTTGAAGGTATTTCCCAAAGGAATAAAGGCTGGCTGCATTAACAATGCCTGAGAACTCGTGCTTAAGTGAACAAAAGCCGATGATTGTGAAATATATTTTGTTAAGTTTACACTCCTGCTTCATGGAAACAAGCAACCAATTCTTTAAATTCCCCTGTGTTTCTCATGCAAAAATCCATAAGCAACATGAAGGAAATACATTGTTTTATAGATCCATCGGCCCAAATACTTCCAATATTAATGTATGCTATGTTTGAACATACGCCTATTTCGTTTGTACACCAGCTTTCTCTCCCTCAAACAATTTGTACATTTGTAGAAGTAACCACAACAATATGGAAATATAGGTCTTGAATTTCCTCAATTGGAACTTGCACATCTATTGTCCCTTTGAAACTTCAGTGCAGCTTTCTCAATGTAGCGTACAAAACACTAAGTGACAAGAATGTAAGGCAGGAACTGTGTTTGCCTTTTATCCTTGTAGAATTACAGAAAGTGTTGAATTTTATAGTGTGCCATGTTCTCTGTGCTACTAACTAAAAACTCAGTTGGGAGACTGCAAGTGGAAAGTTTGGCTGTGCAGAAGCATTAATTGACTCAGAGCGAAACTTCCCAACCCAGTCCCCTATCCCTGTTTGGTCATCCCCCATGCTGTCTCAGAGCCAGGATGTATGTAGTTGTGAGGTTCTTATTGCATGTAACAGAGGAAAGCCTTAAAGTGGGAGGGATGATCATATAATGTGGAAAGGAGGACAGAGAGGGAGGCACATCCTTCCCTTCCTGATGTGCCCCAAGCATTTCTATATTGATGGGCTTTGGTATATTTTCACTTTAATTTGTAAGCCGTGGGATTTTGCAATGCATGTTTTTACACATTAGAGCCTAGGAAAATACCTGAAAAGTACTTGCTGCATTTCTACTGGTGTAGTGACAGGTTCCACTGAAAGTCAGTGTGTGAGTGGTTGGTTAGTCAGCTAGCATGGCTCAGACAGCTACACAGAGTTCAAGATAACACAGTGTGGAGCTGGAGGAACACAGCAGGCCAGGCAGCATCAGAGGAACAGGAAAGCTGACGTTTTCGGGTTGGGACCCTTCTTCAGAGAAAGGGTCTCTGACTCAAGTATCAGCAGTTCTTACTATCTCTACACAGAGTTCAATCCCTGTTCTTGCTCAGATAGATTTACAACCCCCCTTCTTACCTGTGGTGGGATTTTGCAACGCCCTGGGATGGATCTGTTTCAGGCAGGGCACTCACGAAGTATAAACAGGACCCTCTAGATATTTTTCTAATCAAGGTGCTCAGTGATCTTATTATTGTGGAGTGGTGGATCTTGAACCTAGGCTTCTTGGCTTGGAGGTAGGGACATTACCACTGCACCATAAGAACCTTAAAAGGCCCTTCTATGCATGCTGGATTGAGAGCCACAAATGCGCAGCAATAATGAGCCCCAAAACAGAGATTTTCTAATCAACCTGTTCAGATATGGTATACACCTCTGAAACAGGTGGAGCTTGAACCGGGCCTCCTGGTTCAGAACTAGGGGCACTACCACTGCAGCATAAGAACGCTAAAGAATGCAGTTACAGAATCTACATCCAGCATATCCATTATGAGCACAAACAATGTCTTAATCAATGCATAAACATGAAAGGCAGGTTGCAATGGAAATGACAATCAGGTGAGTTCATCACAGCAAGTGATCTGCTTTCATTAGTTTATCACTAAAATGGTGAAAGTTAGTTAAATCCGTTTCATATGATATTTGGCTGGCTTTATATACTTTGGTTTTCCTTGGAGATTTTCCTTGGAATCTAAGCTTCGTTATCTAACACTAAGATAAAACCGGCCGTCAGACGATAGGAGTGCAAGAAATTTACCAGTGCAGGGAAGAGGTGGTCATGGCTTGAGATTCGATGTACACTTAGCTGCTGATCAAAATTCATTGTAAATCTTCAAGGATTAAGCTTCACATTCATTAGAAAACAGAAGTAAGTGGGAAAGTAGTTATACTTATAAGAGCAAATCAGGCTCTTGTTTGGTTATATCTTATTGGCAGCATGCACAAAAAAATTACAGACTGCCAAGTTTTGAACAGACCAGGTGGTAGCCTAAAGCACAAATCCACAGTATTTGTCTCTATTTTTCAAGGATGGTATCTTTGGATGTATATCAGAAAAAGGAATTAAATTAAATGAAGGGGGATTAAAGACAGATGAGAGAGAAAGAAAGAAAGTTTTGCTTATCATCATGGTTGGAGATATTTGGTTATGGTATCAAGTGCTGTACCGTGGCCACTGTCAAAATAGTTTTGAAGTTAAAGATTTATTATCTTTCTGTACACAGGTCTTTTAGCCTGTGGCCTTGAGACTCTAGATTATGGATATATATTCAACAAGATGAAGGTTGATGTCAAAAATAGTAACTTACTGGGAATGCAACAAAGTGTTTTGTTGCCTGAAAATCCCCAGGCAAAGGTGCATGTCTATGCAAAGGGACATCAGTGCATCTTTGCCTAAAGGTGTTTCCGTTGCTTTCCTCCAGTACTCAGCCGTGATTATTAATTTACATAGTTTGGTATTCCTTTCGTCAACTTTCTGAAATAAAAGTCAGTAAAAACAATATTGCAGCCTTCAACGAAACATATGGTCATTTATGCCATGTGTTACATGCTGAGATGAGAATTCTGCTGATGGATCCAAGCCACTTATTGTGCATTTGCATGTAGTTAGTTCCTGCCTGTTGACAGTCACAATACGTTGTGAACTCTTTGCAACTTGTCAGTCTTTGCATTTGCCCTGCTACTTGCATGTCCCACCTGTTGTATAAATCCTCCCTCTGAAGAGAGAAGAGTTCAGAATAACCTGAATTGCATTTACAGACAGTCTTATATCTTTCCAAATTATGTCAGAATATGCAGATTAAAAAGTGCAGTGACTTGTCACATGGGCTAAAACACCAGGAAATTATGCATGGCACATCTATATAGAAGTAAGGAGAAGAATGATTCATTAAGAAGTTTTTGATCAGTTTTGATTATGTTAGTTGTACTTTGGGAAGGAGCAGTCAAACTTTCGATTGTTCTTTCAAATTGTACTGTAGTTCAACACTGATCTAGGCTATTGGAACATGCAGGCAGCACCTTGGCTTAATGTTTAATCCGACATTCACATGTTACTGCAGTGGAATATAAACTTGAATTATAATGGCCATAAAAACCATATTGTCATGCTCAGCTTTCTGATTTTGCTCTTTGTTAAGAACAAATCTATTTTTGTATGGTGTCTGTGAGAACCTCAGGACATCACAAAGACAGTTACAGCCTGTGAAATTCTTTTGAAGTCTGATCACTGTTCTAATGCAGGGAGTCACAGGAACTAATTTGTGCATAGCAAGGCCATAGCAACAGCCTTGAGAGATGACCAGATAAATAAAATGTATTTTCTCTCTGATGTTAGTGATCTTGGCTGACTAATGAGATCTTTGAATCAAGGATCTCCCTTATTTTCCAGATAGTTTCACAGGATCTACCGCAATCCACCTGTAAGGACAGGCAGTTCCTTATATTAACATGTCTGCTGAAAAAAGCACAGTTCACTCTCGATGCTGCAATGATGTGTGAACATATACTTTATGCTTAAGAATTTGGAGTGGACTTGAAACAGTGACTATCTAGTTTGGTGGTGAGAAAAATATCTCTGAGCTAGGGCTGATGTAATTAGTTTCTTAACATAGTAACACTCTGATTAAATTAGAATTTCATAAGTGCCGGGTCATGCCCAGATTGAAAATAAAGTTCTAACAAAGAAACATTTGTGTCGTTTAATGAATTTTTATCACAGTCAAGTTGGTGAAAGATACATCAGGTATACTTGCTGCCACCATCTTCCTTTTAGACTGTGATCTGACTAGTCTAACTGATCTTGTGTGGTAAAGGAAAACCACTCAATAGCCTAATGGGAAGAGTATATCATCTAAAGCAAGGTTTATTTCGTTTATTGCATAATAGCATTGAAGTACAGATTACATTTGTATGATAGATGTAGTTATTGAGGCTATGAGGGAGATCTAGATAGTAGGTTGATCTCCTTCAAGATCCAAGCTGTTCCCCTTTTCAAAGTCCATTTGAAGTCTATTTGACAAGCACTTAATGCACTCCTCAGCATTCACTCATTCAGAGCCTAACATCAATTCAACAACTTGTTCCTGTAACAAAAACAGATATTACTGGATAAACTCAGCAGATTGATGGCAACATCAATCGAAAGAAAACAAACTTAACGTCTTGAGTTCGGTGAATCTTACTGTTAGCAGCTGGAAAAATGTGTTATTTATACTGAAGCTAAAGTGGGGGAGGGGTAGGGAAAAGGGGCGAGGTGAGCAAATAGGTGAAGATGTAGTCCAGAGAGAGAGATGAAAGGGGTAGGTCAGCAAGAAGATTTTGGATAGCAGATCTGGACAGAAGAAAAGCTGAGTAAGTGATAATAAGAGTTAATTGTAGGAGAAACTGGGTGAGCTGTACTGAATGCAACCCATATAAAGTGATGGGGGTTTTGAAATAAATAGGGAGAGAGTGGGAGGCGGATAGAAGAGGGATAGAGGAGAGGATAGGTGGAGAGGAAACAAACAGGTCGAAGAGGCGGGGATGGAGCCAGGAAAGGTGAGTGTAGGTAGGGAGTTAGGAAGGGGATAGGTCAGTCCAGGGAGGACGGACAGGTCAAGGGGGCGGGATGAGGT
>NC_063337.1:15862604-15872479 GCF_021869965.1 Rhincodon typus
TCCTTCACAGATGCTGCCAGACCTGCTGAGCTTTTCCAGCAACTTTGTTTTTGATCTAGACTTCACTGCTTGTTGGAGGAGTGAATTCTATAGACTTAGCGAGAGAACAATCTCCCCATTTCAGTTTTTTAATTGGAGACCCTTTATTTTCACAATTTTGACTCATAGTTCTAAATTCCACCACGTCCTCTCAGGATCTACCCTGCATCAAACCCCTTCAGAACATATTTCAATAAGATCTGCTCTCATTCTTCTTAATTTTCAAGAGTTTAGACAAAATCTACTTACATTGTCTCAGAAGACAACCCCTTCATCCTAGGAACCAGACTAGTGAACCTTCCAGTGCAAGTACAGTGGAGGTCTGTTATAACATGGTTCAGCAAACTGCAAATTTGCTTATATGGCAGGGATCTCTTGGTTCCCAACAGAGATAAATCCTTATTTAAATCATCATTTTGCTGGTTAAAAATAGGTGTTTTCGTTTGACGTGGTCCAACTGTAAGACGAACCAGCTACAAATAAGCTTTGCTTTTTGGACCTCAATATCCATATGACAACCAACTTCCACTGTAAAAGAAATTCAGCAGTAAATACCCTTTTGTCGCTACTGTCCACTAAATTCAGGCGGTCCTCTGAGATTAAATGGTTGAACAGTACATCACATGTAAGAAACAATCAGATCATTGAAGAAAGTGGCCAATTTTCATTCATGTTAGCTTGCACACTACCATTCTGTTATTGACATCATATTCCCACCCAGTTTTTTCAACCAGTTTCACTTTTATTTAATATCACTGATTTTTGATCCACTTCAATGACTTTGTTTATCGTGGAATCAACATCAGGCCCTACTGTGCGTATTTCTTCCAAGTGATAATGGCTCATACAAAGTTGATGGCCAATATGTTGACCATATTAATGACAGTCATGTTCATAGCAGTGACTCTATACAAGGAGGCTACACTTGATACTTTCTTTCCTGCTTTCAACTGACCTGTTTGAATCCATGGAATGGTCCGTAGGTGCCATTAATGCCACCCATTTGACACACCAAAAGACACACTTCCATCATATGGGAAGAGTCCCTTTGCTCTCCTGGGTATTACAGCCATGGTAAGATGTCCCTATGGGAAAGCTTGTAAATGGGAATTAACCAAAGTATCAAACTTAGACTTGGTGTTGTTTATTTAATTTGGTCAAACAAATGTTAACTCCAGTCCTCAAAGGGCTAAATAGAATTGTGATCATTTTTAAGGAAGAATGAATGGAGAATGCACCACCTAATGTTTCATCAATGTTTTCAGCTAGTTTATCTCAGTCACCTCTAACATCATATTACCAAAGAAACCCCACATAAAAATATGACGTGCTGAATAATTTTCCAAACAGTCTAACACTTTGTTCACCCAACACTGTTTTGAAATTTCAATTAATGAAAAGACATAGCATACACAAACACTCTTAGTTATTTTTTCAAAGAAAACTTTTCTTTCATTCCAAAAAAACTTATCTATACCTCTGGATTCAGTCCATCTTGTCAAATACAAATGTGTTCACATGAGTCGCTTTTAATTTGGAAAGATTAAAAAAAAATCTTGGGTTTCTATGGCCAGAAATGCCTTAATTGATTCTAATTAGCTCTGTAAGAGTAATATGCTTCAGTCTAGTTTGCTGTTAGCTAACTCTTCACTTTTCTTCATGCAACTATTTAATAATCCAGGCATTTCTGACTATCCGACAAATCTGTGAATAGTTACTCTAAAATTGCTGCTGGTTGCAAAACCAAGAATACAAGTTTGTGGAGTCAAATAAATTGGTCCATTCTCTTCAAGTTTTTCAAAAATATTTCAACTGATGACCTTGGAGAGAAGCCTCGCCAGCTTATGTACACTTTCCACACCTTCTTCCTTCCATCATTTTGTTTTGAATTTGTAGTTCTTTTAAATATATTAAAGAAATGGAAACGAAAGAACCAAAGCTGTTACTTCATCCTGGGTAGTTTCACTTTTCTGACAACATCCAGAGATACATATCAAAGTTACAGGACAAGTGTCGACGAAGAGAAGTCTTCACTGCTACAGGCAGAAGCTTAAAGGTAAAGGTATCCAACCCAGTAGACAAGATTAAATAGCAAAAATGTTGTTGGAAAAAACACACGTGAATATGTGTCTAATTTCAAAATGTCTACGTGAATCCGTCCTTTGCGCCATGAGCCTGATTTACATTCTTTGTAACAGCAGAAGAAGCTCTGGCAGTCTTTACCATCCAGGCATTCATATACACAGGCTTCCTCAAAGTCCTGCCAGTACATAGAATTGTTTATGGTAATAACTGAAGAGGCCGGCCCCAGGTTCAGCACAGAGTAATTCTAGAATGAACAGAGAAATGAGATTTTAAATACTGGCAACAGGACATGAGTTGCAAAGTTTCTAACAAAATCTAATTACGATTCGCTTTATATGTATCTCGCTTAGCAAACCTGAGCAACCTGTAGGTTGATATATTCCATGAAAGACGTTGTAATCCTGACCATTTTCTCGTGTGCTTTCAATTACGATGTTGCAAAATGCTTTTTATTGCTGCCTTATGTCACAGCTGAATCATCAATAGATGTAAGAAAATAATAGTGATTGCAAGGCTCTGAAGAAACACTAAGTTCCCAATGTGACTAAGATCACTCTTTTGTTTATAAGAGATTTTGATTAGTCATAATTAAGTCAAACATTTTCCAAGAGGCTGAAGACATTGTCCTTAAACAATATTTTTCACATATTGGTCCACAATAAAAGCAAAATGTTCTCTTTCCTCTTCCAATACAGTTGATTAAATTAGAATCAAAACAAGTGTCCCTTCCAATCCATCCTCAGAGTAGAGAGCTGTGCTGATGTGGAGTACAGGTTGCAGAATGGAAACTAGAATTCTATAGCCTATCAGCGGCTCACTTGTTGCTCAAGGAGGGCTCCATTGATAAAAGAGCATTGGATCACTGAATAGTATTCATTTATTTAAAAGCAAAGGACATTACCATTTCAGAGCAGAGCTCGGCTTAATATTTAGAGAATAATGTCTCTGTGTAGGTCACATGAGTCAGGACTTGTTACTCTTCATGTTTTGATTCTTTTTTTCTTTCACTATCTATTGAATATATCCAAGGCTGAGATGGACAGACTTTGATTGAGAAAGTGACGTGAAGGCCACTGTAGCCGTGGTCTTGTTGAATGGCAGAGCAGGCTTGAAAGGTCTGAATGGTGCCAATTTTCAATGATTTTTCCCTTCCTTATTTAATATTCAAATCCGCTTGGTTGGGCACTGAGAGGTTTTTTTTCGAAAATACCTCCACAGCTTCGGCTGTCACAGCCAAAGATAGCATTTATAGCACGTCCCTAATTGCCCTTGAATTGAGTGGCTTGCTTGGCCATTTCAGAGAGCAGTTAAGAGTTAACCACTTTGCTGTGGATCAGGAGTGGATGGCAAACTTTCTTCCCTAAAAAGCAATAGTGAACCAGATGGCTATTTACACCAATCACTACTAGTTTACAATGGTCACCATTACTGAGACTAACTTTATGTTCCAAATTTATTAATTCATTGAATATGAACCTGTGTTACCAGAGTGTTATACTGGGCCTCTGGATTAGTGATCCAACGTATTGCCATTGGGCCAATATCTTCCTCCATAAGAATGGCGTCCTTGGATGATTACAGGCCCTGTATTTTGAATCAAAGCAGGCATTGTTATGGATAATTACCTCTTGGGATCCTTTTTGCTGGGTGAAGAACCATTCACGTCTGCGTTCGCCTTTCCAGTCATGTTCATATTGATTCGGGAACCCACGACAGTGAGAATTCGGCTTAACTCTACAGCTGAGGGTCGCATCTGGGAGCTGGGAATGCAAAAAGGTTTTTCCATGTGCATGTAAATGCACTTCAATAAATATGAGAATTATCAATACAATTACCAAACCTAATCAAACCAAATCTCATTTCAAGATGGTGGAGGCAGAGTAGGCAGCTTCTGGGCTCCTCAGCCTGGGACTCATTCATCTATCCACTTATTCTTTTTTCTTTATCTTCCTCTCTCTCTTTTTAAAAGAAAGAAATGTAAAGTTTTTTTTAATTTTAAAAAAAAAACCTTACCTTGGAGTGGCTTGGGACCAAAATAGAGGTTGAGGGATGCAGTGGATGGGAGTGGGCTGGAGGTCCGCAGCAGAATAACTAAGGGCCAGAGCAGGTGAAGGCCAGAGTGGATTGAGCTGGCAGCCTAGCGTGGAACAGAACATGCTGGATGCCTGGAGCGGAATGGGCTCGAGGCATGGAATGGAGTGGGGACGGTTGTTGGATTGGGGACTGGTGAGAACAGTCAGCAGCTTGCAAGCCTGGTCAGAAAACGTGTGGAAGCCCCCTATGCTGATCTACTGTCTACCTGTAATCTGTTTATCTGATCTTAATGCTTATCCTTTCAACTTTATTTCTTATTTTCTTATACTATGAATCACTAAGATAATGCACCTTTTATCTTCTTTATTTCTCTATTCTGTTTCCAAGATTCGTTTTGTACCTAGGATGGTGCTGTGAGAGGCAACATTGTAAACTTTTCACTGTACTCCTGTGCTTCTATACTTTAATACATGTGACAATAAACCTGATTCTAATTCTAATAGCAGCACTGTATTAATTAAGCAAATTGCCCTTTACCAGCAATATTCCTCAGAGTAATGTAGTGGAAAGTCCTTGCTGTTGTACATGAATTGGGCCAGAGTGAGATCTGTCCAGTTTATTCTGACCATTGCCCCATAACACATGAACTTACAATTGTGTAGCTTCCCATAACATTTTGCTAGTGGAGTGAAGTGATCCATGGCTCAATACAGAATTTTTATCAAATATTTTAGACACAGCATCATCTGCAGATATTTGGATAGTTGTTCAAAACCTTAAAGGAAGAGGATGAGGTTAAGAACTGGAGAGGTCGGAGCAGGGATTTCCAAAACTTGGCTGGCAACATTTGGGGCAAAGGAAATTAGGATGTGTTAGAGACCAAAATTGAAGCAATGTAGAGATTTCAGTGGACTGAGGGGTACAAGAAGTTTTGGAGATAGGGAATAGTGAGGCCAGAGAAGGATCTAAACATAAAACTTGCAATAATTCACAGTAAGAGTGAAATAAAAAAAATCTTTCCCTGCGGGGATTTGAATGATAAAAAGATAAGGGTGGGGCTTGACTGGGGGGGTGGTGTGGTCTGGTGGTTCTACAAGAGGGTAATTTTCAGAAACACTGTTAATGAAGAGATCCAAAGTCCCAATGTGGCCAATTCTATGTTCACCTCTTCTGAATGATGTGACATCTCAAAGGCTATTGCAGTCAGCCTAAAGTAGGCTGTTAATTAGAATTGCCCTTGCCTCTTTACTCTATGTGATGCCTCACAAGTTACTGGGAGAATGAGGTGGAACCAACACAATCATCATTGCATGGTGCCTGAGATCTGAATGAGATACACTTTACTGAATCAGATTGAAGGATTATAAAATGAAGACAGCAAGATTGGTTTAGGCAGGTTTAAGTTAGAATACGTGAATGCAATGTTAAACCAGAGAAAGGAAGAAATGGAATTAAAGATTGCACTGGGAGAGAGAATAAAAAGGTAGGGTGACTTTTTTTTTAAATTTCCATAATAAACACTAGAACCTAAAGCAATAAGACTGCACACTCGTAACAGCTAATCACCACTAAATAGCTAATGGTAGGTCGACAAGCAGTGATTAGAACTTATCACACAGTTATAAGGGCACTCAGACTGAAATGGACAGGCATATCTTCCTGTGGCAACTTACTTGGTTTCTATCCTGCAAGTGCATTAATGCATTGACGTAATGTATTTAAATTGGGAACGAGAGAGCAAGATGCTGATTTCAAAACACTACAATAGAAGAATGTCCAACAGCAACCTTTTGAATTTCATGCAATGGCTCTTGCCCAGAAGTTGCATGTAATAACAGCGAGCAATATGAGTGTTATTGTTACTTACTGTTGTGGAGGTTGAACTCCCTCTGTTAACTAAAACTGAAACACCCAGAGAGGCTCACCCTGCTCTATCATGTGTTAAAAGAAGTATGAAAAGTGGTATAACCTGCCTCTCACCCTCAAGCTGTTATGAAGGCAAGGTTAAATGAAATTAACTCCTGACAGTCACTCTATAATCAACGAATAACAGTTTATTTATCTAACTCGAACAGAGAACAAATTAACAGAACTACTAACAAACCGAACAGTTCCCCCTCAACTATTAACTATTCCCAAATAAAACAAAATTCTAATGGTATGCTGCTCCAATAAATATAAGTCCCACTTATATAAAACAAATTAATAGACAAAACCACTTAAAATTTAGTCTCTCGAAATTACAGCCAGGGTATGTCTTCTGGAATGTTCTGTTTCTTCTCCACTGTTCTTTAGTCAGGAGCACCTTTCTCTGTTAAATTCTTGTGTCAGGAATATTAGCTAAGAGTGTTGCTGTACCTTTAGTCAAGTGATGGTTTTCTGAGAACGTAGAGAATTCTGTGAGAGCCAGTGATTTTCTCTTTAGGGCTGCTGGTTGTTAACTCTAACAGATGGCAGTTGCTCGCATACAAATTTTCAAAACCCTTTTTTATACCCTTGATGACCTATCAATTTCTTACAAAAGGATTGATCCTAGGTTGTCAAAACCATCAGATTTAAATTTAATTGGTTTTTAGTCTCCAAATGACTGGTTTAAACTAATCGGCTGATACAAACTGGTTGCCTTAATAACAAAACAAGACTACTGCCTGGGTTGCTAACCACACAGCTTTTTGATACAAGTGTTACAATTTCAGGAACTCTTTGTACCTGCTACTGCTCGCAGACATTTTTAAAAATCTCCAAGCCCAGAAAAAGCACATTATCTTTTAAAATGACCATGCAGGCTGCCCCTCCCCCTCTCATTTTACAAACAAATTCTAATGTCCTGCCTTCCAATCCACAAGTACTCTATGCACCTTTGCAACACACCTCCTTAGGAAAATTGAACTATCATAAAAAGATGGCTTTATTGTTTTTATTTTCTGAATCTTAATGCCATTATTACTACATCTATATCTCATTAATCGAGAGTTATACATCTCATACTAATATATACAACATATATACAACATTGAACATTACTGTTTCTATCTTACACACATTTTCCTTTTAAACTTGAGATAATGCATCCACAATAACATTTTCATGATGCGGAAAACGTATAATCTGTAAATTAAATACTGGTAAAATAAGACTCCTAAAGAAATAGTGTGGTGTTCTCATCTTTAAATCTTTCCCAAAATGCCAAAGGGTTGTGATTTGTGTACACACCCATCTCTGATACATTGTTTACAGCATAAACATTAAAATGTTGTAAGGCCAGTACTAAACTCAATAACTCATAAGAGTTGGATATTTTCTCTGGTGGATATTGAGTTTGTTTGAAAAATAACCGATTGGCATTTCAATCCCACAATCATCTTCCTATAACAACACAGCTCCAACCCCTACATCGCTTGTGTCAATGGCGACTTTAAAGAATTCAAGAAATTTGGTGGCTAAAATTGTTGCGGTGGTAAACACTGCTTTTAAATTCTCAAATGCCTCTGGCATTAGTCTGTCCGCTGGAATTTCGTATTCTTCTTTAACAAATCCATCAGCGGTGCCATTGCGTTACTAAAGTATGGTCTGAATTTCCTGTAGAATCTACTCGATCCCAACAATTGTAGCACCTCCTTCTTCGAGGATGGTCTTGGAAATTCCTCGATGGCCTTTGTCTTCACGTTCCTCAGTGTTATCTGTCCATGTCTGATGTTGTGTCCTAAGAATGTCACTTCCACCTTCACAAATTCTGTTTTTGCCAGATTTATGAACAACATTGGCTTCCGTAGTTTCCCAAAGAGCTCTGCCAAATGCGCAATGTGATCTGTCCGCGAGGCGCTTAAATATCATTAAATCACCTATACGGACGGGACAATTAGTCAATACCAACACAACTCTGTTCATAAGTCTTTGAAACGTGGCTGGTGCATTCTTCATTCCAAAGACCATTACTTTAAATAGATACAGCCCATTTGGGGTTACAAACACAGAAACGTCTTTTGCTTTCTCTCTGACAAAAGGTACTTGCCAGTAACTATGAAGTAAGTCCATCTTTGTGATATAAGTGGCTTGTCCAACATTTTCCATACAGTCCTCCAGCCTTGGAATTGGGTACGAGTCTGATTTAGTTATGGCATTGACATTCCAATAATCTACGCAGAATCGTTGGGTACTGTCAGGATTGGGAACCAACACGATCGGCGAACTCCACATGCTTTGACTCAGCTCGACGATGTCTTCTTGGAGCATCACTTCTACTTCCTTCTGTACCTGTGCTGCTTTAAGAGGATTAAGCCTATATCTTAGCCTGAGTTTTCCTCATTGCTAAATAACCTCCTACACGTAATTCATGTGCTACCCGCAATACTTTCTGTCTGTATGCTACTGGCAACACAAAGGTGAATTTCCGCCCATTTCTCCTCTGCACTAACCTGCCAAGGTCTCCACTTTTGCCTAAAGATTCTATTCTGAATGTAATAACATTCTGGCATACATTCTGATTCTTTTTCCGAGTAGGCTTTATGTTATAAATCTTCTATCGTCTCATCTTTTTGTTGTAACTCCATTAATCTTTCAGAGCTAAACACCTCTGCCTGATCCTTTACCTGCTTAGGTTCTTCCTTTACCATCTCATCAAACAGGGTGTCACCTAACTGGACCTCAACTCCTTTGTCTTTCTGTTTGATTTTCCCATCTTGTTTTAGCTTATGACTGTGGGATCTTGTTGCCATACGGTCCAGAATAATTCCAGGGTATTTTTCTTTTAACTCCTTAGTTCCCTGGTTTTCTTTTGGCTTCTCCAGTACAAGGGGCATCACTCCCACCTTTGATCCGGCTCGGTCATTTCCAAGAACAAACTGTATTCCTGGAATAGACATTCTTTCAATCATTCCCACTGTCACTTCCCCAGTCTTAATTGGACTTTCCAGTCAGATCTTCCGCTAAATCTCTCTCCATCTATCCCACAGATTATCACTCTCGTGGGTAACATTTCAGAAGGAGTGCAAATATTTTCATCTTTTATGATTACAGACTGACCAGCTCCTGTATCTTTCAATAATTTAACTTCTTTACCTTCTCTCCCTGTTCTTCCTGAGTAAACCTTACCCTCAGAGGTGAAGCTTTTGTAGAAATCGGGCACTATCTTACTATCCAGCCCATGACTAGGCTGCACACTCTCCTGCAGCTCCTCAACTTCTTTTGGGATTTCCTTCACTACCTCAACTAATCCCATTGTTTTAGCCTCTTTTACCACATCCCTTCCCCATTGCCTCTCTTAATCCAATAGCACTGTGACTTTGTGTGACCCACCTTATTGCAGTGAAAACACCTGAGATCTTTTGCCTCGTTTTCACCCTCTTGGATTTCTTTTTTCACATGTGGTAAACTGTTCCAAGTGTGATCTACTTCTTGCTTTCCATTCCCTCTTTCCTAATTTCTATCCTTCATGGAATGAAGCTGCTGTTGGAAGCTAGCTTTCAATTTATGCACTAATGTGTATTCATCCACCATCTCTGCCAGCTCTTCTCGCTGTTTTAACTTTCTGTTCCTCACTGTGAATTCTTATCATTTCTGGAAGTGAGTTTTTGAACTTCTCCAGCGGAATAATCTCTCTAAAATCCTCAGATATAACACAGTGTGGAGCTGGAGGAACACAGCAGGCCAGGCAGCATCAGAGGAGCAGGAAAGCTGACGTTTCGGGTCAGGACCCTTCTAAATGTCAGCTTCCCTGC
>NC_063337.1:15872579-15904227 GCF_021869965.1 Rhincodon typus
GCAGGGAAGCTGACATTTAGAAGGGTCCTGACCCGAAACGTCAGCTTTCCTGCTCCTCTGATGCTGCCTGGCCTGCTGTGTTCCTCCAGCTCCACACCTTGTTATCTCTGACTCCAGCATCAGCAGTTCTTACTATCTCTCTCTAAGATGGTCATATGTCTTTTCTATCTTTAATGCTCTCACCCATCTATTGAAATTGCTTTGTTTAATTCTTTCAAATTCGACATAAGTCTGACCTGGTTCCTTCCTTATATTTCTGAAGCATTGTCTGTGTGCTTCTGGTACCAATTTGTAGGCACTCAAAATAGCCTGTTTTACTTCTTCATATTCTCTTGACACCTCATCTGACAGCACTGCAAACACCTCACTAGCTCTACCTACCAACTTGGTCTGAATTAACATTAACCACACAGTCTCTGGCCAATTCATCTGGCTAGTCAATTTCTCAAAGGAAATGAAAACGGCTTCTACATCTTTTTCATTGAATTTTGGTAATGTGTGAGATATTTGTATATATCCCTACCAGGCCTTTGGCTACGATGGGTTTGTTCATCATCAGTCTCCTCCTCACTAAGCTTATCTTCTATCTTCATTTCCATTCTTTTAAATTGGTTTTCCTGTCTCATTTGCAACTTCCGAAGTTCAAACTCTCTCTCTTTCTGTTTTTCATGTTCAAACCGCTTCATTTTTTCCAACGCGAACACGCTTTCCTTTTCTTTATCTTCTAATTCCAATAATCTAATCTGCAATTTAATTTTTTCTAACTGCACTTAACTGTTTCTTTGGTATACCTAAATGCTTGACCAACTAAGTTACAATTTCAGCTTTCCTCTTATCCAGCCTGTTTGCTAAGTCTAAAAGTATATCCTTCTTCTGTCTTTCTAAACCTTCTTGGCAAATATGGGAAGCATCCTCACATCCCAGAACCTCTTTAACAATGTTAAGAGCCATTTCCACCACTTTTGACTTAATCAACCACAAGTAACCGAAATTGAACAGACTTTTCCACTTCTTACCTCAGTTTTATTTAAAGATCTAGGACACTAGGCCCCAAATCTGTTTAAATCCGCTCGGACCTTTCGTACCAAAAATCTGTTCAAATCTGTCCAAATCCGGCCAGATCCCGGATTCGAGCCCCTAATCTGTTATTAAAGCAAAGGTTGAACTCCCTCTGATAACTAAAACTGAAACACCCAGAGAGGATTACGCCACCTGATAATGTGTTAAAAGAAGTGTGAAAAGTGGTATAATCTGCCTCTCACCCTCATGCTGTTATAAAGGGGAAGTTAAATGAAGTGAACTCCTCATAGTCACTCTATAATCAACAAGGAACTATTTATCTAACTCTAACAGTAAACAAATTAACAGAATAACTAACAAACCGAACAATTCCCCATCAACTATTAACTATTCCCAAATATAAAACAAAATTCTAATGGAATACTGTTCCAGTAAACACAAGTCCCACATACACAAACCAAATTAATAAAAAAAACACATAAAACTTTGTCTCTTGAAATTAGAACCAGGATACATCTTCTGTAATGTTCTGTTACTTCTCCACTGATCCTCAGTCAGAAGCACCTTTCTCTGTCAAATTCTTGCATCAAGAATATTAGCTAAGAGTGTTGCTGTACCTTTAGGTGATGGTTTTCTGAGAACGTAGAGAATTCTGTGAGAGCCAGTGATTTTCTCTTTAGGGCTGCTGGTTGTTAACTCTAACAGATGGCAGTTGCTCTCACATCAATTTTCAGATACCTTCTTCTTTTATACCCTTGGTGACTTCTCAATTTCTTACAAAAGGATTGGTCCTAGGTTGTCAAAACCATCAGATTTAAATTGAATTGTTTTTTTTTGTTTCCAAGTGCCTGGTTTAAAATAATTGGCTGAGTCAAATGAGTTGTCTTAATAACAAAACAAGACTACTGCCTGGGTTGCCAACCAAACAGCTTTTTGATACAAATGTTTCAATTTCAGGAACTCTCAGGAACTGCTGCTCACAGGCATTTATTGTTTAATCTCCAAGTGTAGAAAAAGTGCATCATCTTTTAAAGGGACCACACACTCTTCCACCCTATCATTTTTACAAACAAATTCTAATGCACTGCCTTCTGATCCACAAGTACTCTATCCAACTTTGCAATACTTACAGAGCACATTCTTTTCCATTTTGCGATCCTTCCGTTTGGTTACCAGCTCATGTTGGGAAGTCCAGTATAATACATGTGCTGCATTACAGGATTTCTTGTAACTACTCCAAATATGCTTTGTAAGATGACTGGACTATAACTCTGAGGTAAATATTTGTCTTGTTTCCAACACAGAGTTGAAAGTAAAGTGGATGTTACAAATGAAACTAAAATAATCAGAAAAGGGTCTAGTCACTTCCAGCTCTGTTACTCACTGAATACAATGCTGTCACTCGAAGCTCCAATTGTGTACTTTTCATCATTATTATTTTTATTATGCTGATTTCAAACTGGCTCCAGGCTCCAATTATTCCAAAGTAAATTGTCTGCAGATGGACCATCGTGTTACAAATCCTTTCTGATTGCTTTTCCAACAGCCAGTATTGGATGAATAAAAGTTTCCATCAACTAAATATTGAGAAAATCAAAAGCACTGTGTTCAAGTATAACTTTCATCCCCTTGCACCCAAACCAATAGCTCATAACCATCCAAATTTTGTTCTCTATCATTGTCTCCTCCATGAACATAATCCCTAAAACTTACCTTTTTGACTAAGGCTTTGGTGATCTGCTTTTAATATCTGCTTTTAATTTTAGTGCCAAATTTTACTTCACAATATTCTTGTGATGTGCCTTTGGGACCATTTAAAATGTTAAAACCATGATAAAAATGCAAATTACTTTTTAAATGAAGTTACCAGCAGAGACGTACAGTCGGTTCTGCTATAATGTGTGTTTCTTCAATGCAAATTGGCTTTAATGCGATTGAAGAATTTAGACTGCTATTTATAGACACAAACGTTCCTTACCTGTATTGACTATAACACGATTCCGGCCCCATTGATTTAAATGGTGCGGCTATTGCACAATTTTCTGATAACGCGAGATCGCACAAGAATGGGACTATCGTGCTATATCTGAACCGAATGTAGTTAATTTTGAACTAGGGTCTAAATGTGAACCAAGGAAATGATCAAAATGTGAGGGACAAGTTGGTTATGATGGATTGATAAAACAAAAGACAGGCAATGGTTAGTACTTGAGAATTAATATGTGGTTTATAAAAAACAATTACATTCCTCTAAGAGACAGAAACTTAAGAGCAAAGGTGGATCAAACATGGCTAATAAAGGAAGTTAGGTATTATATCTGATTTGTACTCTGGGGCCTGTAGGCATGGCCTGGAACTTAAGTACTTATGGTCACTTATTATCATTCCGGACTTCTTCACCAACCGCACCAATACGCATTGGTGTCTGACATGTGCTAGTCTTCTCACATCATCACGACATATCTCTAATCAACTTGTAGGATGCTTCTTCACTTTAAAGCTAGAAATCAGGGCACGCCGGTGACTATCATGGCAATACTGGTGCCTCATTCAAACCTTACATTATACGGTTGGTACAATTACAACACTTCAAAGACATTTGTACAGGTGCATTGATAGGAAAGGTTTAGAGGAATATGGGCCAAATGCAGGCAAATGGGGCTAGTTTAGTTTCGGAAACCTGGTCGGCATGGATGAGTTGGGCCGAACGGCCTGTTTCCTTGCTGCATTAGAATCATAGAATCCCTGCAGTGTGGAAACAGGCCCTTCGGCCCAACAAGTCCACACTGACCCTCAGAGCAACCCACCCAGACCCATCCCCTTATAACCTATCTAATCTACACATCCCTGAATACTATGGGCAATTTAGCATGGCCAATCCACCTAGCAACTCTTATTATTCTTAACTTGCCATTTAGTTGTCCACTCACTTACCCCATATATAACGCTTTAGCTTACATTTCCACCTACCACTGTCTTATCAGCAAACTTGAGATTCAATACCCTTTGACTGTTCTTTAAATCACCTATATTGGTAACTGAGGCCCAAAAATTTGCAGCATTCCACTGGTCACATTTTTAAAATGTCTCGTTCATCCTTATTCTCTGCTTTTCATCCGTTAACAGATTATCTATTTATGCTAATATAGCATTCACAACTCTTTATCTTTCCTTTTTCTTGTATATTAACATTTTCTGTGGCACCTTTTCGAATCCATTTTGGAAATAATGGTACTGGTTCACCTATGTCTACCTTATTCCTTACGTCCTCCAAGATATATTTGTTATCAAACACGATTTCCATTTCATGAATTCAAATTGACTTTTCCTAATTAGACAAAGCTTGCTAAGATGGTCGTGATAACAGACTCAAGCATTTTGATAGTGACTGATCTCAGGGTAATTGACTTATTGTTCCCTGTTTTCTCTCTCCTTCCTTTCCTGAATATGTTTGCTGACTTGTAAACTGTTGAGGTCATTCCAGACTCTAGAAAATTTTGGAAAATCATAGCTAGTACACCCACAATCACTGCAGGTATCTCTTTTAAAATTATAGAATGTAGGCCATCTGGATTTGCTGGATTTTAATTCTTTGAGCTAATCCAGCACTTCTTCTCTGACATTACTAATTATTTAAACTTCTTCACTTTTATTAATCCCTAGGTTACCATCTAATCCTGGACAGCAAACTGTATCTTCTACCATGAAGAGAGGCAGAAAATGTTTCAATGTATTTCAATTTCCCCTTATTCCACATGATAATTTATCTCTACTCTACTTCTAAGGGATCAATGGTTTACTTTAGCTACTCTTCCTTTTTACATACTTCTAAATGCTCCTGTAATTTTTTTATAGATTTCTTTAGTTTACTCATGTATGCTTTTATTAAATGAATATTTTGAAAATGCTTTGCTGATTTCTAAAACTTCCCTAATCATCTGCTTTACTGGCTTTTTGTTTTGCAACACTGTAAAGCTCTTCTTTTAAGCAAATATTATCTTTAACTTCCTGAGTAACCCATGGAAGCATCATGCTGACCTGTTGCTCTTCAGTAGAATGCATCTTTCCAGCATATTTTCAATTTTTAAAAATTCTTCACACTGTTTATTTCCACCAACACGTTTTAACTTAATTACCCAATTAACCTTAGCCAGCTTTCCTCTCTTGTCTATGTAATTGCTTTGTTTAAGTTTAAGATTCTTGTTTGGGGGGAATTTAAGTCTGTTCAAAGAAATTTCTTTATCAATATGTAGATGTTAAAGAAGGACTTAAAGAAGGAGCAAAACTCAATCTTGTCTTGCGAAATAAGGCAGAGCAAGTGACCGAGGTATCAGTGAGGGAGCACTTTGGGACCAGTGATTATAATTCTAACAGTTTTAAAATAGTAATGGAAAATGATAGGCCTCATATAAAAATTAAAGTTCTAAATTGGAGCAAGACCAATTTTGGCAATATTAGATCATAGAATCTCTACAATGTGGAAACAGACCCTTCGGCCCAACAAGCCCACACCAACCCCAAGAGCATCCCACCCAGACACATCAGGACCCATTAGACAGGAACTTTCAAAAGATGATTGGGGCAGGCTGTTTGCAGGCAAAGGGATGGCTGGCAAGTGGGAGGCTTTCAAAAGTGAGATAATGAGAGTTCAGAGACAGTGTGTTCCTATTACTGCAGAGAGCAAGGCTGGTAGGAGTAGACAACACTGGATGACTAGAGATATTGAGAGTCTGGACAAGAAACAGAAGGAGGCATGTTTCAGAGATAGTAGGAACTGCAGATGATTTCTGAAGAAGGGTCTAGGCCCGAAACATCAGCCTTCCTGCTCCTCTGATGCTGCTTGGGCTGCTGTGTTCATCCAGCTCTACACCTTATTATCTCAGAAGGAAGCATGTGTCAGGTATAGACAGCTGGGATCAACTGAACCCCTTGAGGAGCATAAGGGGAGTAAGTGGCATACTTAAGAAGTAAATTAGGAGAGCCAAAAGGGAATATGATATAATTCCACTTCCTACAAAGGGGGTGGACATGGGTACCCGCATGGGCCCAAGCTATGCCTGCCTCTTTGTAGGTTACGTGGAACAATCCCTCTTCCGTACCTACATTGGCCCTAAACCCCACCTCTTCCTCTGTTACATTGATGACTGTATTGGCGCCGCCTCGTGCTCCCACGAGGAGCTCACCAACATCCACTTCACCAACACTTTCCACCCCAACCTTAAGTTCACCTGGACCATCTCTGATACCTCTCTCTCCTTCCTGGACCTCTCTGTTTCCATCTCTGGCAACCACCTAGAAACCGATATTCATTTCAAGCCCACCGACTCCCACAGCTACCTAGAATACACCTCCTCCCACCCACCTTCCTGCAAAAATGCCATCCCCTATTCCCAATTCCTTCGCCTCCGCCGCATCTGCTCCCAGGATGAGGCATTCCACTCCCGTACATCTCAGATGTCCTTGTTCTTCAAGGACCACAACATCCCCCCCGTCAGTGGTCGAGAACGCCCTCGACTGTGTCTCCCGCATTTCCCGCAACTCATCCCTCACACCCGCTCCCCGCAATAACAACCAAAACAGAATCCCCCTCGTCCTCATGTAACGCCCCACCAACCTCGGGATCCAATGCATCATCCTCCGACACTTCCGCTATCTGCAATCCGACCCCACCACCAAAGCCATTTTTCCTTCCCCACCCTTATCTGCGTTCCGGAGTGACCACTCTCTCTGGGACTCCCCTGTCCACTCCACACTCCCCTCCAGCCCCACCAACCCCGGCACTTTTCCCTGCAACCGCAGGAAGTGCTACACTGGCTGCTACACCTTCCCCTTCACCCCCATCCCAGGCCCCAAGAAGACTTTCCACATCAAGCAGATGTTCACCTGCACATCTGCCACGGTGGTATACTGCATCCACTGTTCCCATTGTGGCCTCTGCTACATCTGGGAAACGAAGCGGAGGCTTGGGGACCGCTTGGCAGAACACCTACCCTCGGTTCGCACTAAACAACTGCACCTCCCAGTCGCGAACCATTTCAACTCCCCCTCCCATTCCTCAGACGACATGTCCATCCTGGGCCGCCTGCAGTGCCACAACGCTGCCACCCGAAGGTTGCAGGAACAGCAACTCATATTCCGCTTGGGAACCCTGCAGCCCAATGGTATCAATGTGGATTTCACAAGCTTCAAAATCTCCCCTCCCCCTACCGCATCCCAAAACCAGCCCAGCTTGTCCCCGCCTCCCTATCTTGTCCTTCCTCCCACCTATCCCCTCCTCCCACCTCAAGCCCCACCCCCATCTCTTACCTACTAACCTCATCCCACCCCCTTGACTGTCCATCCTCCCTGAACTGACCTATCTCCTCCCTACCTCCCCACCTACACTCACCTTTACTGGCTCCATCCCCGCCTCTTTGACCTGTCTGTCTCCTCTCCACCTATCTTCTCCTCTATCCATCTTCTATCCACCTCCCCCCTCTCCCTATTTATTTCAGAACCCCTTTCCCCTCCCCCATTTCTGATGAAGGGTCTAGGCCCGAAACGTCAGCCTTCCTGCTCCTCTGATGCTGCTTGGCCTGCTGTATTCATCCAGCTCTACACCTTGTTATCTATGATATAGCTTTGGCAGGTAAGGCTAACAAGAATCCAAAGAGATTACACAAGTACATTATGGTCAAGGAGTAACTCGGGGGAGAATAGGGCCCCTTAAAGATCAACGAGGCCATCTACGTGTGGAACCACAGGAGATGGGTGAGACACTAAATGAATACTTCACATCAATGTTTACTGTGGAGAAAGACATGGAAGCTAGGGAACTTGGGGAAATAAATAGTGATATCTTGAAAACAGTCTACATTATCGAACAGGAAGTGCTGGAGATTTTAAAATATATAAAGGTAGATAAATCCTCAGGACCTGATCAAATGTAAGCTCGGAAGCTGGGCACAGATATTGATGTCATCTACAGCCATGGATGAGGTGCTGGAAGATTGGAGAGCGGCTAATGGGGTGCCTTTATTTAAGGAAGGCAGCAAAGAAAAGCCAGGGAACTGTGGACCGGTGACTCTAATATCAGTGGTGGGTAAATTACTGGAGGGGATTCTGAGAGACAGAATTTACATGCATTTAGAGAATCAAGGGCTGATTAAGGCTAGCATGGCTTTATTTGTAGGAATTTCTGTCTCACAAACTTGAGTTTTTTGAGACATGACCAAGAAGATCGATGTGGGTAGAGTGGTACATGTTGTTTACATGGACTTTAGCAAGGCCTTTGACAAGGTTCTGCATAGTAGGCTGCGTAGTAAAGTTAGGTCACATGGGACCCAGGGAGAGCCAGACAACTGGATACAAAATTGACTTGATGATAGGAGATAGAGTATGGTGGTAGAGAGTTATTTTTCACTGGAGGCCTATGACCAGCGGTGGTTTGTAGGAATTGGTGCCAAGCCCACTATTGTTTGTCATTTACATAAACAATTTGGATGAGAATATAGGAAGCATGGTTGGTAAGTTTGTGGATGACACCAAAATCGGTGGTATATTAGACAGTGAAGAAGGTTATGTAAGAGTACAATGGGATCTTGATCAGCTGGGCCAATGAGCTGAGGAGTGGTAGATGGAGTTTAATTCAGATAAATGTGAGGTGTTGCATTTTGGTTGGGCAAACCAGGGCAGGACTGGCACAATTAATGGTAGGGCAATGGGGAGTGTTGACAGAAAGTCAGACCTAGGAGTTTAAGTACATAGTTCCTTGAAAGTGGTGTCACAGGTATATAGGGTCGTAAAGAAAGCATTTGGCATTTATTGGTTAGAGCACTGAGTGTAGGAGTTGGAATGCTATGTAGAGGTTGTACAGCTCATTGGTGAGGCCACTTTTGGAGTGAGACAAAAAAAACTGCGGATGCTGGAATCCAAGGTAGACAAACAGGAGGCTGGAAGAACACAGCAAGCTAGGCAGCATCTGGAGGAAAGGAGAGGTCAACATTTCAGGTACTACCCAAGGTAATACCCGAAACACAGACTTCTCCTTTCCTCCAGATCCTGCCTGGCTTGCTGTGTTCTTCCAGTCTCCTGTTTTTCTATTGGAGTAATGTGTACAGTTCCGGTTACCCTGCTACAGGAAGGATATTATTAATTGGAAAGGGTACAGAAAAGATTTACAAGAGTTACCAGTACTGGAAGGTTTGAGTTATAAGGAGACATTGGAAAGGTTGGGACTTTTTCCACTGGCATGTAGGAGGTTGAGGGGTGACCTTATAGAGGTTTATAAAATCATGATGGACATAGATAAGGTAAATAGCAAAGGTCTTTTTCCCAGGGTGGGGGAGTTCAAAACCAGAGGGCATAGATTTAAGGTTAGAGGGGAAAGATTTAAAACATACCTAAGGGACAACATATTCACATTGAGGTTGCTGCTTATATAGAACGAAATGCCAGAGGAAGTCCAGGTACAATTGCAATATTTAATCCTTTTTTATTCATTCATAGGATGTGGGTATTGCAGGCTAGGCAACATTTATTGCCCATCCCTAATTGTCCAGAGGGCTGTTAAGAGTCAACACATTACTGTGGATCTGGAGTGACATGTATGCCAGACCAGGTGAGGACGGCAGTTCCCTTCCCTGAAGGGCATGAGTGAACCAGATGGGTTCTCCCTGCCAACCAACATTGGATTCATGGTCATTAGGCACTTAATTCCAGAGATTTTATTGATTTCAAATTCCACCATCTGCCACAGTGCGATTTGAACCTGGGTCTCTGGATTAACAGTCCAGCAATTAAACCACTAGGTTACTGCCTTCCCTTTAAAAGACATTTAGACAGGCACATGAATAGGAAAAATTTAGAGAGATATGGACCAAATGCAGGCAAAATGGGACTAGTTTAATTTGGTAAACCTGGTCAGCATGGACAAATTGGACCAGAGGGTCTGTTTCCATGCTGCATAACTTGTCATATTCAAACATAATATAAAATTCAATTGTACTATATTCACAAGCTGCCAGGCATGTTTTTCTTGTTATGATATTACTCATTAAGCGTTCCTCATGACACAATATTAGATTTAAAGAAGATGTATCCCTAATTGGTTCCACAATGTATTGCTCTGGGAAACTGTCATGAAAGCTCTCTGGAAACCCAATGTCTAGACCATCTTTGACAATTCAGTTAGTTCATTCTATATAAAGATTAACATGTCCCATAATAATTACATTACCTTTGTTATGTACAGCAATAATTTGTTTAACGCTTTCTTCAGTGGTATAGCTAATGTTCGGGGATCTATAAACTACTCAGACCAGCATTTTCTGGTTCTTGCTACTCCCAATCTCACCCTAAAATGATACTTTATGATCCTTCCTTACTATTGCCCTTTGTCTTCTTTTACCATCAAGGCTACCCCTCCTCCTTTGTCATTCTGTCTGCCTTTTGAAGTATCATGTATCATTGAATATTTATTTCCAAACTTTGATCACCAGAAAAAAATCTTTCTTCATTGACAATGACAATTAAACTGCTTTCCTTTATTTCTGCCATTAGTTTATATATCCTCCCATCTGTTAGTTTAAATCCCTGTCCTTTGCCTTCATTATATAATTTACCAGGGCAATGATTCCAGACAAGTTTAAGTGAAGTATTGAATCAAAATACCTTCATTACTCTTTGAATCAAGTGTTTAATTTTCTAATTAGGTTTCACCTATGCCAATTGACATGTGACTCAGGGAGTAATCCATGGATGATTATTTTTAATGTTTAAATTGGACCCTAACTGCTCAAGTTGTCTCAGCAGGACAGCATTCCTAGTTTTAAGGCCATAAGACCATAGGAACAGGAGTAGGCCATTCTGACCCTCAATCCTTCTCCAGCATTCAGTAAGATCATGGCCAACACTCCTCATATCCACTTTCCTACTCTTTCCTAATAACCTTACTGATCAAGAATTTATCTATCTCAGCCTTAAATGTACATACAGTCTGACTCCACAGCTCGGTACGCAAGAAATTCCAAAGACTCTCAACCCTCTGAGCAATAAAATTCCTCGTCATCTCAGACTTAAATTGGCACCCCTTTTTTCTGTGATGATTCCCTCTGGTCCTAGACTTTCGCATCAGGGGAAATATCCTTTCAGCATTTACCATGTCAAGACCCTTAAATAACTGTATATGTCTCAATGAGATCACCTCTCATTTTACTATGAGTAGAAGTAGAAATTGAATTCCAATGAGTCCCAACCTGCTTAACCTTTGCTCATAAGACAATCCCTCCATTCCAGGAATGAGCCTCATGATCCTTCTCTGAACTGCCTCCCATGAAATAATATCTTTCCTTAAATAAAGGGACCAAAACTGCTCATAGTACTCCAGATGTGGTCTCACCTGCAGCTTGTACAGTTGCAGTAAGACTGCCTTACTCTTGTACTCCAACCCCCTTGAAATTAGGACCAACATTACATTACTATATTGTTTGCTTCATGTGGACGCAAGGACTGGATCCTCCCACTCCAAGTTCATTTCCAGCCACCAGGAGATGTCCCTGGCACTGGGCAGGCTGCACAGCATTTGTAATTCCCAGTCACATTTACAGAGAACAGTATCTATCCAGTTGACCCAGCATTCCTTCTCACTCCCTCCACTTGAAAAGCATGCATTACCATGACACCTTGGATGATTTGCTTATCCACTCCTCAGCCCTTTCTGACCTCGCATCTATTCTGAATTGCAATCAGGCCTCCACTCACTCTGTGTTTCCCTTACTCTGACCTGAATGCATTCCAAATATCTCTCAGCCCATGCCAAGATTGTCAGGAAGTGAAAATGTATCAATCCAAGAAAGACCTGAGTAGACCCTAGACGTAATGAGACTGCGCTTTTAACCATGGATAACAAATTTAATGCAGCACTGCACTGCTGCACCAGGAGGGTGCCAGGAATGTCTGACAGTTTGGTACAGATTTGGTACATATTTGGTACAGATACAGCACAGAAGGAAATGCCAATCACCACCAATGGTATAAAAACCTAAAGGACTGCAGATGCTTTAAATCAGGAACAAAAACAGAAGTTGCTGGAAAAGCTCAGCAGGTCTGGCAGCATCTGTGAAGGAAAAAACAGAGTTAACGTTTCGGGTCCGGTGACCTTTCCTCAGAATGGAGGAAGCCCTTCCTCAGAACTGTTCTCTGTTTTTTCCTTCACAGATGCTGCCAGACCTGCTGACAATCAACAGTATATTCCCACAAGAACAGAAGCACCCAAGTGCATGCACACTTTAATAAATGTGGCAGAGTTTGTTTTGTGAACAGTGCCATCACCATGTCAAAGATACAAAACTGTGCTGTAGAAAGTTCACTGTGAACTTAATACACAAGTGCCATCCTGTCATGGTCAGCACTCATAGCTTTACAGCTCTTTCATTATGATTCATGCACACTCATGCTTCAGCAAAGCATGACATCAACATTCAAGCTCACTGACTGATGTAACAGTTGATTTGCAGATTGGGTACTCGTCTGAAATTGTAAATATCTGCTCTCTATTGACTATATTACATGAGTACTTCTCTGGTTGGATTGACAGAATTAAAGGTGACAGGCTTAAATGGAAGAAATATTCATGCATCACCTCCTTTTGCCTCTTGTAGAAGAGGCCAAGTGCGTCATTAAGGGGCTCAATCACCCTTCGCTGCTGGCAAACAATCATTCCTACTGTTCTGTAATCCCACAGAGGCAGGAACTTGTTGTGGAGTTAGCTGGGCAGGAATTCCTTACCATTTCCAAGGTTCCCCTGACTTTTGCTGTCAGTCCAGGCACTATAGGGCATTTGAAAGTTCAGCGCAATATCTTCCTGCTGTTGTCTCCCATAACCTTCTAATTCCTTTCCACCTATATTCCCATCATTGTGCAGTGAAAGCTCTGTTTGAAAGTATTCTGTGGAAAAGACATTCCAACACTTGTCCCTCTGTACCACTGTAAATATGAAGGGATATCCTCAGCCACATCACCAGTGGTCCACGAGGGCAGTGTAGTAATTGGAATGAGATCAGCCAGGTGGAGCTCATAGAATATGAGTTCCCTGTATCAGGCTAATAATCTGGTCAGGGATTATCTGAAGCCCTAGCTGACAGATATAAACAGGAATGTTAGAGGTTCAGTTCAGTCTGAGGGCTGGCTCTCAGCTAGCTGGGTCACTGTCATGTACTACGCACATGTAAATAAAGGGTGATTTGATGACTGGATACCAGTCGTCATTGAGTTATTTCAGGCAGGAACATTGCACTAAGCTGCTCTCTTGCCAGTATTTTCAAGCATCATCATAGCTAGTCAGAGTTCACTTAATGAACCTGAAGAGATTGTGAAAAAAATCTTTTGAACCTATCTCTACATGCCTTGATGTCAGCAATTTGTATTTTGTGCCAATATTTGTGTGTTTGAGATGCACTGTGCCTGAACCGGGGATTCTGCAGGATTCTGCAAATGCCTGTGCTTTGAGGAGGCCTTTCCACAAGACACTAATATTATAACAGCCTTTGTAAATCGTTAGGTTGTGTGAGACATATTCGATGATCTCCCTGCCATATTTGCCTCTTTGTACTTGGGGCCATTGATAAGATTACCAGGCGCTGCTGGGAACTTTGGGTCAATGAGAGTTATGGTCAAATGCCACAGAATTTCCTCGAAGGACTAAACTATCAGGCTCTGACATTATGCAGTTGTCAATATGAATATAGAACAAGTTTAACCATTTAATAAATACCATAACATGAAGTTTTGACCCAGACATCCTATTTTGGAAATTACTGCAACTTTGGTCTATGTTTATGTCTAATAAGGGATGGCAAATCTTTCGATTATTCTAGTATTTTTAATGTGAAGTCTATGCTGGAAGCTATTTATGGTTATTCTGAAGAACAAAGGGTTTTGCTAAGAGAAATAAGCATCTCAAACATTTTGCTAAATGTTTTCATGGTGAATTGATTCAGACCCCGAAGTTAGTGACGGGGTTATCCAGTCATAATATTCAGAATCTAATATCTATGCAAATAGTTACTAATTATTTTGCCCTGCAGTACTGAGAGCCTGGCACAAAGGAACGTTTAAAAGCTACTGCTCTACAGGGGAATGGCGATGAAGGTGCGGCCATTTGCAAACAAGGCAACTCATCTCTGATGTGTCTCTGGATAACAAGCTGACTGAGTCAGTTTATGTTCAATACTTATGTTTGCGACTGGTATTCAGATTCTTCTGCTGGCAATGTTGGTTGGGGGACTTTATAAAATCCAAGGAGTGACCGATGGCCTATAACATGACCCACTTTCCTCGTCTGAAATTTTACAGGGGACAAGTTCAGGAGGTGGGTGGTCCATCGAACCTTGGAGATTTTGAGGCTCTTACATGGACAATTAGTAGCCACT
Organism: Rhincodon typus; assembly: GCF_021869965.1. Classification (NCBI taxonomy): domain Eukaryota; kingdom Metazoa; phylum Chordata; class Chondrichthyes; order Orectolobiformes; family Rhincodontidae; genus Rhincodon; species Rhincodon typus. The sequence goes on from NC_063337.1 coordinate 15,887,009, forward strand.
TAAGGGCCTTGTTCTACACAGGCCACTATTTTACCCAGGGCAGGGGGAGGCCAGAGCCAACCAAGTAGCCTGGCAGCCCTAATTTGGTGGGCTCGTGTCCCGAAAAGTGGTGAGAGGCATATCCTTTGTGGTTCCCTTGTGTCCAGTGGAGACATCCCCTCAAGAGCATACCTCCTTCTTTACCACCCCAACCCTGCCCTCATCAAAGTGGGCACTCCACCTCACTCCCCTTTGCCATGACCTGTTTACCTGACCTGGGCTTGCCTCTTCGTTGGGACCAGTTGCAGTTGCAGCAATGGGCACTGCTCTTGTTGGCAACTGGCTGGCGGTATTCTAAGACAGGACTTCATCCTGAGATAGAGGCAGAAGTCTTGCCTCTAAATAATGAATGCTGCTTTTGCAGTGTTACATCGCTAATGGGCAGTCAGCGACACTGTGGGCGGACTCACTGCCGAAATCCAGCCAGGCAGTCAGGGCCTACGATGACCTGTTAAATCCAGACCCTAGTTGCAAACGAAAGAAGTTGCACTTTTTTGTCACCTTATAACTTCGCTGACTCTCGGTGTTTGGGAAATCATGAGGGACATAGAGAAGATGAATAGCAAAGACCTTTTCCCTACAGCGGGGGAGTTCAAAACTAGTGGGCATATTTTTAAGGTGAGTGAAGAAAGATTTAAAAAGGACCTGAGGAGCAATATTTTCACACAGAGGGTCGATCACATGTGGAATAAACTGCCAGAGGAAGTGGTAGATGCCGATACAGTTACAACATTTAAAAGATATTTGGACAGCTACATGAAGGTTTGGAGGGATATAGGTCAAATGCAGGCAAGTGGGACTCATTTAATTTAGGAAACCTGGTCAACATCGAAGATTTGGACTGAAGGGTCTGTTACTGTACTATATGACTGTACTATGAAAGTGCAGTTGATGTGATAATGTATGCATATGCAGGTGCTAGACCACTTTAAATAGGAGTCCATGAACAGGAAGGGGGATAAATGACCCTGTAATTTTTTTTATTATTCATTCACGGGATGAGGGTGTCACTGGCTAGGCAGCATTTATTGCCCATCCCTAATTGCCCAGAGGGCAGTTAAGAGTCAACCACATTGCTGTGGGGCTGGAGTCACATGTAGGCCAGACCAGGTAAGGATGGCAGTTTCCTTCCCTAAAGGACATTAGTGAACCAGATGGGTTTTTCCAACAATTGACAATGGATTCATAGTCATCATTAGACTCTTAATTCCAGATATTTACTGGATTCAAATTCCACCATCTGCCATGGCAGGATTCAAACCCATGTCCCCAGAACATTATCTGGGTCTCTGGATTAACAGTCCAGTGATAACACCACAAGGCCATCACCTCCCCGTTGGGTTTAGTGATGGAAAATAAATATTGTTCTGGCCAGTGCTGCTCATATCCAACAAACAAATAAGAAAACACTGATGGAGCATTTCAGTGAACAGAATGCAGGTGTTGTAAGCATGGTTTGAAAAGATATGGAATTGGAGGTGAAATGCTGAAGCTTCTCTATAATAGTTAGAGTTGTGGTTACCGCGCTTTCTGAGGGGAACTTCAGTCAGCCTTTAATGTTTCCTGCACCCTCTATGCTATGACATTACACTTCTCCCATAGATCACAGGGAAATGCAAATAATTCAGGGGAATGTAATCAGTTTGGGTAAAGGCATAGATTGCAAGTTTGAGATTTTGAATTAATACATGATGGAATCCATGGGAAAATAGCAGACGTTATAAATCAGTTTGAAGAAAAGAACACTAAATGACTTTGTGCTGTTATCAAAAATAAGGAAAGACTTTGCTCCTTTTCTGATGTCACAAGTTGCAGGATTTATTTTGTATTTAACCTGACTCTCTTCAAAACAAGTCTAAATCTTTTTATGTAAAAACGTTGAAGATTTTATGTCACCGTGCAGACTGAATTTTACTTCAGTTACATGCATTATTTTTTATCGTGATCAGAAAAGCACCTGAAGGAAGGACAATAAAGTTTTATTGCTTCTTCTGCAAGCATGTGTTACTGTCTGCTCTGTATTGCGGTTGGTTAATAATACTGGTTTGAATTAAATTTGAAACATTGAAGTTGACAAACCTATTTAGTTGCGAAAATCAGACATCGGTTATGGCCTGTCAAATTCTGCTTGCAATAAATTGTTTGGAAGTCTCTAGATCCGGAAATGAAATTGTCACATAAATAATCGGAATTATAAATTTCCAAACAATTTTGACAGTCAATGATTTAAGGTAAATTTGATTGTGTAATTAAGTTACTAGCTTTTAGAGTTTGACTAACAGGAAAGAAAAGAGGAATGCTACTGCTATCCAGGAGTCTTAAAAACCTTCTGAAGATAGTTTTGTGTCTTGACCCATACTTTCTTCTGTGACCACTGTGCCTATCAACCTGCATGGGTTTCTGGTTAAGGAACATCTTCATATTAAAATTCTAATTCTGGAGTCGTACCTGGTACATAGGAACATTGTGATTGTTGGAGGTCAGTCATCTGAGCTCCAGAATGTCTCTGCATGACTTCTTCAGTATAATGTCCTTGGCCAAACCATCTTCATCAGCTTCACTGATGGGATTACCTCCATCAAAAGGTCAGAAGTGAGGATGTTCGCCGATGATCGCACAATGTTCAGCAATATTTACAACCCTGCAGATACTGAAGCAGTCTATGTCCAAATGCAGCAAGCCCTGGACAATAGGCGGACTTGGATTGAAAAGTGGCAAGCAATATTCACACCCTACAAACATCAGACAATGACCATCTCCAGCAAGAGCGAAACTAACCATTACCCCTTGACATTCAATGGTCTTGCCATCACTGAATCCTCCTCATCAATATCCTGAGGGTTACCATTGAACAAAAACTGAACTGGACTAGCAATATACACAAAGTGGCTACAACAGCAGGTCAGAGGCTAGGAATCCTGCACTGAGTAACTGACATCCAGATTCCCCAAAGATGTCTACCATCTACAAGTCTCAAGTCAGGAGTGTGATGGAATACTCCCCATTTGCCTGGAGTGCCTCCAGCATCACTGAAGAAGCTTGATATCATCTGGAATAAAGCAACTAACTTGATTGGCACAACAGCCACTCTCTCCACTGCTGTTACTCAATAGCTGCAGTATGTACAATCCACAAGAAATTCATCAAAGCTTCTCAGTGCCTTCAAAACCTCCAACCACTGTCATATAAAAGGACAAGGGCAGCAGATACTGGGGAACACCACCACCTGCAAGTTCCCCTTCAAGCCACTTACAATTAATTTTCAACCACCAAGCAATAAGTCTTACATTGCTGAATGTAAACATATATATTGGGCATTGTCTGTTTCTGAAATTGGAATTGATAGGGTAAAATGATATGAGATGCTGCTACAAACACTAAAGAATGGAAAGTTTATCTGAAGTTTAAAAGGAATGTTTAAAATTATCTTGGGGGTACATCCTGTACAGAACGTGCTTGCTCAAGAAATGTTGCAGTACAGAGGGTAAATGAGTCTATAGTTGTACATACGTGCTTTGGATGATTATCCAATCTTCCTGGATTTGCGGGTTATGTTGGAGGATTGGACATTTACAAATATGTCTATTTATTGTATTTATGTGATCTGCATCTTTGTAATAGTTCTCTTGCTATTACTGAGCAGACACAAAATGGTTGATATTATTCTATTAATAAAGCCCTACAATTGTGATTGTAGGGCTTCGCAAATCTAAACGACAAAACCATGGGCCTACGTGTAGGATAGTGGCACCCTGACTCAGTAGCAAGTGCGCTAATCATGTTACTATTTGAAGAAAAGGGATATGTGGAACAAACATTTCAGCGCTCCCTGGATGAAAAGAAGGTAGAAGTTAAGTCAAAGAAGAAAAATGTGTTTATAACATGTGCCAGGTTGTAAACACAACTGAGAACGAAGTTGAATTCAGAAGATTCAGAAGGAGGTGACAATGTAAATACTAGAAGCAAAGTAGCATTATGAAAAGAAACTGGCAGCTCAAAACAAAAGGATATCAGAAAGTTTTTTATGAGCATATCAATAGGAAATGGATAGCCAAAGGAGTAGTGAGAGGCAAGAGACATGTCTGAGATGTTAAACTTTGCTGGCTGTCTTTATTCAGGAGGCATATACTGCCCACGCCATGGTGACAGGAGGAAACTCAGTTACTAGAAGAGTTTAAAATTGATAAGGTGATTGTGTTAAACAAACTATCAATACATTTTTTTAAATTCACTTGTGGGACATGGTGTCGCTGACTGGCCAGCACTTTTGTCCATCCTTAGTTGTTGTTTAGATGAGTTAAAAAGTTGATGAGTTACTGGGACTAGATGAGATGCATCCAAGGATACTGAAGGAAGTGAGAGTGAAAATTGCAGAGGCACTGGCATTTACCTTTCGATCTTCCCTGGATTTGGGGGCGGTGTTGGAGGATTGGACATTTACAAATATTGCACCCTTGTTCTAAAAAAGGTTGTAAAGAGAGGCCCAACATTACAGGTGACTCATCTTAAATCCAGTGGCAGGGAAACCCTAGAAACACTTACTCAGGATATTGACATTAATGGTGATACGGAAAATGTGAACTGATTCAGAAGAGTCAGCATGGGCTTGTTAAAGAAAAGTCATGGTTAAATAACTTAATGAAGATTTTTGAAGAGCGACAGAGACAGTTGATGAGGAGAAGATTGTTGATACGGTAAACTTGTACTCACAAGAAGTGCTTCATACAGAATCGTGCAACAGACTTATTAGGAAAGTTACATATTATGAATGAAAAGGAACAGTTGAAGTGAGGATAAAGAAATGTCTGATGGATAGGAAACAGAAAATATTGGTTAATGGATTTTTTTGGGGGCTGGAGGAAAGTTTGTGAAGGAGTTTCCCTGTGTCAGTATTTGGACACTTGATTTTCTGTATATAATGTTTTTTATTCATTCACAGGATGAGGGCATCACTGGCTGGGCAGCATTTATTGCCCATCCCTAATTGCCCAGAGGGCATTTGAGAGTCAACCACATTGCTGTGGATCTGGAGTCACATGTAGGCCTGACCAGGTAAGGATGGCAGTTTCCTTCCCTAAAGGATATTAGTGAACGAGATGAGTTTTTATAACAATGGACAATGGACTCATAGTCAGCTTTAGATTCATAATTCCAGATATTTATTGAATTTAAATTCCACCATCTGCCACGGTGAGATTTGAACTCAGGTTCCCCAGAACGTTATCTGGGTCTCTGAATTAACAGTCCAGAGATAACACCACTAGACTATTCCCTCCCCTCTTGGTATGCAGAAACGATCTCAAAATTTGCAGATGACACAAAACTTGGAAATATTGTAAACTGAGGAGGACAACATAGAACTTCAAAAGAACATTAACACTTTGGTGCAGTGGGCAGATAGTTGGGAAATGTTTAATTTCATGTTCTTTGGTACAAAGAATATCGAGAGACAGTATACATTAAAGGATCAGAGATAGTAGGAACTGCAGATGCTGGAGAATCCGAGACAACAAAGTGCAGGGCTGGATGAACACAGCACCATTTTAAAAGTTCTGCACGAGCAGGGCCACCTGGGTGCATCTCTACATAATATATTAATGGCAGCAGGATGGATAGACAGAGCTGTTAATAAATTATAGAGTATTCTAGGCTTCATAAGTAAATGCAAAGAGTACAACTGCAGGGAGGTTATGATCAACTGATATAAAATACCAGTTAGGCCTCAACTGAAATATTATCTACAGTTCTGGACACCACACTATTGGAAGAATGTACATGTATTGGAGAGAGGTTTATCAAAAATGTTACAGAGATAAGACACTTCAGTTGTGAGGGAACATTGGAAAAATTGGGAATATTTTCACTAGAGAGAAGAGGCCAAGGGGAGATTTGACATAAATTTTCAAAATTATGAAATGTGGATGCAGTAGATAGGGAGAAACTTTCTACTTGTTAAAGGATTGAGAACCAGAAGGCACAGTTTTAAGAGTTTTGAGAACTAAGCAAATTCAAGGTTGAAGGTTTTCTTTCACAGTGATTTTTTTTAGGGTCTAGAATGCACTGCCTAGAAGTGTGATGGAGGCAGGTTCAATTGAGGCATTGAAGAGTGGGCTTTAAATAATTATTTAAATAATTACAAGGAATTGGCAACAGATTGTCCTAAATTAAAATGCTGAGAGGGCCAGTGCTAACATGAAGGGTTGATTGGCCTCCTTCTGCACCACATAGATTCTGTGATTCAATGAAAGAGATGCATAAATGGATGACAAGATGCTTGTGGTTTATCATTCTAATCATGAAATTGGTGTCACCATCACATTGATGAATCTGAATCCATCACACAACTTCGAATCAGACTGAACAAGTGGACTGGTGGGAGGTTTTGTGAATGGACACTCGTGATCCATTCAGTTCTCTTGCTAGTGTTTGATTTCTGGTAGAATTACAATAGCTTTCTAAACAAAGAGACTTCAAATTTCACAAGAAAGAGAAAATCAGAAGAATGTTTTTCCCTTATGTAGCTATAACGTGAGGTTAAAAGGGAATCCTCACCCCATTTACAAAACGTCATCATCATCTGGGGAAATCCTCTCATTATGTTTCTCCAACTTGTGTAACAGGCTGTAAGCAGCAGAAGAATCTCCCGCATGCCTCTTTCAGAGGAAACACATTGCTCTGCAAATTGTTAAATAACGCCTGGAAAACTTACTGTCTTTTTCTTCCTTGTACAAGTGGGTTTCTTGCAGCATGTGTAGTAATTGAGGGCTGCATATTCCATCAACGCCGCAAAGACAAATAAAAAGCATACAGTGACGAATAAATCCATAGCAGTGACGTAGGAAACCTTTGGTAGTGATTTTCTTGCTATGCTGCTGAGTGTTGTCATGGTTAGCACTGTCGTAATCCCTGTTTTGTAAAGAAAGAAATATCAATGCAAATTAACGTGTGAGAATTATTCCCAAACCATTATACAAATGTCCTGTTATAATTTTATTAATTTATTGAGCACTCAATTAGCTACAGGAGTCTAACGTGAAGTCTTACAGTTAAGACAGAATCTGTGAAAGACAACATTGCAGCAGAGTTAAATACAATAGCAAATTGGCCTTGGTGCACATGTATAATGGATATAATCCCGTCAAATTAACTTCATTTGAGCTATAACTGGGGACTCAAGGACTTCACTTCTGCTCAAGGCTACTTTCCTGTTGTCACAAATAAGAAGTCAAAGTAAGTCACTAAAAACATCATACCGATATAAATACTTGGAAATGAAAAATGGTCCATTTCTGCTGCTATCAAGCTGTTTCGGTGCCTTACCTGCTCATTGGCAGACTACATGCGCACAATGAGAAAAATCATGGGCAGCCTGCATGCAATTTTCTGGTTTAATGCTAGTTAAAGTCTTAATGGGTGAGCTCACGGGAATGTGTCACTGAAAATTTAACCTTAAATTCTTCAACTGTGTCAGGATTCCATACAATGCATGTACAAACCATTTGGCAGATCTTGCCACATATCTTGATGCGTGTACAATGGCTTGCATTTCTTTATATTCATTCACTGGTTGTGGGCCTTGCCAACTGGGCCAGCATTTATTGTCTGTCCAGCTAGCCTTGGAAAAGTGGTGGTGAGCTGCCTTCTTAAACCATTGCAGTCCACTTGGTGTAGGTGCACCCACAAGGCCATCAGGGAGATGGTTCTAGGATTTTGACCTAGCAACTGTGAAGGAACAGAAACATATTTCCAAGTCAGGATGATGACTGGCTTGGATGGGAACTTGCATGTGTCCCCATGTGTCTACTGTTCCTGTGATTGTAGTGGTTGTGGGTTTGGAAGGTGTTGTCTAAGCAGCTTTCGCAAATTTTCAAAATACAATGAATATTGTTAAGCAAAAACAACTACAACATTACCAGCAAAATTCCACCAAACGTTAGGTAAATAACAACAGTCATGATCTATTTTCAAGATTCTTAATCATGGAATATTGCTTCCTTCCAAAATTGTGTAGGATCTTGAAAAGTATCTAAACGGTCAAACAGGGCCTTGGTTTAACAACATGGATGACAAGGCAGTTACAACCTCACTATTTCACTCAAGTATGAGTTCAGAACATGAGCTTTTTGCGGGTGCAGTATTCTAATTCACCATTTTCTATCGCACAGTTTTATTGACTAAACCCAATCAATAAGGCTACACAGATGTTATAACCAACTAACTAATTTTCAGTGGTCAAAATAAACTGAGAACTGGTGCACATCAGTCACGTCTTTTTGGGCATTTACTCTGGGCATTACAGCAATTTTCTTTGAGCATCACCACTAATTACTGTGAGCATTACAGTCTATTATTGTGAGTATTACAGTCTATTACTGTGGGCATTCCAATTTATTACCATGGGCATTACAGTCTATTACTGTGAGCATTACAGCCATGTCACTTTTCCTCAGTTTACCTTAGCACAACTCTGAACAAGTTGCCCAAGCAGCAGGATGTGTTTCTGAAAGCCCAGCCCAGAAATGTGGTCCAAAACATCAATTGGATTTAATAGTAAGGGTTATTTGCAAGAATGAAGGAAAGACTATTTACTGTTGAATCACAGAGCACAAATTGTAACCGTGAGCAACCATGGGTGAAGCTTAACTGGCTTGTACTGGAATTTAATCTGAGGAGTATGATTAGAACAGATACCAATCACAGATTTTGTGTTACAGCGATTCTTATTGCTTTCCATTACAGTTAATATTTGTATCAGGCAAGAACTTGTGTGTATCTATTTACTCCTCACATGGATAACAATTACTCAGAGCACATTACATCAAGGTGGCTGCTGAACAGGACTGGAAACAAGGAGGAAAATACAAGGTGATCATGTTGAACAAAACCAAAGTTTAGGAAAAATGTTTCGTGAATTTTTGCAAGCTAGGAAGCCAAAGAGGCAGGATTTTGGGACAGATCACCAAAGGAGGAATTATAATTTGTGGAATGGGGAGAGGAGACACATGGGAAGCTGGTGTCATGTGAATGGGGATAAGTGACAATTGGACAGCGATTTAGTGCTCTCGGCATGACATGTGGTGGCAGACATTTTGAGGGTTGACTAAACTCCCGACCAGCAACCAGCGGAAAAGCCCGCTGGACTGAGCTCCAATCAACCACTTCAGAGCAGACTGGCCGGCTTCTTAGTGCATCACGAGCCTCAAAACTGAATCTGCCTAACCTGAAGCTTCCGGCAAATCCCAAGCCAGCAGGCCCTGGGAGTTGGACATCACCATTCAAGGCCCAGTTGAACAGCCATCAATGGTTGTGATGGTTGAGAGTGCAGGGTTGGGGATAGCAGGAGAAAAGATTTTCAAGGTCCAAAGCATGATGCTCAGAGCTGGCTTTCAGGGGCCTCATCCCTGCCTGATCCCATCAGTGCCCCCAATCTCCCCTACATTGGGATACATGGAGGAAGACCCCTGCCCCACATGGCTCATAAACAGTCTTGATTTGCTCAGCGGGCTAGCAGTGCTTTTTCTTACCCACTAGGAAGGCACGTACTCAGGCCTGTGGTGAGTTGAGGTCTTTAACTGACCTTGTGGTGGCGGGTTGGGAGGTCACCCATGGATATTTTGCCCGAAGCCTGATTGATGAGGTAATGAGAAGAGGCCAACCCATCCGTTCGTTTGTCCTTCTCACCACTTGCCCCACCTACCCTTAGGCAGAGGTAAGTCTTGCTAACAATCACAGAATCGTACAGCACAGAGGAGGCCCTGCGGTCCCTCAAGCCTGGATTGCCAAAAGTTACTGCCAAATAACGACCTGCACTGGTCTCACTTTCCCGCACTAGGGCCATAGTCTTAAATGTTAAGACGATGATGTTATGAAGGATTTCAACGTGGAATTGTGCAGGATGTGGGCACTGTTGGTCAGGTCAACATGTACTGCCTATCACTATTGCCCTTGAGAAGGTGGTGGTGAGCTGCCGTCTTGAACCGCTACAATCCATTTCGTGCAGGGTCACCCCAGTGCTGTAAGGGAGCGATTTCCAGGATTTTAAGGCCATTGACACTGATGGAACAGAGATGTATTCAGCAGTCAGGATGGTGTGTAGCTTGGAGAGGAACTTGAAATGATGGTGTTCAAGTATATCTGATATTCTTGTCCTTACAGCTGGTATAGGTGGAGGGTATGTAAGGTGCTTTCGCAGGAGCCTTTGTGACCTCTTGCAGTGCATCATGTAGATAGCAGACACACTATTGTAGATTGGTGGCAGTGATAGTGAACATTGCAGGAGTGAGATAGAATACCAGTCAGTCAAGCTTCGTGAGTGTTACTGGAGCTGCATCCATCCAGGCAACTAGGGAATACATTATCATATTCCTGACTTGGGTCTTGTGGTTGGTGCACAGGATCTGAAGAATCAAGTGGTGAATTACTTGCCACAGAATTCTCAGCCTCTGACCTGCTCTTGCGAGCACTGTAGACACGTAGCTAGTCCAGTTCAGTTTCTTTTTTTAAAAAAGGTAGGAACAGGAGTAGGCCATTTGGCCCTTCGACCTGTTCCACCATTCATTATGATCATGGCTGATCATCCAACTCAACAGCCTGTTCCTGTTTTTTCTCCTCAAAATCCTTTGATCCCTTAAACTCCAAGTGCTACATGCAACTCCTGCTTGAAATCATACAATGTTTTGGCCTCAACTGTTTTCTGTAGTAGCGAATTGCACAGGCTCACCACTCCCTAGGTCAAGAAATTTCTCCACATCTCCGTCCTAAATGGTTTAACCCGTATCCTTAGTCTGTCAGCCCAGTTTCTGGACTCCCCTACCACCTGAGACATCCTTCCTGCATCTACCCTGTCTAGTCCTGTTAGAATTTTACAGGTTTCTATGAGATCTCCCCTCCCATTCTGATCAATGATAACCTGCAGGATGTTGAGAGTTAGGAATTTGACGATGGAAATGCCATTAGGTTAGATTCTTTCTAGCATATGAATATACAAGGAATGGACGGATGTGGATTAAGGGCAGGTAGAAGGGATTCGTTCAATTTGGACTCACGTTTGGCACAACATTGTGGGCCAAAGGGCCCATTTCTGTGCTGTACAATTCTATGTTCCATGTTCTTGATGGAGATTATCATTGCCTGGTACTTATGAACATACAAATCAAGAGAATGAGTAGGCCATTCATCCTCTCATATGCTACACTCCATTTCCCATATCTTTGCCCACTCATTTAAACTATAAATATCTTTTTGTAACCTCCTTGTATCCTCTTCAAACTTATAATCTTCCCTCTCCTTGTGTTGTCAGCAAATTTTGCAACCAAACTTAATTTCCCTTTCAGCATCAATCTCTGTTGCTCAAAACTTTTTACATCTTGCAAACCTGAAAAAGGCCCATTTACGCCTACTTTCTGCTCCCTGTTAGCCAGCCACTCTTCTGTTCGTGCCAATATACTACACCCTATACCATGATCTTTTATTTTCCACAATAACCTTTGATATGGCACCTTATGAAATGCATTGTGCATCCACTAGTTTACTTTTGTATAAAGTCTGTGTCATCTCCTCAAAGAACTCCAATAGATTGATCAAATATGGCTTCCCTTTCACATATCCTCGGCTCGATTACCTTGAACTTATTCAATTGCACTGTTAACTTCCTTTCAGCAGGTTCTAACATTGTACCTATGATAGATGCTGAGCTAACAGGCCTCTAGTCTCATGGTTACTGTCTCCCTCACTTTTTGAATAAAGGAGTTAGATTTGCTATCTTCCAATCTATTGGGACCCTCCTTGAATCAAGATAGCTTTGGGATAATTAAAACTAATGCATCAACTATCTCAATTTCCACTTCTGTTAAGATCCTCATGTGGTATGAATGTTACATTCTATCAGTCCAAACCTGAATGCTGGTCTTGCTGCACTTGAACATGGACTGCTTCAGTACCTGAGGAGTTGTGAAAGATGTTGAACATTGTGCAATCATCAGCGAATATCTCCAGTTCTGACCCTATGATGGCAGAAGGTCATTGATGAAGCAGTTGAATGTGCTTGGTCCCAGGATACTACCCTGAGGACCCCATCCAATGATGTCTCAATGATTGTGAAGATGGCCCTCCCACAGGTCCACAGCTATCTTCCTTTGTGTTCTATATGCCTGCAACCAGCTGAGAGTTTTCCCCGATTCCCATTGAGGCCAGTCTTGCTCGAGTTCCTTGAGTCCATGCTTGGCCAAGTGGTGCTTGGATGATAAGGGCAGTCAGTCATTGTCACTTCCTCAGTTAAGTTCAGTTCATATGTCAATGCGAAAGGGAGCTGAGAAAAGGTGAGGTGGGTGACATGTTCCTTTATGATGAGGAATGTGGGCAAAATGCAAAAGTTAATTTATTTTAAATGAGCATAAGGAAAAAAAAATCAATAGCAAAATCCACAGTCTCTGCAGGGAGAACATAATGTCGAAACATCATGCTTTTAATTTCTCTCACATTTTCTCCTTCATTTCAAACTGTGATGCATTGCGTTGGGACAAAGTACCATGGTTACTGGTGGCCTTCTACTACTTCATCCAGTCAACATATCTAAATCTGGATGATGAAGCCTATTTGGCTATGAGCCTGTTCTCATTGCTGTGACCCCACCCAAGATCGGCAGTCCGCAGATAGTCATCAGGAGCTCATTTCCATTGAAATATGTTTCATTCTAATTTGCTCTAAAGCGCTGAAGCTGGAATTGTTCCACAGATGCTACATTTGGAGCCAGCAGAGCATGTATCAGTTGCCCCGGCAACAGATGTAGCTTGGCAACTCATTGTAGCCTGGCAACAACAATGCGCCAACAGTTCAGCAAAAAAATCATGGCTCTTTCTAAAGATGTCATTATCCTGGCTAATCATAAGAAAAGATGAACATCTCTTTAAAAAAATAATTCTCCCCAACGGTGGTTACTTTCTGAACTCACCAATTACGCAGTAAACTGACAGAGCCATTATAGAATCCATGTTTTCTCAGGAAAATTGGGTGGGGACTGTGATGGGGCTGTCAATCTAATCCACTAAATTGTTGAAGGGGAACGGCTATGCTACTGCTCAAAAGGAGATGATTCTTCTTGGTTACATGAAAACTTGTCTGTTCTGCTCTGGGGTGACAGAACTGACAAGACATAAATATATGAGTAGATAACTCCAAGCAAACATATCCACTGCTGCGAGTTCATTGGACCTGTATGAGTGTTCCAGTTGTCATTTCCCATTGTCTTGCATTATTCTGAACACAGAAGGCTAACATAAGACTTGGAAGCAGGATTAGCTCATTTGGCACTTTGAGTCTGCTTAAGGAGAGGTGGAATAGAGCTGCTGAAAACTACACAGGGTTTTTGACAGTGTATCCACTGCCAGGACAGTCAGTAATTTCTACACCGATAATGGTTCTTTCTCCTCTATGTACCACACAGACAAGCCAGAAGACTGCGCAGATACTTATTGAACCCCACCCAACCCAGGTTTGCTTGTCATCGCAATAAGGTCTCAATAGGAAGAATGGCACTGCCTTTGATAACTAATTCATGCCAGAAACAAAAAAATGGACATAGAACATAGAACATAGAACAGTACAGCACAGTACAGGCCTTTTGGCCCACGATGTTGTGCCGTACTATTATCCTACTAAGATCAATCTACCCTGCATACCCTACATTTTACTATTCTCCATGTGCCTACCCAAGAGTTGTTTAAAAGTCCCTAGACATCTTGATTTTGTATACAATAATACTGCAAGACAACACATTTATTCAGAACATTCTAATGTGATAAAATTGTAATAAGAAACTAGTACTTACATCACAACAATCTTAACAAGCAAAATAGACAGCGACATTAATCTTGCTTATACCACATTTTCATGGCTTGTATGGATGTGTGTGGGAACTGGTTACATTGTGTGAGTTGAATCGATGGAGACTTTGGGCCTGTTCTCTTATGTGGCCTCAGCCTTAGTGTTGCATATCAGGGGCTTGTATTTTAGGCCAATCTGTGGATTACTAGAGATATGCAAACTACACTTTGAGAACAACTGGTTTAAAGTCACTGGCAAAAGAAATGAGAAGCATTTTTTCTTTTTGGGACAGCAATTTAGTATGATCTGGAATATTGAACCTGAAAGGGTGGTCGAAACAGTAGCAGTTCTCAAGTGGAAATTTGATATACACTTGAAAAGAAAACAAATTGCAGGGCTCTGAGGATAGAGCAGGGATGTTGGACTAATTGGATGAGCTTGTTCACAGTCTGAATGGGCTGAATGGCTCTCTTCTGTGTAGTATGATGAGAGATACTTTTAGTCAACCTGCTTGGTTATGTAATGTCACAACTTTGTGGCAGATGGTACTTGAGCCCAGACACCCTAACCCAAAAGTACCACCACATCACAAGGCTCCTTAAAGCCTTAGCCTGAGCCTCTGGACTCTTAGTCAGTGATGTTGCCATTCTGCCACAATGCAATATGATTAGATGCTGGGCACAGCCCACATATCTAAACTGCTATTAAAATTTCATCCAAATGGCAATTTCTTATTTCTGACCCTAGATAATGAGCACTTATAGGGCTGGTTCACTGCTGAGCTCAATCCTCACCTTGGCCAACAATCACTTTTTCTAACTTGAGTGCAAGCAAAGACAGAAAAAACCCTGATGATTTTCGAACTGTCAAGTCCAAGGCAAATCAATCCAATTATAACGTCCCTAGTGCCGCACAAATTGAGATTGTATAAGTTAGCACAGAGCCTGGGATTGTTCTGATCTTTACAGTAAAACAGCTCTAGCAGCCAAGGTACATCAAACTAACAACAGTCATGGTTCATCTTATAATAACATTAATAAATAGGAAAAGTACACAAAGAATAAAGGCCATTCAGAAATGAATTTGATTGGGACAATTGTGGGATTTGTATTTAGTGTAAGAGAAGGAAACTGCCTTCAGTCTTGTTATCTCCTATCACACAAAGTCAAGATTAACCACACAAGACTGTTCCTTGTACAGATCATGTATAATTCTCTCTAGTCTTAAATGACTTATTCCATTTTTCATTCCTACTTAGATACCCCCAACCAACATTTTCTGATTTTCCATCTTGCATGAAGTGATTCTTAACCTGCAGTTAATAAATCTATTTCAAAATGAACATTATTTTATCCAATTAACACTCTTGTATTTCTGATAGTTATAATATTATAATTTAGTAATATGGATTTTAAAGTTGAGATACATGGGATTTTGGTTTTAGTCCAGTGAAGGTGATTTGTTTGTCTTAAGAGGTCAGAAAGTCATTTTTGAACAGTGATGCTAACATTATTTCCAAGAAAGTTTCTGGATACATTTCCAGAGGAGTTAATTGATGAGATATTTACAAAGTTGGACTTTTATGAAAGTGAAAGATAGATTGGAGCTAGAGTCAAGTTTCAGTTGAGAATAACAGCTTCATACCAGTAGAAGAACAGTTTAGTTTGAGGTGGACCAGGCTTTCAGAGCTGCAAAGAGTTCATAAACTGTTTTACTAAACTGTTCTACTAAACTTTCGCTATCTGAACTTTAAGTGAATCCTTGACTACTTAAACTGTTTTAACAATTTCTATTTCTTAAAGTTCAGTAGGCAAAAGTCATTGATGTAGCCAGTGTCTGTGCCTCTTGGGGAGAGATAGTAAAGGACAGAATCATATCTGGTTAACTTATAGGAAGTCGCTGAAAGAAATTCGTGCTTAAGTAAGCACTCGTCACTTAAGTAAGGAATTAAAGAGTTAAGATAGGAGTAGTACTTAACTGAGGTCGAGTGTCTGTAAGGAATATTAGTGGCAAAAGTGTTGACTTTTTTTCCTTTTATTAAAGTACATTAAAAACTTAATGTGGATATGTTCAGTGACAGATCACAATGGGAACCAAACTGCAAACATAGAACATATGATCTATCATGCCAAGTTTCATTCCGAGATCTAACTTGTCCAGTTGTAATATCAACTAGGATCAGACTATTTAAGTGACAAGATATGCAATATTAATGGTTTTCTTTATTCATTCATGGGATGAGGGTGTCGCTGGCTAGGCCAGCATTTATTACCTCCTTAGTGTTGAGAGACAACCACATTGTATCTGAAGTCACATGTCAGCCAGAGCAGGTAACGTTGGCAGTTTCCTTCCCGAAAGGACATTAGTAAACCAGATGGGTTTTTCCAACAATTGACAATAGTTTCATGGTCATCATTAGACTCCTAATTCCAGATTTGTATTGAACTCAAACTCCACCATCTGCCATGGTGGGATTCAAACCCAGATCCCCAGAACATTACTTGGGTCTCTGGATTAACAGTACAGCTGTCGCCTCCCCGTCAAATGTATGATCAGTAAATAAATTATATTTGGCCCCTCAAGCCTGCTCCACCATAAGATCGTGGCTGTTTGAGTTCCAAATTTCCACATACCCATCTACCTGTAATGACATCTGATTCCCTTGCCTAACAAGAATCTATCCACTTCTGTCCTAAAAATATTCAATGCCTTCATTGCCTTCTGAGGTAGTGAGCTCCAAAGTCTTCCAATCCTCTGAGAGAGAAAAAAAAATCTCTTTATCTCTGTCCTAAAGGGTGACTACTAATTTTGACACAGTGTCTACTGGAATCACCCACACAACAAAACATATTTTCCACATCCACCCTGTCAAGACTGGTTAGGATCTTATCAATTTCAAACAAGTCACCCCTAACTCATCTGAACCTCAGTGAAAACAAACCCAATCTGTCCAACCTATCCCATAAAGCAACCTAATCTTTCCAGGTATCAATCTAGTAAACTTGTTCTGCTTATAATGTATTTACATTTTCCTAAAATAATGAGACCAAAACAGTACACAGTATCTGAGATGTGTGGTTTATGTGTGGACTAAACTTCCTGAGGACGTACTGGATGCAGGCACAGTTACAACTTTTAAAAGACACTCAGATAAATACATGAATAAGAAAGAATTGAAGGGATATGGGCCAGGAGCAGTGGGACTAGTTTAGTTTGGGATTATAGATAGTAGGAACTGCAGATGCTGGAGAATCCGAGACAACAAGGTGCAGGGCTGGATGAACACAGCAGGCCAAGCAGCATCATAGGAGCAGAGAGGCTGACGTTTCGGGCCTAGACCCTTCATCTAGGCCCGAAAC
>NC_063337.1:15904627-15938064 GCF_021869965.1 Rhincodon typus
GGACTGGTTAGACCAAAGGGTCTGTTTCTGTGCTGTATGGCTCTATGACCCTATGTGGTCTCACCAAAGCTCTCTATAATTGAAGCATAACATTGTTACTTTTATGTTTAATTCCTCTCATAATAAAGGGTAGAATCCCATTAACCTTGTTGATTATGTGCTAAAGTTGCATATTAACTTTTTTCCTGACTCATGGACTAGAATTCCTAAGCGCCCCTCTACCTTGGATTTCTGCAATCATTCTCTGTTTAAATAATACTTTGTTCCTTCATACTGCCTATCAAGGTGAGCAACTTCACGTTTTCCCACATTTATACTCTATCTGCCAGATCTCTGCCCACACACTCAAATGACCTCTGTATTTCTACAAACTCTTAATGTCTCCTTCACAATGTATTTTCTTGCTGATCTTTGTGTCCTCTCTAAGATTCACTACCAGGATATTACACCCCTTTATCTAATTCAATAATGTAAATGATAAATGTTGAGACACCAGCACAGACCCTTGTTGGCCTAACTCATCGCATCCTGCCAATCAGAGAAGGACATATTTATCTATGAGATGGTAGGAACTGGCGATGCTGGAGAATCTGAGATAACAAGGTATAGAGCTGGATAAATACAGCAGGCCAGGCAGCATCAGAGGAGCAGGAAAGCTGATGTTTCGGGTCGGGACCCTTCTAGGGCCTGATGTGTTTATCCAGCTCTACACCTTGTTATCTCATAATTATCAATGCTGTTTTCTGCATGCAAATCCATCTTCTACCCATGCGAATGTTACCCACTGCACCGTGAGATTTCATTTTCCGCAATAACATCGTGGCACCTGGAAATTCAAGTGTGGTTTCTTAACTGACTCCACTTTATCTACAGTACACATTACTCCTTCAAAGAACTCTATAAATCTGTTAAACATTATACCTGGGAATAATATTCACCCATTTGACGTGAAGCATTCTGAAGTTTCAACATGAAAAACAATCTTAGTGCTGCTTCTTGATTTTGAAGTATAATGTTTGCCTTTTGGACTTGAAGCATTCTGTCACCAAGTTTCAATATATTAAAAAAACAATCTCTGCATTGCTTCTGGATCAGAGTGTAACTATCAAATGGGAGCAGGTGGTGTGAAGAAGATTCTGCAATCACAATTGCAACTTTTGGCAAGCAATTTTAGGTTTGCCTGATAGGTTCCCGATTTGATAAAGCAATGTGAAATGTTATCAATTCCCATGAGTCCATAAGTAGCTCCTGGGCAGTGAGGGATATAGATGAATTGAAGGGCAAAGTGGCTTTTTCATTCAACGAGGAATTGAATTGTAACCCATTACTCCCATAGGAATTTAATCAGAAGTTTGACAACCCATTTGTGGTATTTGTTCCTTTCTTGTTAATATGTGTCAAAACTCAATAGAAAATGTATTTGAGGGAGAATTGCATTCTAAACTGTTTGGTAAGGATTCATTTTGATGATATTTGGACTGTGTGATTAATGCCCACTTCTCATAGCTTCAGCGCTCCTTAGAATATTAGAAAAATCACCTGAGGTTTGTTATGACTGAGATGTGAGGAGCACACTATCTCTCTCCATTCCCACTACTCCATAAGTCACAATATAAATGTAACTGTTTCATCCAGCTCCTGTTATGGCCATCATAAACTTTCTCTATGTTATAATTAGAATAAAAGGTCCATTATTAGCCAGATTTCTTCAATAAACACAATTATTGATTCATTATAAAACAAAATTTGTTCAACAAAGATTCATTATAGGTTAACACATGTAGTTTGTAAAATGAAACTATAAAAGTTTACTCATCTAAGGAAAAATCATCATATTCCTACAAGACCATAGAGAGAGATGACTGCTGGTGGTTTAACCTAAGGGTCACCACACCTCAGGTAACCTCAGCTGATGTGGGAATTGTACCCACTCTGTTGGTGCTACGCTGCATTGCAAACCAGCCTTCCGGTCAACTGGACTTCCAAATTAATGCATGGATCAAGTAAAGGCCACAAAATGGATTTCTCCCTGAAGACATTCACTTTGGAAGAGTAGTTCTTCCTAGAAACAAATGGATATGGTGTGAGATGTTCAGATGGCTGTTAATCTGGCATTCTGGAACATTGAAATAGGTCGCTAGACATGGCGGTTTTCTGTGGGAACTTGGCTGATGAAGCCTGCTCAGGAAACATAATGTAGGTAAGTCATCTAGTTGCTCTTCAAGAGGACTACCAAGTTTCACACTAGATTTACAACAAGGGTGCTTTAGAAACAGGAAAGATAACCTGAGATTCAGCAGGTTCCCCAAACTTAAAACCAAAATCTATAACAAAACACTGCTCAAACAGAAAATTATAAAAGCCAGTCAGGTGACATTCAGCAAATGAGTCTAACAATTAGTTGAAACCACACATTCCAAGAAATGCCTTGTGAGAATAAATATCCAACATCTTTTCATTGGCCTTTAGCTGCTTATGTCCAAAACTCTGAAATTTGCATGTAATCCTCATTATCTTTCTACCTCTCTTTTCTTCTTTGAGATGTCCCTTAAAATTTATCTAATTGACTAAGCCTTTAAATCTATCCATGCAGCTTGACAGTGCTATTTCACATTAATAACACTATACACATGCAAATTGCTGACATAATGGCAATCAAACAAATTTGCATAATATTCATCTTCATAACTCCAGCCTAGACTCCTGATGATACTGGCCCTATTTCTTGACCTTGAATTTATGAGTACCCTCATGTTCAATATTTCTAGCATCAAGTATTATTTGTTCGTTTATTTTTCAGCATTTATTCTCCTCAAACACAATTGATTTTAGCAGCAGAAGTAGCAACTGCATAAAGAGAAATGTTCTCATTATTAAAATTAGCAATTTTGAAAATCAGTTCCTTTGCACAGTATTGGAAGGAGCCTTGTGCCCCTCTCCATGGGGATTTTGGTAGTGGCTGGACATTTAATCAGGTAGAAGTATGGTGGGTGCAGAGCCCACCATATTGCATTCCTTACTCCAAACAAGTCAATGGTACGAAGAACCATAGATGGCCATGTTGCCCTGCTGCCAACTGAGGTCTTTAAGGGAACATTAATGTTTACTGCCACTCCCCTGCCTTTTCTGCCAATCTCCTACATCTTCCCCATGACCCTCATGCTGTGAATCACATGCTGCCATTACAACCTGGTGACTTTGGTCTCCAGCTTTGGCCAGTGTCATACCAACAGCACCCACCACCTTCCAAGTGGCATGGTCATTCAAAAGAGCAGGCGGTCTCAGCTTGGCCAAGAGTGTTTGGCAAGTGCTACCTTTAATTTCCAGGGTCCTCATCCTGGGGACCGCTGGCCTATCAAGTGCCTGATTGGCAAGCTTTGCCAGAAAAAGACTTCACAGCTATGGTTAAATATTCTTAGACATTAAGGGTTTATAAACCATTTTCTGTTAATCCAACTACCAGAACTCTTGTTGTTTTCTTTATTGGTTACATGCAGAGTACAGTCTTGCTGTTAATCATAGTCCACTGAAAACTAAAAACAACAGAAGTTCAACAATTTCAATATTCCAGCATAACTACTTAAGAATGTAGACTTTTAAAAATATTTTATTTTCTTCTTACTTAATCCAGAATTACTTTTTACTGGTTAATCAAAAACAGTTTCTTAATCAACCATGGAGTCAAAATGGAATAGGTAATATCAGTTGAATAAAAACATTGAATGTCAAGAGACACTGGTTAGTTTCTTTTGGAGGTGGCCATTGCCTGGCACCTGTGTGGCAAATATAAATATAATGGATGCTGGAAATCTGAAACAAGTTCAGTTCTGAAGAAGAGTCATACTGGACTCGAAATGTTAACTCTTTTTCTCTCCTCACAAATGCTGCCAGACCTACGGAGTTTCTCCAACATTCTCTGTGTTTTTGGGTCATATCAGTCTCTGATTTTATGTTTCTTTTTATTGATTCATGGGCTGTCAGTGTCGCTGGCTAGCCAGCATTTATTGCCCATCCTTAGTTGTCCTTGAGAAGGTGGTGGTGAGCTGCCTCCTTGAACTTGAATTAGGTACACTCACAATGCCATTAGGGAGGGAGTTCCAGGGTTTTTATCCAGAGACAGTGAAGGAACAGCAATATACTTCCAAACCAGAGAATTGAGTGGGATTGGAGGGGAATTTGCAGGTTTTGGTGCTCCCTTATATTTGATGCCCTTGTCCTTCTGGATAGTAGTGATTGTGGGTTTGAAAGGTGCTGGTTAAGGACCTTTGGTGAATTTTTGTCGTGCATCTTGTAGATAGTAAACACTGCCACTACTGAGTGTCAGTGGTGAAGAGATTGAATATTTGAGGATGTGGTGCTAATCAAGCGAGCTTCTTTGTACTGAATGGTGTCAAGGTTCCTGGGCTGCATTTTCAGGCAGCAGAGAATACTCCACCATAATCGTGTACTGTGCCTTGTAGACAGACGGGTTTTCAGGAGTTAGGAGATGGGTTACTGGCTGCAGGTTCCGAGTCTCTGATCTGCTCTTCTAGCCATAATATTTATACGTGTCCAGTTCAGTTTCTGGTCAATAGCAATACTAAGGATATTGATGGTGGTACACTCAGAGATGCTAATGCCATTGAACGTCAAGAGGCAACAGTTAGTTTCTTTTGGAGGTGGCCATTGCCTGGCACCTGTGTGGCAAATATAAATATAGAAACATAGAAATAAAAAGCAGGGATAGGTCATTCAGCCCTTTGAGCCTGCTTCATCATTCAATATGATTGTGGCTGACCCTCTGTCTCAATATCATATCCTGCTTTCTCCCCATATCCCTTGATGCTTTTAATATCTAAAGTTTCATCTATCTCTTTCTTGAATATATTCAGAGGCTTAACCTCCACAGCTCTCTGTGGTAAAGAATTCAACAGGTTCAGTATCCTTTGAGTGAAGAAAGCTTCTTTTCATCTAAGTCCTAAGTGGTCCACCCTGTATGCTGAGACTGTGTCCCCTGATTTCCAAAACAGGGAAGACATCTGCTCTGAATCTAGTCTGTCCAGCCCTGTTAGAATTGCATACATTCCAATAAGATCCTCTCTCAACTTTCTAAAGGCTAGTAAATACAAGCCCAGTCAAACCCAATTCCTCTAAGTGCACAGATCTGACATTACCAGTTCAGTTGTTGAGTCTTCACTGCATGTCTTCTTTGGCAAATATATCCTTTCTTAGGTAGGGAGACCAAAACTGCATGCAGCACTCCAGGCATGGTCTCACCAAAGCCTTATATAACTGCAATAAGACATTCTGACTTTTCAACTCAAATGCTTTTGCAATGAACGACTATTTACCATCTGCCTTCCTAATTGCTTGCTACACCTGCCTGTTTACTTTCATTGACTGGTGTACAAGGACACCCAGATCCCTTTATATATTCACACTTCCCGATGTTTCATCATTTAAATAATATCCTGCTTTTCTGTTTTTCACACCAAAGTGTATACTTTCACATTTAGCCACATTGTACTGCATCTGCCATGTGTTCGCCCACTCACACAACTTGTCTAAATCACCTTGAGGCCTTCTTGCACACTCCTCACAACTCACACTCCCACCCGGTTTAATGCTGTCAGCAAACTTGGAAATGCTGCTTTTGTACAAGTCATTTATATATATACGGTAAATGTCACAATCAAAGAATATGCAAATTACCAGTGTTTTGCAGCTGAAGAAAGCTCTCTGTCTGAGTGTGAGGAACCAGCTAGCCAGCAAGTCAGTCAAAAGAAAACAGAACCAATAGGGGACTCACTCATTTTGAGCACTGCCAGCTAACCACTACCTAAAGGAAACCTAACAAAAAAATCCAATGCCCAACTATCAACTTTCCACTATCTAATTTACATGAGCAACTCAGAGACTGAACCAAAAGAACTGCGGATGCTGTAAATCAGAAACAAAAACAGAAATTGCTGAAAAGACTCAGCAGGTCTGGCAGAATCCAAACAGTTCTGAGGAAGGGTCACTCCAGCCGAAATGTTAACTCTGATTTCTCTCCACAGATGCTATCAGATCTGCTGAGCTTTTCCATCAATTTCTGTTTTCCTTTCAGAGACTGAACCATTTACCTTTTAACTTTTGACTTCTTTTGAACTCACTTCCCATTTCTGAACCATGCATTATGTTATTAATGTCCCTCCTGTTTATTGACTAATAAACTCAGTTTTATCAACTCAAGAAAGCCTAACTAAACAGGGTTCTTTTGAAGCATAAATTAATTTAGTTTAGCAGAAAGGTATCCACAAGGAAGGATTCTCTTTAAATTAACCTTGTTGATGATCAACTGAACAGTCGGGTGAATAAAGTTTGTCATTCCTCAGCCAGGCTCTTAACAACTTGGGGTATCCCGTATGGAATGGTAATAATGTAGCGAAACCTCATTTGGGATCTCGTCATGACATTGTCTCTGCGTTTGTCTGTCAGAGCAGCTGGGATACCAATTCAGCACAATAATAACAGACCTAAGGGTCTGTCATTAAATCTGGAATGTATGTGTTGATTTAAAATCAAACGATCTGTACAAGCAGCAAATATTATGCCGATAGGGTAGAGATGGTGCATTCTGTCCAAAATAAAATTGGGCAGCGATGGTTGGAAAACTTGTGTCAAGCCACTGACATAAACATAGAATATGCTGCAAATGTGTTTTGTCATCATCGTAGCTGATGGACTTGCCTATATTTCCAATGCATTTCTTTGGTAAATTTCCAAAATTCACACTTTCCCTCATTTCACCTCTATGGTGCAGGGCTTTTTAATTCTTTAGAAAGACATGTCCAACCAGGGTCTCAACACCCCTCTCAGGTGGACATGGAACACCTCATGGGACAGACCACACCAGATTTGATAATGAGTACGAGCCAGGCTTAGTTAATCATTCAACATTAAAGGACTATTTAACTTCCTTAAAACTGCTCTTGGATGGAGTCCCTGACAGATGGGCACATTTGCAGGGTCTGGCACCAGGAGGTCATCCCATCAAATCCATCTGGACTGAGAACAAATAATAATGAGTGTCAGTGCCCATGCACCAGCAGTGCAGGAAGGTGATGTGTAAATGATCGTTTGCACTCTACGATGAGAAATCATGCTAGCTTACCTCTGCCAGCTCACACTTTCACAGGGCCATCTCTCCCCTTAAATCTGCTGCTATACAGGCACCTTACAAAGCCTCAGCATCAAATGCAGGATGAACACTCAAGGGCTCACACCCACTTCATCCTCTCAAACTATTAACCATCATTGAACACTTCACTTCCTATTCACTCACTCGGGACAGCTCTGCCTGTTGGATGGCTATTCATGCATCCATTGGTATCACACTCATTTCTTCCACAAACTGATAGGTGGAAAGGTCTGGCACTGGTGGGAGGCTGCTGGACATCATGCTTGACACCATGTCTCATGAAGCAATGCCTCCACAGGAATGGCCCAAGAACCAGTAAAGCAACATTGTGCTCTGCTTTTCTTGAGTATGAGCAAAAGCAGATACAGTGGTCTGCATAACTTGTGCCATCTTGTGCTTCTTCACCAACTATTTCTTTCTCTTCCGCAGGCACTAGTGGAAGCCAGAATCCAGCCGAGCGCAAGAGGCCACAGCCTTAGCTCCTCTGAGGAGGACAGCTGAGAGGGTGCCCCAGCAAGCCATTCATCAATACTCTCTGACTTTGTCATCCCATAAATGAATAAAGAATGTCAATATGCTCTGAATATTAACGGCATATTTTTACACTGATTCATTGAGTTTACCTGAGGAATTCTTATATATGTAAGAGGTAGAGGATTCCTAGTTGTTTTTCCTTCTCTGATTACAGTGGCTTCTGACAATTCACTGGCTTGAAAGGTCCAAGTGACCATTAGCTAAATAGAGATTCAAGTCTGGGTCCCGAATTGACAAACAAAAGTCTAGCATTTTAGCTAGATTTAACACGCACGCCAATCCTCTGCCTCTCACAGAGGTATGCAGTCTTTTGCTGTTTATCAGCAATTGCAGATAAAAATCGATGTCATCTCTCACTGAGCTCCCGGCTCCTACCTGACAATAAGACAATCTACGGGATGGATGTGTGTGCAGGTAACCACGTAATCATTTTGCAGGCCAAGGAATTCCCATTCCCAGCAGGGGACCAGCCCCTCAGAGTAGCGGCCTCAGATTGGAGAAAGTGCACATGCTGGGAGACAGAGCCACGAGCGAGGGGTTGGGTGCAGGATGGGGAATGTGACATTAGAGTGGGTGAGGAGAAAAGAACTGGTGATAACTAGGTCAGAATCATTCAGTGAACCAGGGAAAAGTGGTTGAGGATGTTTCTGTGCCATAAAAAGACATTTTAAATCAAGTGAACAATCAAATATACTACCAGAGAGGTCCAAAAAACTACATTTTTTTTCACATTTTGAAACAGGCAGAAGTCAGTCATTCCTATGAATGAAAATTATCAAACAATTTGTCTTTTACTGTTGAGATTTGCTGTGGAATGATTATATTTTGCGTTCCATCCCTTTTGATTTCTTCATCTTGTCTCACTAATAGATTGTATCTGTGAGGCTAAAAACTTTGATTTGTGCTTAATACATGAAACATATGAACTAAGAGCAGAAATAGACCACTCAGTCGCTTGAGCCTGCTCCAGCAGTCAATAAGATCATGCAGGATCCGTTAAAGTTTCAAATTGCACATTCCCATCTATTCCCAATAAACTTAGCTTCCTGCTCGGCCAGAGAATCAATCCATCTTGACTTTAAAAATACCAAGACTCCTTGGGTAATAAGATGATGGTGTAATGGTAATGTACTTAATGCAACAGTAACAGACTAATATTCCTGAAGTAAAGGCTAATCCTCTGGGTACATGGTTCAAATCCCATCATAGCAGCTAATGCAGTCTAAATCCAGTTAATAAATCTTAATTTGCAGTCGTCATCAGCAACCACTCATTAATGAGTATGATTGTCTATGTAGAAAATTCTGTGTTATTGGTCAATGGGTACGTAGGCCCTTGCGTAGCTGATAGGGCAGAACCTAGAGCCATATCTCTGACCACACATTAGGTAGGTGTTTCTAGTACATGGAATTGGGCAACTCAAGGCCCAGGACACAAATCTCAATTCTAAAGCTAAAGTATCAGCATAGGTATCCATGAAGCTATCATTGATATGATTAAGTGTCAACTCCCCCTGGTTCACTAATGTCCTCGGGGAAGAAAATCTACAGTTCTTATCCATCTGACCTGTGTCTGACTCCTGATCCATAGAAATAAGGCCATAAGAAATAGGCCGTTCGGCCCGTTGAACTGCTCTGCCACTCAGTAGGCTGATCTGATACTTCTCATGTCTACTTTCCTGCCCTTTCCCCCAGTGTCCTTGTCAATGTGTCACTGATGGCTAACATGCAGGTGCAGCAAGCTCCTGGGAAGGTTAATGGAAGCAGATTCGAGGACAGTAATTGGGAAGTTTTGCTTCAATTACATAGGAGTGTGGTTAGACAGCACCTGGAGCACTGCTTGCAGTTCTGGTCTCCATACCTCAGGAAATATATTATTGCCCAGAGGGCAGGTGATGGTGGAGGGGGTGGTGTTTTAAAGGTGGTGGAATATTTGCCAACCCAACAAAATACAATGTTCTTCATTGTGTTGGGCTGCATAAATGTTGTTGGGGTTGCACCCATCCCCAGGCAAATGGAAAATATTCTATCACAAGCCTCACTTGTGCCATACACGTGGTTGAAATCTTCAACGTTAAAAGGACTTCATTAAAGAATAGGAAATAAGTAATATATCAAATTATTTTGTGATACAAATATTTAGGGAAGCCAATTTACTAATAATTTTTTCCACTTTCTTTTTCTAAGGTCTTCCCCCGGGACTTCTCCATTCCCCTCCTTCTTACAGTAATCAACACTCATTAAGTAAGGAGTGGGCAGTTTAGTGTAGCTGAGTTCACATTTGATGAACTATGCTGCAAAGGTTTGCAGATGTGTCTCTGGATATGTGCCACAACCACAAAAGTGAGATTCTATCATCATTACAGAGTTCTAACCAAAAGAAATGCAATGGAGAAGATTATTTAGATTAGGTTTGGTGAAGTAGTTTGGACAGGAGGCTCATGCCAAGCATAAAATGTGGTTCAGAGAGTTTGGGGTGAATGGCCCTGCTTCTACTTTGCAAATTTGGTGCAATTCTGGATTGTGTTCCTTTGCAAGAAACAATCTGAAATTTTGACCAGTATTTGGCAGCACCCATCACGGTACATTGTGTTGTCACCATGGGCAGTAAACCACTGCTGTCCTGAGTGAAATATAAACACATTTTCATTTACAAAATAATCTCCATCATTGGATCTTATAGGTTAAAGCCTTCCTTGTAACATTGACTAGCACTGTACATCAAATGCATCATCAGTCTATTGCTTCAATAGAATGTACTGCTTCTTCCATAAAGATCAATGTTCTTAACCCACACAAAGATGTAAAGTGTAAGCCAACTGAACACTTATCCTTTAAGTACCGTGCACAATACATGGAGGCAGTAGCAGCAGCAGTGGGGACCCAGAGTAGGGGCTTTGGCAGTCAGCCACAAAGCAGTTGGTAGGCAGCATCGTGGAAGCAGCTGGGAGCAGAACAGGACACTGGCAGTCTGTGGCAAGGTGGCTGGTGAGCCCAGATAGTGGTTGGTGGCAAGATGGCAGCGCAGAGGTGCGAGAACCGAGAGATCAAGCCCAGTGAGGGAAACGGATCAAGCCCAGCATGGGGAGAGAGAGATCAAGCCCAGCATGGGGAAAGAGAGATTGAGCCCAGCTCGGGGAGACAGAGATTGAGCCCAGCACGGGGAGAGAGAGATTGAGCCCAGCAAGGGGACAGACACATCAAGCCCAGCGTGGGAGACAGACACATCGAGCCCAGCATGGAGAGACAGAAATCAAGCCCAGCAGAGGGAGAGAGAGATCAAGCCCAGCATGGGGAGAGAGAGATTGAGCTCAGCACGGGGAGAGAGAGATTGAGCCCAGCTCAGGGAGAGAGAGATTGAGCTCAGCACAGGAAGAGAGAGATTGAGCCCAGCACAGTGAGAGAGAGATTGAGCCCAGCAGGGGGAGAGAGAGATTGAGCTCAGGAAGGGGACAGACACATCAAGCCCAGCGTGGGAGACAGACACATCGAGCCCAGCATGGAGAGACAGAAATCAAGCCCAGCAGAGGGAGAGAGAGATTGAGCCCAGCATGGGGACAGAGAGATCGAGCCCAGCATGGGGAGAGAGGGATCGAGCTCAGTGTGGGAGAGAGACACATCGAGCCCAGCATGGGGACAGAGAGATCGAGTCCAGCATGGGGAGAGAGGGATCGAGCTCAGTGTGGGAGAGAGACACAACGAGCCCAGCATGGGGACAGAGAGATCGAGTCCAGCATGGGGAGAGAGGGATCGAGCCCAGCATGGGGAGAGAGGGATCGAGCTTAGCGTGGGAGAGAGAGATCAAGCCCAGTGTGGGGAGAGAGATCGAGCTCACACGGGGAAAGTCCAGCTAAAGAAAGGCTTTAGCCCATGGCTAAAGAAGGACTGTAATTTAGAACTTTTAACTTTATTTCTTATTTACTACTTTGTACCGACAAGGGACTGAAATGTGGAACTTTTAACTATTTTTATTTTTCTACTTCTTACCTAAGATTGTGTACCTGGGTACCTTGTACCTAAGATAGTGTGAGTGGCGACATTGGAAACTTTTCATTGTACTCCTGTATCCCTGTACTTGAGTACACGTGACAATAAAATCTAATTCTAATTCTAAATTGTTCTTAAACAATTTTAAGTCGCATTATGCCATATCTACACGCCTCTTCACACCAATTCATGGGTTAACCTTATTGTTACCTTCGGGGAAACAAGCAGCATTGTTCCACATTACTCTCAAACCATTTTCACTCAACAATTTCACAGACTGAAGTTCAGTGAAACTTCAGGTAATGAGTCAAAAGAACCAACAAAAAAAACCCTGCAGCAATCAAGGTGAAAATGAACTGAAAGGTCCATTTATTCAACTATCAAACAAAAACCTGACACCATTATGGAAGAGAAGCAATCTGATGAAGGGTCTAGGCCCGAAACGTCAGCCTTCCTGCTCCTATGATGCTGCTTGGCCTGCTGTGTTCATCCAGCTCTGCACCTTGTTATCACCATTATGGAAGAGGTTGGGGCCAGGGTACTTACACCATAAGACCATGAGACATAGGAGCAGACTTAGTCCATTCGACCCATTGAGCGTGCTCCACCATTCAATCATGGCTGATTTGTTTTCTCAACCCCATTCTCCCTGTAACCCTTGATCCCATTGCCAATCAAGAACCTGGTGAGTAGCTAATGTTGTTCCTCTATTCAAGAAGGGAAAATGGGGATAATCTAGGAAAACTGTACACCAGTGAGTCTCATACCGGTGGTTGGGAAGCAATTGGAGAGAATTCTTAGTGATAGGATTTACATGTATTTGGAAAAGCATGGCCTAACTAGGGACAGTCAGCATGGCTTTGTGTAGGGCAGGTCATGTCTTGATTGAATTTTTCGAGCAGGCGAAGAAGGTGACTGATGATGGCAGAGCAGTGGAGTTTGTTTACATGGATTTTAGTAAGGCTTTCAACAAGGTCCCTCATGGTAGGCTCATCCAGAAGATTAAGATGCATGGTGACTTAGAGCATGGATTCAGAATTGGCTTGCTCATAGAAGACAGGGGGTAATGGTGGAAGGGTGTTTTTCAGGCTGGAGATCTGTGACCAGTGGTGTTCTGCACGGATCATACTGGGACCTCGGCTGTTTGTGATATACATTAATGACTGAGATGAAAATGTAGGTGGGTGGATTAATATGTTTGCTGACAATACAAAGATCAGCGGAGTTGTGGATAGTGTAGAAGGTTGTCAAAGGATACAGCCGGATATAGATCAGTTGCTGATATGAGTGGAGAAATGGCAGGTGGAGTTTAATCTGGGTAACAGTGAGGTGCTATTTTTTGGGAGATCAAATGTTAAGGAAAAGTATACAGTTAACGGCAGGACTCTGAACAGCATTGATGTACAGAAGAGTCTTGGGGTTCAAGTATTTAGCTCCCTGAAAGTAACCACACAAGTAGATAGGCAGGTAAAGAAGGGATATGGCATGCTTGCCTTTATTTGTCAGGGAATTGAGTACAAGAGTCAGAATGTCATGTTGTAGCTTTATAAGATTTTGTTTAGGCCACACTTAGAGTACTGCATTCAATTCTGGTCGCCATATTGCAGGAATTTTGTGGAGGCTTTGAAGAGTGTGCAGAAGAGGTTTACCAGGATGCTGCCTGGATTACAGGGTATGAGCTATAGGAGAGGCTAGAAAAACTCGGGTTGTTTTGTCTTGAGTGGTGGAGGCTGAGCGGAGGCTTGATAGGAGTTTATAAAATTATGCGATGCATAGATAGGGTTGACGATCAGAATAATTTTTCCAGAGTTGAAAGGACTAATACTAGGGGCATGCATTTAAGGTGAGAAGGGAAAAGGTTAAAGGAGATGTGAGGGGCAAGTTTTTCACACAGAGAGTGATAAAAGCTTGGAACATGCTGCTGAGGTGGTGGTAGAGGCAAATATGATAAGGGCATTTAAGGGACTTTTAGACAAGCACGTGAATATGCAAGGAATGGAGGGATATGGACCAAGGGCAGACAAAAGGGATTAGTTTAATTCAGCGTCACATCCAGCATAACTTCGTGGGCCAAAGGGCCTGTTCCTGTGCTATACTATCTATGTTCTATCTATCGCTACCTTAAATACATTCATTGACTTGGCTTTCACAACCCTCTGTGGCAATGGGTTTCACCACACTCTGGCTGAAGAAATTCCTCCTCATCTAAGTTCTAAAGGGTCACCCTTTCACTCTGAGGCTATGCCCGCAGGTCCCAGTCTCTCCTACCAATGGAAACATTTTCTCCATGTTCACTCTATCCAGGCCTCTCAGTATTCTGTGAGTTTCAGTCAGATCCTCCCCCCATCCTTCTAAACTCCACTGAATGCAGACCCAGGGTCTTCAACCACTCCTCATGTGACAAGGCCTTCATCCCCAGGATCACTCTTGCATACCTCCTCTGGATCCCCTCCAACACCAATACATCCTTCTGTAGATTTAGGGCCCAAACCAGCTTACAATATTCTAAATACAGTCTGACCAGAACCTTATACAGCCTCAGCATGACATCTCTGCTCTTGTAGGCGATGATGTAGTGGTATTATCGCTGGACTGTTAATCCAGAGACCCAGATAACATTCTGGGTACTAGGGTTCAAATCCTGCCAAGGCAGATGGTGGAATGTGAATTCAGTAAAATATCTGGAATTAAGAGTCTAATGATGACCATGAATCCATTGTTGATTGTCAGAAAAACCCACCTGGTTCACTAATGTCCTTTAGGGAAGGAAACTGCCATCTTTATGTGGTCCGGCCTACATGTAACTCCAGACCCACAGCAATGTGGTTGACTCTTAACTACCCTCCGCGCAATTAGGGATGGGCAATAAATGCTGCCTAGTCAGCGATGCCCTCATTCCGTGAATGAATAAAAAGATTCTAGCCATGTTGAAATGATTACTAATATTGTGTTGCCTTCCTAACTGCCAATTGAACGTGCATGTTAACCTAAATAAAATCCTGAAATAGGACTCCCAAGTCCTTAGTGCTTCTGATTTCCAAAGCCTTTCCCTATTTAGAAAATAATCTATGCCTCTATTCTTCCTACCAAAGTGCACAGCCTGACATTTTGCCGCATTGAATTCCATCTACCACTTGTTTGTCCACTCTTCTAGACTGTCCAAATACTTATGCAAGCCTTCCCATTTCCTTAACACTACTTTCCCCTCCATCTATCTTTGACTCATCTGTAAACTTAGCCACAATGCCCTGGTTCCTTTGTCCAGATCATTTATGTATATCATGAATAGTGGTTCCAACACGGACTAGTGGAATTCCACTAGTCACCAGCTGCCAACCTAAAAAAGGCCCTTTTATTATCACTCTCTGCCTTCTGTCAGTCAGACAATCCTCTTTCCATGCCAGTACCTTGTCCTTAATACCATGGGCTCTTATCTTATTTAGCAGCCCCCTGTGTTGTACCATGTCAAAGGCCTTTTGGAAATCCAAATAGATCATGTCTACTGGCTATCCTTTGCCTAACTTGCTCGTTACCTCCTCAAAGAATTCTAACAAATTTGTCAGGCATGACCTATCCTTGACAAAGCTGTGCTGACTCAGCCCTATTTTACTTTCAAGTACTCCATAATCTCATCCTTAACAATGGATTCTAAAATATTACGAATGACTGAGGTTGGCCTAACCGAACTATAGCTTTCTATCTTCTGCTTCCCTCCCTGCTTAAACAGGGTGTGTTACATTAGACATTTTCTAATCCTCTGAGACTCTCCCTGACCCCAGTGATTCCTGAAAGATTACCACCAACACCTCCACAATCTCCTCAGCTATGTCCTTCAGAACTCTGGGGTGTAGTCCATCTGATCCAAGTATCTACCTTCAGAGCTTTCAGTTTCCTCAGTGTTCTCTTTTACGATGGTCATTATATTCACCTGTGCCCCCTGACTCTTTTAAAGTTCTGCTGTGAGGCTGGCACGTTCCATTTAGAAAACTGATTCAAAGTGCCTGTTCAGTTCCTTTGCTCCCCAGTATTACATTCCCAGCCTCATTTTCCAGTAGTCCAATGTCCATTCTTGCCTCTCTCTTACCTTATAGGTATCTAAAAAAAACCCTTGCAAACTTCTTTTATATTATTGACTAGCTTAGCCCCATATTTCATCTTCTACCCCCTTATTGTTTTTTTAAGTATATATTCCTTTATTCATTCACAGGATGAGGGTGTTGCTGGCCAGGCAACATTTATTGCCCATCCCTAATTGCCCAGAGGCCAGGTCAGAGTCAGCCACATTGCTGTGGGTCTGGAGTCACATGTAGGCCAGACCAGGTAAGAATGGCAGTTTCCATCCCAAAAGGGCATTACTGATCCAGATGGGTTTTTCCTGACAATTGGCAATGGGTTTATGGTCATCATTAGATTCTTAATTCCAGATATTTATTAAATTCAAATTCCATCATCTGCCGTGGTGGGATTCGAACCTGGGACCCCAGATATTATCTGGGTTTTTGGATGATAATACCACTTAGTCATTGCCTCCCCATTATCCTCTGCTGCTGTTTAAAGTCTTCTCAATCCTCTGGTTTCCCACTAATCTTCACCACATTGTACGCTTTTTCTTTTTGTTTTTATGCTATCCTTGATTTCCCTTGTCAGCCATCCTCCCCTAAGTATGTTTGTTCATCATTGGGACGAATTTCTGCTGTGCCTCCTGACATGCCCTCAGAAACACCTACCATTGCTGATACACTAACTTGGAGATAGCAAGAACTGCAGCTGCTAGAGTCAGAGTCAGTACAGAGTGGAGCTGGAGGGACACAGCCGGTCAGGCAGCATCAGAGGAACAGGAGAGCCTCCTGCTCCTCTGATCCTGCCTGACTTGTTGTGTTGCTCCACTAACGTCCCTGCCACGATCCCTGAGTTTTGGTCATGTCTCACTAAAACAATGCTGAAGAAAATATAACAAGTCAAACCACACATTAAGATCTCAAAACCCTGTCTGACACAAACAATGCTGCACAAATTATACTGCCCCCTATTGTATTGTACATGACAGTTCTTTTGCATGTTGCATATCTTTGAGTCTAGACGTTCAGACATCATGTTCAGGTTATACTGGACTTTGGTGAGGACTCTTCTAGAGCACTGTGTCTAGAAAAGATTTACCAGGATGGTGCTGGGAATGGGGTGCTTGAAATATAAAATTAGACTGGAAATACTGAGATTTTTTTCACTGGACCATAGGAGGTTGATAGGTGACCTTAATGAGGTTTATCAAATCATAAGGGGCATAGATAAGGTGAATGACAAGGGTCTTTTCCCTAGGTGGGGGAGTTCAAAAGTAGGTGGCATATTTTTAAGGTGAGAGGAGAAAGATTTAAAAAGGACAAGAGGGGCAACATTTTTACACAGAGAATGGTTCGTATGTGGAATGAACTATCAGAGAAAGTGGAGGATGCAGATACAGTTACAATGTTTAAAAGACATTTGGATAAGTTCATGAATAGGAAATGTTTGGAGGGATATGGGCCAAGTACAGGTAGGTGGGACTAGTTTAGTTGGAGAACATGGTCAGCATGCCGAACCAAAGGGTCTTTATCTATGCTGTATGACTCTACGGCTCTATGGGTCTAGACTCTACGGGTCTGAAAATCTTGTGACACAATGAGCTTTGCTTTATCCATTTTCTACTGGATTACAAATTGTCTCTAGCTTCTTTACACAATTTGATGTATGTTCATTAATATTTATTAAACAAAGTAACTTCTCTGCAAAGGTGAGGACTGGATACACATTAACAAAAAAATGTTGCAAGGGGAAAGTGTGGAGCATAGGCATTGTGATCAGAGGTTCACATAACCCAGAATTAATACTGAACTTTCTCAACAATGACTGGATTACACTTGCAACTGTGAATTTTCTACATTAAGGAATTAATGCAAAGAACTGCAAATGGAAAATTTTGGAAAACACTCAGGTCAGACAGTTTCTGTTGTCATGACAATGGAAGAACTCCAAAGCACTTAAGGACATACTGAACCTTTAATTCCAACACAAGTTTAAGGACATACAGTCAAAACAATGACTGTGAATGTAAATTCAGTGACAACACCCTCGAGTGTCATATCTGATGACGTGTAAACAGACTTCAAAGGGATGGGGAAATGCACTACACACTGAACTGTAATCTCCTGGAAGTTATCTCAGACTGTAAACATGGTGGGAGAATGATGTGGAGGTGCCGGTGTTGGACTGGGGTGGACAAGGTCAGAAATCGCATGACACCAGGCTATAGTCCAACAGGTTGTCTGGATGGGAGATGTACTGTGCATCTTCTCCTTTTAAGAGCATGCAAGAACAGGGAATAAAGATCAATTTTGCTCTGGTCTGTCTGTGTTAGTGACAGAAGGTGTGCTAGTGAGCTAAGGTTCTTAGTGAGCTGAGGTGCATGTGTGTAGGTTTTCGTTCTAGACTGGTGTGAGGGTCACAGACAGAGGACCACCCACTAGTTACTGATAAACACCCCTCTCATTCTGAGTGCTACAAGTCAGTTGCCAGCAAGTCAGTCAAAATCCAAACTAGATGCCCTCAATTAATGAATCAGTGCTCCTCCATGTTGTACAGCATGCGAAGGAAGCACTGAGGATGGAAAGGATACAGAATGTACTCTGGATAGGGACTTCAATGTTCATCCCCAAGAGTGTTTGGGCAGCAGCAGTTCTGATTGAGCTGGCCAGGTCCTAAGGACATAGCTGCTAGACTGGGTCTGCGGCTGATGATGAGGGAACTAGCAACAGGGAAAAACGTACCCTAGCTCATCCTTGCAAATCTTCCTGCCACACATGCATTGCCGTCACAGTATTGGTAAGAGTGAGCACCGCGCAGTCAGTCCCGTCTTCACATTAACAGCTCACATTGTGTTGTGTGGCATTATCACCGTGCTAAATGGGATAGACATGGATCTAGTAACTCAGGACTGGCTATCCATTAGGTACTGTGGAACATCAGCAGCAACAGCAGAATTGCGCTCCAACACAATCTGCAACCTCATGACCCAGCATATCCCCTACTCTACCATAACCAGCAAGTCAAGGGTCAACCCAGGTTCAATGAAAAGTGCAGGATGCATGTCAAGAGCAGCACCAGGCATACCTGAAAATGATGTGTCAACCTGGGGAAGCTACAGCACAGGATTACTTTCATGCCAAACAGCATAAGCAGCAAGTAATAGACAGAGCTAAGCGATTCCACAACCAACGAAATCGATCTATTCTCTGCAATTCTGCCACATCTATTCATGAATGGTAGTGGACAATTAAACAATTCACTGGAGGAAAAGGCTTCACAAATATCCTCACCATTAATGATGGAGGAACCTTGCACATCAGTGGAAAAGATAAGGCTGAAACATTGGCAACTATTTTTCGCCAAAAGTGCTGAGTGAATGATCCATTTTGGCCTCCTCCAGAGGTCCCCAGCATCACAGATGCCAATCTTCAGTCAATCCGACTGACTCTATATAATATCAGGAAATGGTTGGATGCATTTGATACTGTAAAGGTTATGTGACCTGTCAATATTACAGCAATAATATTGTAGACCTGTCCTCCAGAACTAGCTGTACCCCAAGCTAAACTTTTCCAGTACAGCAAAGAACCACCTACTAATTGCTGGTAAATCCCCCTCTCATTCTGAGTGCATCTACTCATCAATGGGTCAATATTTGCCCAGGTGTGCCCTGCTCACAAAACTCTGGACAAACTGTCCCATTAGACTACTCTTGATCATCGGTCAAGTGATGGAAATTGTCATCAATAGTGCCATCAAGCAGCACTTGTTCATTAATAATCTGCTTGTTGATGCTCAGTTTGGATTCCACCAGGGCCACTCAGCTCCTGACCTCTTACAGTCTTGGCCCAAACATGGGCAAAACAAATGGATTCCAGAGCTGAGGTGAGAGTGATTGCTATTGACATCAAGGGCACATTTGACCGGATGTGACATTAAGGAGCACATTAAGCAAAACTGGAGTCAATGGGTATCAGGGAATATTCTCCACTATTTGTAGCACTGCTGTAACTCCCCCGACTCCTTTAACAGCACCTTCTGAACCCAGAAACACTACTGTTTAGAATGACAAGTTCAGCAGATAACTGCAAATGCCACTGCCTGAAATTCCCTTCCAAGCCGCTCACCTTCCTAACTTGGAAATATATCGCCATTCCTTCACTGTAGCTGAGGCCCAAATCCTCCAGCTCGCTACCTAACAGCATTGTGGCTGCCCCTCCACCCCAAGGACTTCAAGTTCATTATCATTTTCTCCAGGGCAATTAACGATGGGCCATAAATGCTGGCCAAGTCAGCTAATACCAAATCCCATGTATTAATTTAAACAAAATCTTATTTCAGAGTTCCCAGTCATCGTTTTAGGCAGAATACTTTGTCTAAACCAGGCTTTTGGGAGAAGCTGAGACTTTTGGGCAAGATTATTTATGAAAGTTATACAAACGATGATTCACTGAATAAACTTAACAACTCTACTGTTATTTTGTTTAAACCCTCTTTTCTGTGTTTTACAAAATACAGCCATCGAGAAAATTCTGGCGGGTGTAATAGCTTTCAGAAAGAATTTTAAATTATTACTGAGAACCAGACGTTCAGTACCGCACAGGGTCATGTGTTTACACTAGCAAGGCCATAATAAACTTGACCATGAAATGTTTCAATAAGGAGAAGTGGACAAATTCAAAGTGAAAATTAGGGATGTCATGTGATAGGTGATCGATTTGCAATTCAGATGCTATCCCCAAGTGCATGGTGAAAATCTGCTGCAGACAAAAAAAGCTATGCAGACAGAAAGCAGTTAGAATTGTCAGGTTTTCTTTTAAAGCATAAATATTCAGATAACATTCTATATGCACTAATTTAGATACAGTGCATAGATACAACATCAACATTTGCAGATGGTTATTGTTGGGAATACTGAAATTGTGAGACTCCATTCTTGGAACATAGCCTTGCCTTTTGCAGAACAGATTTCAGAATTGGGCAAGGGTATTACAATATGTGACTATGGCTGGAAAGCTCAGAGTACTGGCAAGTCTCATGCCCAACTATCTGAGTTAAGTCAAGTGAGACACCTTGTACCTGAGGACAAAGCCCCACAATTTCTCCAGTCTGCACCAAAAGAGTAGGGAAGTTAGTAGAATTCATAGCGATACTGAATCTGGAAATTGCTTTCAATTTATCAGCCTCCTAATGTTTACAAAGGGGCAGGGATCAAACTAAAACCTCAAGACGCTCATTTGCCTGATATCGTACTTTTATTATAAAATGTTGCAACACAATTCCACAGTTAAAAATGTTTTCCCAAGAAGGTAACAGTCAATAAAAAATAGATGATACAAGATGATAGCAGGCAAAATCTCCTGCATATATATCCATCTTTCAAAAAGAAGTTTTCAGTATGTTAATAGTTGACAATCAAACCAACATTTGCTGACAATTTTCCTCACACCAACTTTGTGAAATACACATTCAGTTGTTACTTTTTTACAAATGTGAAAGGTAACTAAACAAACAATGCCAAAAGAATACATTATTATAAAAATTTACATTGGTTAAGTAGTAGACTTTATAGTCAACAATTTGACAATGATAGTTTCATCTACATGGGACCAATGCCAGGAGAGAATTATTTGACTTTCTCCATTGACGCTGTTATAAACTTTGTGACGTGTATTAAAATGTGTATTATTCTTCTGAAACATTATGCAGAAGAATTTATAAAGCATCTGTTAACACCAACTGGTGTCAGCATGTTTGATAAACACTGTTCGACAGATTTTCCTCATTTGCTCGTGGGTATTGCATAATTGTCTGGGTGAAGTACTTAGAAAGGAAACTGAATTGAAAGAATTGCATGACCAAAATGTGACCAGACAACTTTCCATCCATCAACATTAACACCTACGTATAAAAAAGGAAAACTGTCCCACAGACATTTAACAAGAAGCAAGCAACCTGAGGACGCAAACTTTAAAATACATCAGGACTTAAATTAAT
The DNA here is from genome assembly GCF_021869965.1 of Rhincodon typus. NCBI lineage: Eukaryota > Metazoa > Chordata > Chondrichthyes > Orectolobiformes > Rhincodontidae > Rhincodon > Rhincodon typus. The sequence goes on from NC_063337.1 coordinate 15,926,366, forward strand.
AACTAGCAAATGTCGTACAATAAATACTAATTAGTTACAAATTACTGTTTAATTTTATATACCCTTCAAATTAGGGGGAAAAACTTGCCTGTTTGAAATGCTTATCTTCAATTGTAGATTCTGGTGTATTCAATTATGTCTTGATTCATTTTCAAGACTTTTTACATTAATCAGATTATAGGCTAGATTTGTTCTTTTGTGCTCATCAAAAATAACCGCTTTCACTGTGAAGTGATTTAATCTGTAACTGGCCTACATAGAATAACTCCAAACTTGGAGCAATTTTGCTCGACATAATTGATTGCACTCCAGTAAATTATATTGGCCCAGATCTTCAAGTCTCTGAGTTGTCACAGAGTGAATATATAACCCATACTGCACATTGGAATTCCAAATGCAGTGACCATTGTGGGAATTGGCAGGGAGCTTTGAACAATTTTCCTGCTGCCTGGAACCTGTAAAAATGCCTGCGTCTTCAGATTCATCATGAAGCATACCAGAATAATTAGCCAGGCACTGTTGCCCAGAAACATCGTAATCTAACACTACACAGCTGACACTGCTGCCACACTGACAACAGCAAGTCCCCTCTCAACTCTCCAAATACCATCTCAGCCCTCCCAACTATCCTGGGCCAGTCTGACTCACATCTATAGTGCCCAATTACTTAGCAGACGCATCCAAACTGACACCAACCTGATATGGCTAATTCTCTCGACCATGCCCTGACCACCTAACTAGCCCCTGAACTGACAAGAGTTTCCCCTTGACCTAACTACCCAACTAGGCTGCTGACTGGACCTGACTGACCTCCACTGCTGATTAGCTCCCTGCATATCTACCTCCCAACTTGACCCAAATATTCCCTGGCACAGTGCCACAACTCATCCATTTAGCCACCCTGCCTGCCATCTGCTACTTCTGCATTTAGTTTATACATCTACCCATTCACCTACTCACCCATTTGCTAACATTCACTCTGGACACTGAAGTTTACCTTACAATTTCTGGTGCTGCGATAAGGAACCATTACATTTCCTGTTACTACCTTCCTCTGAACACGCAATGGAACTCATTTTGGAACTGCATATTGTGCATTTCTGTAGAAGCCTGGCTCAGAAAAGCCATTCAGAGATGTGGAGGGACATCAAGGGACAGAAAAGTACATTGGAGCATCTGATGATAATTGCCATTTCATGGAAGACATGGGCCAATGTGTCTTCAACACGTTATCAATCCCATTTCATTTAACTGTATGGCATAACCGCAGCATGACATACCGGGTCCTTGTTGGAACCACAACGATTCATGTTATAAATTATCGATCTCGATGAAGAAAGTGAGGGCATTGTTGCTAAGTTTGTGGATGACACAAAGATAGGTGGAAGGACAGGTAGTGTTCAGGAAGTGGGGAGGCTGCAGAAGGACTTGGACAGGCTCGGAGAGAGGGCAAATTAGTGGCAAGCGCAATGTAATATGGGAAAGTGTGAGGTTATGCACTTTGGTAGGAAGAATAGAGGCAAAGCCTATTTTCTACATGGGAGAAGGCTTTGGGAATCAGGAGTCTTAGCTTAGGATCCTCTTAAGATTAACATGCAGGTTTAGTTGGCATTTAGGAAAGGAAAGCAATGTTAGCATTCATTCCAAGAGGTCTAGGATATAACAGGGGAGATGTACTGCTGAGGCTATATAAGGCTCTGGTCAGACAGAACTTGGAATATTGTGAGCAGTTTTGGGCTCTGTATCTAAGGAAGAATGTGCTGAAGTTGTAAGGGTCTGGAGGGGGTTTACAAGAATGACAGCAGGGATGAAGGGCTTGATGTATGAGGAGTGGTTGACGACTCTCAGTGTGTACTCCAAGGAGTTTAGAAGGATGAGGAAGAATCTGATTGAAACTTACAGAATACTGAAAAGCGTGGATAGAGTAGACGTGGTGAAGATGTTTCCACTATTGGGAGAAACTAGGTCCCAAAGGCATTTTCTCAGAACGAAGGGATGATCCTTTAGCATTGAGATTAGGAGGAATTTCTTCACCCTGAGGGTAGTGAATCTGTGGAACTCATTGTCACAAAAGGTTGTGGAGGCCAAGTCATTAATCATTCTGTATTTAAGACAGAGAAAGATTGGTTCTTGATTAGTAAGGAGATCAGGTGTTACAGAGAGAAGGGAGGGGAATGGGGTTGAGAAGCATATCAGCCATGATCAAATGATGGAGTAGACCCAAAGGGCCGAATGGCCTAATTATGCTCCTATGTCTTATGGACTTTTACCTTTCTACTCTTTTCTCCTTCATCTGCTCATTTATGCTACTCATGTCAACTGCTTTGTGTAGTAATGAGTTCCACATTCTTACTAAAGATCTACTTAAGATATTATATTGGAATTATGATGTGAGCTGACTAAAAATTGCTTACCAATACAGTTTTGAAAAAGAAGTAACCTATTACTGGTGGTTGCTAATAGTGATTCAAAGTAGAGAACTCTGGCAAGCAGTGATATTTATCACATCCTGGTGCATTTCCTCCATTTATAGATTGTGTAAACAAACACTATTAGGAGTTTTTGTTGTGGCATTAGTGCCAAAATCATTTGCTCTTACTCATTTATGAAAATCTCAGAATGGGAAATAACAGATCAACTTAACATCCTCAAAATGACGAAAGTATTATCTCAATTTTATTTAGTTACCTTTTTTCTGTTTTTCTTGATGCTGTGTCTACTTTTATTTGTCATTTACATAAATGAATTCAATAACAGTATTGTAGGCAAAGTTAGTAAGTTTGTGGATGACACAAAAATTGGTGGTATGGTGGACTATGAAGAAGATTATCTAAGATTATGAAGAGATCTTGATCGATTGGGTCAATGGACTGAACAGTGGCAAATAGAGTTTAATTTGGATAAATGCAAGGAATTGCATTTTGGTAAAACAAACAAGGGCAGGATTTATACATTAAAAAGTGGGGCCTTGGGTAGTATTGGAGAATGGAGACACCTAGGGGTTCAGGTACATAATTCTTCAAAGTTTGCACCACATATGGATAGGGTGGTTAAAAAGGCATTTAGCACGCTTGCCTTCATTGCTCAGACTTTTGAGTATAGGAGTTGGGTGTCATGTTGATGTTGCACAGGACATTGGTGAAGCATCTTCTGGAATACTGTGTCCACCCTGTTATAGGAAAGTTATCACTAAGTTGGACAGGGTTCAGAAGAGAATCACCAGGATATTTCTGGGAATGGAGGGTTTGAGTTATAAGGAGAGGCTGGGTAGGCCTGGACCTATTTCACTGGTGCATAGGAGGTTGAGGGGTGACATTATAGAGATTTGTAAAATCATGAGAGGTGAACAGCAGGTGTGTTTTCCCTAGAGTGGGGATTTCAAGACTCGGTGGCATATTTTTAAGGTGAGAGAAGAAAGATTTAAAAAAGACATGAGGGGCAATTTTTTTACATAGAGAGTGGTTCATGTGTGGAATGAACTTCCAGAGGAAGTGATGTGTGCATTTAGGTAAGCACATGAATAAGTCATGTTTGGAGGGATATGGGCCAAGTCCAGACAAGTGAGACAAGTTTAGTTTGGGATTATAGCTGGCATGGACTGGTTGGACCAAAACGTCTGTCTCCATGCTGTATGACTCCACTGTAAAGTGGAAATGAAAGGCTAAGAGCCATAATATAAGGCATTATATTCATTACATTTGACAAAGAGGATTAGATGAGTAAAATCAATTAAATTTAGTCTGCCGAGAAGGATATTCACTAAAGGCAAAAAAGAAAGATCATAAAAAGGGCCAATTCTCCCTTTACCCCACTTAATCTCTTTCTAGCGGTTTATCCATTGTTGCATGTGACTGAATTTTGAATAGTTTTTCTTTAACTATTAACTCCCACAACCAGCTAAATGACTGTTTTGGAGTAGTACTTTGTGAGATGACAGCTTACAAATGCATACGTGTAATACTCACTTGTGTATCACATTAACCAGGTAATCGATCTATTTATTTTAATCATGCTCAGATGTTGATATTTTATGTGTGATTTTAGATATTTGAGTCAAAAAGCTTATCCTACTCCCTGGCTTATGCTTCATTTAAATTAATGGCTTCTGATCTGATTTTGTTGGCTAAACTGGAAGAAATATTATAGTTTACACCAAATAATGCCATGGTCTAATCTTTTTTTCTTTCACTGTTTGCTGTCTAACAGTAAAATGCTGCTGTCCAAGACCCATCAAAACATTTTGAGAACCCAGCAAATCCTCTGAAGAATAATAACTGAAAGAACTGCGGATGCTGTAAATCAGGAACAAAAACAGAAGTTGCTGGAAAAGCTCAGCAGGTCTGGCAGCATCTGTGAAGAAAAAAATCAGAATTGACGTTGCGGTTCTGATGACCCTTCCTCTGAAGAATAATGGCTGGAATTTTACAACAGTGGTGGTATGACAGTGGCCGGTGTGGTGCTGGCCTTTAACGCGAGGTGCCACATTAGCCATTCTGTTTCCAGTGCCCACTCGTCTGCCCCTGCAGTTTTGCTAACAGCAGGAGAGAGATCAGATGGGTCCCCTTCTGTGGGAGCTATGTTAACTACGGCCACTTGAGGGCAACCTCCTGCTCCCTGGGTTGTCTCTGCAGTGTGGTGGCTGGGGTCACCTGTCGAACTGACCAGGTGAAGCATGGCTGGGCAAGTGAGGCAGTCCTCTTCTTTGGAGTTCCTGCACCTATCTGAGCATCCCCTCCCCCACCCGAGGTATCCCAACACTGCCTCCCCATCCTGTCCACTCAGGATACGCACCTCCCTCACCAGGGTCTTCCAGGTTGGCCCCAGTGAGAGCTCAGATTACCTTCAAGTTAGGGCTTCACTGGAGTTCGCTTCTCCCTTGGGTTAGTCCCATCAGTGGGCACCAGTGGTGGCGCTGCTGGGCCAGGAGAGTTTTCAGCCATTTCCTTGGCTGGCAGCTCCCGGAGGCAAGATGTTCTCTTTGATGGAGATGGAAAGCCCATTTCAAACCAATGAATGCTACCATGGCCAAGTCTGATGGGGTTCATGCCCACTATCTGGTGGTAAACATAGATGTTTACAAAATAAGTGCAGGAATAGGCCATTTGGCCTTTTCAGCCTGTTCCGCCATTTTCTATTATCATGCCTTATCTCCCAACTTAGTATCATGTTCCCGCTTTCTTTCCAACCCCCAAGCAAGGCAACCTTATAGAAGTTTATAAAATAATGAGGGGTATAGAGTCAATGGCAGTTGTCTTTTCCCTAGGATGAGGAATTTCAAGACTAGGGGGAGCATTCTTAAAGTGAGAGGAGAAAGATTTAAAAAAGGTATGAGGGGCAAATTTTTTACACAGACGGTGGTTCGCGTGTGGAATGAAATCCCTGAGGAAGTGGTGGATGTGGGTACAGTTACAACGTTTAAAAGACATTTGGATAAGTATCTGAATAGGAAAGGTTTGGAGGGATATGGGCCAGGAGTAGGCAGGCGGGACTAGTTTAGTTGGGATTATGTTCAGCATGGACTGGTTGGACCAAAGGGCCTGTTTCCCTGCTGTATGACTCTATAACGGTATCCAACTTCTTCTGAAAAATAGATTCAGGCTTAATGAGGCTTTTACTGCAGAGAACAGAGAGAGCTCCTGAACCTGTAGGGATCTGACGATTCTCCCCATCTCATTCATAGCCTTAATAAGCTGTTCAGCCACCTGGGAGCCTATTGAAATTCCCACTTTCATCATGAAATTCACCTCCAAATCTTACTGTTCTTGTTATTTAATCCAGAATTCTATTTTTTGTAACTTAACTTGCCCTCATTTTGTTGAAGTATTGAACATTAGGAGTATACAATCAGTTCTGGGTCCTTCTCTTAAGACTTCTCTTGCAAATTCAATTCCATTCAATGAACATTTAGAATTCTTGTTTTTTAACTGATGTGCAGCATTCATTAAATTAGCATGAACATTTGATATCTGGTAACATGGCATGACAAATTTATCATATACAACTCCTCCTTTTACAAGATTCATTTTAACTCACTTCAATTTGTTTTGATAACCCTCTCCTGACTACTTTAGACCAAATGTTCAGCAGGTTTCGAGTGTGACTCTACTTTTATAAGCACCACTAATGCACTGCAAACCACATAGCTTTAAATAAACATTTTGACTTGACATCTGTCATGTTGCTGCACTTGCTCAGTCCTGACCTTGATGGCTCAGACGAGGCAGACAGCACACCATGAGGTGAGATCATTTCCTAGCATACTGGGATATTGAATTTCCAACCTGTCAAAAATCTGAAAATACATCTCCAGCACAGAGTAGAGTGCAATGTTTGGCAGGCAAAGAGAAAGATCTTCAGTCTTTCTTTCAAAAGTTTCTACAAATGGGTTGCACACTTTAAATGTTTTGATTGCTGTAGCATTTGGTCATGAAGCAGGTACAATGATGCAGACAGCAGCTGACTTATTGTCTCAGTGAATGTTCTGGGAAGTGGTGTCAAAACACAGACTAATGGGAAATTCCCAAGTTGCAGTGTATGTGTTGGGGAGTTTATGAATAGGTTAGCATTTTAACTAGAGATAACACAGTGTGGAGCTGGAGAAACACAGCAGGCCAGGCAGCATCAGAGGAGCAGGAAAGTTGACGTTTCGGGTCAGGACCCTTCTTTAGAAACAAGTTCTATGCCAATAGGGGTTGACTAGCTCGGTTGGCTGGATGGTTGGTTTAAGACCATAAGAAATAGGAACACCAGTAGGCCATTTGGCCCCTTGAGCCTGCTCCACCATTCACAAGATCATAGTTGATCCAACGTTGCTCTCGTCCATATTCCTGCCCTTTCTCCCTAACCCTGGATTCCCTGACTGATCAACAATCTACCTATCTCAGCCTTAAATACACACAAGGATTCAGCCCCCAAAGCTCTCTGTGGCATGGAGTTCCACAGACTCAAAACCCTGTGAGAGAAGAAATTCCTCCTCATCTCAATTTTAATTTGGTGCCCCTTTTTATGAGATTATTCTCTCTGGTCCTAGACATGAGAGGAATACATCCTGTCAGCATTTACTCAGTCAAACCCCTTAAGAATCCCATATGTTTCAATGAGATCATCTCTCATTCTTCTAAACTCCAGTCAGTAGACTGCCAACTTGCTCATATGACAAACCCTCAATGCTAGGGTTTACAATGAGAGGATTCTGTGCAGGTCAAAGTGCAGAAGGGGATTGGAGATGTGCCATGCTGAATAAGTGAGGCTGGTATATGTCAGATGCAAGTCTCTTTATACCTGGGATGCTTGTGTTTGCTGCCCTTTGAGCCTGCCCAGAGAGGCTCATACTGGATGTCCAGGTTAGAGATCCCGAGGAGCAAGCAGTGAGTTTGATTCACCAAGTACACGCGCTAAATTTCATGTCGTGATTTCCCGGCATCTAGTTTCTATCCAGCATCATAAAGTCATAGAGCTGTACAGCACTAAAACAGACCCTTCGGTCCAACTCGTCCATGCTGACCAGAGATCCTAAATTAATCTAGTCCCATTTGTCAACATTTGGTTCACATCCTTCTAAACGTTTCCTATTCATGTACTCATCTAGATGGCTTTTAAATGTTGTAATTGTACCAGCCTCCACCACTTCCTCTGGCAGCTCATTCTATACATGCACCATCCTCTGTGTGGAAAAAGTTGCCCCTTAGATCCCTTTCAAATCTTTCCCCTCTCATCTTAAACCTATGCCCTCTGGTTTTGGACTCCCCACCCTGGGAAAAAGACCTTGGCTATTCATGCCTGTCATGATTTTATAAATTTCTATAAGGTCCCCCCTCAGCCTCTGACGTGTGGGAGAATGGGAGCCTGCACATTAATGAGGCAGAATTAGGTGCTAATGATGGTGATAATGAGCGATAATTCCAGTTAACAGGCCTCTTACTGCTCACGTGCAAGAATTTCATTTGTCATCCGGGACTTGGTTACAAAATTTTAGTATCAATATGTCAGTGAGAGCTTGACATCACACTCAATTTTCCTAAATTGCTCATCATAACTCACATTGTTCCACCCATAGTACTTCTGTTTTAATCCTCCACTCTAAGCCGTCCTTTCAGTGTAAGCTTCAATTTCTTTCTCCCCTGATCTTGTATTTTGCTTCTCTTTAAAGGCATCTACAGTATCCTCTCGTCTGCTTTATGTGTTGGCAGATTCCATAATCTAAGCACTCTTTGGATAAAGTAGTTTCTCCTGAATTCCTCATTGGATTGATTAGTGACTGCCTTATCTTTACAAGCTCTAGTCTTATTGACACCTGTGGATGTACATCAATATGTTTTCATTGAAACCTAACTGGAGGATTTGAGTTCAAACAGCATGATAATCTTGCTACAAAGACAGAAATTGCTGGACAAACTCAGCATGTTTGGCAGCATCTGTGAGAATAAAGCAGAGTTAATGTTCTGAGTCCAGTGACTCCTCATCAGAACAGTCTTCCAAACCTTTAAATGTGTTGCTTCTGGTCCTAACATCCAACTTTCTTTTATATAACATTATGGACATTTTCCTCATCAATCTGTTCAGTGATATTATTACACACTGCGGGAGCAGGCAAGACTTGAACCCAGGCCTACTGGCTCGGAGGTAGTGAAACTACCACTGCACAACAAGAGCCTTTGCATTATGTTTAAGACATTGAAAAGTTTGCCTCAAAGTTTTGTCAACTACCCCTTAGTGTGTCAAGAGGAAGAACATCCAAAGGATAGCCACAGTCAACTAATAGTAGAAAAACCCATGTTGCATAGGTTTTAAGTGGCTATAAATTGTAAAGGAAAATTCAAGGTATCAAAGAATGATACTGTACTGAAGGAGGTCATTTGGCTGATGTGGCAGACAGGATTTACATGCATTTGGAAATGCAAAGAGTGATTAGGGATAGCCAACATGGATTTGTGCATGGGAAATCATGTCTCATTCATTTGATTGAGCTTTTTGAAAAGGTGACAAAGAAGACTGATGAAGGCAGACTGGTGGACGTTGTCTACATTGACTTCAGCAAAGTGTTCAATAAGATTCTGCATGGTAGACAAGTAAGTAAGGTTAGATCATATGGGATCCATGGGGAGTTAACCAATTGGATTCAAAATTGGCTTGAAGGTAGGAGACAGTGGGTGGTGGTGGAGGGTTGTTTATCAGACTGGAGGCCTGTGACCAGCAGTATGCCACAAGGGTCGGTGCTGGGTCCACTGCTTTTTGTCATTTATATAAATGATTTGGATGTGAAAATAGGAGGAATGGTTGGTAAGTCTGCATATGACACCAAAATTGGAGGTGCAGTGAACAGCAAAGAAGATTATCTCAGAGTACAATGGGACCTTGAACAGCTGGGCCAATGAGCCGAGGAGTGACAGACTGAGTTTAATTTAGATAAACCTGAGGCGCTGCATTTTGGTAAGGCAAACCAGGGCAGGACTTATACATATAGAGCCCTGGGAAGTGTTGCCGAACAAAGAGACCTAGTGGTGCAGGTGCATAGTTCCTTGAAAGTGGAGTTTCAGGTAGACAGGGTGGTGAAAAAGTCATTTGGCATGCTTGCTTTCATTGGTCAGAACATTGAGTATAAGAGTTGGGTGGTCATGTGGTGGCTGTACAGGATATTGGTCAGGCCACCTTTGGAATACTGCGTACAATTCTGGTCTCCCTTCTACAGGAAGGATGTTGTTAAACCTGAGAGAGCGCAGAAAAGATTTACAGGGATGTTGCCAGGACTGGAGGAATTGAGCTATAGGGAGAGGCTAAATAAGTTGGGTCTTTTTTACTTGGCACATCAAAGACTGAGTAATGACTTTATAGAGGTTTATAAAATCATGAGGGGCATGGATTGGGCAAATAGCCAAGGTTTGATTTCCCCAGGGTAGGGGAGTCCAAAACTAGAGGGACATAGGTTTAAGGGGGAAAGTTTTAAAAGGGACCTCAGGGATAACTTTTTCATACAGAAGGTGGTGTGTGTATGAGCTGCCAGAGGAAGTGGTCGAGGCTGGTACAATTACAACATTTACAAGGCATCTGGATGAGTGCATGAATAGAAAGGGTTTAGTGGGATATGGGCCAAATGGGACGAGGTCAGATTGGGATGTCTAGTCGGCATGGATGGGTTGGACCGAAGAGCCTGTTTCCATGCTGTATGACTCTGTAACACTATGCTTCTTCTTTATAAGATCATTTCTAATTAACCTGCCCCATGATGTTATTTCACATCTCTTGCGCAGGTGAGACATGAATGCAGGCTTCCTAGTTAAGAGGTAGGAACACTACCACTGTACCACAATAATCCTTCTGCTGACTCTTTAATGGAGTTATCCACTTAGTCCAACCTGCTCATTCCATATATTGTGACAATGTTTAAAACATTTGTGAAGCAATTATCTAACTTGTTGAATCTTTAGCCACACGCTTTCAGACAGTACATTCCTGATCATAGCAACACACCGCATAATTCATTTTTCTCTCATGTTGCTCCTAGTTCATTTGCCAATTAATGAAATAGCAATCAGTCAAGGTCCTGGGTACTAAATTTGGTGCAAAAGGTAACTTACCAAGTGCTGTCCTGGCTGGAGTTGCATCTTTCTTAATCCAGAATGAAACCCATGATAGAACAACAGTCAATATGCAGGGAATGTAGGTCTGAATCGTGAAATATCCCATTCTTCGACTTAAATCGAAGTATAGCGTCATGACGACGTATTCCCCTGTTTAAAAAGAAAATGATGGTCAATGCTGTTTTCAATTGTAATTATGTTAAAATGAAGGATCATGTTTTTCGCAACCTATTACCCTGAAAGAAAAAAAGACTGTAAAACCTGAGAATGGGACGTAATGGTCCAATTCATCTTGTGTATTTCAAAAGGGAGCTCCAATATGACCAGTACATGAATTTCCAAGTGATATTCCTTTTTTTTGGTACTGGTGTTTCTCTCCATGTAGCCACAATCGAAAGAACACAGGTTTAAGATCAGACTACAGCTCTCTGACCTTTTCTCTGACCCACACCACTGTCCAGCGGGACTCCCATTCACTACTATCATGGGATCTGAAAAATCAATCCCAATATGCTTTCTGTGGCCGAGATACACCTTCAGTCTGATCCCAAGTGCTTTCCAGGGGATGCACCTACTTCTTTGGGCTGAGACACAGAACTGGGGTGCAGAATCTGAAATCCTTCGTCACTGTCATTTTACAATTAGACAGAGGGCTGTAGAAATCATGGATTTGCTGCTAATGTAAAACCAAAATAAAAATATTAGAACTGAGTGACTATCCCCAACAGCAGAGATTAACTAAGCTTCAGATGGTTAACAGTCTTACAGTCTCAAGGGACAGAGCTAGTTCCTCTTCTATCCCACACTGCACAAACACAGAACAGGGTTGTGTGATGACAACACCTCAACTGGATAGCAACTGCAAGGCATTTAATTCACTGTATACACCCACAACAAATCTACCCCTCCTTAGCTGGGAAAACTTCTCCACATTATTTCCATTACATAATAGTCATAGAATCCTCACAGTGTGGAAGCAGCCCATTTGGCCCATTGAGACATCAGCGACCCTCCGAACAGCATCCAGTCCAGACCCACCCCATCCCTGTTACCCTGCATTTCCCTTGGCTAATCTACCTAACCTACACACCCTTGGACACTGTGAGCAATTTAGCATGGCCA
>NC_063337.1:15938074-15943261 GCF_021869965.1 Rhincodon typus
TGGACACTGTGGGCAATTTAGCATGGCCAATCCACCTAACCTACACATCCTTGGACACTGTGGGCAATTTAGCATGGCCAATCCACCTAACCTGCATATCTTTGGACTGTTGGAGGAAGCCAGAGCACCCGGAGGAAACCCATGCAGACATGGGGAATACGTGCAAACTCCACACAGACAGTCACCTGAGGGTGGAACTGAACCTGGGTCCCTGACGCTGTGAGGCAGCAGTGCTGATCACAGAACCACAGTAAACAGCCTGTACTTATCTAAATGCTATCAATGGGCTATTATTGCGTTCTACACTGTAAATTTTCAATTACTATCATGTTAGAATGAATGCAATGTATGACATGCAGTACGAATAATGTAAACAAGAAAACAAAGGGGGAGAAATTTATTTACATAGCACCTCCTCCATGGGCTGCACACAGATGAAAGTCATTCACTGGGGCATGCGGCACCTTGAGACACTACATTGCCCAGCCCACTCATTGTTCTTCAGGGATATCAACGACAAACTGTGCACAGACTCCGCAAGTAATGACCCACAGCACAACCTGCTCTGGATGAACTGGCACACATCAGCCTGGCACCAGCAGACCTGGTGCTGAGTGCACACAGTTAGCCCTCATGCGAAGGAAGCAAAATACGGATATCAGATTTGGGAGACCGGAGAAATGTCATTCTAAAAATGTAACGATTTAAGGATTAACTCAACCAGTAGCATCTTTCAGATAACAATGCAGTAATGGAATAGGTCATGCATCAGTCACACCTTGGTAAGGTGTGCAATTATTTTTTAAACCCACGCATAGTAAATCCTTATTATTTTTCAGTAGATTAGCTTTTTATTAACAGAGTGGAGATTTCAAATATGTGACAGCTGACACTCCTGTGAAATAATGTGACAGTAATATATTAGCAGCAGTACTTTTATCCAGATGAAAACGAAAGGTCCTGTCTGCCCAATCTGATAGTAAGGAAAAAAAAAACAATGACACCACTGAAAGCAGAGTGTGGCATGTTTCTACATTCCTGGCCAACATGCATCCCTCAATCTACACCAGCAAGATGGATTGGACAATTATTCATGACGTTGCAGTCCATCAGTCCATGCAGTAGGTGAAATTACCACACTACCCAATATATTAGCAGTTATTGGCCTTGGAAATTATTCACTGTATCTGAAAGGTTCTGAAATATTCTTTGAATTGTGACAGATGGTTTTAAACTGGTTACTTACAAGAAGCTGGACAACTGAGCAGTTAAAGTAAAGTGGTTATCTTGCCTGTCAACATCCCAAACAAGGGACACCATCTTCAATTTTAAACGGCTCTTTCAAACAGGCTGCAGGGCAGCCATTGGTCTACCAAATCTACCCTCACTGGGGATGGATGCTGACATGGGCCTAACTTTAACAGTGTTGTAAAATCCCTACAGTGTGGGAGTAGGCTATTTAGCCCATCAAGTTGATTCTGACCCTCCAAACAGCAACCCACCGAACGCTATTCTTCCCCATGGCTAATCCACCTAACCCATACATTCCTGGACACTATGGGCAATTTAGAATGGCCAATCCTCACAACATGCACATCTTTGGAACATTGGAGGAAACCAGGGCATCCAAAGGAAACCCACACAGACACAGGGAGAATAGGCAAACTCCACACAGACAGTCACCCAACGCTGGAATTAATCCTGGATCTCTGGTGCCGTGAGGCAGCAGTGCTAACCACTGAACCACCATGCTGCCTCTGAATGTGGAAGTCAGATGAAGATGACAGGGAGCAGATCCAAGATCAGAAGAGGTATTAAATAAGTAACCGAACCGAGCGCATCATCCTCCGGCACTTCCGCCATCTGCAATCCGATCCCACTACCAAAGACATTTTTCCCTCCCCACCCTTATCTGCTTTCCGGAGGGACCACTCTCTCTGTGACTCCCTTGTCCGCTCCACACTCCCCACCAGCCCCACCACCCCCGGCACTTTTCCCTGCAACCGCAGGAAGTGCTACACCTGCCCCTAAACCTTCCCTTTCACCCCCATCCTAGGCCCCAAGAAGACCTTCCACCTCAAACAGATGTTCATCTGTTAATGTGGTATACTGTATCCGCTGTTCCCGACATGGTCTCTTCTACATCGGGGAAACTGAGCAGAGGCTTGGGGACCGCTTTGTGGAACACCTACGCTCGGTTTGCGAGAAACGACTGCACCTCCCAGTCGCAAACCATTTCAACTCCCCCACCCACTCCTTGGACGACATGTCCATCCTGGGCCTCCTGCAGTGCCACAGCGATGCCACCCGCAGGTTACAGGAACAACATCGCATATTTCGCTTGGGAACCCTGCAGCTCAATGGTATCAATGTGGACTTCACAAGTTTCAAAATCTCCCCTCCCCCAACTGCATCCCAAAACAAGCTCAGCTCGTTCCCGCCTCCCTAACATGTTCTTCCTCCCACCTATCCGCTCCTCCCACCTCAAGCCCCACCCCCATCTCCTACCTACCAGCCTCATCCCGCCTCCTTGACCTGTCCGTCCTCCCTGGACTGACCTATCCCCTCCCTAACTCCCCACCTACACTCACCTTTACTGGCTCCATCCCTTCCCCTTTGACCTGTCTGTCTCCTTTCCACCTACCTTTTTCTTTATCCATCTTCTATCCGCCTCCCCCTCTCTCCCTATTTATTTCAGAATCCCCTTCCCCTCCCCCATTTCTGAAGGAGGGTCTAGGCCCGAAACGTCAGCCTTCCTGCTCTTCTGATGCTGCTTGGCCTGCTGTGTTCATCCAGCTCTACACCTTGTTATCTATTTCATTTACTCTCATCAATCCTCCTTCTCACTTGCTGAAATAAATCATTTAAGTTAATCAGACAAAAACTTACCTTAACAAAAACATGTTGACGATTCCTGATTAAATATATATGTCTAAGAGACAAAATTGATTCTGCTGATTTAATGACTGACTGACACAGTTATTTGGCCTAACTCTCACATCCTTTTGGTAATTGTACAATGTGCACTCACCTCCAATCCTCAGGTACTTCACCTGTATCTAGTATTTCCTCTCTGGCTTCCTTTAACAGCCTCGGATGCAGTACATTTGGTCCTTATGATTTATCCACCTTCAAGGAAGTCAATCCCTCCAGTACCTCCCCGCTCATTATGTTTATCCTTTCTAATGTAAATAAGACCATAAGAAATAGGAACAGGAGTAGATCATTCGGTCCCTACAGCCTGCTCCACCAGAGAGGTATCTAATAACTCTTTGTTAACTAGAAAGTCTGTATCATCCTTGAAAACAAAATATTCATTAAGGATCATGCCCATCTTCTGCATCCATACCCAAGATCGATGTCCAACTCTGATAGGCTCAATTGCTTTCTTTGTCATCCCCTTGTTCTTTATGTATTGCCAAAACATCTTTGGATTTTCCTTTATTTTACTAGCTAATAATTTTTCATATCCTCGCTCTGCTTTCCTGATTTCCTTTTTCACTTCACTCCTGTATTTTCTATCCTCCCCCAAGGTTGCTAAGGTATTACACTTTTTGAGATTATCCTAAGCTTTGCATTTACACCCTATTTTACTCTCCGAACTCTCCGCACTCCTCCAGTTCTGGCCTCTTTGGTATCTCTGATTTTCCTCATCCCACCACTGGTGGTTGTCCAATCAGCTGCTCAAGCCCTTAGCTCTGCAATTATTTTTCTTTGCCTTTCTCAACACACTTAAGAAATTCCTTAAAACCTCCCTCCTTGACCAAACCTTTGGTCTCCAGTTCTGACATCTCACTCTGCGGCCCGTTGTCAAATTTTGTTCAGTAACATTTCTGTGAAGTGCATTGGAGCATTGTAACATACCATATAAATGCAAAGTTCTGTTGGTTGTATAAAGATACATTTAATAGAGTGGAAGCTTTGATTTTTGGCTTCCACTAACCTGAAATACTAAACCTCTTTAGTGACCAAGTACACTGCTGGGAGTATCATGTACCTCTTTGTTTTCCATTGCACAAATTATATGGGTTAGATAAAAGAAGAAAAGCTGGTTTGGATTGAAAGTATTTCCCCATTTGCAGTCCTTCATATGCAAACAAGAAAAGAGCAATTTAGAGAATAGAATAGAGCCAAGAGCTTCAGCATTCTCAGATAATAAATAGGTTATGACAGACAACTGGATGATAATAAGCAGTTTTCCCTGCAGTTCATTCTTCACATAAATGTCTGTCATGCTTCGCTTCTCCATCTCCTACTGCTGCCTGAGCTCTGTGTTATTTACAGCCTTTCTCCATTCTGTTTTACAAGAAAACTTTAGAATTTGACATCGATACACAGGGCTTTATCATTCTAAAACCCCTTCTTAAGTTTTGTTTTAACTGCGAGGTCCCCTAGCAGATCCAGTTTACAAACAAGTTGCGTCAGACAAATATTCCATTTTTTTTGTTCAGAATCACGACATGGGCATCGCTAGCAAAGTTATGACTAATTGTCCATTCCTCATTGCCCTGAGAATGCGATGCCAGCTTGAATTGCAATTTGCAACAGTTTCATGCAACTAAATAGCTTGTTAGGCTACTTTGAGATGACTGTTAGTTACAATGATGTGAAACCAGAGCATGTATAAGCCAGACAGGATGGATTATTTAGCTATGGGACATTTGTGAACAGGTTGGAATTTTGCTATGATCCAGTGGCATTTATAGTCACTTCTTTATGAAAGCAGGTTTTTACATGTAAAATTTTATAAAATAAATGTCAAAAGTCTCAAGCAGATTTGAATGCAACTTAATTGCCCAGGATTAAAACAATATTAATAAATGTAGGAAGCAGAGGCTGGGTGTGGGAGCAGAAGAAGCTTTATTATAAGTAGAGATAGTAGGAACTGCAGATGCTGGAGAATCCGAGACAACAAGGTGCAGAGCTGGATGAACACAGCAGGCCAAGCAGCATCATAGGAGCAGAAAGGCTGACGTTTCGGAACTAGACCCTTCATCAGAAATGGGGGAGGGCAAGGGGGTTCTGAAATAAATAGGGAGAGAGGGAGAGGCGGATAGAAGATGGATAGAGGAGAGGATAGGTGGGGAGGAAACAGACAGGTCGAAGAGGCGGGGATGGAGCCAGTAAAGGTGAGTGTAGGTGGGGAGTTAGGGAGGGGATAGGTCAGTCCAGGGAGGACGGACAGGT
>NC_063337.1:15943361-15943733 GCF_021869965.1 Rhincodon typus
TTGATACCATTGGGCTGCAGGGTTCCCAAGCGGGATATGAGTTGCTGCTCCTGCAACCTTCGGGTGGCATCGTTGTGGCACTGCAGGAGGCCCAGGATGGACATGTCGTCTGAGGAATGGGAGGGGGAGTTGAAATGGTTCGCGACTGGGAGGTGCAGTTGTTTATGTTGCAGATGTTGCAGTTGCAGATGTTCACCTGCATATCTGCTAATGTGGTATACTGTATCCGCTGTTCCAGATGTGGTCTCCTCTACATCGGGGAAACCAAGCAGAGGGTTGGGGATCGCTTTGTGGAACACCTACGCTTGGTTCGCAATAAACAACAGCACCTCCCAGTCACGAACCATTTCAACTCCCCCTCCCATTCCTCAG
>NC_063337.1:15953733-15976923 GCF_021869965.1 Rhincodon typus
GTCTGTAAGACCATGATCCTGCTGTGGGTCCCATTTGTGAGCAACTTCCTTTACTCAGGCTCGTTATTGCTTCTATTCGTTTGCATATAAGGGGAAAAGAATTTGCATTTTATACACTGACTGACTGGCACATCCTCGCCAATGAATTAATTGTCATGTGAAGTCACTGGTGTCAATGCAAGTTAAATATATGCTTATAAATACAGTGGCCAATCCAATGTTACCCAACTTACCTGTTTGTCAATATTGAAAGGTCAGCTGCACAAATGTGAACGAGGGCAATTGGAAGGCTGAAATTCTACTCACAGTGCATTGCTGGCTCGAACACATTTTGCCCAGAATATTTTCCACTGGGAATCAGCAAATGGTTTACTGCCATCCCTTTGTGTAAGTGCAGCTAGAGTGCTTCCAGTTTGGATTGTTGCATGTGGTAGAGGCACAGGGATTAGGATTTCCTGTGACCTTTCTTTTTTGGGTGTGCGAGTACCATCAGCATTTATTGCTTACCCATGAACTCAGTGGCTTGCTGGGTCATTTCAGAGGGCACTTAGGAGTCTATCATTTTTCTGTGGATCCGGTGTCACAGGTATACCAGGCTGAGTAAAGGTGACAAATGTTCCTCCCTACAGGAAATTAGCATGCCTAATGGATTTTTATGACAAAAGGTGTTGAGAGACGGTCATCATTATAGTGTCTTTTACTCCCAGTATTTTATTGAGTTCTAACTTCACCAGCCTCCGCAGTGGATGAAAATCTACATCCTCAGGTCATTAATTTGAAGTTCTAGGTTATTACTGCAGTGATATCGCCAATACATCACTGCCTACTATTACAATTGCAACTTTATGTGAGGGCCCAAGATTGAAACTGGGTGTATGTGCTGCATATTTACTTGAAATGAGACAGGAATCTTCCCAAGGAACAGTCAGGAAGGCTCATGGGAAGCAAAGTCTGATCGAAAGTTGGGGTCGAAGGCAAATGGGAAGGCAATGAAGGATGCCATTTGTCGTTTTCAACATGATAGACCTCATAACAAATACTAAGGAGAATTGGATCTTTGTGACAGATGATTTGATGTTTGTGAACAATGCTAACAATTTACAAGGCTTCATTATCACAGACTTTCAGACATGGATTCTCTGCTCACTGATGTTCCTTTATATTACACATGCGCAGTTGACTCACTGTAGGTGCTACTCTGACTCCATTAGACAGAGTCAAAGGTCACACGACACCAGATTATAGTCCGACAAGTTTATTTGAAATTACAAGCTTTTGGAGCACAGCTCCGTCGTCAGTCCAACACCGGCACTTCCACATCCATTAGGCAGAGAGAGTGGCTGAAGGCAAGGCAGGTACTGGTCATGATGTCGTGTACCTGTTTTAAAGGTACAAGCCTGTCTAGTCTGGAATCCATTCGATAACACAACAATAAATTGTCACTTCAAAGTGACAGATAAGGGAGCACTGTCAAAGACATTATAATAAAAGTAACAAAGAGTAGATCCTTCAGCAGGTCTATACCAACAGCTTTAAGAATAGTTCAAGTTCCAGTGGGGCCACATTTCTCTATATAGGTCAAACTTTTAAAGGTGAAAATCTTTGGCTGATGCTGTGTGTACGATCAGAATTCTTTGGATACCCAGACCTCACATATTAATGACATAATGAGACTGGTATTGTATAGCAACATAAATCTCCTTCATTGGAAAACCCCTGGCAAAATAAAGTCTCTATATGATCCCGGTTCGCTGCTCTCTCCAAGTCTGCAACATGTCACCAGGGTACAGGAGTGGATTGTGAACACACCATCCCATTTCCTCTCAAGGTCTGGAATGAAATTGACAGGCAAAGTCTAAGAGCTACATTTTAAAAAAAAATCCATTCACAGGATGTGGGCACCACTGGCCAGGCCAACATATAATATCAATCTCTAATTGCCCAGGTAGCAGTTAAGACCACACTCCAGTGGGTCTGGAGTCATATATAAGCCAGACTGGATAAGGAGGGTAGCTCCTTCCTGAAACAGCATTAATGAGCCAGATAGGCTTTTAACAAGGGTCACTGTTAGACTAACCATTTCTTTTTCTTCTCCTAAATTGCACATCTATTTTTTTTCAATTGAATTCAAATTTCAGCATTTGCCACGGTGAGATTCGAACGTATGTTCTCAAAATGTTAGCCTGGCCATTTTGGATTACAAGCCCGAGCCATTCATTTTGCTAAGATGGAGGCAGAGAACATTTCATATGGAGTTCGTCCGCTCAGTCTATTTGCTTTTCTCTGTTTCTCTTTCTTTTCTCTTTTGTGTGTTTTTTTTAAACCTTCTTCGCTCTTCTTTCTCCTCACGGTCTCGGACTCAGTTTGGACGCGACAAGGCAGCCACTGGGCTTGTGTGCTGGCCTCCCAACTCAATGTGCTATTGTTCTTCTTTCTACCTTGTTCTTAAGATTCTGTCCCTAGATACTTGTCCCTAAGATGGCACTTTGTGTGGCGACATTACATACTTTTCACTGACCTCCTGTACTGTTATGCTTCAGTACACTTGAGAATAAAATCAAATCAAAATGATCAAATCAAATCACTGATGTTACCATTATACCACTGCCCCTCCTATTTAGATATGCAGATACTATCTGATCAAAGTGTAGAGCTGGATGAACACAGCAGGCCAAGCAGCATCAGAGGAGCAGGAAAGCTGATGTTTCGGCTTTAGACCCTTCTTCAGAAATGGGGGAGGGAAAGGGGATTCTGAAATAAATAGGGAGAGAGAGGGAGGCGGATAGAAGATGGATAAAGGAGAAGGTAGGTGGAGAGGAGACAGACAGGTCAAAGAGGAAGGGATGGAGCCAGTAAAGGTGAGTGTAAGTGGGGAGGTAGGGAGGAGATAGGTCAGTCCAGGGAAGACGGACAGGTCAAGGGGGCGGGAAGAGGCTAGTAGGTAGGAGATGGGGGTGGGGCTTGAGGTGGGAGGAGTGGATAGGTGGGAGGACAAGTTAGCGAAGTGGGTACGAGCTGGGCTGGTTTTAGGATGCGGTTGGGGGAGGGATGATTTTGAAGCTTGTGAAGTCCACATTGATACCATTGGGCTGCAGGGTTCCCAAGCGGAATATGAGATGCTGTTCCTGCAACCTTCGGGTGGCATCGTTGTGGCACTACAGGAGGCCCAGGATGGACATGTCGTCCAAGGAGTAGGAGGAGGAGTTGAAATGGTTTGTGACTGGGAGGTGCAGTTGTTTGGTGCAAACCAAGTGTAGGATGCAGAGTGGACAGTTTATGTGTATTGATGATTTGACCTGAAAGAAGGGTCTAGGCCCGAAACGTCAGCTTTCCTGCTCCTCTGATGCTGCTTGGCCTGCTGTGTTCAACCAGTTCTACACGTTGTTGTCTCAGATTCTCCAGCATTGGCAATTCCTACTATCTCTACTATCTGATCAGCCTGATGAGAGACGTTAGTGCTGTGGAACAGGTGGGATTTGACCCAGGCCTCTTAGGTCAGAGGTAAGGACACTGCCACTGGGCCACAAGAGCTGAAGCACACATTTTCAAAATGCTATGACAGGAATTTCAACTCAGCTTTTCCAGCTTCCTATTTCTGCCCTCTGAGTTACAGAGCCACTCACAGAAACATTACTTAGGTCAATACACTTTGGTGCAGTTGCGTAGTCATAGGAACATAGGGACAAGAGTAGGCCATTCAGCCCCCTGGGATTGTTCCGCCATTCAATGAGTTCATGGCTGATCTGTGGCCTTCGGCTCATGTGCCTAAACATTTTTTTTTAATCACAGATTTAAAATGAACAACTGATCCAGCATCCACTGCCATTTGTGGATGAGAGATCTAAATATCTACCAGCCTTCGTCTATCACCTTGAAGAGGGCAGCAGAGTGGTGATGCTGATTGGCTGACATGGCGAAGATCTGCATCAGTGCAGTCACTGCTTCCAGAAGGTGGTTTGCTGAGGGGCTGTTGTTAAGTGACTGGTGGCACCGCAGCTGGCACTGTTCTTAAGAAGGGAAGGACAAACAGCACTAGAGCAGTAGTTATAGGGGACTCTATAGTTAGGGGTACAGATAGGTGCTTCTGTGGACGTAAAAGAGACTGCATGATGGTGTGTTGCCTCCCTGGTGCCTGGTGCCAGGGTCCAGGATGTCTCTGAATGGGCAGAAAGCATTCTGAAGGGAGAGGGTGAACAGACAGAGGTTGTGGTGCATATTGGTACGAACAACATAGGTAGGATGAGTGATGAGGTCCTGCAGCAGCAGTTCAGGGAGATAGGTAGAAAGTTAAAAAGCAGGACTTCCAAGGTTGTAATCTCAGGACTGCTCCCTGTGCCACGTGCCAGTGAGGCTAGAAATAGGAGGACAGTACAGCCTCAACATGTGGCTAAACAGATGGTGTAGGAGGGAGGGTTTCAGATATCTGGGCCATTGGGATCTCTTCCAGGGCAGGTGGGACCTGTACAAGAAGGACGGGTTGCATCTAAACTGGAGGGGCACAAATATTCTGGCTGGGAGGTTTGCTGGTGTCACTCGGAGGGATTTAAACTAGCTTGGCAGGGGTTGGGAACCAAAGCAAAGGTTAATGGACTGAAAGGGAACAAGAGAATAGGGCCAGTAAGACTCAGAGGAAGAGCAGGCAGGGTATGGTTGCTGATCAAAGTGGGTCTGGTGGACTGAAGTGCATCTGTTTCAATGCAAGAAATGCTATAACAAAGACTTGGGAGGGGAGGGAGGGACAGGATTGGGCAGCTTAATGTTCCAGGATACAAATGTTTCCAGTGGGATAGAGGGGGATGTAAAAGGGGTGGGGGAGTTGCGCTACTTGTTAAGGAGAATATCACAGCTGTACTGCGGGAGAACACCTTGGATGGCTCATACAGCGAGGCAATATGGGTAGAGCTCAGGAACAGGAAGGGTGCAATCACAAAGGTTGGGGTTTACTATAGGCCTCTCAACAGCCAGCAGGAGATAGAAGAACAGATTTGTAGACAGATTTTGGCAAGATGTAAAAGTAACAGGGTTGTTGTCGTGGGTCATTTTAACTTCCCATATATTGACTGGGATTCACTTAGTGCTTGGGGCTCAGATGGGGCAGAGTTCGTAAGGAGCATCCAGGAGGGCTTCTTGAAACAGTATGTGGACAGTCCAACTAGGAAAGGGGCCATACTGGACCTCGTATTGGGGAATGAGCCTGACCAGGTGGTCAATGTTTCATTAGGGGAGCAGTTTGGGAACAGTGATCAGAATTCAGTAAGGTTTAAGATACTGATGGATAAAGATAGGTGTAGCTGTCAGGTGAAGATGCTAAATTGGGGGAAGGCTAATTACAACAATATTAGGCAGGAACTGAAGAATGTAGATTGGAGGCAGATGTTTGAGGCAAATCAACAGATGGTATGTAGGAACCTTTCAAGTGTAAGTTGCTGGGAATTCAGGGCTGGCACATTCCTGCAAGGATGAAGGATAAGTATGGCAAGTTTATGGAATCTTGGATAATGAGAGATATTGTGAGCCCCTAATCAAAAAGAAAAAGGAAGCATTTATCAAGGCTAGGAGGCTGAGAACACACAAAGCAAGGATGGAATACAAGAAAAGTCGAAAGAAATTTAAGCAAGGAGTCAGGAGGGCTAAAAGGGGTGATGAAAAGTCATTGGCCAACAGGATTAAGGAAAATCCCAAGGCTTTTTATACATATATAAAGAGCAAAAAGGTAGCCAGGCAGAGGGTTGGCCCACTCAAGGACAGGAAAGGGAATTTATGTGTGGAGCCAGAGGAAGTGAGCGAGGTATTAAATGAGTACTTTGTGTAAGTAATCACCATAGAACAGGACTTGGTGGATGGTGAGTTTGGGGAAGGGTGTGTAGATAGTTTGGGTCATATTGAGATCAAAAGGGAGAAGGTATTGGGGGTCTTGAAAACCATTAAGGCAGACAAGCCCCCAGGGCCTGATGGGATATACCCCAGAATACTGAGAGAGGCAAGGGAGGAAATTGCTGGGACCTTGAGGGAAATCTTTGTATCCTCACTGGCTACAGGGGAGGTGCCAGAGGATTGGAGAATAGCCAATGTTATTCCTTTGTTTAAGAAGGGTGGCAAGGATAATCCAGCTAATTATAGGTCGGTGGGCCTTACGTCAGTGGTATGGAAATTATTGGAGAGGATTCTTTGAGACAGGAAATTTACTCCCACTTGGAAATAAGTGGGCATATTAGTGAGAGGCAACATGGTTTTGTGAAGGGGAGTTTGTGTCTCACTAACTTGGTTGTGTTTTTTGAGGAAGTGACGAAGATGATTGATGAGGGTAGGGCAGTGGATGTTGTCTACCTGGATTTCAGTAAGGCCTTTGACAAGGTCCCTCATGGCAGGCTGAATGGAGGGCTGTGACTCGTGGCGTTCCTCAGGGATCAGTGTTGGGACTTTTGCTGTTTGTAATATATAAATGATTTGGAGGAGAATGTAACTGGTCTGATTAGTAAGTTTGCCGACGATACAAAGGTTGGTGGAATTGCAGATAGTGATGAGGACCATCAAAAGATACAGCTGGATATAGATTGGTTGGTGACTTGGGCAGAGAGATGGCAGATGGAGTTTAATCTGGATAAATGTGCATTTTGGAAGGTCTAATCCAGATGGAAAATATACAGTAAATGGCAGAACCCTTAAGAGTACTGATAGGCAGAGGGATCTGTGTGTACAGGTACACAGGTCACTGAAAGTGGCAATGCAGGTGGAAAAGGTAGTCAACAAGGCATATGGCATGCTTGCCTTCATTGGCTGGGGCACTAAGTTTAAAGATTGGCAGGTAATGTTGCAGCACTGTAGAACCTTAGGCCGCATTTGGAATATTGTGTTCAATTCTGGTCGCCACACTACCAGAAGGATGTGGTGGCTTTGGCGAGGGTACAGAAAAGATTTACCAGGATGTTGCCTGGTATGGAGGGCATTAGCTATGAGGAGAGGTTGGAGAATCTTGGGTTGTTCTCACTGGAATGATGAAGGTTGAAGGGCGACCTGGTAGAGGTCTACAAGATTATGAACGGCATGGACAGACTGGACAGTCAGAAGCTTTTTCCCAGGGTGGAAGAGTCAGTTACCAGGGGCAATGGGTTTAAGGTGAGAGGGGCAAAGTTTAAAGGTGATGTATGAGGCAAGTTTTTTACACAGAGGGTGGTGGGTGCCTGGAACTCGCTGCTGGGGGAGGCAGTGGAAGCAGATATGATAGGCACTTTTAAAGGGCACATTGATAAATACATGAATAGGATGGGAACAGATGGATATGGTTGCCAGAAGGGTAGGGGGTTTTAGTTGTGATGGGCAGGATGTCGGTGCAGGCTTCAAGGGCCGAAGGGCCTGTTCCTCTGCTGTAATTTTCTTTGTTCTTTGTGTGTAGAAGTGCTTCCTTATATCTCTCCCGATTCTCAGACAATGTTCCCTAGTTCTAGAATCGTCAACTGGTAGAAAAAGTTTATTATTTTTATCTACCTTATTTCTTCCTGTTAATATCTTGAAGACTTCTAACAGATCACTCCTTAACCTTCCAAATTCTGGAGAAAACAGGCCTAATTTGCATAATTTCTCCTCATAGTTTAATCCCCAAATTCCAGGCATCATTCTAGTAAACTGATTTTGTCTTCTCTCCAAGGACAATATATCCTTCCTAAAGTGTGGCGCCCAGTTTAGTCCTGAGTGTAGGAGGATCTCCAACCTAACTCAGCTAATTCCTCTGGTGGCTAAAACCTAAAATGTTAAATTATCCTTCTAGTTCTGGAACCAAATGATCTGTAATTCACTTGTGGTTTGCAAGACAAAGATTTGTCATAACTTCATCTGAAATGCAGCGGGAAAACTCATTTACACGCTCTATTTCAATTGCGGGAGAGTTATTGTAGTGGAGCGGGAGCAGCTGTGGCTTTTTGACCTGTGGTGGACTCCATACCGCACGTAAACAGATCATTAGAGCTAACAGCTGAAGTCAGTGGGTTGACAGCATTCTAGAGACAAGTCAGGAAGTTTGCTAATGTGCTTTCCACTGCCAAAACAATTATCTGAAGAGGCCTCAGCAGAATTCTATCATCTACTCCCTAATTCATCCTAAGTTAAAACAAGTTAAGCTGTTAGGTTTTCACTTTTAATCTTTGAACCATTCTTCCAGTTGGATGTAATGGTCTAATACTTAATTAAGTATTTGAGTTTTCAAGGCGCCATTTTGCACAGAACATGCGTACTCGCTTACAAGGTCCTGAATTTACAACATCGCAAGTCTGTCCCAGTCTTGTAAACATGACTTGATGGGGAATATGGAGTGTGGTTAACAATGGAAGTCCAGACCTTTTTATGGTTAGCCTGACGCACACCAAATCACACAATGATTAAGGTTGCGCTCAGAGGAATACTCTATATCAATCTATTGTTCCACCTGAGGTAACTGAATCAATCAATTATATTTTTCAGCCGTTTTCAACAGTAATGAGATAAGCATTTGCCCTCAGAGGACAATCTGAATCAGCATTTACTTTGTGTCTGAAAGCAACAATTGTAGCCGGATCTTCAATTCGTCCTCATCAGTGCATCAGGAGGGAGACACATGCTGCTTGCCAGGGAAGCTTGTTAAGAGCATGCTCAAAGGATCTTTCAGATTTGTCAGATCCCCAGAAGAGAGTGAAAGCCTAATTCGTGGCTGGTTTCCTTTCTATGTCTTATTTGCATGATATCTGCTGCACAACCTTTTTCCTTATTGAATTTGATTTCTTGTCTCCTGGCGGCACTTTTACCTTTAAACTTTCTTCAAAACACTTATTATACCAGGAGTGTTCTTCAGATGTTCTTTTGATCTCCAGCTTCAGTAGGTGATTGCTGGAAATCTGAACTAATTAGCTGTTGGTGAATGACATGTAGGAGATACTGTGGCATACCAGTATTGTCACTACACTAGTAACCCAGAGATACTAAGCTATTGTTCTTGGACACATGGGGTCAAATCTCACCACGGCTGATGATTAAAATTTGAATCAATGGAAGTTCTTCTATTTCTATTTACAGCCTAATGGTGACTACGTACCCCTTGATGTTGGTTAAAAACCCATCTGGTTCACTTGTGTCTTAAAGGAAATCTGTTGCCCTTAGTGTTGTAGCTTGCATGTGACTGGTAGATTCTTAACTGCCCTTTGAAATGCCTCCATTAAGCCAATTGGTTCAAGGTGCAATTAGGGATGAGGCAAGAAATACTGGTCCAGCAAGGGAGATGTCTACTTTCTGTGAATTGAATAAAAAAATGCTGCTTCCTTATGCTGCCAATAACAATGGTAGGTCAGCCAATTTCTGAGGACGCCCAACTCAAAAGCGTGTGAAGGCATTTACAGAGGTTCAGAAAAGATTTGCGAGAATGGTTCCAGGTATGAGGATTATCAGCTAAGTGGACAGACTGGAGAAGCTGGGGTTGCTCTGTTTCGAAAGGAGATTTCATAGGGGTCTTTGAGATCATGAGGAGTCTGATCAGAGTAGATGGAGGACTGTTGCTTTTAACAGAGGTGTCAACAACACAGATTTAAAGTGAATAGCAAAGAATTCAAAACAACTTTCGGAAAACCTTCTTTATGCGTCAAGCAGTTAGGTTCTGGAATGCATTGTCTGAGAATATGGTGGTGGCACATAGAGTCATGGTTTTCAAAAAGGTAGTACATAATTATCTGAAAATACTTGCAGTGCTGCAAAATAAACCTTTGGGGAATGGGAATGTTAGTGGCTGAGCGACTCTAGTAAAGTTACCATAGCTCCAGCAGAACATAGGGCTGCTCCCTCAGAAAGGGATCGTGGTGTGTGTTTAACCTGACAGTCACAACAAGGGGACAAGGTTGAGAAGACAGGACCTTCATGGGTATATACGTAGGTGTTGAACTCGCACTTTTTAGTGTCACTCTGCATCAAAAACCTGCCATGCAACCAACTGAGTTAATTGCTTGAGTAGAGATCTAGCAAAGATAAGATGGGCTGAACAGACTCTTCTATGCAGTAGCAATTCTCTGCCTCAAATTGACATTTACTTATACATTTATACATTTAAAAGGAACTCACATGTCCTGAACTTTCCTTTTAAGACAATAGAACATAGGATATAGAACAGTACAGGCCCTTCGGCCACGATGTTGTGCCAACCTATTATCCTACTTTAAGATCAAACCACCCTGCATACCCTACATTTTACTATCCTCCATGTGCCTATCCAAGAGTCACTTAAATGTCCCTAATGTATCTGACTCCACTACCACTGCCGGCAGTGCATTCCACACACCCACCACTCTCTGTGTAAAGATTTTTTTTTCACATTAAATCTCTGGCCACCACTCCTCGTCCTGATCTCCCTTGCTGTCATCAGTAGAGGAACAATATTTTGTACTAACATGTAGGGAAATGTATTACCATGGGTTCTCGGGACCAACTATATACCAGTAAGAGATGAACTGCAGACAGTAAGAATGTCATATTGTGGGAGCATGTCCAGTGTTGGTGGGACATCGAGTGTTTTAAATACCTGCAGCAGCTAAAGTGGGATGGAGACACACTGACCAGATTTATTTGTGAACAGAAAGATTCCACCAGCAAAGGGGTTTGTGACATCTGCAGAAGGGCTTAGATGGCCTCAGGTATCACACAGCCAGCTGCCAATGTGCTGTTTGCTGATGGAGATTAGACAAAGGCACACTGTGGAACAGAATGACCCAGATTTCTGAGGAGAACAGTACAGGAATAATGGTGAAGTGGCTCAGGCAATCAGTGATAATGTAAATATCCCTGCATCATAGCTCTGCGCTGGAAAAGTAATTAAGAGGACAGTAATTAAGGTAAATGGAATCAGCCAAATACAAGGGGCACGTCTGCTATTTCCATTGATCTCCCATTATACTGTATTAAAGCCCTTCAATTATATTTTGTTTTATCAGAACTGTAAAAGTAAGTATTGTACCTTTATGGCTCCAGTTTTTACTTTGATATGTTCCTTAACTGTGTGCTAATTGTCTTCTTCTTCTTTACTCTGTATCATAAAAAACTAAATACAATTCTTACTTTTTGGTCTTCTTTTCCAGGGCATGATCGTCAAAAATTACAGAGAGAGAGAAATAGAGACTACAGCAAGCGAAAAACCTCACAAACCTCTGGCCTCCTGTAGATGTACCGAAGGAAGACAAAGCCAGTGTCCACATCCCAGTGCATTTGACCTTGGCACACATTTCAGATGAATGTCACCTGGTCTACCCTTGTCAAGTGCAAAGGCAAACGTTTTAAACCAAATGACGAACACAAGATTTGTGTGAGAAAGAGGGAGCTGGAATTGAGTTAGGAGGAGGTGGTCTCCCCTTGGCTGAAAACTTTGTGAAGACAGATTCTCAAGTCGGATTTCACAGATTGCACTGGAGAAACAATGGAGCCACGGTGGACGTGAAATGCTGTCAGATTGGCAAGAAAGGACAAATGGAAAGTTTCTTTTAAAGTGAATATCTGTACTGATGAGACCTGAACTCCACAGAGATTGTTGGAGTTTGAGGGAAACAGCTATCAATAGGTTAGCTGATGACATTACCAACAGGGATGTCATGTTGAGTGATAGTCATGTGTGGATCATCTTACTTTAAGGTGGTCATGTTGGGGTTTCACTCTCTTCAATACAATATATATAGTTCGATCACACATTCTGGCTATCAAGACCTCTCCATACCTACTTCTGAGCACAACACTTCTTAGTTTCTGTGAAGTTAAAAACAGAGTTAACGTTTCGGGTCTGGTGACCCTTCTTCAGAACTGTTCTGAGGAAGGGTCACCGGACCCGAAACGTTAACTCTGTTTTCTCCTTCACAGATGCTGCCAGACCTGCTGAGCTTTTCCAGAAACATTGTTTTTGTTCTTGATTTATAGCATCCGCAGTTCTTTTGGTTTTTACCTCTTAAGTCTCTGGCAGACTGATGTTGGGCCACTGGGAGAACCCCATTTTTCCCAGGACTTCAAGCCACTTCCACTTTTAAACTATTCAGCCTGCTGCTTCAATGTTCAGCTGAGGAACAGTGTCAAAGCATGCAGCAATTCTCATTATAGAATGCCACTGCATCATTCTTTTGTCATTTTTTGCACGTACCCACCAAAACTGCAGCAACGCTTGGGCCAACCACTGGAAATCATGTTGGAGGAATGGACAGTCCTAAAATGTCATGGATTGCATATTGTGGAAATCTAATTTATTGCCCTCTCAACTTAGCTGCAACCATCAAAGGCAGCAAGTGTTACCGATTTTATTTTAAGAGGGTCTCAGAATTGACTTATTTTTAAATATTGCTGTGAAACTACTTTCCTACTGGTGCATGTAGTAATGAAATGTCTCAAAAAATTCTGCAGCATAGGTTAAGTGTGTTGTTTGGAGTAATCCTGCATCTATTCCAAGAAATAAGATGATGATCTTGAGTTCCTGGCTAAATTAGCAATGATTTCATCTACTGTAATATGCCTTGATGTTTGACTGATAAAATTTCTTGAAAATGTAGGTGTAAATACAAAGGGAAAATATATTGGCAGAATGTGTTAACAGACTTCAATTAGTATGGTTGTTAGAGGATTACATCCTCATCATAAGAAGGTAAATAAATATATCAGTGCAAGAAATCAGACTAGGGTTTTGATAAAAATAATTTTATAAGCTGCACACAACATTGTAAATCTAAAAAAAAAGACACGATAAAATTGAAAATTGGTTGGAATTGCCCAATTTGTGCTGAATCTTACTAATCAATTTGTTGCAGAAGACTAGCCAGGTTATTCATTTGCTGCCTAGTAACCTCTGTGAGAAAGTCCACAGACGATTATTGGTGAAAATAGTACCCTGCCTTTCACCTCAGGTGTTAATTCTCAAGGGCTTATCCGCCTGCTCATGCAAAATACTATGTCAAAGATGCTATTTCAAAGTACAGCAGGGTAGTTACACACAGTGCCTTGGATAATATTGATCTCTTGATAAACATCAGAAGAAAAAGATCTAATCGCTATCTCCTTGCTGTTATGGGTGCAAATGAGTACCCTGCATTACAACAATGACAACACTTCAAAAGGTGCTTCCTTTGTTGTAAAATACTTTGGGATATTTGATGGTCATGAAAAGTACCACATAAATGCAAGCCTTTCTTTTCATTCTAAAAATGTACACGTGGGGCCAATAACATACAAACATACAGATCAGACCATTTGATCCCGAGAGACTGCTCAGCCATTTGATAATATTATGGCTAGCCAGATAATGATTTCAACTCCACTTTCCTGTCCCACTCCCCCTAATATAAACATTTGAATTACCACTCATTCTCTGATACCAAACATGAAACGAGAAGACATTGGAGGAGAGACTAGAGGTTGACCAGGGAACCAGAAAATAGCAAGGAGGAGGATTACAGGGAATAAGGGGAGGCGATGACCTAGTGGTATTATTGCTGGACTGTTAATCCAGAGACCCAGGCAATGTTCTGGTGACCCGGGTTCGAATCCTGCCTTGGCAGATGGTGGAGTTTGAAGTCAATAAAATATCTGGAATTAAGAGTCGAATGATGACCACGAATTCATTGTTGATTGTCAGAAAAACCCATCAGGTTCATTAATGTGCTTTAGGGAAGGAAACTGACATCCTCACTTGGGCTGGCCTACATGTGACTCTAGACCCACAGCAATATGGTTGACTCTTAACTGCTCTCTGGGCAATTAGGGATGGACAATAAATGCTGCCTGACCAGTGACGCCCTCATCCCGTGAATGAATAAAAAGAAAGAATATAATGGAAAATCTCCATTGTTCATGAGGGGAAAATTTGCTGCATGCTAGGTAAGGAACAGACAGTAGGAGAATTTGGGTAAGTCTGCAAAGTGCTACAATTGCCTGTTCAGTGCTGACTTAATCTATAAAAAGACTCAGCTCAGTTCTGAGGAACAGTCACACCGGACTTGGAACTTTAACTCTATTTCTTTCTCCAGACCTGCCAGAACTGCTGAGTTTCTCTAGCACCCACTGAACTGTTTTTGTTTATGTACAGCTCAAATCTTAGTCTCCAAATTAATGTGAAATGCAGCTATATTCCCAGACTCTATTTTTGAGTGTGATTTTGAGTAGGAATGCTCACAGTAGGTTCACAGTGGAAATCAGGAGCAAAACTCTGCTGCCAGTGTCTGAACACATCATCTTCACAGTGAGGATCGTCAGCACTAGTTAGAGTTAGGTGCCACCACTAGAAGTATACCTGAGGCAGAAATGGAAGTGAGCAGATGCCATGGCAGACAAGATAAAATTTTCCATTTGCTGGGATATCAGCACAGTCCTGTAGATCAGTATGAGGCCCCAGTGGTATGTATCCACTAACTGCAGGACTCACAACGAGATGCTCATAAAACTGTCAAAATAAATCATCATTCAAAATATGTTTGGTAAAAAAAACATCTTATTAAAATCTGATAAAACTGTCAAGATATCAATTAATCAAAAGCACTTGAAAAGAAATCATAATGCTGCTAAAGCTCAAAAATCTGTCCTTGTAACAATGCCAGCAACAACCTTTGCTAATCTAAATCGATTGTGAGTTTAGAAGTCAGCCATGTGTTAAACCTAAGATGCTGTTTGTTGAGTACATCCTCATCAATGGTGTGAACCTTTGATCTTTTACTTAAAAATTCTGCGTCTGATACTACCTCTCACTAACATCTGAAGAAGGACTGAGGCTCAGAAAGCTTGAGTTTTCAAATAAACCTGTTGGACTATAACCTGGTGTTGTGTGATTTCTGACCTTGTCTACCCCAGTACAACACCAGCACCTCCACATCATAACTTAGTCAACAAAACCTTGGAGTTGAATATACTAAAGCCTTTAAAGTTGCTGAAAGGGTTCAGCCATCAAATGTTGAAACAGTAAATATGATGTCCAAGCTGAAATTCAAATTGCTCAGCCTTTTCATTTTTGAAAAATTGGCGTAGGTGATATGAACAATGTGAACCTAATTTTATGTTCCTGCTGCCATTTATGGGGAAGTACAGACTAATGTCTCCAGCTACATTTAAAACTCAGTGATCTAAACTGGGGTAAAGGAGCATGACCAATTGACAACCATCAGACAAAATTAGGACTTTCAAAATGTGGGGGCTGGTTAGCTCAGTTGGACGGATGGCCTTTTTTTGATACAGAGTGATCCCTTGTGGCACAATGGCTCAGTGATTAGCACTGCAGCCTCCCAGCACCAGCATCACAAGTTCAGTTCCATCTTCTGGTGAATGTCTGTGTGGAGTCTTCACGCTCTCCCTGAGTCTGTGTGGGTTTCTTCCAGGCACTCCAGTTTCCCCCCATGGTCCAAAGATATGCAGGTTAGGTTGATTGGCCATGCTAAATTGTCCATGTTGTTGACAGATGTGTAGGTTAGGTGGATTAGCCATGGGGAAATGCAAGGTTACAGAGATAGGTCTGAGGGAGGTGTTCTTTGGAGGGTTGATGGAGATCCAAATGGCCTGTTTCCAGTCTGCAGGGATTGTATGATTCCAACAGCATGGGTTCAATTCCAGCACTGGCTGAGGTTACTACAAAGGACTTTCCTTCTCGACTTTTCCTCTCACCTGAGGTGTGGTGACCCTCTGTTTAAACCACCACTTGCCATTTCTGAGAGAGCAGCTCTATGGTCTGGTAAGACTATGGTGACTTTACCTTACTTTACAAATTGACAATCGCTTTTACAACAACTTCCCTTTTATTTTACAGTTATCCTATAGTATTCTGCAAGGAATAATTTATCTCATTTGTAACCATACTCAAGTTACTTAAGCTTTGAAGAACACAAAGATTTCATACTTATTTGAAAACAGGAGATCAAGGAGGAAACTGAAGGAAAATAAACTTGACATCACAATAAAATAAAATGAATTCGTATAGTTTTATAATTACTGGATGTCACTAACTGTGTTACAATCAACGAAGTACTTATGAAATGTCACCATTGTTACAATGTACAAAATACCACAGCTAATTTACTTTACAATAAACTGCCACATACAAAAAAGTCAGAATGACACGATAATTGATCGAAAGATAGGCATGGAACAAAATACCAAGAAAAACATCGCTGTCCTTCTTAAAAATATTGCCACAGAATTTTTTATGTTCACCCAAGAGGACAGACAAGGACTTGGTACTAATATTCCATCCGTAGGGCAGAACATGTGACAGTGCAACACATCTCTAGTACTGCACTGGAACATAGTCCTAAAACCTTCAGGTCTTGGTCTTTGAAAGGCTTTTTGCGAGATGTGTTTAATTGGTATGAAGATCGACAAATAAAGTGAAGGGAATAGTTAGTTGAGGAAAAATGGGAGGAGGCTTAAGTGAAGAATAAATGTCAGCTTGGGCTTGCTGCGTCAAATGGCTTGTTTTCGTGCCATACTTTCTATCCAATTCAATAGTACATTGGTTCAGCATCTAGATTATCAAATTCACAATCAGCAGGACAATGGGTAGGTTTGCAAACAACGTAGATGTCATTAAATTAATATCCCTATCCTGTGGATTTAGAAAGGGCTTGCCGATATGCAAATTACTGACTCTCAGTCATTCATGTTTTTCCTCCCATTCAGATATTTTATGAGTGTGGCATTCAGGAGACTTTTGCATGAGAGCTCATGCCTCAAGGTATTTGGTTGACCTAATGTCTCTTCTAGATTCTGGCGATTGACATTGAAATCTGTGAAGTCCTTCATTTAAGATATAGACTATTCTGCATATCTACATAATGGTTTCTGCTGCCAACCACTGCTTGTTTCTGCATTTAACCACATTCTGTCCAAGTGGCTGTTGCTGAAACCTGTTGAGCCTGATACTTTTGACAACCTTTTACAAGAGCATGCATTCTCTTTCCACACTTTGTTTAGCTTACACCATGACGTTAAAAATTGATAACTTGAACTTGGGAATTGCTGTGATCCCAGCTAATATCAGTACTGGATAAGTCCAATCCCAGACTGAAATATTGCTTTTTTGGGGTTTTAATGAGGTAGTCTTTCACTGAAAAGAAAATACACAATGCTGCATATTTGAATTTAACAATAACATAAACTCTTATGAAGCAAAACAAAAGGCAAAATAGAACAAAACAAACTACTTACAGAATACACAAGTTTAAACATGTCAATTCATGTGGTAAAATACCATCCCGTTAATCCCAACAGCATCACTTTATTGTACTCAAACACCAAAAAGAGAATTCCCTTCTCTATCACACATAGAGTTTGACTTAGCTGTGGCTTCATTTCTCTTCCTTGAATCTTCATACAACAAGCTTAGACTTTCTCAGCTTCAAATAACTCATTCAATATTTGAATCACACATCATTGGTCTGGAACTTTAAAAAATTAAACTCCTTACATTGAAGTAATCTATTTTTTAACATTTCAAAAGATCTCCCTTCTTTAGGAGAAACTGTTTGACATATCCACCTTCAACAAAGACATCTGCAAAGTGAAAAACAAGAAGTTCCTTCATTCTACGGGTGTTTCCTCGAAGACAAAAAAAAAAATTCTGGAATTTTCTAACTGAAAGCTGATGCTTGAAAAACTCTCCCAATTAAAAAAAAATCTCACCAGGAAGTCTCCTTTCATGCTATATTTTAAAAATCACATGGCCACAAAAACACTTCCTAGTTAATCATTAAGCTCCTTTATAAACAAAGACCATACTACATGCCACTACTTAAAAATTCAAACTCTAGATTGAATGATATTGAAATACATACAAATCACATACCACAAGGTGCAGGGAAAATTTTGGAAGTTTGGAGATAATACAAGATTTGTCAGTATAGTAGATACTGAGTAAGACAGTAACTGATATTAAGCGGACAGTTTCGCTAGTGGAATGAATGGAGAAATGGTGGGTGAAATTTAATACAGAAAAAGACCTGTTGTCACATTTTAACAGGAAGGATGTGGAAAGAAACACATGCTAAATCGTGCAATTTTAAAGGGGCTGCAAGAATAGAAATATTGGATATTTCTATACAAACCTTTGAAGTTTGCAGAACAGAGTAATAAAGCACAGTACCCTGGGCTTTAATAATGGAGGCATAGAGTACCATAGTGTCCTAAATTTATGCAAAACACTGCTCGTCTCCCAGCAGGAGTACTGCATCTTAGCCACTTGTCCTATTAACTCTTTATGTAACTCAGTGTCAAGGTCTGTCTTATAAAGCTCCTGTCTGAGGTATGATGTTACTTTACAAAAGGTACTGTCCCAGTTCAAGTTGTTATTTGCAAACATGGTTAATGAACAGGTCAAATATGATATACATGTACAGAGGAGGCAATGTTGAATTACTCTTGTCAGACTGAATTTGGAATATTGTGAGCAGTTTTGGGGCCCGTATCTAAGGAAGGATGTGCTGGTGTTGGATGGGGTGCAGAGGAGGTTTACAAGCATGATCCCAGGGATGAAGAGCTTATCAGATGAGGAGTGGTTGAAGACTCTGGACCTGTATTCGAAGGAGTTTAGAAGGATGAGAGGGGATCTGGTTGAAACTTACAGAATACTGAAAGGCCTGGATAGGGTGCATGGGGAGAAAATGTTTTCACTTGTAGGAGAGACTAGGACCCAAGGCTACAGCCCCAGAGTGAAGGGACAACCCTTTAAAACTGAGATAAGGAA
The DNA here is from genome assembly GCF_021869965.1 of Rhincodon typus. Classification (NCBI taxonomy): domain Eukaryota; kingdom Metazoa; phylum Chordata; class Chondrichthyes; order Orectolobiformes; family Rhincodontidae; genus Rhincodon; species Rhincodon typus. The sequence continues at coordinate 15,972,428 of NC_063337.1, forward strand.
GAATATCTTCAGACAGAGGGTGGTCAATCTGTGGAATTCATTGCCACAGAGGCCAAGTCATTGAGTGTATTTAAGACCAAGATAGATAGACTCTTGATTGGTAAGGGGATCAAGGGTTAGTAGGTGAAGGCAAGAGAATGGAGTTGAGAAAGATATCAGCCATGATTGAATGGTGGAGCAAACTCGATGGGTCGAATGGCCTAATTCTGCTCCTACATCTTATGGTCTTATTGCAGGGGGCAACATCAAATCATGGAGACAAATGGAATCAGAAACTGAGCCAATCCCTCTGCAATACTCTCTTAAAGTGCAACCCCTTACGTCAGCACCATTCAGCGTCAGGACCAACTCTTGACAGCCAGGCAGATATTTCTCTATAAATGTTGAGGCTTGTGTCCCCTTTGACAGCCATAGGCTCTTCTAAGTTATTGATGTCTTTGTCTGGAAGTCTACCTAAAGCAGACAGCTCAGATTAAAGATGGTCTGACCACTCAAGTAGAACCTCCTGAGGACACCTCCTGAGGACACTGCTGCTCAATTAGATCTGCATGGCTGTTCCTGGGTTGGTAAACATGCTGTCTTGGGAACTGCTGAGTGCTGTGTACCTTCTTTCAATGCCCTCTGAGTTCTTGAGCTGCTGTGCCCTGCTCCCGTTTCTCTAACAGAGAGTGATGGACATTATCAGCAACGTGTTTGGCAATGCTATAAATAGGTTTATGCAGATGACCTCCTCAGGTCTAAAGAACTTGCTTACCAATTTATAAAAGGAAAGTGTTTACAGGTCTGTTACACTGATTGACCAAGATACTTTCATCTGCATATGGACAATCACAGAATACATCCAGTAAACTAAACTTGTTCTGCTCAGCCACACTCATTTCAGCTGTAGCTCCATTTTGAGTGAACTGTCTCTTACTTATGGATAAACTCTACAATAACTGGAAGAATTAACCTGTATCATGCTGATCTTGAAGACCATTTTGAGATTGTAAGTTTGTGTACATGGTGACAGGCGTTGCAACAGCCAAGGCCAAATTGTGTTCAAGTGAGTTAGAGCCAAATCCAAATGGTAAGGAGCCATAGTCCACAACAAACCATAGGCATCTTTCTCCATTTGAGAGAAGCAATCGCGTATGCAGAGCTTAGGGGTAACCACTCCGTAAGTGTGTGTTAAGGTGTGAGGCAGGTCTCTCTGAACTATGGCAGTGCAGGGATTGAACCAACAGAGTTAGCCATATTCTGTACCGTATCCTAGACATCTAACCAACTGAGCTGTCCACATCCAAATACAGATTTGAAGTAACTAACTGATCAAAAATCTAAAGCCTAAATTTTGACTCAGTCTGCGCAGCCAAGTTCTGCTGGATCATTTTCTGCTTATTGTAGCCTTGGGATTAGAAAATTGGTACTTACCTTAAATCCCTGACTTGAAACATTACCTCTCTCCACTAATCTTGCTGAGTGTTTCAAACATTTTCAGTTTTAACACCAAGATATCATGAGGGGTCGAAACAGAGAAGCTCGGGAAAATCTATTTCCATGAGTGCTATGATTGAGAATAATAGAGCACAGATTTATGTTATTTGGTAAAAAAGCAATTATGATTTGAGGTTTTTCATGCAGCAAGTCATTAAGGTCTAGAATGTGCGGCCCATGAGTCTAGTGGAGGCAGAGCCAATTGAGGCTTTCAAGAGGGAATCCAATGTCCAACTGAGTCGGAACAATTTTCAGGGTTAGAGGGAGAAATTGGAAGAATGACACACGACACATTGTTCAACCTTTAGTGGGCTAGTGCCGCAATGACATGCCAAATGGCCTCCCCCTCAACTGAAAAGAATTCTGTGAATATATAGAGTCATAGAGTTGTACAGTATGGAAACAGACCCTTCGGTCCAACATGTCAATACTAACCAGATATCCTAAATTAATCGAGTCCCATTTGCCAGCATTTGGCCCATATCTCTCCAAACCCTTCCTATGCATATACCCATCCAGATACCTTTTAAGTGCTGTAATTGTACCAACCTCCAACTCCTCTGGTAGCTCATTCCAAACACACAAGCCTTGTGTGAAAAAGTTGCCTCTTAGATCACTTTTAAATCTTACCCCTCTCACCCTAAACCTATGCCCTCTAGTTTTGAAGTCTCCTATCCTGGGAAAAGTTTTTGGATATTCACTGTATCCATGCCTCTCACGATTTTACAAACTTCTATAAGGTCGCCCTCAGCCTCCGGTGCTCCAGGGAAAATAGCCCCAGCCTATTCAGCCTCTCCTTATAGCTCAATCCCTCCAACTCTGGAAACATCCTTGCAAATCTTTTCTGAACCTTTTCAAGTTTCACAACATCTTTCCTATCGCAGGGAGACAAGATTTGAACGCTGTATTTCGGAAGTGGCCTAACCAATGTCCTGTCCAGTCGCACACGACCTCCCAACTCCTATACTCAATGCACTCACCAATAAAGTGTTCAACATGGCTAGAAATTCAGAAAAACATGGGCCGCCTTAATTCTTTTGATTTGTTTATGGGATATGGGCATCACTGGCTGGGCAAACATTTATTATCTCTTATTGCCCTGAAACTGAGTGGTTTGCTTGGCTTTTGCAGAAGACAGTGAGAGTCAACCACCTTGCTGTGGGTCTGGAAACACACGTGGGCCAGATCAGGTACGGAGAGCAAATTTCCTCTTCCTAAAGGATGCTTTGAACGTTCAAGAGATTCAAGGGACATAACAAAATTCTGGTAAAATGCAATATGTGCTGCATTAGATGTAGTGAGTTTGTGGATACATTTTGTGGAGAGAAAAACTTACAAATCAACCATTGTGCAACAACATCCAACAACGTTTTTTGCTAAGCCAGGTCAAGCACAATACATAGTGATGCTGTATTGGATTGCCTATGGGATCCATGCAAAGGGGAGCAGAAAAGAAAGATGTCGAAATTAAAGGAAAAAAGATGAACGTTAGGCATGCATCCACATGATAAGAGATTTATCTCCCTGTATTGCATGCTTACTCTCACAGATCAATGTTTGACAGCTAGAGAAATCCATGTATCAACAAAAAGCAGAATAGCTGAGCTGCTATTTAAATAAATAAAGTACACAAAGATTGGGGCAGAGGTAGATATCAAAAGCAACATCAGTTACCTTATGAGACAACAAGGTGCAGGGCTGGATGAACACAGCAGGCCAAGCAGCATCATAGGACCGAAGGGTCTAGGCCCAAAACGTCAGCCTCTCTGCTCCTATGATGCTGCTTGGCCTGCTGTGTTCATCCAGCCCTGCATCTTGTTGTCTCGGATTCACCAGCATCTGCAGTTCCAACTATCTCTGAATCAGTTACCTTATGTTGATATATCTGTCTGATCATAAGCAATGAATCATTTGTATTGTCACGCAAAATGTTTCAGCTGATGTCTGCTCAAACTCCAGGGGCCCAATCAACATGGTGATGTTTTCAGGGGAACTTTCAAAGTACACTACTCCGATGGTGTGCATTTTTAAAGCTGGCAGAGTGCAGAGGGAGGGTTGTCAGATCACTTTAACAATTAATGATCCACAAAAGACCATTTGTCGACCTCGGGTTAGTATGTTACTGCCCAAATACTGTAAAAGAAAGTTCTTCCTCACATTCCGCCTAGTATTCCTTATCCAAAATCTTAAATCTGTGTCCTCTTGTCCTTGCATGGTTAACTGGCATCAATATTCCTGAAATGATCATTTCACTTAAACTGTTGTTTGGACTTCTCCCTGTAAGCTTCCAAGCTGTTCATTTTCAAATGTCCTTTTTCATGGGTAGATGGGTGCAGTGGCATAATGGCAGATGGTGAAATTTAATCTCAACAAAATACTAAATTTTCTTCAAAGAAGCTGGCCTGGTGATGACCATGTAACCATTATTGATTGTTGTCAAAATCCATCTAATCCACTAATGTCCTTTTGGAAAGGAAATCTACCGTCTTTACATGGTTAAGCCGACATTGGCTCCAGCCCCACAGAATTGTGGTTGACTCTGAACTGCCTTCTGGGCAATTAGCGATGAGAAATAAATCCCAGCCTATGAATGAATAATTTAAAAATATTTTTTTGAATGGACTGATTGAACGCGCCTCTACCAAACTGTCGGGCAATAAATGCCAGACCCTAGCTACCCACTGGATTAAAAGTGCTTTTCTCATATTGCTTCTTTTGACAATTGCTTTAAAACTGTGCCCCTTCATTCTTAATCCTTTCACAAGTGGAAACAATTTCTCCTCCCAGACCCATCGTCATTTGAATACCTCGATCAAACCTTCTCTGAATCTTCCCTTCTTCATGGGAGATCTCCTCTCACCTTCTCCTCACACAGTCACATCAACTATAAGCTACTGAACTTAAAACATCTATTGACAATAAATAGATAACAAGGTGTAGACATGGATGAGCACAGCAGGCCAGGCAGCATCAGAGGAACAGGAAAGCTGACGTTTCAGGTCTGGACCCTTCTTCAGAAA
>NC_063337.1:15977323-16009603 GCF_021869965.1 Rhincodon typus
TCCAGCTCCACACTTTGTTATCTCAGACTCCAGCATCAGCAGTTCCTACTATCTCTATTGACAATAAATGGCCAGTAAGGTCAACATACCAAAGTCATTACTGACCAAATCCTATTAAAACTGCTGATTTACCTCTCACGTTATGGCCAAGTGGCACTTTAAGTTAAGTAACACTGAAGTATAAATCTTATTATCTAGCATTATTGATGCAGAGCTTTGACAAGAACAATTAGCAATTTAAATTGCCAATACTTCAATGGTAAATAGACCTCCAGCTCAAAAGGTGCCCTCATTTCTTGAACTCTGCATTGGAGCAACAGGGTGAAAAAAACAAGCAGCATAAATATTCAGAGATCACAAGTTCCCAGAAATTAAATAATAAAAAATTAGTCACCCAGTTATTCATTTTCAAAAGTAACATGAGAGTAATGAAACCACTATTAAGTATTACTCTGGAGAAAAAAACACATTATATTTGCAACATATGCAAATGTTATTGTCACAAATTATATCATTATCTAATACATTTAAAATGAGCCAGCCAAGAGTTGTTCCATTTTTTTTAAGATGCTTTTGCTTGTAAGGTTCTAAGTTTTTAACATCCACTTCCATATTAACGAAACACGGTTAATGTGTTTGTTTTATTCATTGGCTGACTGTAGCAGGTTGTTGCTGTCAAAGTCATGAAATTCAGATTTTCAAGTGGTAATGAAACCGATGCATGTCTTTCCTGTTCGGAGATTGTTGCTGCTTCCAGTAGTCCAGTGAAGGAATATTGAAGAGTGAATTGTAATTTGCAGCTACTAATGCTCAACAGCAACAATTTACACTTGGAAAGTGACATTATGTTAATACATTTTCAAGGAATGTTACAGATATATGAGTGGGAAATGACACGTAGGAAAGGAGAGATGTGGTGATTGTCATATGACCAAAGGTAACCTTAGCAATGGCACAGCGATAGAAAGAAACAAATTATAGCTTCTGTAACTCTCAAGCTAAACAATTTTACACATAATAATCTCTCCTTCAGTTTTACTTTCAGCAAAGAACTGTATGCTTATGCAGAAAGCTACAGCATAGAGGGATCTGGGAGTCCTTGTGTTTAACTCACAAAAGAAAAACTAGCATCTAAGGTAATAGGAAGGCAAATGGAGAAGGTTCACCAGACTATTCCTGGTTTGGAAGGACTTTCTTATGAGGAGAAGTTCAGTAGGTTAGGTCTGTACATGCTGGAGTTTAGTCGAATGAGAGGAGACCTTACTGAAACATATAAGAATCATAGAGAACTTGACAGGATAGATACAAAAGTGCTGTTTCCCCTTGTGGGAGGATCTTGGGTCTGCAGGCATAATCTCAGAGTAAGGGGTCACCTATTTAAGACAAAAATGAACAGAATTTCTTCTTTCAGACAGTAGCGAATCCAAGGAATTTGTTACAGGAGGACTGTTGAGAATGTGTCCTTAAGTATATTCAAGGCTTTGTTAGGTTTTCAATCAGTTTTAATCAAGGGAATCAAAAGTTATGGGGAAAATCAGGAAATTGGAGTTGAGGATTATCAGATCAGTTATAATTTCATTGGACGCCAAAGCAGACACAATGGACTGACTGGAGATAGTAGGAACTGCAGACGCTGGAGAATCTGAGATAACAAGGTGTAGAGCTGGATGAACACAGCAGGCCAAGCAGCATCATAGGAGCAGGAAGGCTGACGTTTCGGGCCTAGACCCTTCATCAAAAATGGGGGAGGGGAAGAGGGTTCTGAAATAAATAGGGAGAGAGGGGGAGGCGGATAGAAGATGGATAGAGGAGAAGACAGATGGAGAGGAAACAGTCAGGTCAAAGAGGTGGGGATGGAGCCAGTAAAGGTGAGTGTAGGTGGGGAGTTAGGGAGGGGATAGGTCAGTCCAGGGAGGACGGACAGGTCAAGGGGGCGGGATGAGGTTAGTAGGTAGGTAATGGGGGTGCAGCTTGAGGTGGGAGGAGGGGATAGGTGGGAGGAAGAACAGGTTAGGGAGGCGGGGACGAGCTGGGCTGGTTTTGGGATACGGTAGTGGGAGGGGAGATTTTGAAGCTTGTGAAGTCCACATTGATACCATTGGGCTGCAGGGTGCCCAAGCGGAATATGAGTTGCTGTTCCTGCAACCTTCGGGTCGCATCGTTGTGGCACTGGAGGAGGCCCAGGATGGACATGTTGTCTGAGGAATGGGAGGGGGAGTTGAAATGGTTCGCGACTGGGAGGTGCAGTTGTTTATTGCGAACCGAGCGTAGGTGTTCTGCAAAGCGGTCCCCGAGCCTCCGTTTGGTTTCCCCGATGTAGAGGAGGCCACAATGGGAACAGCGGATGCAGTATACCACATTAGCAGATGTGCAGGTGAACATCTGCTTGACGTGGAAAGTCTTCTTGGGGCCTGGGATGGGGGTGAGGGAGGAGGTGTGGGGGCAGGTGTAGCACTTCCTGCAGTTGCAGGGAAAGTGCCGGGTGTGGTGGGGCTGGAGGGGAATATAGAGCGGACAAGGGAGTCACGGAGAGAGTGGTCCCTCCGGAAAGCAGATAAGGGTGGGGAGGGAAAAATGTCTTTGGTGGTGGGGTCAGATTGCAGATGGTGGAAGTGTCGGAGGATGATGCATTGGATCCGGAGGTTAGTGGGGTGGTACTGAGGACGAGGAGGATTCTGTTTTGGTTGTTATTGCGGGGACGGGGTGTGAGGGATGAGTTGCAGGAAATGTGGGAGACACGGTGGAGGGCGTTCTCGACCACTGAGGGGGGGAAGTTGCGGTCCTTGAAAACCGAGGACATCTGAGATGTACGGGAGTGGAATGTCTCATCCTGGGAGCAGATGCGGCAGAGGCGAAGGAATTGGGAATAGGGGATGGCATTTTTGCAGGAAGGTGGGTGGAAGAAGGTGTATTCTAGGTAGCTGTGGGAGTCGGTGTGCTTGAAATGGATATTGGTTTCTAGATGGTTGCCGGAGATGGAGACAGGGAGGTCCAGGAAGGAGTGAGATGTATTAGAGATGGTCCAGGTGAACTTAAGGTTGGGGTGGAAGGTGTTGGTGAAGTGGATGAACTGTTCGAGCTCCTCATGGGAGCACGAGGTGGCGCCGATACAGTCATCAATGTTACGGAGGAAGACGTGCAGTTTAGGGCCAGTGTAGGTACGGAAGAGGGATTGTTCCACGTAACTTACAAAGAGGCAAGCTTCAAAATCTCCCCTCCCCCTACCGCATCCCATAACCAGCCTCCCTAACCTGTTCTTCCTCCCACCTCAAGCCCCACCCCCATTTCCTATCTACTAACCTCATCCCGCCCCCTTGATCTGTCCGTCCTCCCTGGACTGACCTATCTCCTCCCTCCCTCCCCACCTACACTCACCTTTACTGGCTCCATCCCCGCCTCTTTGACCTGTCTGTTTTCTCTCCACCTATGTTCTCCTCTATCCATCTTCTATCCGCCTCCCCCTCTCTCCCTATTTATTTCAGAACCCCCTTCCCCGCCCCCATTTCTGATGAAGGGTCTAGGCCTGAAACGTCAGCCTTCCTGCTCCTATGATGCTGCTTGGCCTGCTGTGTTCATCCAGCTCTACACCTTACAATGGACTGATTGGCTTATTTCTGCTCCTTCACCTTATGATTTTATAAAGTTTAGAAAGACAATGTGGAATTAAAGGGAATACAAATGTAGTTTAACACATCGAGATATCCCAGTAGTGAAACCTTTTCTTTTTTATTTAACATGTCTAATTTTTGGAGCCCCTAAAATTGGTACTTTTGACATCAGGGAGAGTTGAAGCTGAACATTTACTCCAAGTTGCTCGGTCAAATAGACTTGGTGATTGAATCTGGGATACGGAATTTTCTCCCATCAAGAACAATCAGAAATAAGGACTGAGAATTTCAAAGAGGCTGCAACAGAAATAGAACGATCACATTACTGCAATAGCAGTGGTTTCCCTCTTGGGGTGCAGGTTTGAGGGATTCTGTTGGGTTAGCTGGACGGAGCTTATCCAGTAACAGGTCATGCTGCTTGTGATCTGAAATTGCTTATTACTGGTGCTGAATGCCAAACTTATATTTTTAAAAATTATTCCAGATTGTACCCGATTATCACCATTAGACAACTTTGGTTAAGGATCCGCCACTGATATGATCCTGCCATATTCATAATTGGTTGAATATCATCCATTTAACCATTTTACAAACAACATTGTGTCATTGTATTATCATTGCAAATATTACTTTATTTCTAGCTGAAAACTGTCCACAGTATCCGATGGCATCAGTCAGTTATTACTGTTGGTCAAATGTTGTTATCAAAACAATGGTGAGGTTAACAATGTTTGTCACTATTTAAGTGTAAAATGCCACAACGGCTTCTGGCAAAGCTGATGCACAATAAATCAAAGAAATCAAGAAGTTGGTATCAGAGAGTAAATGCTCTACTATTAACTTTGCAAAAACGATAGCTCAGCATCTGGTTCAAACACATTTTGATTGATGTAAAATTCCTATACTTGCATGGTAGAAAAGAAATAAGCTCATCACGGCTAAAACAAATTATTTCAAGTCTAAGCATACTTTTAACAGCATACTAAGTGCAAATTGTTGATAAGCAATCTGACATTAAAAATAACTATTAAATTTATGGAGTCTCAGTTCTTTGATTTTCACCATTGTTGGAGATATTTTTAATTCTAAACTTAAAAACAAACTCTATTTCTTCTTCTCTTTCTTGACCTAGCTTGTCTTTTCCTCTTTATTTTTCATTCTGTATTTATTTTGATGCTGAAATCACCTGTTCTAATTTACATATCCTGGATCAGAACTTGAGTTGCGTACTTCACAGTGTCTGCATCTTTGATGTGAACTCATACCAGAAATGTTTGGACTATTGTCTTGGTAACCTTACGCCTTATCTCACATGAAACAGTTGCATAGTGTAAAACGAAGTCTCAGTATGTTGTCGACAATGCTTCACTTGTAAATCAGAACACAAAATATATTGTTTACCAGTGCGAAGTGCTGGAAAAGACTGCTAACATAGTCTATTAGCTGTGCCTTTACTCAAACTTATAGGTAACTATTTATTTATTCACAGACTATAAGTGTCCCTATCTGGTCCCACATTTATTTCTTAGCCCCAACTTCCTTGAGAAGGTGAGGTAACACAGTGTGGAGCTGGAGAAACACAGCAGGCCAGGCAGCATCAGAGGAGCAGGCTGGCGTTTCGGGTCAGGATCCTTCTTCAGACCATTTTTCTGAAGAAGGGTCCCGACCCGAAACATTAGCTTTCCTGCTCCTCTGATGCTGCCTGGCCTGCTGTGCTCCTCCAGCTCCACACTGTGTTATCTCTGACTCCAGCATCGGCAGTTCTTACTTCCTTGAGAAAGTGTTGGTGAAGCATCTTGAATTGCAGTAGTCCATGGGGGTTTGATTCACCAATATCAGTGTTGGTAATGGAGATCCAGGAATTTGACCCAGTGACAGTGAAAGAAAAGTGATTTAGTTCCATATAGGTGAAATTGTGTGTGACTCGGAGGGAAACTTGAAAATGGTGTTGTTTCCATGCATCTGCTGCTTTTGTCCTTCTGGGTCTTGGGTTCAGAAGGTGCCATCAAATAAGCCTCGGTGAGTCGCTGCAGTCCATCTAGTGAATGGTGTTAAGTATGACCAAGAAACAAGAGTAGGCTACTTGGCTCTTCAAACCTGCTCCACCATTCAGTAAGATCATGATTGATCTGATTTTATCCTTAATTCTACATTCCTGCATATCCCCAATAACCTTTTCAACCCCTTCACAATCAGGCATCTATTTACCTTTGTCTTTAAAATATTTAAAGATTTTGCATGTATTTCCTTTTGAGGAAGGGAATTGCAAAGCTCGCAACTCTCTGAGAGGAAAAAGAAATCCTCATCTCTGTTTAAAATGGGCAACCCTTTACTTTTAAACTATGATCCCTAATTTTAGATTCTCCCACAAGACAAAGCATCCTCTAAATATCCACCTGATCAAATCCTCTCAGGATCTTATATCTTTCAACTAAGTCACCTTTGACTCTTCTAAACTCCAGAGGATGCAGGCCCAGCCTGTTTAGATTTTCCTCATAAGGCAATCCACTCATTCCAGGTATTAGTCCAGACAACCTTCTCTAAACAGCTTCCAATGTGTTAACATCCTTCTGTAAGTACAGTGACCAGTACTGTACACAGCACTCCAGTTGTGGGATCACCAATACCTATATAACTGATGCACAACTTCCCTACTCTTGCATTCAATTCCGCTTGCATAAAATAACATTCTATTGCCTTACCAATTACTTGCTGCACCTGCAAACCAACCTTTTGTGATTCATGCAGTAGGACACCCAGGTCTCTGCATCGCAGAGCGCTGCAAACTCTCACTATTTCGATAATATGGTAAGTACCGCCATTGTGCATTGCTGGTGGGCAAGATGGAAAAGAAAACAGGTGATTCTAAGAATATCAAGGTATTCGTTGGTGCTGGGGGCACTACGAGGGAGATGTACTCCAAACACTTTGTCAACAGTTACTCGTCTAATCTTTCGCAACTGTAGACTATGTCAGTCATTTTAAGCAGGGATATTGGTTGACGGTTGACTGCTAATCCTCTAATTTTCTATGTTCTTTGCAGTTGTCATCGATCCTCGTTTCCTATTCCAGAAGCATTGTATAAATAAAATTATTAATAGGGTTACCTTATCACAGTGATAGTCAAAGTGTGCAACAGGATATGCTGAAACTAAAATTATAATCAGTAGGTATTACAAAACTATATGACAGTTCTTGGGTTAATTTTGCTGTGACTTGTATCTTTTGAATAGTGTAATAATATTCCTGTTGACTTCACATGAAGCATCAATGACAAAGAGTACCTATGCTACTTAGGAGATATGCACAAGGGAGGCTGATCCAATACCATCCAATTCACACATGTCTCTGAAGTGATAATTATACTCCCCCTTATTCTTTAACAAACAATGATTTGAGAAGAAACTTTTTGGAAATGTACTGGACAGTGAGCAACAATTGAGGATTGTGCTTGTGTTTTTGCTATAATCTCCAAGACTCCCAATATTCTCTTAAATATATCTTTGGACATTTTCAACTGAACACATCTCAAAAAGGCAAGAGGTATTCAAAACAAATTCTTTGTCACTGTAAGCCTGCCTGACTAACATTTCTGGATCTGCACAGTTTTATTACTCAACTTCAGTTGGGTCTTTCTGTATCCACAGGGGAGTACTTAAAGTTACAGCAAATAGCAGAATTAATGCATGATTCACTGTCAGCATCAATAACTGATAATGCAGAGAGGCTGCCAGATTACAGGCCAAAACAAAATAATACCAAGGCTGCAGGCAAGTCCTGTGTATATTCAGTGAGCAATGTGGGCAGAACGGAGAAGAATCTTCACCAGCCACAGGCAAATCTAGTATTGCATCACTGACTATAATCTGCTTTTCAGATGTGATATTTTCTCATTATTCACGATGCTGGATCACGCATTCATTCGTATCCTGAAAACCAAACAGTTCAGGATTCTGAAAGAGCTATTTTAGTGGGAACCTGTTTGGGCTCTAACCTTGTGTAAAAATCTAGTTAATAAATCTTTAGTCAGAAAGCAAGGTGCCAACTGTTATACTGATAACATTTTGGGGAAGTTGAATTGCTGCCTCTCCCATTGTCTCGTTATTGTAGAGGTGTCCGTTTGGACGTTGTCCCTGCCTCAGAAGTAGGGCAAAAGAGACCAAAACTTTGTGCATAGACATGAGGAACTGAACAGTCACTTTTATTAATGATTCTGCCATGGATTGATTGCTTATGTTGCATGTTTGCTCTAGGGTGGGTTTGACTTCAATGGCAAGCGTTGCTAAGTGCAAAGAGTTTGGTTTTTTGGCTAACAGTTAGGACTCGACATGTTCATGAGCAAAACAAAAAGTTAATTTAATTTTTTCAGCTAAAAGATGTGGGTCAACTTTATATGGATCAAACTCTACTCAAGTACATACAGTAAATTCTTTCGACTCTTTGGAGAGCTTCCAATCACACTGTCTTTGCAAATATATGAGGCACACTCCCTGTCGAGTACTCTTACATAATGTACAGTGACGGTATCAGCTCTGTCCCTCACCTTCATTCCCCTCTACTCTCTCAATGCTGGTATACTGCTCAGCTTGGATGAACTGTAACTTCTGCTGGATGAAGACTGAAGCCACTACCTGCAGGCTACAACACAAACCCTGTCCCTGTTAGCAGACTTTTGTGGATTATCCTATTCAAATCAGACAGGAATTGTCAATCCCCTTGTTATTAGACTGCTGAAATGGACCTCTCAAATTTCAAATCTAATGTTGATCTTGCTTTTGTACACCTCCTATACAGCTGTAACTTTGAATGCCTTGCTCAGTCATCATCGGGAGGAATGGTGGAGCAGGCTTGAAGGGCCGAATGGCCTCCTCCTGTTCCTACCTTCTTTGTTTCACCCTATGAAATTTGGATGTCCTTGTATCTTATGATCTGCCTGTACTGCATGCAAAACAAAACTTTTCATGTACCTAGGTACATATGACAACAATAAAGCAAATCAAATATACTCTACTTTAGAAACTACAAACTTCAAACCTCTAACTCTGTGAACTCAGTTGCCTCTGCTTCCATCCCAGGCCCCATCTCTCACAAAAACCTATATCTATGTTTCACCACACCCAGTCCAACTGTTCTAGTAGTCTATAGACTGGCTTCATCATATCTTTCACAGTCCATAGACTTCAGTTTCTGCTCCTGAACCAAGTTCTGCTGGTCTGTCACTCTAGGCTACATTGGCCCCACAATACCTTAAGTATAAAATGTTCATTCTCATTATGTTCTCATCCCAGTTGTTAGTAATACTAGACAAATCAGGTTACCGAGAGAAATATGGCTTGATCAACAATAAGTTTTATGTTTGCAACTTGGTTGCTGCAGTGATCAGTCAATAAATGCATTCACTAGAGGTTGCCAATGCATTTTCAACAAAAGAATATTAAAGATAGTTGAAAAAGAATAAAAAAACTGTTTTACACTGTGCAAGAATGAGTTGAAATGGCCTTATTACAAATTACAAAAATAAAGGTTCAGCTCTTTTACTTTCAACAACAACTGTACAGATGCTCAAACTTCAGCAAAGAGTCATTCATTTCCACTTTAAATTTCTTTGTTCAATTGACATCGCCGCATTTGGTTTCTTTCTGGCAAACTTTGACATTCATTCGATGTTATCTTCTTTAGTTAATGTGTCTTCATGAGATCCTTAAACATATACATCATTGAGTTTCTTAAACTCCTTTCCACAGCCTTATGTGCCTGGAACTTTCTCTTAATGACAGTGAACCACTCAGGACTTATTTTCTCCTGTGCGGACTGTTCTGGAGATTATGAATCTGCACTCCTGCTATCTGAAAGAAACCTACACACTGACTGACCTTCTGGATAGTTCTCTCTTTCTAAAGGGGAAACTGTTTCAGCATCTGTCTTCTTGTGTCTTGTGACACATTGCTGCTACACAACAGCTCAATTTTCTTCCTGTCTTCTACCCTTGCAATGAGGTAATCACCTCAAGAATTTTCAAAAGCCTCATTTAAATACATGAAACATATTTTTGGATCCCTAGTATACCTCACAGTATTCAAATATGAAATCAGAATCCAAGTTTCCAAATAATAACACCATGAACTTCACCATAATTGTAGCCTCACTTCCTCCCAGTGCCAACCCCTCGAGTATATTTATAAACAAAAGCATAGTGATAATTAATAACGGCAGAATATGTGGTGGGATAACAATTTGGATTAAAAAAAATGGCATTAGACTCTGAAAAATGATAATGATTTGAAATCAAAGATATTCTTTTCCTGTGCCTTCTGGTCAAAGATTTTAATATTTTCACTGAATCTTATTATTAACAAAAAAGACCAAGGCTGGAGCTGTATGTGGTCACGGAATAGGAAGTTCGGAAATCTTTTAGCTGTTTTAATGCATCAACGTTGTTGGCACATTAAGTGAGGGATTTTCTGTGTTCAGTAACGTGACGCACTATTTTAGAACCAATTTATAAATTTTCACAGAAATTATGGAGGAAATCTTCACAGATCTATGTTGTTTACGCTGTTCTACATAGCAAGCTGACAACATCCTGGATATTACTCCTCAACTTAAATCCCTGATAGTGGAATTTTCAATGCAGAAGCGCAGACTATATTGTTTTGCTGCTAGAAGATATGACGCCACGGTGAATTGCTTAGGAAAATCACAAGAAGTTTCAGTTCATGAAATAGTCTGCTATCCACTTCCATGAGTGTATGTTGAACATTGTGACACGCAACATCTGGCATATGCAACACAGGGCAGCACGGTGGCTCAGTGGTTAGCACTGCTGCCTCGCAGTGCCAGGGACCTGGGCTCGATTCCATCCTTGGGTGACTATCTGTGCGGAGTTTGTACATTCTCCCTATGTCTCCCGACATGGCTTTTTTCCAGGTAGTCTGGTTTCCTCCCACAGTCCAAAGATGTGCTGGCTAGGTGGATTAGCCTTGGGAAATGCAGTGTTACAGGGATTGGGTAGGGGGCAGGACTGGGTGGGGGCAGGACAATGGGTCAGTGTGGTCTCAATGGGCTGATTGGCCATGCTTCCACGCTGTAGGGATTCTATGAATCTATGCAGCATTTCTTCCAATCCTAGTGAGGTTGTTGACTTGCTCGCCGAGCTGGCTTGGTTCTGTTCAGACGCTTTTTCACTGTTCTAGGTGACATAATTAGTGGAGCCTCTGATGAAGCACTGTTATTCTACTCTGCTTGGAATTTATACTGTTTGGTCCATTATAGTGAGTAGTGTCATTTCCAGGTTTGATCTACATGGGTTTGAATATGGGGTCCAATTCTGTATGTTTGTTGATTGCATTACGGATGGAGAACTGTACCCCATATACAAACCCATACAGATCAAAACCGGAAATAACACTGCTCACCATAACGGACCGGACAGTATAAATTCCAAGCAGAGTAGAATAACATCGCTTCTTCGGAGGCTCCACTGATGATGTTACCGAGCACGGTGATGAAACATCTGAACAAGAACAAGCCAGCTCGCTGAGCAAGTCAACAACCTCCCCCACAACCCGAGCTACAGATCTTTGCCAAAACTTCCAATCCTAGTGTTCATTACAACAAGAACCTTAAAACAGCCAACTGTAGCAGGCATATATAGTAGCGATACCATGAAAACAAGATATTCAGCCCAACCATTTCCCGACCAAGCCTCAAACAGTCTTATTGTATTTGGTTGCCTTGTTCTTTATCTCAACCACATCCTCCATCTATCCAATCTAATACTGATATTGCTTTTTTTACCTCCCCTGTGATGTCAGCAGTCGAGTTTCACATTAGCGCACATTAAGTTTCTTATTTGAATGATAGATACCTGTTAAGACATTATAGCATCCCTTTACATAATTAACACAGAAAACGAACTGAAGAGTAATAAACGCAGGTAGGGAGGTAAATAATGAGGATGCAAAGGAGCTGTGGTGAAATATAGACTGCTTCGGTGACCAGGCAAGGTGTCGGCAGATTTAACATCACTTTGGTGATCACTGCGATCAAAAGAGCTGAAAGTTTTCAAAACAGAATAGTAAATGTTGGTATTTCAATGCAGTTGTGAATTTTGAAAAGATTATAAGGCCACAAGAAATAGGAATGAGAGCAGGCCACTTGGCCCCTCAAGCTTGCTCTGCCATTCAATAGGATCACGGTTGAGCTGACATACCTCATGTTCACTTTCCTACTCTATGCCCATCATTCTTACAGATAAACCACAGAATCTTGATGTACATGTATGTGTAGGTTTGAAGGCAAATGATTAGTTAGCCTTAGTTTATATGGAGGTTGGAGCACAAGAGTATAGAAGTCTTGCTGCAATCACAAAGGACTACGGTCAGCTCACACCTCAAATATGGTGCAACTGTTTGCTTCCTTACTGAGAATGGATACAGCTGTCTTAGAAGGGATGCAACAAAACTTCACAAAGTTGTTTCATGGGATGAAGGGTTGCCCTTTGAGGAGAAGGCAGCCAACATAATCAAAGACCCCTCCCATCCCGGTTCTAATCTCTTCCAACCTGTTCCGTCAGGCAGAAGATACAAAAGCTTACCATCATGTGCCAACAGGTTCAAGAGCAGCTTCTTCCCCACTTTCATGAACAGACCTCTCAAAGTTTAAATTTCATGTTGATCTCGCTCTTTGTGCACCTTCTCTGCAACTGTAACATTGTATTCTTTGCTCTGTTCGATTGCCCTAATGCACTTTGTATGGTATAAATCTGTCAGTACTGCACCCAAAATAAAACTTTTCACTGTACCTAGGTGTATGTGACAATGATAAATCAAATCTTTATTGGGGAGGCAATGGCCTAATGGTATTATCACTGGACTGTTACTCCAGAGACCTAGATAATATTAACGAATATGGGGATATGGAAGGAAATTGGAGTTTGGGGTCAGGAAAGAACAGAGACCTGAGGAAGGAATGGAGGCTGAGATAAGAGAAGCTTGGAGGCCAGACAGGGGATCACAGAATTGGGTCACAGGATGGGTGGGGTATCAGGGAGAAAGTTGGAGGCTGGGTTCACGGGGAGATGAGAACTTAAGAGGTTGGGAGTGGATTGTATACAAGAGCAGGCACTGGAGTTTGGGGTCGGGGTGTAGGTTGGTGGCTAAAGGAGGGGATCAGGTTCCAGAGTGGAGCATAGACATTGGTGACAGTAGTACATTCATTACTTTTAATTTGGACAAAATACAAGTGGGAACACTTCCCCAAACCTACCCTATCAATTACCTTTATGATTTGTAAATCTTAACAGGTCACCCTTCAGCCTTCTCTTTTTAAGAGAAAGGAGCCTCAGCTAACTCTGCCTTCCCTGACAAGTATATCCTCTCAGTTCTTAAAACATTCTGCTCAAACTATTTTGTAGCACCTCCAATGAATCTTTGCCCTTTTTAATCACATAAACACCAAAGAATTGAACAGCAGTCTGAGCATGATGCAAACAAGATTCAATATAAGTTTAACATAAATTGTCTGCTTTTGAATTCTACACTTCTGATCCTAAATATTTTAAGTGTATTGTATTTTTGTCCCATTAGATTTGTTAGCTTCGCCATTCTATTTAGGCTGTTATTGTGCAGGTGCTCATATAACTATTGCATAAGTTCTCACTAAGCAAACATAACGTACCTACCTACTCCTGCTGCCAAAATATATCAGCTCATGTCTGTCTAATATTAAGATTAATTTGACAGTTACTTATTCTACATGTTTATTATCTGGAGTTTATGGTCAGCGGTCATTGAGCACACTGCCAGTTGATTTCACAATAAATTTTCTATAATGATGTAGCAATCTCTGTGCTACAGACAACCTCCTTTCCAGACATCAGTCTGAATGTGACACCAAGTGAGGGGAATCTCCAGGTGTGCAACAACAGTGATGCCATCAAACAGGACAAACAGTTAATCACTGTGATGTATTCTCACAGACACCAAAGTGGGAAGTGTTAATCCCTAAATTAATCCACATAGTGAAGCAAACCATTTACTACAGCCACATCGCCTTTCTCAGTACCTGCCTACAGAACCAGATCACCACCAATGGACTCCCACCTCTCTGACCAATCCCCACCACCACCTACCTGCACTCACCTATCATCATCCCACCTACCTTCCCCAGCCCCACACCTCCTCCCTCTATTTATTTCAGAGCTCCTTACCCCCTCCCCCATTTCTGAAGAAGGTCCCAACCCAAAACATCAGCTTTCCTGCTCCTCTGATGCTGCCTGGCCCGCTGTGCCCCTCCAGCTCCACACTGTGTTATCTCTGACTCCAGCATCGGCAGTTCTCACTATCTCTTAATCCCTAAAATGTTGACTTTAACAAAAAATTTACAGGGAGCAAAATAAATGATTCGGACTTTCCAAAATTATCACAATCTTTCTTTAAAAAATTAAAAATGCAATTTTGGAGATTTGTAATGTTCCACAAACCTAAAATTAGTTTATCAAGTTCAATGAGACTGTTTAGCAGTAATTATGAACTTTGTATGCAATTACTAACAGGTTACACTTCATTCAGCAAGGTATAACCTGTTCAAGGATTTTTCGCAGCAGTAATAATGGCTGAAATGGACAAATATTCATAAGTTCAGTGATTTCTAATTGATTGCTTTCAAAAGATCAACCTATTGCCAAATGTAGAATCATTGACAGCATATTTTGGATTTCTGCATTTAACTGTACATTGACAGTATGTGTTCCTCTATTTTTCCCTGACAGGTATATCCTCTCAATTCTTAAAACAATCTGGTGAATCATTTTTGTAGCATCTCCAATGCATCTTTATCCTTTTTATTATATGAAGACCAAAAAGTTAAACAGTATTCTGAGCATGGCCTAAACAACATTGATATAAGCTTAGAATAACTTATCTGCTATTCAATGCTATCCTTCTGAGCCTAAATAAAACAGAGCAGAATTTCCGGTTAGTT
This sequence comes from Rhincodon typus, assembly GCF_021869965.1. Lineage (NCBI taxonomy): Eukaryota > Metazoa > Chordata > Chondrichthyes > Orectolobiformes > Rhincodontidae > Rhincodon > Rhincodon typus. The sequence continues at coordinate 15,991,915 of NC_063337.1, forward strand.
TCACAGCAGTAATGATGTTGAATGCTGACAGTCTCAGTCACATTACTTGTGCAAAATCAAGGCCAACGTCCCCTGTGTCTTGTCATTTTCTTCCTTTATATTAACTACAAAGTTAATCTGATTTATTTATTACCAAGCAACCACATTATCGCTTTACAAACACTTAAAGCAGCAAAGCTGCTCTTAGTATATTCATCGGAAATATTTCACTCCTAGCTTCCGCAGAATTAATTGATGGGCATGATTGTGTGTGTTGAATACAAACGAAAGTCATTTTTAGACAGGGGTCTTGAAAGGTTAAGGACATGAAATTAACAGTAATATCTCTCTGCATAAATTTCCTGTAGTATTCAATAATTCAATGGGTAATTAAAATGACCACACGAAAAGACCTCTTCTTTTACAAAGCCTGTAAATTTCTTGGCACCACATATGACCTTGAAAAGCAGTGAAAAGTAAGAATACGCACTTAAAATTAGCAAAGCAAGCTGGACAAGAACCAAAGCTCAGCAACCTGTGAGATCTGCAGATTCTGTCGATCTTTTTCTTTTCACTTTCATCTTATGTTTCAGTTTCTCCTTTCTCTTCCATGAAGGTGACTGTTGTACGTGGGTCTGAAATGGCTCATGCTCAGGTGTGCCATACACATCACCCAATATGATGGTGTCACATGGACTTGTTAGAAGAACAGCTTAAGCTCTCAAAGGTGTGAGACCGAAAATTGGATCTTCTTCAAAGTATCTACACATCATATCAACATAATCAGTAACCAGCTGGGCTAACAGGCTATAAAATGTATCTTCTTAACTACAGGAGACTCTTGTAGATAGACCAGGAATTGGTTTTCCTCTATCATGCTAGACCACAGGGCCTGTAGTTTCCTGCACTTACAGCGGATGATGGCAGCAACCTTCATCATGAGCAGCAACTCATACAGTGTAGTGAGCTGGCAGGTCCATGTAGAACTTATGTTCTAAAGGTAATGCCAAAGATTCAGTACCTCATGAGAGTGCCTGGATAGTGACCACCGGCAACTATTCCACAACACAGAGCTTTGCCATCCCCAACAATATTTCTTGTTCGGGCATGTACACAGTTTTAATAGACATTAATGACCTTCATTCTGGTGCGTAAACGGCAGGGGAAAGGGCATTCACATCCACCCAAGAGGGCACACGTTAGTTTAATGCTTCATCTGACGGGTAACATCTAAGCAGTACAGCATGTCCTCTAGACTACACTGGAGTACTATATAGTGTAGCATATAAGACTAGCATCGTTATGTAGTTGTTTGTCCTACAGCAGCAACCGGTTATTCTTGCATGATAGAGTTAGGGCAGAAAACGAATTTAAACAGATTGAATTTTTACTCCCATTTCTAAGCATGTAGAGAGCTATGACTGGCAGGGAGCAGAGATACCTGTTTCTTGACAGCTGTTGACATCACTTTAAATGGATCCAGTCTTTCAGGTGTAGGACAACAATGGAAAGTAGGCAAGGATACTCGGAGAAAACTGGTCTATTGATGAGTGTAGTTTGAATGTTCTCCTGGCAGGCATGCAACAAGGTTGGCTTGTTTTACATTCACTCACGGGAGTATTTATTGCTCACTCCAAACAGAGGGAGACCATTCAGCCCTTTGGCCTGCTCTGCCACTCAATAAGATTATGGCTGAATTGCCCTGCAGAAAGTGAAGATGAGTTACCTGCTTGAAATGCTGTTATCCTCATGGTGTAAGTACACACACACAATGCTGTTAGGAAGGAAATTCTCGGATTTTGACACAGTAATGGTGAAAGAATGGCAATATAGTTCCAGCTGAGGGTGATGTGTAGCTTTGAAGGGATTTTGCAGGTGGTAATGCTCCCATGTATTTGCTGCCCTTAATGTTGGAAGTCAGAGTTTCAGAAGATGTTATCAAAAGAGCTTTTGGGAGTTACACTTGAGCCAGATATCCATATTTATGATTGAGGTTGCACATCAAACCGAAAGCCAGAGGTTGAGTCAACATTCTCGCCCAATCCATAGGTCATGTGTGCATGTGGACAGACATTCTGCTCTTGATTGGCAGTCCGAGTGAAGGACAAAATAACCTTTCACACCTCCACTTCAACTTCCAGCTGGCTCCAAGTTGAGATTGTGGTTTGCATTACAAATGCTTCAACTGAAGAAAGATAACACATTTTGCCCAGCTTCTTTCACATCTTCATTTTATTCCACTGCTATTGTTGCTGGACTACTAATCCAGAGGTACAGTTAAAATTGGGGGCCTGAGTTTGGATTCTGTCATGGCAGAATTTCAATTCAACAAAATCTGGAATTAAAAGTCTAACGTTGTCAATTGTCATTTAAAAAAAAAAAATCTGATTCACTAATGTCCTTTAGGGAGGGAAACTAGTGTCCTTGACTTGGTTTGGTCTATACATGGCTCCAGACCCACAGCAATGATGGTTGACTCTAAAGTTCTCTCTGTAATGGACTAGTTGTATCACCTGCTGAGAAATCTCAAATAAAAAGGAATTAAACTGAATGGCCCACCTAGCATTGATTAAGGTGTCAGACATGATAAACTTTGGACATATCAGGCAACCCAAGATCAGCCTTCGATGAGGCACTGTGGGCCACGTGCAGCAGCAGAATTATACTCCAAAGCATGTACAAATTCATGTGACAATAAAGCTAATGCAATTCCATTAGTATATCCCCTGCTCTACCATTGCCATTAAACCTGGTTCAATGAAGAGTGCAGGAGGAAAGGCCAGTTAGAAATGAGGTGTAAACGTGTTGAAACGATAAAACAAGTCTACTTGCATGCCCAACAGCCTAAGCAGCAAGAGATCGACAGAGATAAGTGATTCCACAACCAACAGATCAGATCTAAACTCTGCAGTCTTGTCATGTCCATTCATGAACAGTTTTGAATAATTAACTCACTGAAGAAGGAGGCTCCATAAATAACCCTATCCTCAATGAAAGAGGGCACTCAGTGCAAAAGTTGAGGCTGAACCATTTGGAACAATCTGGAGACTCAGGATGCTGCAAAGGCTATGGGCTCTGATAAAATTCCCTGACAAAGACTTGACCTCCAGAACATGGTGTGCTCCTATCCAAGCTGTTTCTGTTAAGCTAAGAAACTAGAATCCAGCAGACAAAATAGCTGATATAGCCTATACACAAAAAGAGGACAAATCCAACCCAGTCAATAACCTCCCTATCAGTCTACCCTCAATCATTAGTAAAGTGATGGAAGGTGTCAGCAACAGTGCTATCAAGCAGCACCTGCTCAGCAATAACCTGCTCAGTGACGCCCAGTTTGGGTTCCACCAGGGCCACTCAGCTCCTGTTCTCATTACAGCCTTGATTCAAACATGGACAACAGAGCTAAATTCCAGAGGTGAGGTGAGAGTGACAGCCCTTGACATCATGGCCATGTTTGACTACATGTGGCATCAAGGAGCCCTAGCAAAACTACTATCAATGGGAGTCAGGAGAAAACTTTCTAGTGTTTGGAGTCATACCTGGCACATAGGAAGATGGTTGAGTTTGTTGGAGGTCAGTCATCTCAGCTCCAGGACATCTCTGCAGGAGTTCCTCAAGGTAGTGTCCTCAGCTCAACCATCTTCAGCTGCTTCATCAATGATGTTCCCTATAAGGTCAGAAGTGGGGATGTTCGCCGATGATTGCATAAAGTTCAGCACCATTTGTGACTCCTCAGGTACTGAAGCAGTCCATGCCCAAATGCACCAAGACTTGGGCAATATTCAAATTTGGGTTGACAAGTGGCAGGTAATACTTGTGCCACACATGTGCCAGGCAATTATCATACCCACAACAGACAATCTAACCATAGCTCCTTGACATTCTGTTGCCACACTATCAACATTCTGTGCGTTACCAGTGACCTGAAACTGACTGGATTAGCCACATAAATCCTGTCGCTACTTGAGCAGATCAGAGGCTACAAATCCTGCGCTGAATAACCTACCTCCTGACTTACCAAAGCCTGTCCACCATCTCTAAGGAACTCCTTCAAGATTGTGAAGGAATATTCCCCACTTGCCTGGATAGGTGCAGCTCCAATAACAAACAAAAAGCTTGACTCTATCCTGGATAAGGCAACCCAGTTGAGTGGCAGTGCATCCATGAGCATCCACTCCCTCCACCACAGACAGTAATAGCAGTGTGCACCATCTACAAAAAGCACTGTAGGAATTCACCATAGCTACTTGGAAAGCACCTTTCAACCCCATGACCACTATCATCTAGAAGGACAAGGGCAGTTGATACATGGCAACGTCACCACTTGCAAGTTCCCTTCCAAGCAATTCATCATCCTAACTTGGAAATACATCGCTATTCCTTCAGTGTCACTGGGTCAAAATCCTGGAACTCCCTGCCTAAAAACATTGTGGGTGTACCTACAGCAAATGGACTTGAGCAATTCAAGAAGGCAGCTCACCATGACCATTCTCAAGGGCAACTGGTGTAAACAATAATTGCTGGTCCAGTTAGCAACACCCACATCCTACAATTTAATGAAAAAAAGTGGAAATTGTAGAGACCAATTTGCACATAGCAGGATCTCTCAAATGAGACAAATGATCAGGTAATCTGTTTTTGGTGGTGTTTCTTGAGCCTAAAGTATTATCTAGGGCATTGAGCTGATCTTCACTACTCTTAGAAACGCTGGCATAGGATCATTTACTGAATCAGATAAAAGACAGGGCATTGTTTTAACATTACATCTGAATGCTTGCACCTTGTAAATGCACTGCATTGGATTATGAGTGATGTTATTATGATTTTGGCTCATTATCTGGCCAAATCAACCAATACTCAAAAAAAAATCAAAGCACGCTTGCCTAGGTAAGATGCAGTCTGTGTACTGTATACTAGGGTAACAGAGTCTGCTTTTTGAAATAGCTAACATCTCTGACTGGGAAATATACAAGCTGCGAATGTGCAATTTCACAGTGTGCCTTCCCAGCGTGTGCGGAAATGGAATTTTAGGTTTTTAGTTTTAAACTGCAAGACTTCTCCCCACCACGAGCAGGCAAAATGGACCAGGGCCAGACCTGTCAACTGATAAGACACAATTAACATAAGTAGGCACCTTGCAAACAGTTGGGGCAGAGTTGATTGAGGGTATGGGTCAAGGAAAACTTGACGGCTATGCATAAGCCCAGCATGCATTACGTCCTCTTTCATTTAATTGTCTTGCTGCCCTTTTGTGCTCATTATGGAGAGCGCAGCCACACAACAGCATGGCATGTACTACGATTTGCACTGGAGGCTCTTTTCATAGCATTTCATTTAGCACCACTCCAACAATGTTTTAACCTGGCTTCTTCATTAAGAGGTCTGCACTGGAGCTTATTAGGATGGCTGCTTTGACCTCAACAGCACCAGTTACTGTTTGCACCACCATTACCTCAAAGACATCGTGGAGATTCAGTTCTCAGAAGATTCAGTCAGTCAGGGAGAAACACATGATGAGGAGGCAAGGAGAAACCAGTGTATTGGAGGCAACAGAGAAGCTGTTACAGGAGCTGCATCCACAGCTGCTCTTCAGCAACAACAACATCTATTTTCATAGCACCTTTAACATAAAAAAAGTCCCACAGTGCTTCACAGCAGCATTTGCAAACAAAACATGGCACTAAGTTAACAAAGGAGGTGTAAATTCAGTTGATAAAAACCCTGGCTAATAAGGAGGTATAAAAGAGGAAAGTGAGATGGAGAGGTGTAGGTAGGGAATTCCACCACTTGTAGTACTGGCAGCTGTTGGCATGGCCATGAATAGTGGTGTTTTTAAAATCAGGGATGTTCAATGAGTGCAGGTATTTCAGAGGATAGTGGTCTGGAGGGGAGTGCATAGAGGGAGTGGTGAGGCCATGAAGAGATTTGAAAATATGCACACAAAATTTAGCATCAAGGTGTTGATTGACTGCGAACCAATGTAAATCAGCAGGAGTGATAAGGAAATGGGTTTGGTGCAGATTAAGGCATGGACAGCAATGACTTGGATGACCTCAGGTTATGGTGGATACTATGTGAGCAAATGGTACCAAGAAATATAAAACATTAGAGCTTATTTCTACACTTATTTTAAGATGTTTTAACTGTAGAAAAATTGTCAAAGTAGCTTGTCTTTTAATAAGGTGGAATCATGATGTGCATGAACTTTCAGAAGATATTTGAGAAATCATCACACGTGATAATGCTGTCACTTTAAGAGGTTATTTTGTCCTGTTTTCTTTTAAGACAGGTTGCAAGGCAGAGGTGCTGAACTGGCTACTTGAAGATGATTTAAGTAGAAGTCTTCAGGTTTATTTTTAAGCTGGAACAATGGAAGCAGTCTGAATGGGTGTGGTCAGCTCTCATAGATCCAGATTTCTGCGTTTTGGTGTTTTCGGTAACAGCATAAGCGGTTTGGGGTCTCAAAAGAGTTGGAAGCTTTAGTGAATACCTCTTGGCTGCTACACTCTCTTAATTTTTTCTTGATGTTTCCTCCTGGATTGGAGAACTGCATGTAAGAATCTGTGTCTGAATTTGCCTTTTTGCCAAGGGGTGTATTTACGGGATATTACTATATTGGAACAGTTAATTAGTAAAGGTACGGTATCTATTATGCGGTTAACTTTTCCAATAATTAAGTTATTCTAAATTCTTCTTTTTTTGATTGTATTTTAACTGCAGTGTTTAGAAAAGTTGTGTTTTGCTTAATGTTGAGTGGTTTGATCAGTCGCCCTGAATATGGCACTTCACACCTACCTTTAAAATAGGAAAAAGTTATGGTCTAGGCTACCTTCTTAAAGTATTTTGAAGAGTTCTGGTCTGGTCTCTAACACACATCATGATAGGCTTGTGCACAACGCTACGACTCCTGAAATAAAACGGTTTGTAGCAAAATGGATATGCAAGTGGCAGGAAGGAGGGACAGAAACCACAGTGATGCTTAATCTAATTTTTGGATTGCACCAAGGTTTATCATGAAGTTATCCAGAGTTTAGAATTTGGACCCTTGTTCATCTTGTGATATGCCTTGACCTTGGGAGTATATGGCACACTTTTAAACCTTGCCTCAACTGTTTTCTTGGGAAAACCATTCCACAAAGATACATTACTCACTGGGAGAAAAAAAACTCCTTACATAATTTCACTTTTAAACAGCATCGCCTAGTTTCTCCCACCAGAGGAAACATCCTTGCAGCAATCTACCTTGTTGAGTCTCCACAGAGATGTATGTGTTTGAATAAGATTATTGTAGTTCAAAGTGATTCATTTTGATAGGAAGAATATGGAGAGACAACATAAAATAAAGGCTACAATTCGAAAGGGAGTGCAAGAACAGCATGGCCTGGGTGTCGATGTGAATGAATCATTGAAGGTGACACCAGAGGTCAACAGCATGGTTAATAACGGACACAGCATCTCTGGCCTTGTTAACAGGAGTACAGAGTATAAATAGCAAGCAAGTTACATTAAATTTATAACAAACATTATATTGTTTATAGAAAAGGATGTGGTAACAAGACAGCCACAGAACAGTAGTCAGAATGAGCCCAGTCAATATTAGCGTTCCCTCTAATTTTACTACTAGCTACTTGGACGTCTCAGGCCCATGTGTAGTAGGAACGTCTGGAACCGAAAGTCAACGCTACACCCAATTGACGTGCGGCTTAGAAGGAACATTGGTGAACATTGATTTAAGAAACGGAAATGATGGTTAACAAACCTGTTGGACTTGTTCGAAGATCTAACCAGCCAATGGGAACAGTGGATGGGGCACATTTAGAGTTTCAGAAAGCTTTTGACAAGGCTCCAATTAAGAGTTTAGTAAATAAAATCAGGGCACGTGTGGTTGGGTCTGGGGTTGGGAAGGGACTTTACTGGCATGGATTACAAACTGGTTATTGGACAGAAAACACAATGTCAGAAAAATGGAAGGGTTCTGAAGAAGCGTTACTGGACCTGAAATGTTAACTGTCCATTTCTCTCCACAGATGCTGCCAGACCTGCTGAGCTTTTCCAACAATTTCTGCTTTTGTTTCTGATTTCCAGCATCCACAGATCATTTGGGTTTTAATTTAGGAATAAATGGGCCATTTTGAGGTATGCAGGTTGAGACTCATGAAGTAGCACAAGGATTAATGCTTGGACCAAGCTATACACAATGTGTATCAATGATCTAGATGTGAGGATTAAAGGTATAATTTCCAAGTTTGCTGATAGTGTGAATCTAGGTGGAAGTGAAGGTGCAAGGAAGATGGAAACATGCTTCAAGGGCATTTGAATTGATTGGGCAAGAATTTGGCAGGTAGTCCACAATGTGGAGAAATGTGACCTTATACATCTTGAAAGGAAAATGGAAATAAGTTATATGTCATAAATAGTGACAGGGTAGAATGTGTTGAATTTCAAAGGGACTTGGGTGCCCTTGTTCATGTGAAAGCTAACATGTGTGTATAGCAAGCAATTAGAAATACAAAGGGTATGCTGTCCTTCAGTACAAGAGAATTTGTATACAATAATAGAGATAGCTTGCTGTAGTTGTATTGGTGAGATTGTACCTGGGGTATTGTGTGCCGTTTTGGTCTCCTTATCTACAGAAAGAGATGTGGGGTTGCAACATTGACCCACTTGGATCCTTAACCATTTTAAATGGCTGCACATCATCTGTGTGGTGGCAGTTGAATCTATTCCAAGTCTGTCACTTGGGAAAGTTCTCCAGATATCAGCTAAATGGAAAGATTAAGATACATTAACGTAGTCCTGAAGGCCTCCAAAAGTAAGTTAAATATGGCCTTCGGCAAGTAAAACCATTTGAGATTGATACCGCTGGCCTAAGCTTTCCACTATTTGCTAATTTAAGGATGGAAAAAGACTTAATTATCAACCAGAGAACTTTTTCTTCGCAAAAAAACGCAACACCAAATTCACAAAAATGAATGACCAGATGTAAGTAGCCTGGGATAAACTTCAATAAAGTGCCTTAGGTTGTTGCGCATAGCAAACCTCTGCGGATTTTCTCATAGAATTGGAGGAAACTGTTTAAAAGAAGATTGATTTTCAATGTCAGTGTATTTAAAGAAATCCTCACTGAATCCCCTTCACTGAGTATTTCTACCTAACCCCATCCTAAACACACACCCACACTCCATACTCATCTCAGTGGCTACGTGGAGCACCAAAATAATTACTAGAGGTGTTGTCATAGCAATAATGTGTGGTAGCAGCGTCAACCATATAGTCTGCAGCTCATCCACTGTGTGATGTCCTCATGGATCTGTGTCTGAAATGCTGAACTGCTATAGTAATTAGGCTTTCTTCAAAAAATGAGCAGGGTTACTTTGCACCTCATTGAAATGGAGCAAAAAAATGTCCTGGAAGTGAAAAAAACAGTTAGCAACAGTGTCAACCATAAAGGACCTATTCCTGCTTAGTGCCATTGGAAAGAAGTTCACAGTTCAGTGCTATGGGTGATGAGAACCGACTGTAACCATTCACATGAGCAATGAGAATGGATCCGGCCAAAGGTTAAAACAGACGCAACTATATGCTGCAATAGTATTGTGTCAATCTATGAAATCCCCCTTGCTTTCGGGGATGTTTGGGGCCTATTTTACAGGCTGCAGGGTGAGAATTATCTTAGTTAAACTGAGCGGTGAGGGTCTGGTGATGTACCTCAGTCCACAATGCCATTTTTAACACAGAGCCCAATGACCAGTATCCAATGCCAGGGCCTTGCCTAGATAATAAATAATGGGCTGAATGGCCACCTTCGACAACGTCATGATTCTGGGACTCTTGCCAGGATTGTCAGATGTCAAGAAAAGGCAGGCGTAGTGAGAGGCCAAAATGGTATGTTTGTTCTTTTGTTTTAAAGAAAGGCCTCTGTTGACCAGGAAGACCAGAATTCATCTGCCCAGACTCTGCAACGAAACACAGGGTCTCGCCAACTCAGAATCTCTTGGTACCTCTCCAATGCCTCAGGCCTAGCTATCATGGGCACCAGTGGCAGTTTCCTGCCATGCTCATTTACTCCTGCATGCCGAGGGTATTGTGGTTATTATTATCCTGCCAATGGCCATTCAATTATCCACAAGAACAATGGGGAGCTACTTCATCTCAAAAGTGAATTTGAGTGTGGGATGGAGTGTAATGAAATCCTAACATGATTCAAATATGGAGAATGTATTATCTTGCTACTCGAATTACGCAGGGGGTTAGGATTAAAAGCGTTTCTCATGGAAGCTGATGAAAATGTTAGTGAGGGCTGGATTGAAGGGATCCCAATGGCTACAGCACTGATTTGGATATACACGGTGTAATTAAAACTGAACTCGAATGTGTGAATTGTTAAGTTCAGAAGACACAAGAGGAGGCATCCTGAGGATGTAAAGAGGCATCTGTGATTACAGAAAGGGCTTTGTGCACCGATAATGTTACCCACCATTTGCTCCGACTTATGGTCGATGTGTTGCAAATTTGCATAAACCATCCCGAGTAAATGGATGCGCCACTTTCTGAGAGAAACTGGACCGTGGAACACTGGCCATAAGTTGACTCGGACAATACCATTTCAACTAATCATCAACCCGCACAATATAATGATGTACAGCAAAATACTGCAGATGCTGGAAATCTGAATCAGACATTGAGAATGGCCAAAGAAATTCAGCAAGTCTCACAACATCTGCTTTCCAGCCTGATGTGACTATTCTTCAGAAATGATATCCTTGAATTTCTCATGCTCCTTTTTTTACAATTTGCTCCCCAATACCCTTTGAAAAATGCATTTGATTTTACCTTAAAACTGAGTCTTGCACGATTCCCTCTCCTCATCGCTTGTTATTTGCCTGTTCTTCCTTCAAAGTATTGCTGCTTTGTCTTTTGGAATTTTTTGACCTCCTTATTCAGGCAATACGAATTTTCTCATTCTATATTTGTCTTCTTACTTGTTCTGAGTCTCAAAGGGATACATTTACTTTCCACACTACTTGACATGGCTGTTGAAACATTAGAATTTTCTCTTATTCTCCAGCTCCACCTCCCACATCGTTGTCCCCAGGGTTCTTACAGATTGAAAGTTTGCTCATCTGAAACACTGTATAAACACATTGTTATTTTTGGCTTTGACCCTAATTACTATCTAAAACTGAACTATAAAACGATCACTGAAGCCAACAACTGACCTACTTCTGCATTGCAATCAGTTTCAGCATAAAATATTCCAGAATAAAATATTAAAACTGATACAGCATTGCATGAGATCACTGTTTTACCAGTTGTACTCAGTCAGTCACTGATTACCGCTTTCTGCTTTCACCACTTCTCGCTAATTTGCCCATATCACATTATAATCACATGTAATATATCCTCGTTGCCCAAGGGCTACTGTGCTGCAATGGTAATGTCTCCACCTCTGAGTCAGGAGGCCCAGGGTGAAGTCCTGCCTGCTCCAGAGGTGTGCAATAACATCGCTGAACAGATTGATTAAAAACATCTATCCAACTTGCTCAAAGTGTATGTTATCAGGTTATATGAGGTGAGAACCTGCTACCAGCTCTAGATTTTTATTATTGCTTTTGTCACTAACAATTTTGACTGTCAGTTCGGTCGTCATTCAGGCTCTTATCTCCAAATCAGAAATTTGTAGGTTCAAGTCCAACTTCAGAGACTTGATTTTCATAAAATTGTTTCCTGGAATGTGTGGCTAAGCCAGCAATTATTACCCAATGTTAATTGTCCAAAGAGCAATTAAGAGTCAACCACATTGCTGTGGGTCTGGAGTATTATGTAGCCCGGACCAGGTAAGAAAAGCAGCTTTCCTTCCCTAAAGGACATTAGTGAAGGAGATGGGTTTTTAAACAACTCAGACTGCTTTTCAATACAGATTTTTGTTAAATTCAAATTTCATCACCTCTTGGGATGGGATTCAAAGTGATATCCCTAGAACATTAGCCTGTGGTTCTGGATTATTTATCCAGTGACATTAGCACGACACTACCAGCTCCTCTCTATGTGTAAGGATGTAATAGCAGAGCATTTAGAAATAATATGTTCAAGCAGGGTCAGCATATATTCATGAAGGGGAAATCATGCCTGAAAAATTTACTAGAATTCTTTGATGAAGTAACAAGCATCATCGATAAAGTGGAAGCATAGAATCTTACAGTCGAGAAGAAGCCCTTTTGCCCGTCAAGTCTGTACCTCCAAAAACAAACTATGACTTAAGGTAATCCCAAATTCCTGCACTTAGCACATAGACTTCAAGGGCTCATCCAGGTACTTTGTAAAGATTGGGAGGTTTCTTGTCCCAACTATCCACCTGGGCAGTGCATTCCAGCCTCTCACTCCCTTCTGGGTGAAAACATTTTTCCTCAAATTCCCTCTAAACCTTCTGCCTTTCACTTTACAATCATGCTCTCTCGTTATTTACAGTGGATGCAAAACGTTTTGATTTTCACTGGATGTTTGATAAGGTACCAACATTATGCTAGTTAATAAGATGGCGTTGGGCATGTATATTAACAAGGATAGAGGATTGGCTGACTCACAGAAGACAGAGTTGGGATAAGGCGGGTATCGTAAGGATGGCAACCTGTAATTTAGTGGAATGCCACAGAGATCAGTATTGGGTCCACAATTATTTGAATGAAGAAAGTGAATGTGCTATGGCCAAGTTTGTGAATCACACAAAAATAAGCGGGAAGGTAAATGGTGATGATGACACAAAGGATCCGTAGAGGGATATAGATAGGACAAGTGAATAGGCAAAAACTTGGCAGATGGAATATAATGGGGGGGAAGTGAGGTTATGCATTTTTTCAGGAAGAATAGAGGAGTGCATATTATTGAAATGGAGAAAGGCTGCAGAAAGCTATAGAACAGAGGGATTTGGAAGCTCACTTGCATAAATCAGACAAAGCTAGCATCCAAGTTCAATGAATAATAGGGAAGGCAAATGAAATGTTGGCTTTTATTTCAAAGAGAATGGAGTCTACGAGTAGGGGTGCAATGCTAAAACTATATGAGGCACTAGTGAGATTAAAGCTGGAATACTTTGAATGTTTTGGCTTCCTCGTCAAAGGAAAGATATGCTGGCATCAGAAGCAGTCCAGAGAAGGTTTGTTTAACTGATACCAGGTATGGAGGAACTGTCTTATGAGGAGAGGTTGAGGAGATTAGGCCAGTACTCGTTGGAATGTAGCAAAATGACTGGCGACCTTATTGAAATATATCAGATTCTTAGGGGACTTGATGGGGTAGATGCGGAAAAGTTGTTTCCCCTTGTAGGAGAGTCTGGCACCAGAAGGCATAATCTCAGAATAAGTGATCACACACTTAAGGCAGCGATGAGGAAGAATTTCTTCCCTCTGAGGGTGGTGAATCTGTTGAATTCTGTACCACAGAAGGTTGTTGATGCTGGGTCATTAAGTATATTCAAGGCTGAGATAGACCCGTTTTTAATCAGTAAGGAAATCAAGGATTATGAGGAAAAGGTAGGAAAATGGAGGAGAGGATTATCAGATCAGGCATGATGTCATTGAATGGTGGAGCAGACTCAACGGGCTGAATGACTTAGTTCTACTCCTCCATGTTACTGTCTTATCGGGACATGGGTTGCTTCAGTATCTACGGAATTGCGAAGAGCTTTATGCAATCATTAGTGAGCATGCCCATTTCGGAGAAAGTTATTGATAAAACAACTGCAAATGGTTAGACCTAGGACATCAGTGTCCCCTGCTGAGATGTGCTGAGAATTAGATGACTGACCTCCAACAGCCATTTCATCTTCCCTTGTTTTAGGTAAGTCTCCAACCATAATAGAGTTTTCCACCTGATTGCCATTGAGTTTATATTCACAAGGGCTTCCTGATGTTACACTCAGTCATATGCTGCCTTGGTATCATGGACAGTGACTCTCAGTTCATTCATATTGGGTATAATATTTAGACTGACATTCAAGTGCAGTACGCCAATGTTGGTGCTGCCAAATTTGCGCTCAACCAAGGCCCCATCTGTTCTCTCTGGTGGGTGTCGAAGATCCCATGGCATCACTTGGATAAAGAACAGGAAGATTCTCCTTCATGCCTCGTCCAGTTCTTATCCTTCAACCAAAATTACTCTAAAGGTAACTTGTAGCAGCTTAACCTGAGGGACCATACTTCAGGCAAAGACAGAGTTTGAGAAAGAGAGTCTTCATGGTAATCTGGTGAGGGAATTTAACCCATTCCGTTGGCAACACGTTGCATCGCAAACCAGCCATCCAGCCAACTGAACTAATCTGATCGCTGTCATGTTGCTATGAGATACTCAACTGCATGGCAATTGGTTGTCCAAAATTACACCAGTAGTTAGACTCCAAAAAGTATCGAATTGTCTATAAAGCACTTTGGATCATCCTGAGGTTCTAAGTAACTATATAAATGCAACTGATTTCTCTCTTCTTCTCTGTAACATTAATGAGAAATGCTTTGCACTGCTGTCATGCCCCATTTTATTTCACCGCCTACAAATAACAAAACTCGTAGGACTGAGGGCAGGATGCCCGCACCCCAGCCTAAATTTCTGCTTGCTCATCTCATTCCACTATAATTCCTGGGGAAGTACCCCTTTTCGTTGGTTGGAGGTGGGATGTCAGTCCACTGACAGGAGGAAGTTCAACCTCAAAGAGGTGGCCAACTGGAGGTCAGCAGTTCTGCCCAGCAGCAGGCGTAGGGGGCACTGCAAGTAGACCTGGGAGGTGACATTAAGCAATGAACCCTGGACGTTCAGCTACGTCCAGGGTTTGACTGTTGCCAGGCTGACAGGGCACGAGTCGGTAGAGGCCATGTTGGGCAAAGCATGGTGGGAGGATGGACATGAGGGGAGGCGAGGATAACCGTGGGGTAGAACCTCCAATGGGCAATAGGCATGTGGCAAGAGACACCCATCTACCTCCACACCCACCTCCTTCTTCACTGGTCAGCAGGAACAGGTATGTGGTATTCTGGAGTAAAGGTATGAGCCCGATTCCATTTGAGAATGCCTGGGGTGAAGCCTGCCAAACTTGAGTGCCAGCCTTTGTTTACTCAGAGAAGCGGTGGCATAGTGGCCTTAGTTAGGCTAGTGATGGTCAGCCCACCCGACACTTACACACACCCCCAGCTTCATACAACTGTAGTCAGGATAAGAGTAGTAGGAAGGGGGCATCAATGGGCACTCTGTCGATGGTACAACACCTTAATTTAAGGTGATATCTGCCTGTTTTCATGCTTGCAGGTGAAAATTAGGTTTCAGTCCCTAGTTTGTTGGAATGTACATCTTTGCAGTTCTTGTCTTTATGCATCTATTGGTTACAGCCATGTTTCTGTTAACACCAGTACCCTCATTAGCAGGCTCACTTTGATGTGGAGGATTGAAACAACCACTCTATCTGTTCGCTGAGCATAAGGGTAATGTCCTAATTTGGGATCACTAATTCTTAACTTACTGAAATGGCTCATCTGAAACTAAAGAAGAGTGGGTTTTATTTTCACTGGTTTCACTTTGCTGCACACTGCCAAGAGAACAGAATGTTGCTAACTTTGAACGATTAATACTCAATTGAAGAGCTGAGCATATGCTGAGTGGGTAAATTGGCACCTTACCACAATAAATGGTGGATGGTTGATCAATGTAACTGTGCACTTCAATGTTTCTGTCCAAATAGAGATAGCAGGGAAAGCGAGATCATGGACATCTTTACAGAGAATGTGAAATGAGCCCTGAAATTCCCATGTGGAAAATCATTAGCAAACTACGCTAATCTGCTTAGCAATGATCATAGAATCACAGGCTATTGCTGTAGATTTGGAGGCCATTCACTCATCACATCTGTGCTATCTACTGTAGTCCTCCGCTCCTGTTCTTTCCGTAGATCCCTGCAAAATTTTCCATTTCAATAATATATACCTCTTGAAAATCACTGTTGAAGTTTTTTTTTCTCACTGGCTTTTCAGGCAATGCATTCCAGAATTTAACAGCTCACTGCCTAAACTGTAAACGAATCTCGTGCCACTCTTACGTTGTACCAAAAGCCTAGAACTCAGGAAGGATCAAACTTACCCCAAGGCTGACAATCAATGCAATAACATTCTGCGTCACCCACACAACCTGTACCAAACATCTGAGATGCTGCATAAATTTATCTTCTTTGTGAAAAGACAATGACCCATCATCATTCAGAGGATTGTTGTTTATCCTAAATAAGGGTCTGATCACACCATCCAAATTCAAATAATCAGTTAATTCACTCCAAAAGGTATCAAAATGCCCTGACCAGTGTGATGCCATGTCTCCCATCTTCTGGAATTTACTGTCCTCTGAGGTTAATAGCTTGTAGTTAGAGTAGCACGTTCAACATGAAAAATAATCTGGAAATACTTCTGAGTGTCTCAGTGGATGGAAATGGCAGCATAATGGCAATGATCACTGACAATAACCCACAGACATGAGGTCAACTCCTACCACGTCAGCTCAGAGAGTTTAAACTCAATGAGAATACTTGATTGTCATAAATTCACAGACGTTCTCAAAGGAGGAAATCTGCCACCCCTATCAGGTCTGGCCTAGACGTGACTCCAGGTTCAGACCAATGCAGTTGACAATTAACTGTCCTCTGAAGAGTAGTGGCAAACAACTGTTACTCCAAATTGCTACAGACAGACAAGCATTGTAAATGTACCTGCAAGAGATGGACTGCCGTGGGTGAAGAAGGCTGCTCACCAGCCCCCTCTCAAGGACATTAAGGGATCAGCAATAAATCATGACCTTACTGCAATGTCCAAAAAAAGTCTAAGAGTGAGGTGGAACGTACAGTGAAGAGGTGAGATTTAAAGAGGTCCTTAAAGGAGGAGGGAGGGGAAGAATCTCAGAAACATGGGACAGGACGAATGGTGAGGTTAAGGGAGTTTGAGGTGGTTTAGGCAAAGTGGCATAATGTAGCAGAAGATTACAGTGACACAGAAAGGCAGGAACAGAGATGGGTTCGAACACAAAACTGAAATTGTTAAATCTGCAGTGTTGGAAAACAGGAAGCCAACATCATCAGCAAAGAGAAGTGTTTAGTTAACAAAAACAGAAGTTGCTGGAAAAGCTCAGCAGCTCTGGCAGCATCTGTGAAGAGGATCTGAGAAAGTTCTGAGGAAGGGTCACCGGACCCAAAACGTTAAATCTGATTTCCCTTTGCAGATGCTGCCAGACCTACTGAGCTTTTCCAGCAACTTCTGTTTTCATTTCTGATTTAGAGCATCCGCAGTTCTTTCAGCTTTTATTTAGTGTTTAGTTTAGCGGGATTTGGAGTGGGATAGGACGGCAGTAATTGGATTTGCAGTGAGCTGACATTTATGGAGGGTGAAAAATGAATATTAACCAGTCAGGATTTGGAATCTAGAGATGGCAAAATACATAAAACAGATTGGGCAGAAGATAGAGATAACAAGGTGTAGAGCTGGATGAACACAGCAGACCAAGCAGCATCAGAGCAGCAGGGAAGCTGACGTTTCGGGTCTGGGTTTGCTGGGCTGAGTGACTGAGCCGCATTTTGAAGGTGGAAGTTGGCAATCTGTGTGACAAATATGTTCACGGCTTACATTGGGCTGAACCAGCCTGCACATCCCTGGGGCAATGTAGCACGGCCAATCCACCTAACCTGCCCATC
>NC_063337.1:16009613-16030059 GCF_021869965.1 Rhincodon typus
CTGCCCATCCCTGGGGCAATGTAGCACGGCCAATCCACCTAACCTGCACATCCCTGGGGCAATTTCTCATGGCCAATCCACCTAACCTGCACATCTTTGGACTGTGGGAGGAAACCAGCTCACCTGGTGGAAACCCACACAAGGAGAATGTGCAAACTCCACACAGACAGTCACCTCAGGCTGGGAGTGAGCCCAGTCCCTGATGCTGTGAGGCAGCAGTGCTAACCACTGAGCCACCGTGAAGTATAAGAAGGGATTTGATAGACATTTTCAAAATCATGCTCAGGGTGATTAGGAAGAAACTGTTTCCACTGTTAAATAGACCAAGAACCAGAAAGCACAATTTTAAAGTATTTGCAAAGGAACAAATGCAAGGTGAGAAGGAAACTGTTTCATTCAGAAGCAAGGTAAGATACTCCAGCCAGAGCTCCTCTGCTCATGAGTTCCTTTCCCTTTTTTCTTTTTTTTTATTCTCTTTCCCTCTCCCCTTTGCAGTATTTACACCCCCCAACCCCTTAACTATTTTTAACTTCAACTATTTAACTCTAACTTGAAGAAAGAAGTCGTTTCTGATGATCGGGTGGGAGCTGCACACTGGGGAGGGCTGTGTTGTGCAGTGGCAGCGGAGTAAGCGCAGGCTGGAGGGACGTTGGCGGATTGGATGCGGGTCAGAGCGAGTCCTGGAGGGGCTGAATCCCCAGAGCTGCGGAGGGGCCATGTCTTGGAGCAGCAGAGGAGCCGCGGACCCGACCGACGGTGAGGCCACGTACACGGGGCATCATGGGGCCGAGTCCCGGAGTGATGGGTGGCCAACGGAGCTCTTTGGGGGCAGTCGGCTTCGATGGGTTCCAGGGTGGCGGCGGTGTTTTTGGAGTTGGTGGCTGAGTCGGTCGGTCGGCCTGGAGAGGGGCTCTCATTTTCCACGTGGAGTGAGCCCTCAACAGTGGCATGGCGTGGACTGTGCAGTCTGGAGCTGGACACTCTCGGCAGCACAGTGTGGGCCGGAAATCCTGGAGCGGGACTCTGGCAGTGATATAGCAGCAAGAAAGGAAAGTCGGACTCTCTTTCGGCTATCTTTCTTTATTATATTCTGTGAATGGCGCTTATGTACAAGTGACGGTGCGCACTTTTCACTGCATTTTATTTTGAATGTATGTGACAAATAAAGGATATTCAACATTCAATTCAATATTCAGAAGGTAGTTAGGGTTTGGAATTTACTGCCTGGAAATGCGACGGAAGCAGGTTCAACTGAAGCATTTCAAGAGGGCAGTGGATGATTTAACTTGAAACAACGTACAGAATTACAGAAAAAGGGCAGGAGCTTGGCATGGTCAAAAGTTTCAGCGTGTCAGTAAAGATACAATGGGTTGAATGGCCTTCTTCTGTACTGTGGGCATAACCTGCAGGCAACTTGCACAAAGTCTCCAAATAATCGTGATACAATTTATCAGAGAATCCAATTTAATGATTTTGATTGAGAACTGAGGCTGTAAGTGGTAATACTACTCGACTAGTAAACCAGAACACAGGTCAATGTTCTGGGGACATACGTTCAAATCACGCCATATTAAATGATGTAACTTGAATTCCCAAAATAAAAATCCAGAATACAGAGCTGGGTTAGAGCAATGTGGTTGACTCTTAACACTCACATCCTACGTGTGAATTAAAAATAAAGATGCATGTTAACCAGGACACTGGGTGAACTCTGATTAAATATTAAATGTGAATTAAAATTCCTCCCAACAAAATCTTAGGTTAAAAACATAAAATGTTTCTACAGAATTTGATTTTAGGGACAATTAAAATAGGCAAATAAATGTTATTACAGCAAAACAATGCCTCCCCCTCATAAAATTTAATCACAAAGCCAACCTGATTCAATCTAAACCAAAATCCCAATTTTTCCCATATTATTTCATATACACCCATTTAATTAAATAGATTAATTTACAAAGCCATTTATTTAAATTCTGGCCTTCAATTTTATTCTTGCAATTTTATTTACATAATTAATGGCTGGTTGGATTTCCTGATTTTCTCAAAGCAAACTCTCTACTGATTTGGCAGGCAGGCAACAAACTACATGTGTTGTTAAGTACAAATGTCAGCAAACCAAATGTATAGTTGATTATTAAATGTGTTAGCTTATTGGATAAGCCTCTGTTCTTTTCCTTCAGAATGAATGTGATAGGGAACTGCAAATGCTCCTATTAAGGAATTACAAGCAGTGCTGATTCCTCATTCATTTCCATGGTGATTGCTTAATTGTATAACTTGGTTACTTGCACAAAAGTTCTTCTTGCAGCATTATACCATCAGAAGAGAAGCATTGCAGCTCCCTGGGGTTATTACCAGTAGTCACAAATTAGGCGCAAATGAATTGTAATTAGCTTCCAGGTTACTGACTGACACATTGAAAACAAGCTCTGAGTGCTACTTCACAATAGATTTCAGCAGCCTATCAAATTAAAATAAATCATTCTAATCTTTGAGGGATTATATAGCCCTGCTAGTTACTTCTCTTCTGATTTATCTTACGCCTTCTTGTGAAGGTTAGGATTCTTGTGGGGCACTGGTAGTATCCCTACCTCTGGGCAAGCAGATGCAGGGTTTAAATCCAAACTGCACCTGGAGGTCAAGCAGCATCATAGGAACAGAGAGGCTGACGTTTCGGGCCTAGACCCTTCATCAGAAAAGGGGGAGGGGAAGGGGGTTCTGAAATAAATAGGGAGAGAGTGGGAGGCGGATAGAAGATGGATAGAGGAGAGGATAGGTGGAGAGGAAACAAACAGGTTGAAGAGGCAGGGATGGGGCCAGTAAAGGTGAGTGTAGGTGGGGAGTTAGGGAGGAGATAGGTCAGTCCAGGGAGGACAGACAGGTCAAGGGGGCGGGATGAGGTTAGTCGGTAGGAGATGGAGGTGCGGCTTGAGGTGGGAGGAGGGGATAGGTGGGAGGAAGAACAGGTTAGGGAGGCAGGGACGAGCTGGACTGGTTTTGGGATGCGGTAGGGGGAGGGGAGATTTTGAAGCTTGTGAAATCCATATTGATACCATTGGGCTGCAGGGTTCCCAAGCGGAATATGAGTTGCTGTTCCTGCAACCTTTGGGTGGCATCGTTGTGGCACTGCAGGAGGCCCAGGATGGACATGTCGTCTGAGGAATGGGAGGGGGAGTTGAAATGGTTCGCAACTGGGAGGTGCAGTTGTCTATTGCGAACCGAGCGTAGGTGTTCTGCAAAGCGGTCCCCGAGCCTCCGCTTGGTTTCCCCGATGTAGAGGTAGCCACACCGGGTACAGTGGATGCAGTATACCACATTGGCAGATGTGTAGGTGAACATCTGCTTGATGTGGAAAGTCTTCTTGGGGCGTGGGATGGGGGTGAGGGAGGAGGTATGGGGACAGTTGTAGCACTTCCTGCGGTTGCAGGGAAAAGTGCTGGGTGTGGTGGAGCTGGAGGGGAGTGTGGAGCGGACAAGGGAGTCACGGAGAGAGTGGTCCCTCCGGAAAGCAGATAAGGGTGGGGAGGGAAAGATGTCTTTGGTGGTGGGGTCGGATTGCAGATGGCGGAAGTGTCGGAGGATGATGCGTTGGATCCGGAGGTTGGTGGGGTGGTACGTGAGGACGAGGGGGATTCTTTTTTGGTTCTTATTGCGTGGACAGGGTGTGAGGGATGAGTTGCGGGAGATGTGGGAGACACGGTTGAGGGTGTTCTCGACCACTGAGGGGGGGAAGTAACGGTCCTTGAAAAACGAGGACAACTGAGATGTACGGGAGTGGAATGCCTCATCCTGGGAGCAGATGCGGCGGAGGTGAAGGAATTGGGAATAGGGGATAGCATTTTTGCAGGAAGGTGGGTGGGAGGAGGAGTATTCTCGGTAGCTGTGGGAGTCGGTGGGCTTGAAATGAATATCGGTTTCTAGGTGGTTGCCCAATATGGAGACAGAGAGGTCCAGGAAGGGGAGAGAGGTGTTAGAGATTCCGCCATCTGCAATCCGCAGCCCAATGGTATCAATGTGGATTTCACAAGCTTCAAAATCTCCCCTCCCCCACCGCATCCCAAAACCAGTCCAGCTCGTCCCTGCCTCCCTAACCTGTTCTTCCTCCCACCTATCCCCTCCTCCCACCTCAAGCCGCACCTCCATCTCCTACGAACTAACCTCATCCCGCCCCCTTGACCTATCTCCTCCCTAACTCCCCACCTACACTCACCTTTACTGGCCCCATCCCCGCCTCTTCGACCTGTTTGTTTCCTCTCCACCTATCCTCTCCTCTATCCATCTTCTATGCGCCTCCCACTCTCTCCCTATTTATTTCAGAACCCCCTTCCCCTCCCCCTTTTCTGATGAAGGGTCTAGGCCCGAAACGTCAGCCTCTCTGCTCCTATGATGCTGCTTGGCCTGCTGTGTTCATCCAGCCCTGCACCTTGTTGTCTCGGATTCTCCAGCATCTGCAGTTCCTACTAACTCTGCACCTGGAGGTGTGTCTAAACATAACCTCGAAGTCAGGAATCACACGACACCAGGTTATAGTCCAACAGGTTTATTATAAAACACACACTTTCAGAGCCTTAGTCCTAACACCTGACGAAGTTGCTGCGCTCCGAAAGCTTGTAATTTCAAATAAATCTGTTGGGCTATAACCTGGTGCCATGTGATTTCTGACCTTGTCCACCCCAGTCCAACACTGGCACCGCCACACCATAAATATAAATGTCTAAGCAGGCTGAGTAAAATAATTACACTCCAGCTGCCAGACTGGAGAGGCCTCATCACCGGAACTTTCCAACAAGCACATTGCTTGGCTGATAGTGAGAAGGGTACGACCAGTGAGATCCTTTATGTATGCCCAGTTGGTCTGTTCCACCACACGCTGCCCTCGAAGCAGCTGCAGGGGGATTTGAGACTGTCACACATCTCCTGCTGGAATGTGCCTTTGCAAAGGAAGCCTGGAGAAAGACGCAGTGGTTTTTGTCGAGGTTCATCCCGAGCTGCTCTGTGACGTGGGACTCTGTGCTCGACGGTCTGTTCCCTGGGATGCACACCGAGACAAACATCAGCTGTGCCTGGAGGACCATCAACTCAGTGAAAGACACTCTTTGGTCTGCCTGAAACTTGTTGGTATTCCAAAGCAAGGAGTTGACTCCGACCAAGTGTTGCAGACTGGCACATTCCAAGATCCAGAGCCGAGTGACACACTAAAGCTTGTAGCAGAAGGAACTACCACTGTCTCAGGTCTTTCTGCTGAAGGTAAGTGAGGGTCCATTCAGTTACAGACCTTCCTACTGCCTCAAATATATGTAAGTATTAGTATTATATATATGAGAGAGAATTTTGGTTTTTGGATAGAGTCAAAGTCCAATGGTCTGTTTGTTTATTTGATATGCAAATGTAAAAAAGGGAACTGTATTTGTGACAATGTACATATACAAAGTGACTTTTATGAAAAAAGTATATTTACAAAAAAAAATGCCTCCTAGTTTAGTAATCCAGAACCTTAGTAAAAGTTTTAGCAGACTGTATTCAAACCCCACTAAGCAGAAGGCCTGGTTTCCATCTGTTGTGGAGTTGTGTTGTACCATGTCCGGTTAGACAGGCTGATTTAAAAATATCTTCCCTTCAATATTCAAGAACCAAGTTCTCTGCATCTTCATTCCTCAGGCTTGCAATATCCCCCCCACCCCTATGCTGGTTTTCTCAGGGATGTCAGACTGCCTATGTTTCCCCAGTTCTATTTGTGGCTCAAACAAGAAGATTTTTTTTACATGAGGGAAATGGAAGGTGCAATTAATGAGGGAAAGGCTTTCTAATTCAGGGATTCCATAGGAAAATACCTCATTATCCATGAGTTTTCCCAGGCAGAAAACAGAGGTTCTGATTTTTTTTTGGGGGGGTTGCATCTGGTAACCTCTAGCCCATAGAGGTACCAGAAACACATACAATGACATATTGGTACAGGTGTTGTGGAATTTTCAACTCCTGGATTGTTGACGATTCTGGTACTATTAAGTATCTGAGTTCAACCAGCGTTTATTGAAATGCAGCCTGAGGCCCAAAACTGAATAAGCCTTGGGCTTTCCTATTCTACAGCAGGGACCAGTCTCAGTGATCAGCATAATTCATTATGTAAATGTATTTCTTCTCTCCAAGGTTTAAATTCAGCTCAGGCTGATGACATGCAATTTCCGCCTGACTGCTGACTGTGAAAAGTTTTCTAAAATGTTGTTCTTTGAGATGTGAGCGAATCCCTAACTACCTTTGTGAATGTGGTGATGAGCTCCCATCGTGAACCACTGCGGTCCCCCTGGCATTAGTACCACCTACAATGCCATTGGGAAGGGAGTGTAATTTTGAGTTGAATTTCTGTGTAAATTTGCTGCCACCATCTTCTTTCCTCAGTTTGCTTGATGTAGCGTAGTAGATGGAAACCAAATTGGTATTCCATTAAGAAGGGTCATATCTTAAATAAGGTACAGTTTATTGCATGATAGCGACTACACGTTTTATTAATATTGTTACAGAGGCTATGTGGGGGACCTGCAATGGTACGTCTTATTCTTTCATGATCCCAAGTCCATACGGTATCATCACACTGGGTGGAGCTTAAGGCACCCCTCAGCATTAACCCTTTCAGACCCTTACACACTTAGACAACACCCATATCCTGGACATGGGTGTTCAGCCTAGAAGTCAACAACTGAACAATCATGCTGTAATTTTAATCATAGAATCCACAGCCAGGTTGTGGTGGAAAAAAAATCACAATGAGTGCTAATCTGAAGCAAGATCTGGCACATGGGGCTCTTGCCATTTGAGGTGCATTTTAACGAATTGGACTTAACTGTACAGGGTATTATCAAGGCATTCACAGATGATACGAGCATTGGTAGGGT
This sequence comes from Rhincodon typus, assembly GCF_021869965.1. Taxonomy (NCBI): domain Eukaryota; kingdom Metazoa; phylum Chordata; class Chondrichthyes; order Orectolobiformes; family Rhincodontidae; genus Rhincodon; species Rhincodon typus. Next base: position 16,016,507 of record NC_063337.1, read on the forward strand.
AGTAATTAGTGATGAGAATAAACTGCAGATACAAATCAACAGACAGGTCTGGGGACAAATAGATTCACACTGATTAAGTACATGATGATACACTCTGGAAAGGCTAACAAAGCAAGGGATTACACTGTGAATAGTAGGTTCCTGGAAAGTACTGAAGATCAGAAGGTCCTGGGTGTGCCGATGCACAGATCCCTGAAGGTACCAGGGCAGGCACATAAAGTGGTTAAGAAGGCATATGGGAAACTTGCCATTATTAGGGCAGCAAGGTGGCTCGGTGGTTAGCACTGCTGCCTTCCAATGCCAGGGACATGTGTTCAATTTCAACCTTGGTTAACTGTCTTTGTGGAGTTTGCAGACTCTCCAGGGTCTGCATTAGTTTCCTCCCACAGACCAAAGATGTGCAGGTTAGGTAGACAGGCATGTTAAATTGCCCATAGTATCCACGGATGTGCAGGCTAGGTGGGTTCGTCATAGTAAATGCAAGGTTACGGGGATGGGGTGTCTGGGTGGGATACTTTTTGGAGGGTTGATGTGGGCTGAATGGCCTGCTTCAACACTTTAGGATTCTATGATCTATTAGCCAAGGTATAGAATATAAGAGCAAGGAGACTATGCTGGGACTGTATAAAATGCTGGTTAGGCCATTTCTGGCATACTGTGTGTAGGTCTGGTCACCATATTACAGGAGGAATGTGATTGCACTCGAGATGAGTTCAGAGGAGATTTATCAGGATATTGCTGGGCTTGGAGGGTCTGAACAATGAGCAAGGATTCGAAAAGATGCGGTTGTTTTCCTTTGAGCGGTCACGGTTCTGAGGTGACCTGATAGAGATGTATGAGGTGCATAGATAGTGTAGATACGAAGGCATTTATCCATTAGTAGAGAGATCAATAACTGGGGGGGTATAGATTTAAGATAAGAGCTAGAAGGCTAAGAGGAGAATTGAGGAGAAATGTTTTCACAGAGCTGGTGCTGGAGCCAGAAGCTCGATAACATTAAAGCGGTGTCTAGATATTCACTTGCATTGCCATGGCTCCCAGGGTAAAGGACCAAGAGCTGGAAAATAAGATGAGAATAGCTGTTTTGACCAGGGCAACAACAGGCTGAATGACCTTTCTGTGCTGAAAACCTTGATGTGTCTATCTGCGGTAGAGTGAAGTGAGTTTTACTCTGCTTCTGGTTAATGTTCAACTTGACCTGGGAGTGCTTAGTGCTGCCATGAAGTGCCGAGAATGGAAGAAACTCCAGCTTCCATTGCTAGCAACTCTTATCGACAGCACAAAACAACGTTGCAAAGGGTAAAACTGAATACATTAATATCACAGCCAGTTACAAAGTGCCTCACACCACATTAGTCAGTGTTCAAAAAGCATAGATAAGACACAAATTGGTGGATCCTAGCTTCCAGAGTATTACTTCTGATGTACATTGGCTCTCAGTCTGATAACAGCTCAATTTTTAAAAATCTCATCCTGGTTTACAAGTCTGTTTGTGGTTTTGTCCCTCAATCCAGTTGTATGTCTCTGCAACTAACTATGAAGCATTTGTGGTTGGTTGCTGCCACCAATCCTTTCTATACTGGATCTAAAGGCTTGACTGATTAACGATGGGAGAGGATGAACTCCCAGTAAGTCTTAGTGGGAAGAGGCACATGTTTAAACAAGATGTGGTTTATTATTTGGTAGCAAAAGTCACAAATTAGATCCAAATCCTGTGACTGATAGGAGTCAGGGATAATATGTCTGACCCCATAGCGATCTCTTTACCCCAGCAAATACTGTCTGGCATCATTAGATTGGGTTTATTTTATCTATCCGTTTCACAAGATAAGGGCATTGCTGGTGAGGCCATCATTTTATTGCCTGTCCCTAATTGCCCTAAGGGCAGTTCAGAGTCAACCACATTGCTGTGGGTCAGGAGTCACAATGTAGTCCAGCAGTTTCCTTCCCTAAAGGACATTAGTGAACCAGATGGGATTTTCCTGACTATCAACATTGGATTCATGGACATCAATAGACTCTTAATTCCAGATTTTTATTGAATTCAATTTCCACTATCTGCCATATCAGGATTTGAACTGGGTCCCCAGAACATTACCTGGGTCACTGGATAAACAGTCCGGCAATAACACCACTAGGCCATCATCTCCCTTTGAAGGGCACGGGTGGAGCATGATGCAAACTTCACCATTAACCCTTGCAGAACCCCATTACCTCATACAGCAGCTCCTGTTTCCCTGGATTCCTCCAGCCCCAGGTATCACTGAAATCTCTGCACTTCTCCAGATCAGACCTCTTGCGAATTTCCTACTTATCCACTCTACCATTGGTTACTGTGACTTCAGGCTACCTTGAACTCTGAAAATCCTTCCCTAAACATCTGCACCTCTCTTTCCTCCCTTCAGGGTGCTCCTTACAACCCAATTCTTTGCCCAAGCTTTCAGTCTTCTGCCCAACCAGTCTCCTGTGTCACTTAGCGCAAATTTAAACTCGCTGGTGAGTTGACCAGAGGTGTTATATAAATGCAAGTTGTTGGCATTGCTGTCTGAGAAACCTATTCTGAAATACCCTTATAAATCTGTACAGGGGATGGCTCCAACAAATGATGCAAACATGCTGTAATCCTGAATGCTAAATAAATCTGCTCCACAAATCAGATCCACACATCATTCTCATTTATTCAGCAAATACTTTCACTCGGCACTAGATTCATTTCTGTAGGCTTAAGATATGTTGTGTTCCATTTAAACATGATCTTATATTGCTGAATGCTGTTTCTTCTTTGTGACAAGTTCCTGGCAGAGCTAGTTTTAATGGCTATGCTGTACATCGCATTAGTGGGCCCAAACTAAGATGCAGAATATTGATTTGCAGGGACACAGCTGATTAGCTTATTCGACCAGTAGGCCCAAGCTTATTTTCAGAAGGCCTGAGATGAGACTGTTGCCATAGCGTAGTGCTGTAAAATCCCTTTCTATTTGTTACACTACTAACACTTGGGAGAAGTTCAGATTCCTTAGTTTTTCAACCTGTTTCATGTGATACGAAATCTAGTTATAGCATTAAATTGGATCCCCTGATGAAGGAGCAGCGCTTTGGAAACTTGTGATTTCAAATAAACGTGTTGGACTATAACCTGGTGTTGTGTGACTTCTGATCTGGATCAAACTGGACTGGGTGTTATGCGCACTGCTCCGTCTTTGATACTGTGCTTCCAGGTTGGCGTCCCTAGCTACTCTTGTTCCACCTTCCCTTTATTTCACTATTTTTTGGCTCCAGCAATGGCTTTTTTGATGTGCCCCAAACTCATGCCTGTTTGCACTGAGCCATCAATGGGACAGACAACACGTGCTACATCTTGTTAAATACCGGATTGAACCTGCGAGGGTTAACTAAATGGAAAGTGGGCAGATTCTTGCACACGTTTTGTGCTTCAGCCAATCTGTTCCAACTGTACACATTAATTATTTCACACGTTCAAAACGCTGGCTTTTCATCTCCGGTAATCTCTGTTCTATTACCAGGCTTCCTTTTAGCATGGAACATTTTCGCAGATTCATTAGAAGCTATAGGAGATGACAAACACATGTTATGAATTATTGGCTAGATTTAAGTTGGCTCCAATATGATAAGGCATCAAAAACGTTCTCCAAAACTTCAAAGTACACAGGATGCAATTTCTCCCCCCAGGAGGTGGGGTGAAGGTGATAAAATTAGGCAAGTTTTCTCTGATGTGGAGATGCCGGTGTTGGACTGGGGTGGACAAAGTCAGAAGTCACACAACACCAGGTTATAGTCCAATCACAAACTTTCGGAGCACTGTTCCTTCATCAGATGAAGATGTCAGGTCATTTCACCTGACGAAGGAGCAGCGTTCCGAAGGCTTGTGATTTCAAATAAACCTGTTGGACTATAACCTGGTGCCATGTGACTTCTGACTCTGAAGTTTTCTCTGGAGAGATACTCACCTCCCATCTCGCCATCTCAACAACTAAACTCTGAGTTAGAAGGTCCATGGGCAACTATCTCAACCTGCCACCAATTAAGGCCCTTAACTGGTCAATGAACAATCACTTAAGGGCCTTAACTCGCCATGCTGCAAATTATCTGCCTTCCTGTCTGGCGAGAATAGAGGCTGGTTTCCTGACTGGGAAATCAGGGTGACCTGCCCGTCCGGTTGATGGGGGTCCTCCAATTGTCCCAGTCTGGAGGCAATTGGAGGAATGGAGGAGGGGAAAGGGTGTAGCCTTCTTAAAGCTGCAGTCCCACCCTTGTCCCTGGTCTCCCATGCCCCCAAACCCCTCCCCTCACCATGACAACAAACGAACAAAGGAAAGGGTCTTGAACATTGGTCCTCAAGGCCCAGGAGCTGCCAGCACTTGATTGGTTAGGAGCTTCTGATGCCCTGGGATGCCAGTGTCATGGCCTGTGATAGGCTTCGACGCTTGCCCAAGTTCGTGTGCCAGGTCTTAATGAGCTGGCTGGCACACAATTTTCTCAGCAGTATGCGTTGGCATGCTGTTCACAACCTAACACATGTACCACTGCACTTCAAAGTAAAGGAATAACCATGCCCATTGTGCTTAATTTCCAAATGGACTGTCTGATATCAACAATAAAGGGAATGCAATGTACTGAAACAACTTTGGAACACCGTGAATCTATTGATCATTAATATAGAAATTTATACAGGATGGACTGCACGTCATAGTGGATTAGCACACTCCTTTGTTATTCATGAAGAATGGGTTCAAATCTCACCAAAATTTGATGTGATTAAAGTATTTTCTATTTGCCAATATCAGGGTTCTAAATTACTGAATTGCACATCTCAACTCAGCTCCTTTTATCATGGATGGCATCCATTAGGTAGTCAGCGATGTTAAAAGGCTAATATCACGCTGAAAGGCTGTGATGATGGCTGATTTAGGATGCAGACAAATTCATGACTGGAGACAGTACTCACTGTTATTTACCTCAGCATCTCCCCTGACCAAAAAATAATTTCAGGGGAGATCAACAAAAGTTTCCAAGTGGATGTGTAAGCAGAGCATCTGCTTATCTTTCGCTCGAATTATGGTTTGTGATTTGAAGAGCCACAGAGTTTGAATGTTGAGGAAACAGTAAAATTCCTAGTAACGTATGTGACTACAGAATGCTCAATTTGGTGCATTCAATTTTTAAATTTGTTCACAGGTGGGTGTCACTGGCTAGGCCACCATTTATTATCCATTTCCAATTACCCTTAGAAACTGATAGCCAAGCTGCCTTTTAGACCTGCTGCAGGCCATATGGTGTAGGTACATCCACACCTTGCCATGTTTTACCTGTTAGTGCAGTTGAGGGGACAATGTTGGTCATGAGTCCTGCATCATTAGTCATGGGCATAGTCTGCACACAGTCTAGGGCCATGTTCATGGCTAGTCATTAGTTTGCACTGGGCAGGGTCAGGGTCAGCCCGTTCATTGCTGAGGGATGTGCAAGGAGGGTGGGTGTTAGAAGAGGTCACTGCCAAAAGAGGTGGGATAGGTCAAGGCAAGGCTGGGGTGGGGTGGGAACTAGAGGCAGCTCTAAAGGTGGGGACAAGGATAGTGACAGAGTTCATTATGTCCAGGGGTTGCTCATCAATCACAGTCCAGACAGAATGCGCCCTAGCATCCTGGCAACTGCAAAAGAGAAGCAAGCAACCAGATTATGTGAGAAGATGCTGAGGAACTGGAGGTACGGGATTAGTCTTCGGACGAGTGTGTTGAATACAATGGGGAGGAGGACCTTACCCTCTCCTTACCCATGACAGAGCTTGGCTGCATCAGGCACTAGACGCCAGACACAACCAGATTCATGGCTGGTTCCATTTGGTGTGGGTTGGCTGCAGCAGACCATCATGGGTTATAGAGTACAAGTTGGTCATGATGCCACCATTGTGTTTGCATTGTGGGGGTGAACTGCTGCCTCTGTTCATTTTCTTTCTGTTTCCTTTTTGGTGGCTAGAGTGAGAACAGAGTTGTATGCACGGAGGAGAGTCAGCTATGCCAGTTCTGTGGGCAGTGTGGCTTTGCAGCTGCTGTGCCATGAAGTTGTCGGTGAGGTGTACCACCGGATTGCCAACATGTATCTGGGTGTATGGCAGCTTTTAAAGATGGCGCCAACCCGAGGAATGCCAGTCTTATGCAGGATATCCATTGAGTGGTGTGCGGTTCCAGGTGCACATGGTAAGAACTAGAAAAGATGGTCAACATAGTGGTAGGACAGGTAGTTAATGAGGTGAGTTTGGTAAGGTAGAGCATGAAATCTCCACAGGCTTCATGCTGAGAAACCCTCCAAATAACTCGATGCAAATGGCACTTAGCCAAAATATGTAAACCTCAGCCCTATGTTTGTATTTTTTTGATTATTTCATGTGATATTCTTTGGCCTCAGAGAATAAGTACACCATATGTTTAAGGCTGTAAATTGGCAAATGGTGTGAAAACAGTAAATGAAAAATTGCGCAGAAGGACCGATAAACCCTCGATTGATGACAATAATTAGATGAGAAACTGCTTGTAATCCAAACAGGAGTTGAAATTGTTAGGTAGGATCAGCTGGGTGGAAATCCCATGTTATTAGGCACACCAACAAAAGTACTGTTTGTCCAAATAAAGCTGACGATAAAGGTTGGTTTGTCAGTGAGAGACAGGAAGACCTTCTAACGTGTCAAAATAGAAAGGAACAGGACCATCTCTGGAATTTTCACATGGCAACTCAAAGTTGTAATTAATTTCATGACTTTATTGACAATGTGTAGTTGTGGGCAGCATTTTTAGAAATGATTTCAAACCCAGTCAAGTGTGTACAGCGAAGAATAACCAAAATGGTGACAACAGCGACAAGCCACATGGGGATAGATTTGACAGACTGGGACAATTCCCATACACACAGAGGTAGTTGCATAGATTTAATAGACGCTCTGAGAATGAAGGAGGATTTTGAGACAGTGAATAGGAAAGACTATTTCCTTTGGTTGGTGGGTGAGCAGCGGAATGCCATCCACTTAGCTAAGTGCAGAGAGAGCATAGGTATAATTTCTTCACGCAGAGAGCTGTTAAAACTGAGAAAGCTTTGCCACAAAGACTAGTTGGAGGTTGGCACCGTGACATCTTTTAAAGGAAGTTAAATTTCAATAAGAGGTTGCGAAAATCTGGGTCTCAAACTCACACACACACACACACACACCCCCCCAAGTGCTTCATATTAACTGTGATCTGCTGCCATCACTCTCATCATTAAAATAACCCTTCCTCCTACTCCTCACTATTGGTTCTGCATCATCTGACCAGCTGCACAGGTCATTCTCACCCTGTAGCAGCAAATTCCAGTAATGTAGCTTTAGTCACCATTTGCCTTGCATCCCCCAGTGCTTTTTTTCATTCATTCACAGGATGAGGGCATCACTGACCAGGCAGCATTTATTGCCCATCCCTAATTGCCCAGAGGGCAGTTAAGAGTCAACCACATTGCTGTGGGGCTGGAGTCACATGTAGGCCAGACCAGGTAAGGATGGCAGTTTCCTTCCCTAAAGGACGTTAGTTTGCAACATACTGCAACATATCATGATGCCCTAATTTTCTGACTAAAATATTAATGCCTTTCCTTTCTCATTGATTGTTTAGGAGACATAACTCCTATGTTGGGCCACAGTCTGAAAAATTAGAAAAATATGAGCAACAAAGCAAACAATATTAAAGAAGGTTTTATAACCATGAATAACATCCTAAAGATGACTTTTATACATAATCAAAAAACATATTTTCCTCATTGATATTATTCTTGAAGTAACAATATTGTACATTATTAGCTTGTCCACAGTTAGTACACTCATATGAAATTCTTTTCCTTTTTTTTTGTAAATTGGGATTATTAATGCATTTAAAATACAAGAATTAATCTCAGCTAAAGCACGAGGAAAGGTGCTGCATACAAGTACATGCATTGAGGTCAAAGGAAAGGGGCCTCCAGCAATGAAATTAAATCATTTTATGTATGTTTTATTGATAAAATACAGTAATTTTGCAAACATTAGAATAAGTGAAATAGCAAAGCTCCATGTGTATCATAATAGCCAAAATGAAATTTCACAGAAACTACTTACGCATGTTTGTGCTGATATCATATGACAACATTTGTACATTTAATAGTTTTACTTCATTCTTCAACGTGGATATGCAAATAATGAAGATTGTTCATTATCCTGAGTATTCACAAATGGAATACATACCAAATAAAACAGCATAAAGCCAAAACTAAAACTTAATTTCATGGAAGTAAAATGTTATGTGTGGAATACAAAAGAACATAAGAACATAAGAACTAGGAGCAGGAGTAGGCCATCTGGCCCCTCGAGATGCCCAGCCATTTAATAAGTTCATGGCTGATCTTTTTGAGACTCAGCTCCACTTTCCCGCCCACTCACCATAACCCTTAATTCCGTTCCTGTTCAAAAATTTATCTAGCCTTGCCTTAAAAACATTCAGCAAGGTAGCTTCAACCGATTCACTGGGCAGGGAATTCCACAGATTCACAACCCTTTGGGTGAAGAAGTTCCTCCTGACCTAAGTTCTACATCTGCTTCCCTTTATTTTGAGGCAATGCCCCCTAGTCCTAGTTTCACCTGCTAGCGGAAACAATCTCCCTGCCTCCACCTTATCTATTCCCTTCATAATCTTATGTTTCTATAAGATTTCCCCTCATTCTTCTGAATTCCAATGAGTATAATCCCAGCCTACTCAGTCTCTGCTCATAATCCAACCCTCTCAACTCTGGAATCAACCGAGTGAATCTCCTCTGCACCCCCTCCAGTGCTAGTATATCTCTTCTCAAGTAAGGAGACCAAAACTGCACACAGTATTCTAGGTATGGCCTCACCAGGACCCTATACAGCTGCAGCATAGCCTCCCTGTTTTTAAACTCCATCCCTCGAGCAATGGCAGATAAAATTCCATTTGCCTTTTTAATCACCTGCTGTACCTGCAATCCCACTTTCAGCGATTCATGCACAAGGACACCCAAGTCCCTCTGCACAGCAGCCAGCTGCAATTTTTACCATTTAAAACATAGTCCATTTTGCTGTTATTCCTACCAAAATGGATGACCTCACACTTATCAACACTGTACTCCATCTGCTAGACCTTTGCCCACTCATTTAGACTATCTATATCCCTCTGTAGACTTTCTGTGTCTTCTGCACACTTTGCTCTACCACTCACCTTAGTGTCTTCTGCAAATTTTGACACACCACACTTAGACCCCAACTCCAAATCATCTATGTAAATTGTAAACAATTTAGGTCCCAACACTGATCCCTGAGGCACACCAGGGATGTTTATCATGATGCATGATGTTTATCAATTCAATCATTTAAGAAATTTGGAAACTTTGCGAAAACTTATCTCAGGCATCCTCTCATCCGTAATTTCCATAACTAAACAGTATTTAATAGAAAACAGGACAGATACCCACAATTCTGGAGAGTTTGAAAGGAGAGATGATATTCAGAAAAGAAAGGAACACTGCTTGTATCTCACTGTCTCCCCAGTTGAAGTGAACAAACATCAGCCCCACTGTGTAATAGTTGTATTACATACTGCATTTATAGGAAAGGACCAGGCAATTTCTAAGATTACTGTCAGTCTCCCTTTTCTGCATTGTCCTGTTCATTTTGGCTTCATTAAATCCAACACCCTGGAAATTTCTCTCCCAGTATACATTTACATTGCAAAAGCTGCGTTCACTGGCATTCCACCAGCTGTGAGTTAATTGCCAGTATTGGCCTATTCAATAATTCTCTTCATTGTGCCTTTACTGACTTTTTCCTCGCCATTTCAAATCGTACAATTCCCAACGTCGCATCTCAACACTACAGGTTGCAGGATCAAGCATAACTGTCAACCAATGGGGCTGTTCTTTCACCACAAGCCAATGATTATCACAGCTCCCTCCTAATGGGCAACTCCCCCATTTGTTTCAGAACGGTCCTTAAGATTAAGGACAACACAAAACATCTCCTTCAGCCCTTCCATCCTCACCAACAATCTCACATACGAGCAACTTAGGGTAGTTTCTTTGCTTTGACAGCAATTGGCAATCTAAGAATGCATAGCACTTGAAATTACTCTGACTTCCCAGAATAAAGATGCGTTTTAAAATTCTGCTTAAACTTACTTGTGTAATCACAGATGTATAATCCTCCATCACCCAGTGCAACATTAAACAACATAGTTGGTTTCTGCACTTTAAGAAATACTGTCTTTAAGAGTCATAACTTGTGCGGTATTATCAACTGGGCTGAAAATAAGTTTAGCACAAAAAAGTGATGATTTTTAATAAGAGTTGTGAACAACAGTCCTGAGTGACCTCATTATAAATCACTGAGAATGAATCTTAAAAAAAAAGCTAAAAAAACTGGAACCAGTTACTAGGTTCATTCATGAGAGAAATTAATTTTATATGGACGTGGCTTATTTTCAGGATGGATCTTATTTCCAGCAAGATTTTTAAAAAATTATTTGTGGAAGTCAATGTATACAATACACCACAGGAACAGGCCTTTCAGCCCACCAAGCCTGCACCAATTCTAATCCTTATTTAGACTAAGAACTTGAAGTAACACACACCAAAAGTTCTCCAATCTTTTGCTTCAGGAGAATTATACTGGCAAAACCAGTAGAAACTCTTGGTCCATATTGAGAAAACTCCACAGAGGCTGATAACCCATCACTAAGTTATCCTTTATTTACACATGGAAAGGTGATGCTGATCCAACTCCCTCAGGGCTAACATTGAGGGTGAGGATATCTGACACTTCTGTTCTTATACGTCAGCCAAGAGTACCCAACTGGATGAGGTTAACAGCCCCAATCAGGAAACTAGTACTCTATAAGGTCCACCTGGCTGACCAAGTTACAATCACTATACATATGACTTGTCTTATCTGATAGAGAGATGCATGTGCCATGTGAAGAAATGGCCAGACTTAACAGCACATCCCATTTACTGTGACACCTCACTGACAATCCTTTGGCTCATTTGTTGGTTCTTCTCATAATCCAGTGCTGCTGGAGCACTGTTGGCAGTTCCCAGTCTGTATGGCAAATGAGACAACGGAAACAAAATTTGCAAGAACTCACCTTCAAATGCAGGCTTAGATGTCTCCTGCTAGGTTTATATTGCTTCAATGAGATATCAAAAATTATTGGTTGGATTTCAAAGAAACTTGATACACAAAAAGGGTATAGCCTACGGAAGAACTGATTGGGTTTTGATAAAGACACAGATCCATATATGGATCCTAGAATCCTGGGGAACACCACCACCTTCAAGCTTCCCTCCAAGGAAATATATTGCCTTTCCTTTACTGTCACTGTGTCAAAATTCTGGAATTCCCTCCCAAAGGGCATTTCGGGCCAATGTACAGCACCTGGACTGCAGCCGTTCAAGAAGGCAGCTCACCACCACCTTCTCAAGGGCAACTAGGGATGGGCAAGAAATGCTGGCCAGCCAGCGACGCCCACATCCCAAGAGTGAATGAAAACAATTGCTTCTAATGGCCAATCTGATGACATTGGGAGGTAGACCAAATTGACCTTGTCTTTAAAGATATCGTAAAGACTGTATCTTTTTATTTTTCTGTATTTTTGATTGTAGACAGAAATGGCAAAAAATACTGTTTTAAAATCCAAGCATATTTGAAGGATTACAGTACTTTTTGAAAGCCAGTAGCCTCATACTCATTGTAAGTAGAGTTTACACAGTCGCTTGTTCAAGCAGAAGTGGACACCTAGTTTGCGTGTGAGCTGGAAGCAAGGCAGGTGTACAAATGGAGCTTTGGCTGGTTGTAACTGATTGGTCTGTGAGCTAGTGACCAGGTATCAATGCAAAGGCTTGCTGCTTGCCAACAACTATGCGATTGGTTCCCAGATAGTTCAACAGCTTGAGATTGCAAAAGTTCTGGCAGAAACCACCGGATCTCTGGCAGAGAAGTTGTTTTTGCTCTGTGGTTAAAAACTATTTATTGCCTGAAGAGGGCCTGTTTATTTCCTTTTTCTAGTTGCTGTAGTGGTGACTTTTGATAACTTATCAAGATCAAAGACCTCTATAAGTGGGAATCACTTACACCTGCCAATAGGTGAAAGTATCTGGAGAAAGAAGATCGAGAAACAGTTTTCTGGAACAACAAAAGGATCACCTCAGCAAACGTACAGACAGGGACCACAGAATTGCCTTCCCAGTCTTACCCCCCATCCATAACACCCATTTTTTGAGTTCATCACATGTGTTTGCAGACTTTATAAGGGAGTTTGAGTTTTAATGTGGAGAATTATATATTGATGATTTGTAATTGTTTATCTATAGCTAGAATCTACTTACTTGTAATAAATAGCAATTTGTGTTACAGGCAGAAACCTGGTCCATTCATTTTTTAAAAATTTGATTCGATTTATTACTGTCCCATGTAGTGAGGTACAGTGAAAAGTGTTGTCTTATGTGCTTTACAGGCAGATCATACTATACAAGTGCGTCAGTGTAAGAGAACAGAGTGATTTTGTCAACCTGGGTCTGAAAGACGGGTAAATTGAGGAATGCTGCATGCCTTTATAAATCTTTAAACTATTTAAGTCTCCAGGAATAGTGTTCTTGATTTCCATGTACTACATCAATGAGGCACAATACTTGTTTTACTAAGAATGTTGTGGATTGTTTTGGAATGTTTCTGATTTTCTTGGCCACTGTGGTGTCCTTTGTTGTAGCTATCAAAATGTGAGCCAAGTTTTCAGAGCAGGTTGTTGGATATAGATTGGCTGAAGGCTCTTTAATATGATGGAAGACCTTAGTAAAAAATAATTTTTTTTTCAGCTTTATATTTACAGGACATCGGTTGGGAGGGAAAAGCCTCAAGTAAGAATTGCGTAACTGCAATAACATTGGATTAACACAGCCTGGGAGATGTATGCACTTTATTCGGAATAATTTTACTTGTTTTGGTTACAATGCGATTTAAGTCGTGCAGTCAGAAAGTTTTTTCCAAAATTTGAATTTGAACGCTAATATTGTCAGTGCTTACCAGAAATAAAATTTCCTGCCGTACACATTAGCAAATATTGGACCATAAAAAAAATCCTAAAGAAGCAAAAATAAGTGAAAAAACAATCAGGGTTTGAGGAAAGTGAGGGAGCAAATTACTGCAGATGCTGGAATCTGTACAGACCACAATGGGTCAGGCAGCATCCATGGAGAGAAAGCAAATAATGTTTCAAGTCTAGATGACCTTCCATCAGAGCTGAAGAGTTATCTAGACTCAAAACATTAGGGTGGCATGGTGGCTCAGTGGCTAGCACTGCTGCCTCACAGCACCAGAGATCCAGGTTCAATTCCAGCCTTGGGCAACTGTCTGTGTGGAGTTTACACATTCTCCCTGTGTCTGTGTGGGTTTCCTCCAGGTGCTCCAGTTTCCTCCCACAGCCCAAAGATGTGCAGGCTAGGTGGATTGGCCATGCTAAATTGCCCGTAGTGTTCAA
>NC_063337.1:16035059-16061198 GCF_021869965.1 Rhincodon typus
CCCCTTGACCTGTCTGTCCTCCCTGGACTGACCTATCTCCTCCCTACCTCCCCACCTACACTCACCTTTACTGGCTCCATCCCCGCCTCTTTGACCTGTCTGTTTCCTCTCCACCTATCTTCTCCTCTATCCATCTTCTATCCGCCTCCCCCTCTCTCCCTATTTATTTCAGAACCCCCTTCCCCTCCCTCATTTCTGATGAAGGGTCTAGGCCCAAAACGTCAGCCTTCCTGCTCCTATGATGCTGCTTGGCCTGCTGTGTTCATCCAGCTCGACACTTTGTTATCTCTGTATTAAAGGGAATCGGTTTTGTGCAAAGTCAACAAAACTTAACTAATTAAGCATTGTTCCATTTTCTTTTAATGTTGACTCAGCATTTCTTTTAATTGATTCTATTTGACTGAGCCAGTGAACCTCTCCAATACTCATACCACAATTGTATTTAAAGCAACTAGGCTGAGAATAGTGCTGGCTGACAGTACTAGCTCTGTAATGTAAACTGTGGAATTTACGTGTCTAATTTTTAATGTTAGTCGCCCTAAGAATAATCTCTGGTTTTAAGTTATTAACTCATGGGTTTTTCTGTGTGTCTGAAATTAATAATTAACTTTTAAGTATTTCTATAATTATCGTGATTTCTTTAAAAGAACTGTTTTTGAAGCCTGGCTGTAGAGTGAATAGGTTTGTGCACTAATGGATTTTTGATTATTTTAGATGGTTTGCCAGCCAGCTTGTTAAATAAGGATGCCTCAAATGTTTTTAAGAGAGGTAAAAGAAATTATTTTTTGATGAGCTTATGGGAAATGACCATTACAGAGAGACTTTTAGTCTCACTTTTAACTCTTAAGCAGTGTTAGTCCTGTGAATACCATGGAACATGATGGTGATATAGAGCAGTATGTTTGAGAAGAGAATGTGGGACATAGTGAAGCAGATTACTTTGGAATGGAAAGTTACTATTAGCCCCAGACCAGAAGCGTTGGAATAAAGGGTTAAAAAGCTTGCTTACAGCAGAGTAATGTGAAGATCAGGTAGCTCTAAGAAGAAGGTATTGCAGTTTCAGTCTAAAATCTGAAGTCACAAGAGACTTAAACCTACTAAGGTATTAGATACAGGGATTCTGGCATAGGTACAATTTTAATGGTGTTTTGTGAATTGTACCAGGATGGGTGTTTTGGATATTGTACAATTTTTTTGTTTCTTTCTAATGTATAAAGGAGTGTTTTGGGTCAATGGGATTATACTTTTATTGTATGTTTAAATCTTTGAATTTGTATTATAAATTGTTTGTATTATTCTATTTTATCTAAGGTCCTTTTGTAATAAACTTCTGTTTTGTTATTAAAGCAAGATCTGCAGCCTTGCGTACTTATGTTTCAGCAAGAGACTGTAACAAATAAAAATATGATCTATCAAGCCAGATTCCTGATTGGGATTGGACTTTATTAGTAATAACACCTGCTGGGATCATGACTGCCCACTCACAACGCTCTCTGCTCAATTAATCAAGAGACTGGTACATGGAGGCTTACATATACATGCAGATTCTGCAGGACAGTATCTGAGTATTATATTCTTCCATTAATTATCTAAAGATGAAATATTTGCAGGGCTATGAGGGTAAAGACTAACCATGAAGCTGTTAGAAAGTATTAAAGATGTGCTAAATGGCTACCTCTGTGTTGTAAAAATCAATGATTCTATGATAAAAATGTGAAAACTAAATTTTTTTTAAATTCATTTTTGGGATGTGGGTGTCACTGGCTGGCCAGCATTTCTTGCCCATCCCTAGTTGCCCTTGAGAAGGTGGTGGTGAGCTGCCTTCTTGAACCACTGCATTCTTCCTGCTGTGGGTTGACCCACAATGCTATTAGGGAGGGAATTCCAGGATTTTGACCCAAATTATTTGGATGGACTTACTTTAATGTTACATGTTCAAAAGTTTGCTTTGCACCATTCACAGCTCTCCTAAAACTGATGTGATAGGGATAGAAAGGTGAGAGTTGGACTGAAGGGTCTGTTTCCAGGGATCTATGGCCTTAACCTGTGATGACATTATTAGATTGTGCACTGGGTTGGACAAAAACTGCCAAAAATCAATGCTTGTACTGTCTTTGTTATAAGTGACACATTAATCATTCGTGTCTGGCAGTAGGTTGTTATTTGTCAACAGGTTATTTGGTCTTGACTATAAACTAATTTTTAACAATCTCGCAGAGAAACAGACGGAGAAAGCCCCACAGCTGTGATACACTGTGGATGGACTACATTCCCGAAGCTCAGCAGTGGGCAATACTGGGAGTACAGGAAGAGACTAGAACAGGAATGTGGATCCCAGAGACGAGAAATGAGGGGAGGAAGGGGATGGGGGAAGGCAGAACAGCCAGACAAGTCAGGTGGGTCCCTGGGGACTGTTGTCGAGCAGAGAGACCAAGGAGTTCAGGTATATAGATCCTTGAAAGTGGAGTCGCAGGTAGACAGGGAGGTGAAAAAGGCATTTGGCATGCTTGCCTTCATAGGTTAGAGCACTGAGTATAAGAATTGGGGTGCCATTTTGAAGTTGTACAGGATGGTGATGAGGCTACTAATGGACGACTGTGTATAATTCTGGTCACCCTGCTATAGGAAGGATATTATGAAACTGAAAAGGAAGCAGAAAATATTTATAAGGATGTTGCCGGGACAGGAGGGTTTGAGTTATAAGGAGAGGCTGGATAGGCTAAGACATTTTTTTCCTGGAGTGTATGAGGCTGAGGGGTGACCTTATGGACACTTATAAGATCAGGAGGGCATAGATAAGATAAATAGCCAAGATCAAGGCCTAGGGCCAAAGTCCAAAACTAGAGGGCATAGGTTTAAGATGAGAGGGGAAAGATTCAAAAGGTATGTGAGGGGCAGGTTTTTCACACAGAGGGTGTTTCATATGTGGAAAGAATTTCCACAGAAAGTGGTAGGTGCATGTACAGTTACAACATTTAAACAGGTACACGAATAGGAAATGTTTAGAGAGATATGGGCCAAATGCAGGCAGATGAGACTTGTTTAGTGGGAAACCCGGTTGTCACAATCGAGTTGGGCCAAAGGGTCTGTTTCCATATGGCTCTATGACTCACAGAATCCCTACAGTGTGGAAGCAGGCCATTCAGCCCATTGAGTTAACACCGACCGTCCAAACGGCATCCCACCCACACCCACCCCGTAAAACTGCATTTCCCACAGCTAATCCACCTAACCTGCAGATCTTTGGGCTGTGGGAGAGAACCAGAGCACCTGGCAGAAAGCCACATAGTCACAGGGAGAAGGTGAAAACTCTGCACAGACAGTCACCCAAGGCTGGAATCAAACCCGGGTCTCTGGCACTGTAAGGCAGCAGTGCTAACCCCTGAGCCACCATGCCACCCACTCTATGACAAATGGCAAAAAAAGACGGTTGGGGTGGCATCTTATGGGGGCTTAGGGTTGGCAGTTGTGTCCTGAATACATTCAGGACATCATTGAATGAGGTGCCCTACCCTCTTCTCCTCTCCTGCCCTTGTTCATGCAAGTATTTAAACATGGCATGCCTAATCCCAGTTGGAATTTGGCAAGGGCAGCATATCATCGGTGTAAAGTTTTTGACCCTTAGTTAGTTATTTACAAATGGTGGTGTGGGCTGCAGATTCCGTTATGTGTTATGTGGGCGAACTCAGGGGTGTGTGAGATGCTAACTACCTGACCTCTTTTACCTGTCTCCAGACCAAAGGGACACTCAGCAGGGCCATGTAGTATCTGGTTGTGATGTTATTTGTGGTTACCAAAGGAGCCAACAGATCTTTGATTCAGAGATAGTAGGAACTGCAGATGCTGGAGAATCCGAGACAACAAGGTGCAGGGCTGGATGAACACAGCAGGCCAAGCAGCATCATAGGAGCAGAGAGGCTGACGTTTCGGGCCTCGACCCTTCATCAGAAAAAAAAGCCTTTGATTCATCTGCTTCTGAAGGGGTGATTTTAATCTCACCTTCCCAGTGAGAACCTATTAGGCAGAATTCAATTTGCTGATTTTAGGCAATTCTTCTGAGCAGGCAAGAGAAGGAGATGCTAGGCAAAAGACTGCTATTTGCTTGGTTTCCAAATTCTGTTATCTGTTCAGGAACACAATCTTTCCTGATGTTTTGAAAAATGAGAGGCGTTTTCCGATCGATAAACTTAAATTCAGAGAAAGACTCCTGAGTGAATTACTGTCAACCCCAATTTTGATTATTTAGCTATCATTGATAGATGTACTTAGTACACCGTTTAAAATTTCCTCCCAGATAAAGCTGCCAGGATGAGAATACAAGATGATGGGTGGAGATAAATTTTAAAGGGAAAGCCTACAAGAGATAAAATAATGTTTTGAGGAGTTCAACTATGACGGATTTATAAATGTGACATTTGCAATCAAGCTGCATTAAAATCAACAAATCCCTACAGTGCTGAAAGAAGCCATTTGGCCCATCAACACTGCACCAACCCTGTGAAGAGCATGCCACACAGACTCCCAACCATAACCCTGCATTTACCATGACTAATCCACCTAGCCTGCACACTACCAATCTCCCTAACCTGCACATCCTTGGACTGTGGGAAAAAACCAGAACACCCAGCAGAAACCCACACAGACGGGGGGAGAATGTGCAAATTTCAGATACAGACAACTGGAATTGAACCTGGGTCCCTGGTACAGTGCAGCAGCAGTCCTAACCACTCAGTCACTATGCCACTCCTAAAACATTACATTGTGACAAAGCACAAAGATAATTAGATAAATGTATGGTGTATAAATACAGAAGATCCAAAATAATACTTCACCTTTTGGCCATCTATTTTGAGTATATGTATGTCTTTGTATAATATGCACACTTACGAGATGATTTTACTTTATCATTAATACTAAGTATCTGTTCTCCTTTTATATAGCCATTAGTTCCTCCTAATAAGCAAGAGAATGGAATGTGCCTGTGGAAGCTTGCTATTTACCAATGCACAGGGTGGCAGGAACTATAAGACCTTTGCCAAAATTGGAATAAGCCACCCACTTATAAATGACCTTATTTTAAGAGTTTTAATGCATAAGTCCTGTAAAAGCATCACACTCAGTTCCTGTCTCATAGCAGCAGTCACATTTCGAGATGTCACACTTTGTAAATTCGCTGGCTTTTTGTGGTCCATAAACTATATAAGCCTTCAAGTCGCCTGCTGTCCTGACATAGAAATATGTCACTGCTCCTTCACTGTCACTAGATTAAGCTGTTAGAACGCCTTCCCTAATCGCACCATGGGTGTGCTGACACCACATGGCCTGCAGCAGTTCAAGAAGACAGCTCATCACCACCATCTCAAGGGTAATTAGGAAAGGGCAAAAAATGCTGAACCAGCCAGTGATGCTGACATTTGATGGGAGAATTTTAAAAAGTAACATTATGAGATGTTGAATATTAAACATGATAGAGAAGAAACTCTGATAAGCGTGAAGAGTTTAACATGTTTCAAAGCTCAGATAGAAGCATCTTTTCTCAAAAAGTGGTTAGTGTTGACAATCAGGAAGACTTGGGTGAACTTATACAAGAAACACAGGAGATTAACGCGGTACAAAAAGCAAGTATGAAGGCAGATGGCCTCTTGGCCTTCACTGCAAAGGCATTGGAAATATGACAACAATTGTAAAGCAAAAGCAGTCCCACTTTGTCATTAGGCAGATAGAGATGACAGGTGGTGATTTAACCTGAGGGTCACCACGCCTCAGGTGTGGGGAGTGATTGAGAAGGCAGGACCTTTGTGGTAGCCTCAGCTGAAGCAGGAAATGAACCTTCGCTGTTGACGTCACTTGGCATCACAAACTAGCCGTCAAGCCAACTGAGCTGACCGAAGGCCAATTGTACCATCCTTTGGCGAGGCTGTAATCTGGATGCTGGGTGGGATATTATAGATGCTGCAGGAGCTTTCTCCTGCCAGCTGGAACACCAGTGAGAGATCCGCGCTGCCTCTTTTCGGTAAGGTCCACCTGACCACAAGCCAAAGAGCCAGGCTGTCAGCAGCACGTCAGCTGGAAACAAAAAATCGGAAGCAGAAGCCTTACCTCCCGGGAATAACTGGCCATTCAGAGGCTGGCAACTGTCACGCTTAGCGGCATGACAAGGGAGGGGCTGCTTACTGCAGGAAAAATATCCAGCCAGTGAAGTGGTCCAGGCCATAGATAAGTAATATGGTGGGGGGTGGGGGGGTGAGGCAGAGGGGATTTTACAGGATAGGGGTGATGGGGAATGGTGTCTTGGCAACAACAACAAGGAGCTGGCTGTCCACAGGACTCACCCATCCCAATGTCAAGACCCCTGTACAGGCACTGAGTCGCTTTGATCGAGGGATCCCACTCAACTCAGAGGTGGGCACAGGTTTTTAACTGCTGTGTACACACTGCACAGTGCCAGGACCGCTGGCAAATAGGTTAATACTAGCAGTGGTGGGATGAGGCTTTATGTGATCATTAATTGGCCATTTAAGAGCCAATCGGCAGCAGGCAGGACCTGATGTTAGCTTTACCTGCAACAGAATGTTGAAAACTGATGTGGCATGCCAGTTCCTGTAACATAAAAACTGGACATGGGTAACATGGCTTTGAAAGACTCAACAGGCATGTACCACAACTCATATTATTTTGGCTATGGGTTAGTTTTGGATGGTTTTCATAGAATTCCCAAAGTGTGGAAGTAGCCCATTCAGCCCATCGAGTTCACACCAACCAACCAAAGAGCATCCTATCCAGGTCCACCCCATCCCTGTAACCCTGCATTTGCCATGGCCAATCCACCCAGCCTGTACATCTTTAGACTGTGGAGGAAACCCACACAGACACAGGCAGAACATGCAAAATGCACACAGACAGTCACCCAAGGGTGGCATCAAACTCAGATCCCTGGCACTGTGAGG
Organism: Rhincodon typus; assembly: GCF_021869965.1. NCBI lineage: Eukaryota > Metazoa > Chordata > Chondrichthyes > Orectolobiformes > Rhincodontidae > Rhincodon > Rhincodon typus. The sequence continues at coordinate 16,042,007 of NC_063337.1, forward strand.
CAACAGTGCTAACCACTGAACCACCCGTACCAATTATTTATGGAGAGCTTCTTTGTGAGAAGCCCAGTGAGTGTTCTTGCCATATCTTACTCATGTTCAACTCATTAACTACCATGGTGCCTCTCTTACCTGATTCTCATCCCATGCTAACACCCACAATTCCTGAAACAACTTAGCACTGCCTCACTGACTCATTCAATTTTAGCCCAGGCACTGAAGTGCCTGTGTCTCTAATATTCATATATCAAAGACTCAGCCCTTCCTCTAATTGACTGGAGAATCACTTTTGATGCTGTTGCGAAAACAATGAATTGTGTTTACTTATTGCCTTTTGCACAATAAAACTTCCCAAGCAGGTTCACAGGATTGTGGTCAGATAACATCTGGGGCAAGGGAAGCAGCTGACAACTTAGTAAGTGGGCAAGAGAAGAAAGTTAACGAGAAAGGATCTATAGCAATATTACAAACAAAACCTGCTGACTTTGCTATGGATTAAATGGGAGCTTGTTATTGGTTGCGAAAGCATTAGTAACTCTGAAACACTGAAACTTTCCAAAATGTCAAGTGCAGTTAAATTGGATTCTTTTCAGGAAAGTGAATTGAATCTTGCTGTAAAACACTGACCCTGGATGTGCTTGACAAGACGATAAGCAGCATCAACTGTTACTTAGATTTGCCTTTGCTGGCTTAATAGTGATGAAACTTTGATGTGAAAACTGCAGAGTATTGTGTTTTTGCCAGTTTGCTATATATTTTATACATCTGATTTACCTCAGAGCAATGCAGATATGACACTAGGTCCAAGTTCATAACAGATTTATTTACTGTGCTCTAAAATATCTCAGCAATCTCACAGATTTCTACCCGTATGCACGCAGCTCAGGCTTCTCTGGTCTTTCTGGAAGAATCTGTTTACTTTAGGGCCCGAGGTTCCACTGAGGCTCAAGCAATAAATCATGGTAACATAAAATGGTCAACAGACTAACATAATCCAACACAGGTCAATCAAGCCATCGAACACAACACTGAGAGTGAAAGCTGGAATCAGTAGCAAAAACTTATTTGTGCAGCTCTCTGTTTCTTTAATCAATCAGGGAGAAACGCTGCAACATAACAAAATGCGCAAAGTTTGAGAAAGAAGTGGAATTAAAATGCGAGAACACATGTCAAATCAGGTGCAGAAAGAGAGACTCCTGAGCTGTTGATGGAACATGGTAATAATCTGGACTAATAATCCAGAACCTTAGGTTATTATCCTGGGGATACAAGCTCAAATGCCATCATGAAATATGATAATTTTCATTAAAAATCTGGATTTAAAAAACAGAAATAAGATGGTGGCATCTAACCTTGCAAAGGGCAGAAGGTCATTACCCTTCTTCCTGCACTGCATGCTTTCCACTAGATTGTGGGCATGGCACTGACATGGCAACCAACTTCAGACCAAGGCTGGCAGTATCTGGTGCTGTGGTCTCCTCTAAACGTATTGAAGACAGAGGAGGGCCCTCGTCTCCGCCATGCCATCCACCACGACCTTGAGAATCCTTGCAGCCAGGTGGGTACCAACGTCCCTTTCTCAGCCATGCCACCTGGAATTGTGCTGAAACACAATGTGGAAGCCAGTACCACAGGCCTGCAGTGTTTGACTGGTGCACAGCTGAGTTTGAAACCTGGCACCAGCAGCTTGAATCCCAGAAGGTCCCAGCAGTGACACTGCTGGTGAGCACAAGCTCAGTGCAGTAGGGGAGAGGTGAATACATACTGAGGTCAGAAGTGGAGAGAGGTGAATACATACTGAGGTGAGAAGTGGAGAATTCTATGAGGTAACACACCAGAAATCATAGACAGAAACCTTGGGGGGTGTGGAGCTAACGCAGGAACATGGCATTGAGGTAGAAGATCACCCATGGTTGGATTGCACAGAGGGCTGTAGGATCAATGGGTTGAATGGCCTACTCCTGTTCCAATGCTATTCATCTCCCACGCTCCTAATACTAGACTTGGACCCTCTTTTAGATCCACTATTCTCTATCTCAAACCAAATGTGATATTCATATGACTTCTCTTCAGGTATGTCTTCACTATAAGGTCATTAATTAATCCTCTCCCATATGATGATGCGGAGACGCTGGGGGTGGACAATGTCAGAAGTCACATGACACCAGTAATATTACCACTGTACCATCAACAGCTCAGGAGTCTCTCTTTCTGCACCTGATTTGACATGTGTTCTCACATTTTAATCCTACTTCTTTCTCAAACTTTGCGCATTTTGTTATGTTGCAGTGTTTCTCCTTGATTGATTAAAGAAACAGAGAGCTGCACAGATGAGTGTTTGCTACTGATTCCAGCTTTCACTCTCAGTGTTGTGTTCGATGGTTGATTGACCTGTGTTGGATTATAGTCCAACAGGTTTATTTGAAATCACAAGCTTTCAGAGCGCTGCCCCTTCGTCACCTGTTGGACTATAACCTGGTGTCCACCAGCCAGCATGGTTGCCATTAGACAGAAAGGGTAATCATATAGACAGCGAAACACAGAAAACAAGAGCAGGATTAGACCATTCATCCCTTCCAGCCTGCTCCATTTTTCATGGCTGAACATCCAACTCAGTGTCCTGTTCCTGCTTTCTTCCCATACCCTTACATCCCTTTAGCCCTACAAACTATATTTAACTCTTTCTTGAGAGTTTTGGCCTCAACCACTTTCTGTGGAACGGAATTCCACAGGCTCCCACTCTTGGCTTAAAAAAAACTCTCCTTATCCCAGTCCTAAATGGCCTAACCCAAATCCTTAAGCTGTAGCCCCTAGTTTTGGATTCTCCCTCCATCAGGAACATCCTTTCTGTGTTTACCCTGTCCAGACCTGTTAGAATTTCATAGGTTTCCAAGAGATTATCCCCTCATTCTTTTAAATTCCAATGAATATAGTTCTAACTGATCCATCTCTCCACACATCACCCTGCCATCCCAGAAATAAGTCTGGTAAACCTTCATTGCATGCTTCCATCGCTAGAACTCCTTCCCTAGAGCAGGAGACCAAAACTGTACACAATCAGATCTGTTATAGCCTGCAGACTGGTTGGCCCCTTATTCAATAACAAATGTTGTCCAACAGTGGAATTACATGTAACTTTGGACACCGTGTTTTGAGTTTTGCAAACATGGGCAGGTTGAATACGGTCAGTGCGCATTACCTAAATAATCCTGAGTACTCTAAGAATTCGGCTACCAACTGATTTAAGATTGTCAAATGGCCTGACAGTATGGTGCACTTGCATATTCTAGAGATTACATACACTAATACATAGGGCCCTGTTCTATGCACCTGTTTCAACTTTAACAAAATAATTGACAGCCATTCTCTCATTCAACTCTCAGGGCATTGCTTTGACAAATCAGAGCTATGGTTTAAATTTAAGAAATGCTTGACAATTAACTATCAGTCGCCATCTACAGGTGCATGGTAATGTTTCTACTAATCAACATTCACATCAGTTGCCAACCAATCAGCACTTTCTTCTCATACAACGCAAAATATTGTTTCCCTTTGTGTTGGTATTCTCACAAACGTCCCAATGAGGGCAAGCCGAACACCTTTCACAAAATGTTTCTTTTTCAGTAATACTCTAATTATAACAGTAGTCAGGACCCAATTATATCATCAGGCTTCAATCTATATATTGATTGATTTCTTTATTATTTATTCAGACTCCTATCTACTGACTTTAGCTCCACCTTCAAAATCATAATTCGAACCAAATTCATCTCGAAACTCCAAGATTTAGGACTCTGCTCCCATCTCAGCAACTGGATCCTTGACTTCCTGGCCCGCAGTCTATAATCAGTAAAGATAGGTGACAACACCACCTCCACAATAATCTTCATACCAATGCCCGATAAGGCTGCGTACTCAGCCCTCTTCTATACTCCTTAAGCACTCAAGACTAAGTGGTCAAATCTGCTCTAACTCCATTCACAAATTTGCTGATGATACCACCATAGTGGGTCGGATCTCAAATAACAATGAGACAGAGTACAGCAAAGAGACAGACAGCTTAGTGGCACAGTTTAAAGATAAACATCTTTCCCACAATGTCAGCAAAATGAAGGAGCTAGTCAGTGACTTCAGGAAGTGGAGTGGAGCACATGCCCCTCTCTGTACCAATATTTGAGAGCTTCAAGGTCCTGGGAGTAAATATCACCAATGATCTACCCTGGTTCATCCACGTCGACACTACAGTCAAGAAAGCTCACCAACATCTCTGCTCCCTCAGCACGCTAAGGAAATATGGCACGGCCACAATGACTCTTACCAATTTTTATAGATGCACTATGGAAAGCATCTTATCTTGATGCATCACAGCTTGGGATGGCAACTGCACTGCCCAAGACTGCAAGAAATTACACAGAGTTGCGAACACAGCCCAGTCCATCACGAAAACCAACCTTCCTTCCATTGACTCTGTCCACTCTTCCCCCTCCTTCGGGAAAGCAGCTAACATAAATCAAAGACCCCTCTCACACCGGTTATACTGTCTTCCACTGGGCAGAAGATACATAACTTTGAAAACGCTTACCAACAGATTTAAGAACAGCTTCTTTCCCATTGCTATCAGACTTATGAACAGACCTCTCGTATATTAGAGTTGATCTTTCTCTGCACCTTCTCTGTAGCAGTAACAATATATTCTGCATTCTGATCTATTACCCTGGTGTACTTAGGTAAGATATGACTTGTCTGGTTAGCAATCCAAGTAATGCTTTCACTGTATCCTGGCATGTGGCAATATCAAATCAGAACAAAATTTAAAGAACCCCAGCTTCAGACAGGGTCCCCCCATTACCTGTTCAGAACAGCGGGTTAATATTTAAGACAAATATATCATCTACAGGTATTTGCCTGATGTCATGAAAAGTGCATGATTTGTTTTAAGATTTGAAAATAGTAGCATGAAATTGTTTTTCATGAACAAAAATTTTGTAAAGAGTTCTTAAGTAAAACCCCAAGTCAGACAGTCCTTCTGGAACATTGACCTAATCCAAGACATGGCAAAAAGCATAGAGCCACTGCAATGTTAATGGAAGGTTGTTTATACAAAGGTGATTTATGACAATTGGAGGAAACATTGAAGGTCATCAAATTATTTTCAGTTTAGAGCAATTAAGTATTGAATTTTGATTTAGAAAACAAAGAGATTGGCAGTTTCCATGACTGTTCTGAGGAGACCTGTCTGGTGTTAGAAAAAAAATACCATCTCTCTCCAAGAAATGAGCCTATTCAAGACAGTTCTAGGAATAAGTTTCCTCAGTAGAAAAGTTTAACTTGTGCTATAAAGTTTACCTGCAAAAAGTGTTTGGGTAAAAATTGGCAAATTATTAGAAGCTGAGAGAGTCTAACCCTTCAGTTTTGTGAGTATTCATGTAAGAAAATCTCACAGTTCAAAGGCCAACAACTAGGGAGCATCGGTCATGTCAAGCTTAATCACTTGGTATAATTTCTCTGGATTTGAATTGCTGTAAATTGAAGGCATTTGGAAACTGATTGAAACTTTGCCAATTTTTTTTAAAAAAAATATTATTTTCTAAACCATCTTTGTATCCAGATATAGTAGGAACTGCAGATGCTGGAGAATCTGAGATAACAAGGTGTAGAGCTGGATGAACACAGCAGGCCAAGCAGCATCAGAGGAGCAGGAAGGCTGATGTTTCGGGCCGAGACCCTTCTTCAGAAATGGGGGAGGGGAAGGGGGTTCTGAAATAAATAGGGAGAGAGGGGGAGGTGGATAGAAGATGGATAGAGGAGAAGATAGGTGGAGGGGAGACGGGCCGGTCAAAGAGGCGGGGGCGGAGCCAGAAAAGGTGAGTGTAGCTGTGGAGTTGGGGGGGGATAGGTCAGCCCAGGGAGGACGGACTGGTCAAGGGGGCGGGATGAGCTGAGTAGGTAGGAGATGGGGGTGGGGCTTGAGGTCAGAGGAGGGGATAGGTGGGAGGAAGGACAGGTTTGGGAGGCGGGGTCGAGCTGGGCTGGTTTTGGGATGCGGTAGGGGGAGGGGAGATTTTGAAGCTTGTGAAGTCCACATTGATACCATTGGGCTGCAGGGTTCCTGAGCAGAATATGAGTTGCTGTTCCTGCAACCTTCGGATGGCATCGTTGTGGCACTGCAGGAGGCCCAGGATGGACATGTCGTCTGCGGAATGGGAGGGGCAGTTGAAATGGTTCCTGACTGGGAGGTGCAGTTGTTTAGTGCGAACCGAGCGTAGGTGCTCTGCAAAGCAATCCCCGAGCCTCCGCTTGGTTTCCCCATGTAGAGGAGGCCACAACGGGAACAGCGGATGCAGTATACCACATTGCCAGATGTGCAGGTGAACATCTGCTTGATGTGGAAAGCCTTCTTGGAGCCTGGGATGGTGGTGAGGGGGGAGGTGTAGGGGCAGGTGTAGCACTTCCTGCGGTTGCAGGGAAAAGTGCTGGGTGAGGTGGGGCTGGAGGGAAGAGCGGAGCGGACAAGGGAGTCTCAGAGAGATTCGTCCCTCCGGAAGGCAGATAAGAGTGGGGAGGGAAAAATGTCTTTGGTGGTGGGGGCGGATTGTAGATGGCGGAAGTGTCGGAGGATGATGCGTTGGATCCGGAGGTTGGTGGGGTGGTACGTGAGGACGAGGGGGATTCTGTTTTGGTTGTTATTGCGGGGACGGGGTGTGAGGGATGAGTTGCGGGAAATGTGGAAGACACGGTCAAGGGCGTACTCGACCACTGAGGGGGGGACTTTGCGGTCCTTGAAAACCGAGGATATCTGAGATGTACGGGAGTGGAATGCCTCATCCAGGGAGCTGATGCGGCAGAGGCGAAGGAATTGGGGAGAGGGGATGGCATTTTTGCAGGAAGGTGGGTGGGAGGACGTGTATTCTGGGTAGCTGTCGGAGTCGGTGGGCTTGAAATGGATATCGGTTTCTAGGTGGTTGCCGGAGATGGAGACAGAGAGGTCCAGGAAGGAGTGAGAAGTATTAGAGATGGTCCAGATGAACTTAAGGTTGGGGTGGAAGGTGGTGGTGAAGTGGATGAACTGTTCGAGCTCCTCGTGGGAGCACAAGGCGGCGCCGATACAGTCATCAATGTAACGGAGGAAGAGGTGGGGTTTAGGGCCAGTGTAGGTACGGAAGAGCGATTGTTCCACGTAACCTACAAAGAGGCAGGCGTAGCTTGGGGCCATGCAGGTCCCCATGGCTACCCCCTTTGTCTGTAGGAAGTGGGAGGAATTGAAAGAGAAGTTGTTGAGGGTGAGGACGAGTTCGGCTAAGCGGATGAAGGTGTCAGTGGAGGGGGACTGGTCGGGCCTGCGGGACAGGAAGAAGCGGAGGGCCTTTAGGCCATCTGTATGGGGAATGCAGGTGTATAGGGACTGGATGTCCAGGGTAAAGATGAGGTGTTGGGGACCGGGGAATTGGAAGTTCTGGAGGAGGTAGAGAGCGTGGGTGGTGTCACGGACATAGGTAGGGAGTTCCTGGACCAAGGGAGATAAAATGGAGTCCAGACAGCTGGAGATAAGTTCAGTGGTGCAGGAGCAGGCGGAGACAATGGGTCGACCAGGGCAGTCAGGTTTGTGGATTTTGGGAAGGAGATAGAAGCGGGCGGTGCGGGGTTGGGGAACGATGAGGTTGGAGGCTGTGGGTGGGAGGTCACCTAAAGTGATGAGGTTGTGGATGGTTTGGGAGATGATGTTTTGGTGGTCGGGGGTGGGGTCATGATCGGGGGGTGGTAGGAGGAGGTGTCGGAGAGTTGGCGTCTGGCCTCAGTAATGTAGTACACCTACGCTCGGTTCGCACTAAACAACTGCACCTTCCAGTCGCGAACCATTTCAACTCCCCCTCCCATTCCGCAGACAACATATCCATCCTGGGCCTCCTGCAGTGCCACAACGATGCCACCCAAAGGTTGCAGGAACAGCAACTCATATTCCGCTTGGGAAACCTGCAGCCCAATGGTATCAATGTGGACTTCACAAGCTTCAAAATCTCCCCTCCCCCTACCGCATCCCAAAACCAGCCCAGCTCGTCCCTGCCTCCCTAACCTGTCCTTCCTCCAACCTATCCCCTCCTCCCACCTCAAGCCCCACCCCCATCTCCTACCTACTAACCTCATCCCGCCCCCTTGACCTGTCTGTCCTCCCTGGACTGACCTAACTCCTCCCTACCTCCCCACCTACACTCACCTTTACTGGCTCCATCCCCGCCTCTTTGACCGGTCTGTCTCCTCTCCACCTATCTTCTCCTCTATCCATCTTCTATCCGCCTCCCCCTCTCTCCTTATTTATTTCAGAACCCCCTTCCCCTCCCCCATTTCTGAAGAAGGGTCTAGGCCCGAAACGTCAGCCTTCCTGCTCCTCTGATGCTGCTTTGCCTGCTGTGTTCATCCAGTTCTACACCTTGTTATCTCTTGTATCCAGATAGCTCGGTTTTGTTTTAATTGTTGTGTACTGTTTAATAATTTTCCATTCTATTGCTCAGGAAACTCTACAGCTTCATGTGATTACATTTCAGTGAAGCCTCTCTTCCAGTCAAGATGGCGGTGGACTAGCAGTACAGCGTCCAGGCTCCTGAGCCCTGGAGACTGGAGCTCATCTGCTCCATCCGCTTTCACTTTTTATCCTTTCTCTGATTTATTTTTCTAACTTTAACCCTACTTACTTACCTTCTGTGGCAAGCTCAGATGGCATCGAGGTGTCTAGCGCGTTGGAGGCAAGGTTTCTTCCCGGTGGCAGTGGTGGAGTGAGGCAAAACTGTGTTCCTGACATTAGCGGAGGGAGGTGAGTTTGGGCCCAGTGCCTGGCGTGGGGCCCAACAGCTCCAGGAGCAGCTGCTTTGCCGACATTGGCCCAGTGCGGACTCATGGAGTTGGGGAGAGTCACCAGACCCAAAACGTTAACTCTGATTCTGTTCTTCACAGATGCTGATGGACCCGCCGAGCTTTTCCAGTAACTTCTGTTTTTGCTCACAGTGCTGGCATCGGTAGAGACAAGATGGCGCCGAAGAATGGTGACACTGTACCAGCGGTGGCGGCATGGTAAAGGGACTCGAGACTAGCCGACTGCTTCGTGCTGGTGTTGGTCTTTAGCATTGGGCTGGAAGAGCCTGGATGCAGGCCCCTGGCTAAGCACTTAAGAAAGACTTTAATGTTGACCGTTTTAACTTTATTTCTTTTTTTTTCTACTTTAAACCTGAGATTTTATATTTTGGTTTTTGTACCTGAGATGGCATGAGGAATGGTGACTCTGCACACTTTTCACCGTACTCCTGTATCCCTGTACTTGAGTACACGTGACAATAAAATCTAATTCTAATCACTTTTTTTAAAAACATATGGTCTGACAGGTTAAATTTCCTTCTCAGTTCTGGCTTGTAGTGTGCTATCATTAGCTGGGATCACTGCACTACCAGCCAGCATGGTTGCCATTAGATAGAAAGGGCTAAGTGAACATCTGAGAAATAAAATATATTTTTATTTGCACTGCTCCTTTGATTTCCTGACCCATCTTTATTTGTTGCAATTATACTGACACAATCACTGAACTATTATTCTTATCATTTTAGGGCAGTTTCATTGTTTATTATCAGATGTGAGTGAATTGTGTATGTTATTGCTACTTCTCAGTTTTAGTTACAACACTGAGATTATTGTGGTCTTTGGTAACTAAATTAAAAATACATGAAAGCTGGAGCTCTGTTAGTTCAGTTTATATAACACAAATGCAATACTCCATAAGTCGCATTGTACATATCCACACCAGGATACTACGGAGTATATCTTAATTTATGCCACTTCATCAAGGTCCATCTGGCTTCCAAGATTCTTCAGTCACTGACATATCTTGTTGAGTTGTAATGTGGAAAATTCAGCCAATTTCCACACAGCAAACTCCCATAAAGAACATGAAATAAATGGCCTGTAAATCTGCTTTTGGTGCTGCTTGAGTGATAAATATTGGTCCAAGACGCTGAGCTGCACTCCTCTGTTCTTCTTTAAGCACTATTTTAGATACTTTTCATAGAATCCCTACAGTGTAGAAAGAGGCCACTCAGTCCATCAAGTCTGCACCAACCCTCCAAAGATTATCCAACCCAGCTGACCTGCACATCTCTGGATAATTTTTAAGCAGAGCCAATTCACACAATCTGCACATCTTTGGACTATGAGAGGAAACACACGCAGATATGGAAAGAATATCCAAACTGCACACAGAAAATCACCCAAGGCTGGGATTGAACTCAGGTGCCTCGCACTGTGAGGTAGCAGGGCTAGCCAATGAGCCACCGTCCCAGCCTACTCCACTCAGCTGTGAGTATAGGTGCTGTTTCAGTTTTATAATCTTTTTTTTTAAACACAGATTTAAACTCCCTCAGATCAGCACATCCTCAGTACTGCACTCCCTCGGTTGTTCTGATCCCAGCGGATGATACAACTGTGCAAGTCAGATCCCAAAATGAATGTGGCTTGGTAGATCAACAGCTTTATTGTAGCACCTTGACAACTCATTGTGGTCACTCACAGGACATATTGAGGCTGCCTATGTTCCATTAACAAAAGGACACACATTTATTACACAGCAGTTTTTTTTTCAGAAATGGTATATATAAGACAATTTAGAAACATTTTAACTTAAACCACCACAAGAAAGATTCAAACCTTTTCCCGCTAATATCATTTACAGTTACTCAATCCCAGTGGAGTACCCTGCTATCTTAACATGACTTAGCTGATTTTTTTTTTCCCAGTTCCAATGGCTGAGAACTTTCTTTCCAGCTGTGAACTCTCAGAACATGAAGACTTTTACAGACTAAACTCCCTCGGTCTGGAGATTTCTACAAGCTAACAAACTACCCTTAGGAAGGATGATTTCTCTTCTCCTGAACTCTAATTACTACTGGATAAAAACCAAAAGAATTACAGACGCAGACGATCAGGAACAAACACAGAAGTTGCTGGACCCTTCTGGAAGGGTCACCAGACACAAAACATTAACTCTGATTTTTTTCTCCACAGATGCTGCCAGACCTGCTGAGCTTTTCCAGCAATTTCTGTTTTTGTTCTACTTACTAGTGGCCATTTCCATCTGCTTCAGTTTGTCATAAAAGTTTAATTTGTAATCTCTTGATTCGTCATTTAATTTCAGCCACATGCTTGCCTGGTAAATCTGTTTTGAATTCTGTTAAAAAAATGACATTCTTTTCCTTTAAAACAACAAGTCACCCTCTCAGAACTGAAAGTTAAAATCAATTTACCTATACTTTAGAATCCAAGTTCCTAATTACAATATAGTACAAATGTATTTCACTCCTTCGGTATTACACAATATTATGATCAAAGTGGAAGGAGAGTGTGGTCTCCCCAAACTCCTATTACTCTACTAGTCACAACATATGTTAAAGAAAATGCTTTAACCACTTACCAATATTGCCAATTATATATCTGTTTCAGAATACAAATGTGCCAACTTTTTTAAAGTTTCTTAAATAAACAAAACTGTTGATTTATTATAAAGCATGGCTTATTCAATGAAACTATGAAACTTACCAATACACAATTTGAAATTTGACAGTACAAACATGTACCCATTGAATAGCCAAACGCATACATGGTGATGAAAAGAGAAACCTTCTCTGCAAATATTAGCTTTGGAGTAAATGTTGTCCCACAACCAACGCAAAGCACAGAAAAAGAAAATACTTCTTTTAAATAAATTGTATTTTCTCTGAAATCGTTTGTTGCCCTGACTTCAACAGAAGCTTCCTAAACCACTCGAGCATATCTTAGCAACATCCAGTGCTCATGCTTTTACATACATTCTCCTTGTAGACAAATCTGTGCTCTCAAATGCATATATCAAACTGCATTGCTAATAGATAACATTCTGAATGCACTTACAGCAGCCCAAATGGCACAGTGTTTTGTCATTCCCATCAAAGTCACCAGCATAAATCCCAATAGATCCAGATCACTATTAGTTTTGTAAGAATATTCTATTCCACGTAGACAACAACTTATCTGGGGTTACAAACATTGTGTAAATGAGAAGAGATTTCTGAGCTCAGAAGTGATGATGTTGCAATGGAAACAAAAATATATACACTCCTTTAGAACTTTAGTTCAGGTCAGATTTTGAATGAGTAACAACAATACTACAACACTCATTGCAGTTGCAAAAAAAAACAGACGCTGGGCAGTTCTATGCTTGTTTCAGGAAACCATTCTTCACAAGAATGATAGTGGAAATCAGGAACATTGTCCTGGAGAACAATTGTTGAGGTCAAATCAACAAAAAAGAAATCAAAATTGAGATTAACTAATTTCTGTTTAGTCAATGTATTGAGTGGCGCAGGCATGATGGGCCTGTCCCTAGATGCTCTTGAGAAGATGCTGGTAAGCCACCTTCTTGAATTGCTGACCACAATGTTGTTTGGGAGGACGTTTCAAGATTTTGCCCCAGCCACAGTGAAGGAATGGAGATATATTTCCACGTCAGGATGGTGCGTGGCTTGGAAAGGAACTAGCAGGTGGTGATGTCCCTTGTATCTGCTGCTCCTGTCCTTCGAGATGGTAGTGGCCGTGCATTTGGAGGGTGCTGTTTCAGGAGACTTAGTGAATTTCTGCAGTGTATCTTGTGGATTGTGCACCTACTGAGCATCGGTGGTGGAATGAGTGGATGTTTGCAGATATGCTGCCAATCGATCATGGTTCTGATGGTATTAAAAAGCTATGTAAATGTAAAGAAAGTGCAGTGCAGGTTGCACTGAGGAATAAAAGAATGGATTCAAGGCTTTTTTAAAAGACTAAGATAGTGACTGCAGGTCCTTTTGTACTTAGAATTTAGGGCATAAGTCCATGTGGATTCAGAACTGGAATAAACAAAAAAAAAACTTATTCTTGCATGGGTGGCACAGTAGCTCAGTGGTTAGCACTGCTGCTTCACAGCAGGGTCCTCGGTCTGATTCCACCCTCGGGTGGCTGTCTATGTGCAATTTGCATATTCTCCCCTCGTCTATGTAGGTTTGCTCCAGGTGCTCTGGTTTCCTCCCACAGTCCAAACATGGGCAGGTTAGATGGATTGACTATGGTAATGTGTCTGTGGATGGACAGGTCATGTGGATTAGCCATGGGAAATGCAAGGTTACAGGGATAGGCTGGAGGGGTTAGGTCTGGGTGGGATGGTCTTCAGAGGGTTTGTGTGGGCCCGAGGGACTGAATGGGCTGCTTCCACCCTATAAGGATTCTTTGGGGATGAAGCAATGTTGTCAAATTAAATCATATTTTGGCTGGCTTATGTCTGGAGCATTGAAAATGATCAAAGAAAGTCATACAGGTGAAGTTCTAGAATAAAACTGGTACGAGTCTATACAAGACTAATGCAGAAGAAATGCCACAACTCAATCATCATGCCGTACACTGAAGCTCTCTAGGGAACTTAGACCACTGTGTTGCACTATATTTGTGATCTCTTACAGCTAAAGTGTACCACCAGTAACATTTTGATATTTTGGTAATCCTTCAACGCCATACAAATTTATTGACCAGAGCAAGAACGAAAATAACAAAGCTATCATGTTGGTTATTGTCAACCCTAGAGCATTTTTAGTAAAACTATAATGCTGGTCAATGTGGAGAAATAATTAAATGCCTCTTTGTTGTATTGTATTACAGATTCAAATATTTCATTTGAATTTATTAACTCTTTAAGTTTCAATAACTGTTGGAAGAAGTTATGTGTTTCTTAAAGCTGATTTTGAAATTATTTTTCTCTTGTTGTGCTCTTCAACATCTTGTGTTTCTACAGTTCTTATTACATGTAGAAAGATGCCTTAGCATGACAAATGCAGTAAAAAAGGTTATTGCTTCTTCAGTTCGGTGTACAGTGGAATAGTTCTGAATGGAGTTCTTGTGTTGGAATAGTTCTGAATGGAGTTATGAGGTGATTCTAACCTGTTGGGCAGCATGGTGGCACAGTGGTGCCTCATCGCGTAAGAGACCTGGGTCAGCTTTGGGTGACTGTCTGTTTGTAGTTTGCATATTCTCCCTGTGTCTGTGTGGGTTTCCTCTGGATGCTCCGGTTTCCTGCCACAGTCCAAAGATGTGCAGGTTCAGTGGATTCGCCACAGTAAATGGGGGGGGGTTACAGGGATAGGTTGGGTTGCTCTTTGGAGGGTCAGTGTGGACTCGATGGGTTGAATGGCCTCTTGCTGCACTGTGATTCCAGACTTACAGAAAAGTGGTTGATTCCTAACTGTCCTCTGAAATGGCCACTCCATTGTATAATGGCCATTACTTCCCAAAACCAAAAGAATAAGACCTCCTGACATTGATTGATGCATTAGATACGACCATTCCGTCTTACTCTGCCACTCACTAAGGTTTGTGGATAACAACCTTCACCACTGCATACATCATGTCTGTTCAAAGGCTCTCAGCTACTTCATCTGTCTAAATTACGAACCCCTCCTCCCTTCTGTACTGTACTTCCCAATCACTCACATGCAAATGAGGTGAGTTGGGGTTAATAACGAGATACAAATCCATGGAGATGAGTTCGTCACAGCTCAATAGTGAGATTCTGAAATCATCGCTTAAACCTGAAAGGGAAAATCGGAAAATGTTTCCCTGGTGCCGAGGTTCTAATTTTTTTTCTTCTCCTTGCCACATTTTCCCAACTTCTTCCCCATTGCCCAAGCCATTCTGGGAGGGAGAATTTCCCTCCAATGTTACTGCCAATCAGTCAGCCTGATAGCCAATCATCACCCTTTCCTCTTATAGCATAAGAGTTGTGATGGTTGGAAATTTTGCATTCCTGCAATTGACCTGATGAGTGAGTGCAAGATGAAAAGCTTCAGGAAAGTATCTGTCTTTTCAGTGATAGTTACTTGTGTTGTGTACAAGGAATTTTCTGCTAAAATGGTGCTGCTGTCGTCACAATCGTAACCAGCCTCATTGCCATTTCTCATGGTCTACACTCTATTAGCACTCGGCTAAACTCGGCTAAAATCTACTTACTTAGATATTTCGATAGAATCCACCAAGCAAAATGAAAACTGAAAAAACTGCAGATGCTGTAAATCAGGAACAAAAACAGAAGTTGCTGGAAAAGCTCAGCAGGTCTGGCAGCATCTGTGAAGAAAAAGATCAGAGTTAACGTTTTGGGTCCAGTGACCCTTCCTTAGAATGAGCAGTCTTCAACGACTCCTTTTAAAAGTCCCAATACAAGCATGCAGATAAGACAAAGAGACAAAAGGGAGCTATTTTTGACTTGTGATTGAATTGCGAAAGACAGGTCATTAATAGTAGAGGTGTTCTATTTGTATGGTAATGTTGTAATTTAGTTGGCTACCTCTTTCTAACAAAGCTGAGAGCTGCTTTAAAGATGAGGATTGTTGTAAAATAAAATCTTTCAGCCCTGGTTGAAAGTCCAAGGGAGCACTGAGGACCATAAAACCATGAGCTGTAGGAGAAGAAGTAGGCCATTCAGCCCATTGAATATGCTGCACCATTCAATGAGATCATGGCTGATCTGAGGAAACATAGGGCTGAATTTGAACCAAGGTAGGTTATCTCGCTACCAGGACACTTGGCGAATGTAAAGACTATTGTGGGGACATCTGTCTGACGACAGTCTACCTCCCAGAAATACAGGCCTAATCAATGCATCACCACTTGGGTAGCCTCGACATGCTGCAGATAGCAGTAGCGACTGGAACTGCATCACTCTCAAAGTTAGGGCCAATTTCTTTTCTTTATTGTGTAGAGGCTAAGCCCTGGAAATCCAGGGTAGGACTCCAGCAGAGATACCACACAAGAAGGATACACCAGGGATCTCACATTCCACTGCCTGGAGAATTTGCTATGGGATCATCGGTGGCAGTCATCACATATAGCAGCAGTCCCTCCCCAATGTCGCATGCAACGTTGGTGGAATAGATAGGAGACCTTTTGTTGCCCCCCAGCCCCTCTGTGAGAGGCTGCAATGCTGAGAATACCTCCCACTTCCATTTCATGATGCATCTTGCCTCCCAGTCCATCATTACAGGGCTAGTAAAACCCAAGCCATGGAGGGTAAACCAAATTGCAGAGTGACAATCCTATCATTACCTCATCGAGATTGCCATTATCAATGCCTGAACCTCGATGCCATGTGCTCACACATGCCTTTGAGTTGTGTGCAGTGTCATTACTGAGTCTGTGCCTACCCTCGGCTGTTCTTCATATCCCCCCAACACCCAACATGAGAAAGTTGAATAACTGTCAGAAGTAGAAACCATTCTTCATGTTTCCCCTCCCTTCGCCACTCCTGGCTGCTAAACTATGATACCATAAGAAACAGAAACAGGAACAGGAATAGGCCATTCGGCCCCTTAAGCTTGCTTCAGCATTCAATAGCATCATGGTGCATCTTCCTGCTCCTATGATGCTGCTTGGCCTGCTGTGTTCATCCAGCTCTACACCTTGTTATCTCAGATTCTCCAGCATCTGCAGTTCCTACTATTCCTGACATTCCTCATATCCACTTTTGCACTCCAGCACTCCTGACTGTTCATGCCCGTTTACACTGCCTCTATTTTTCAAATACAAGTTACTGCATTTGTTTCTGCGACCCCCATCTGAGACCAGTAAACTATATCACAGATTGTGAATTGAACTTGGGAGCCAATGTAGTCTCTGTGGTTTAGCTACTTCCCAGACCCTCTCTTGAAATACAAAGAACTTACAGCATAGAAATAGCCATTAGGCCCAACTGGACCAAACTAATGTTTATACATTTCTTCGAAATCTATCAGAATAACTTTCCTTCTCTTTCATTTTAGTTTTTCATTGAGCATCTCCTTAAATGTATCTATGCTATCAGCTCGACCATTCTCTGTAGTAGTGAGTGCCACATTCTAATTAGTCCAAACCGGAGGTTTCTTCTTTATCAATAATTCCAGAAGGGAGTTTTGGGACTATACCACTTATTTCTCATCTCCCCTGTAAATGGAAACATTGGGCCTTCTTAGAGCAGGGAATTGGGAATCAGGAGATTTCGCTATGCCGTCACTCACCTCCTTAAAGGCAGTGCCCAACTACAAGGAAACAAAGTCAGGCTGATGCCAAAGTTAAAATGCCCACCTTCATCCCCAGAGCCATCAACCTACTCCTGGAAATGAGTGTGAGGCCCACTGACCCTCAACCCCATTACCTCCAATCGCACACTGTCATACTCCCAAACATTTATTCACTTTCAAACCATAACCAACCCAGCCCCATATATTCATTGGAATTCAGAAGATTGAGGGAGGATCTTATAGAAACATATAAAATTATGAAGGGAATAGATAAGATAGAAGTAGAGAGGATGTTTCCACTGGCAGGTGAAGCTTGGACAAGAGGGCATAGCCTCAAGATTAGAGGGAGCAGATTTAGGACTGAACTGAGAAGGAATTTCTTCACCCAGAGGGTTGTTAATCTATGGAATTCCTTGCCCAGTGAAGTAGTTGATGCTACTTCAGTAAATGTTTTTAAAAATAAGGTAGATTTTTTTTGAACAATAAAGGAATTAAGGGATACGGTGAGAACGCGGGTAAGTGGATCTGAGTCCACGAAAGGATCAGCCATGATCTTATTGAATGGCGGAGCAGGTTCGAAGGGCCAGACGGCCTACTCCTGCTCCTAGTTCTTATGTTCTTATGTATAACTCCCGGTCCCAACATATCCCTTCATATCCAAGCCTCCTTATCCTTTTCATACCCTTCAAACCCCCAAATCCCTTCACACAGTATCCACTCTGAACAGAACCAATGAGTTTTGGAAGTGTATGTGAAATAACTCCACAGAGGCCGGTACCCCGTCACCTAGTCACCCTTTATTTATGTGTGCATTGTGTTTGACACTGGTCCAGCTTCCTCACAGCCAGCTCTCAGAGGGATCAGAACCTGTTTACATCTGTCAGCCAGGGCTCCCTGATTGGACCAGATTAACAGATCCAAACAGGGAACTCATATTCTATGAGCTCCACCTGACTGACCTCGTTACAATCACGACAGTATGTAAATCTCAAGAATCTGTGAAAAATAGGTAAACAGTACTTGAAATTCACTTAAATGTCATTCTTTTAACTGTTTATAAATCCACTAAAATAAGAAAAACCTCACATTTGTTGACTGTGTCCGCAAACCCTGACAAGCCAAATTGTGTTGTGGCTTTATAAATCAACCAACCATCGATATAGATATTCCAATGTACAACTTTGTAAACAGCCCCTGCTGACCTGAATTTATTGGTGGGTTTGGAAGTCAACAGAACAGCCATAATGTGGTACATTCAATTTACTCTGTCAATGAACCCATTTATGAATACATTCAACCCTTCTGCGATTTACGTAATGATCGCCAACTATCAAGGCTTTGAAACAGCTGAACCAAACTTCAAAAATAACAAAAATTCAGCCATCTGTCAATGCATGGATGAAGTCAAACAGATGCCTAAGCTAAACTTGATGGGAAACAATCAAGGTTCTGGATGTATTTCACACCATCACTTCTGGAATCACAATTGCACAATGTACAGTAGCACTTTATCCAATAGATAATACTCTAGTGCATCTGGAGACATTTCCATTTGCACAAAGCTGTACATTTCCTTTGCAACTCGTCAGCTGTCAGAAGTGAGGCATACATTGCCACTTATCTCATCAAAGAAACAATATACATCATTCACTGCATTAACACCATATATACTTACGATATACCACTTCATTATGACAGATGTAGTTGGCACCACCTTTAGAACTTACCTTTCAAATGGTTCCCAACTCCAAACCATGGTTCAGGGTTAAGGACCAGATCAGACCCCCTCAAAAATGCTTTTAAGAAGGTAGACCAGATCCTAACTTTTTCTTAGTTTAAAGGCAAACATGAAGTGTTTCAGATGCAATGAGACTGGTCAAACCACTCGACAGTAAGCAAAACACAATTTATTTAAATACTCTCATTAAAATGCAACCAGAGAAAGAGGAATGCAAAATAAATTAACAGATTGAAAAGGTACAGTAACTATTACTAATTAGCGATAACAAGGTGTAGAGCTGGATGAACACAGCAGGCCAAGCAGTATCAGAGGAGCAGGAAGGCTGACGTTTCGGGCCTAGACCCTTCTTCAGAAATGGGTCATTTCTGAAGAA
>NC_063337.1:16066198-16087964 GCF_021869965.1 Rhincodon typus
GGGTCTAGGCCCGAAACGTCAGCTTTCCTGCTCCTCTGATGCTGCTTGGCCTGCTGTGTTCATCCAGCTCTACACCTTGTTATCTCCTGGGCATATGTGCCATTTTATGTACTTGCTGCAGAAACAGGGGTGATTGCTTCACTGAACTTAAGAAAACACTGGGGAATCTGGATATATAGTCTGTACTGTTTTCCTTCACTGTTCTGCTGTGATTGCTGTATGCCAAATGAATTGACTTCATAATCTCTTTATCACACTACCCTCTTCCCTTAGCAAGAGGAATTTTGCAGGGGCTTAAGGTACAGCTAACCAATGTGTCAATAATTTGAAATGGATTTCAATCAGTGTAGCAAGGCAGTACTTTGAAAATAATGTTTTAGGAGGTGTTTTTGCAGCAGCTGATGCAACAGCAAATAAAAAAAGGCAAGTAATGTGCTGACAGCAAATGATGAGTGAGTATCACATTATTTGAATAAATGCGATTATATGTGATCCAAAAGTCTTGGATTGTGAACGTAACAAATGGAAAAATCCCAATTGGATTGCAGTTAGGAAGATCGTCTCTTGTCACACAAATATAGTTTTTTAGAAACCTCTCTTGAATTCTCAAGAATTAAGGAGGCAATGGCCTATTGGTATTATTGCTGGATTATTAATTCAGAAAGCCCAGGTAATGCTTTGGGAATCCAAGTTTGAATCCTGACCATGGCAGATGGTGAAAATTGAATTAAACAAATTCATTTTGAATTCAGAGTATATCCATTTTGGTAGCAAAAACCAGAAGGCAGATTCTTGTCTAAATGATGATAGATTGGGAGAGTGGGTGGTGCAATGAGATGTGGGTCCCTGCACACCAGTTGCTGAAAGCAAGCATGTAGGTATAGCAGGCAGTGAAGAAGAAAATGGAGTGTTGAAATCATTTAATTTTACAGGACAGAAGAAGGCCATTTGACCATCATGTCTGTACTGGCTCCTGAAAGAGCTACCCAGCAAGTTCCGTTCTCCAGCCCTATCTTCATTGCCCTCTAAATTCATCACTTTCAAATATATATCCAGCTTTCTTTTGAAACCTCCTATGGAATCCACACAGAGAATTATGCACGTGAACCCCAAAGTCCCTCTGCTCTTGCACTCCCCTCAAAGCTGTACCATTGAGCTTTTATTGTCTCTCTGTGGTTCATCTACCAAAATGCAGTCCCATACATTTCTCTGCATTGAAACTCGTCTGCCAGGTGTCTGCTCTGAAGTCACTCAGCATCATCCTCACAATTCAATATTCTCTCTGGTTTAGTATCATCTCAGCACCCATCTTCAAAATCATTTATATAAATCAGAAAAAGCAAGGTTCCAACACCGATCCCTGAAGAGCTACCACTTTCAACACATCTCCAATCTGAGAAATGCTCATCTATACCTACCCTCTGTTTCCGATTTTTGAACCAACTTCTAATCCATGCTGCCTAGGACTCATCCAACTCAAACATTTCTAATTTGCTAACCAAACTGCCACATGGCACCATATCAAACGCTTTCTGAAAGTCCAAATATACAACATCCACAGCACTACCCTCATCTAATGCCTATGCCACCTCATCAAAGAAGTCAATTAAATTTGTCAGACACAATCTGCCCTTGACAAAGCAACATTGACTGTCTAGTATTAATGCATTTTTTTCTCTGAGTTTATGGCCTCCATCAGTATTCCTACTATTGATGTCAAACTGACAGGCCTGTCGTTTCCTGTGTTATCCTTTGTTCCTTTCTTAAATAACATTGTCACATTTGCAAGCCTTCTGTGCTCTGGTTCTCATCCTGTGTTCAGAAAGGCCTTTAAAATTTCCGTCAATGGCACTGCAATTTTCTCCTTTACCTCTCTCAGCAATCCAGGATGCATCTCATCTGGGTCTGGTGACTTCTCTACCTGGAGTGCTGGCAGCAATTGTAGCACCTCTTCTTTATCTATTACTATCAGTCAAGGATTAAGATTCCAGATTGGAAAAGGGCAGATTTTTAGGGCTCAGTTGCTCAACACCCATATTTTTAATGGTCAACTGTCAGCATTTTCTAACTTGGTAAAGACAGAAGCAAAATACTCATTTAGTACCTTTGCCATATCCTTTGCTTCAGTAAGCAGCTTACTCTGTTTGGTTCTTATGGTTACCACTCTATCCTTCACTAATCATTTACTGTTAATGTATTTGAAGATTTTTTTAAGATTTGTTTTAGTGCAGTCTGGGCATCCTTCCTGCAAGGTTCCTCTTAACCTTCCTTACTCTGGCCTTGGCCTCACTCCTGCATTTGAAATTCTCTTCCCAATTTCTATTGCTATTATCCTTCTGCGATGCATCATATGCCTTCTTTATCTTTCTTATTTTCTCATCAATATCCTCAGTCATTCAGGATACTATAGGTTTGGATACCCCATATTTATTTCTCATTGATATGTACGTAGCTTGTACCCTATTTATCTCTCTTTTGAAAGGCACCAATTTTTCATCCAATGTTTTATCCAGCAAATGTATTCCAATCAACCTGCTCCAATTCAACTTTAAGACCCCTAAAATCTGCCATTTTTCAGTCTGGGATCTTAATCCTTTGTATCCTTTTCCTACTTAATATTGGACCTTATTGTATTAAGATCACTATTCCCCAAATGCTCACCCACTCTGACACTCTCCACTTCGGCTGCCTCATTTCTTAGGACCATATCCAGTATAGAATCCTGCTTGGTAGGACTGGAAATATACTGTTCCAGGTAGTTCTCCTGCACGCAGTGCAGGAAGTTCTCCCCTTCCATGTCCCACACTCTACCTTCTTCCCAGTCTACGGGAAGGTCATTAAAATCAACAATTACCATAACCCTATTTGCCCTCAAGCATTTCTACTTCCAGTTCCCCAATTTTATTCACTATGCTCTGTGCATTGACACACATGCAATTTAACCCTGCCCTTATCTCTTTCTTGGCCATTGGAAGACAACCATTTCTTTGTTCACGGTCAACACTCAAGCCTTTTCTCACGTCCCTTCCCTGTTCCCCACCTTCTCTCTTTTAAGAATTTACAAGTCTCTGAGAGAAGAAATTCCTCCTGATCTTTGTTCTAAAGGTGTGACTCCTTACTCTGACATTATGCCCTCTGGTTCTAGATTCTCCCACAGGAGGGGAATACCTTTGCACATCTACCCTGTCAAGTCCCTGAGAATCTTTTAAGCTTTGATAAGGTCATCTCTAATTCTTCTATATTCCAATGGGTACAGGCCCAATCTACTCAACCTTTCCTCGTTAGAGAGTACAGGCCCAATCTACTCAACCTTTCCTCGTTAGAGAGTACAGGCCCAATCTACTCAACCTTTCCTCGTTAGAGAGTACAGGCCCAATCTACTCAACCTTTCCTCATAAGAGAGTATAGGCCCAATCTGCTCAGCCTTTCGTCATAAGACAACCTTTCTATACCTGGGATCTAGTGAACCTTCTGTGGATTGCCTCCATTGTTGGCATATCTTTCCTTCTATAAGCGGCCCACAACTGTTCACAGTATTCCGGCTGTGGTCTCACCAGTGCCTTACTTAGTTTTGCACAGTATTAGCAAAACCTCCCCCTTTTTATCCTCCATTAAATAAGGTCCAACATTCCATTTGTGTTCCCTATTATTCTCAGTTTCACTGCATAATAAATTGTGTTACTTTGAAGTCTCAGCCTGATGACAGTTGTTGGTTTTGTTTTCTCCTTTACCCGTCTGTCCTGAACCCAAGTACAAGCTATGAAATAACACAATACAAGAAACTCACAGGAAGCCCCTACCAATTGCAATGAGATAACGATCAAATAATTTGCTTTAGCAATTTTGATTGAGGAATAAATATTGGCCAGGACTCCAGGAATAATGAGTTGCTCTGTCATGTCTATTGATACTTAATTGTTTTGTTGCTTACATATCGACAGAAAGACTTATATCACTGGGACTGTTAGGCTTGAGGGCAATTAGTAAACATTAGACACCAAGGATTTTCTGCACGCCTAAATAAATCACTGTAAATCAGGTCTTTTAATTTGATCTCAATTTTCTTCCAGAAAGGAAATGATACGTTGCAATGACATTGGACCAGGGGAATAACACAGTTGTGACCAGTTTGACCTGCATGCCCCTTGGCTTCCTTGTACTGTTGAAGATGAGAAAGAATTCACTATAAATAGCAACCACCAATGCTGTTTCATTGATGTTGTTTACTGTAATCTTGATGTTGGACTGCATAGCTTGAGCTGTGGGTAGGCCAAGTAAACAAACAGGCCTTCCATTCATCAAAAACACCAGCTTGCTTGTCTAATTTAGTCACAGTACTGGAGGACGTGCCTTTCCATATTAGATATCGGGATCAGTATGTGGTGCAGTGTCGGTCAGATACCAGGCTAGTAATAATAGGCTGATAACTCCATTTGAGAATAATATCACTGCGACAGGATTTTTCCCTGTGGGCTTCTGACCCACACCATCAGGTTCAAAAGGTTCAAAACAAACCTGCACTTCGCCAGAAAAAGATTGTTTGTTCTCAGATTTGGGAAATAATGGCCAGCGGACAAGTTAGCCATCCAGTTAGAGACTCTCAAAGCTGAAAGGGACACTCAGAAGCCTTCCAGACTGAAAGCAAGTGCAATAGGGTGTGACCGTAGGTAAGTGAGGGAGCATGTGCTTCAAAATGGAGGTGCCTTCTTTCCAAATTGTTTCAAGAAAGTGGGCTTTGTAGCAAGGCCATGGATTTGCAGGTGAAGATGGAGATGGAGTCCCTCCACAGTGTGGTCATGAGCCACTCCTGCACGCAGGCTGCCTGGTTCCTGACAGCTCTGCGAATCTGGCTATTATCTGAAATGTCCCATGCTGCCTTCCTCAACTGGCTTTAAAGAGAGCTTATCCAGATTGTGGTATTTGCTGATTAAGAGATATTATTGCACATCTCTGGAGCAGGTGGGATTTGAAACCACACCTCCTGGCTCAGCGATAGGGATGCTACAACTGCACTACAAAAGCTCCTCTTATCTACCTTAAATGCAATTTTTGTTGGGTAAGGGATATGGAGTTAAGGCAGATCAGTGGAGTTAACATACTGATGAGCTGTGATCTAATTGAATGGTGGAACAGCATCAAGGGACTGAATGGCCTACTCCTTTTCTTAGCACTCACAAGCAGTCTCCTGTTCAAGTACAAACCAAGCCTGAGTCTCTTAGCTTCCAAGAACAGACAAGATCTAGCATTTTCAGGGTATTATGACCATTTTATCCAGGTTAACTGGCTACCTGGTGATTCATAGCACCAGTAGATGCTTAGAGTCCAGCCCCCATTTTAATTTAGTCCTCTCCCTCACTCCTAACCTTTCCTGGGGGTTGTGCATGTAAATCTTTCATTCAGAAACAAGGGTGATTTGGTAGTGGAGAAAGAGTTTTTAAAAAGTAACTCTGGTGACTTGGTAGTGCGGAGAAAAAGTTCAAAGGTGTATAAAACCATCTCTGACAAACAGAACAGAACCCCTACAGCATGGAAACAGACCATTTGGCCCAACACATCCACACTGAGTCTCTCTGAAGAGCATCTCATCCAGACTCACGGCCCACCCCCAACACTATCCCTGAAACCATGCATTTCCCATGGCTAATTCACCTAACCTACACACTATGGAACTATTCAGCATGGCCAATCCACCTAACCTGAAGATCTTTAGACCATGGGAGGAAACCAGAGCACCCAGAGGAAATCCACACAGACAGGTGCCAGAAGCTGGAATTGAGCCTGGGTCACTGGTGCTATGAGGCAGCAGTGCTGACCAGTGAGCCACCATGATATATATGGATGGATGGAGGGAGGGAGGGATGGATGGATATATACATACATATATAAAGTCCAGCCCCTAAACTGAGCACTAAGGCCCCTTGTGACAAAGTGGTAACATTCCTGCCTTTGGGTCAGGAATATCTAGGTTCAAATCCCATCTGCTCCACAGATGTATTACAACATATCTGATTAGGTTGATTTAAACAAAAAAAACTAGAATCAGCACTAACTTGAACTGGTCCACATTTGAGGACATGCTTTTCTGCTGCCTAAATGAATGTTATTATTTACAGCACTACCTGCAGTATGATTTGTTCCTGTGCAGGCTGCACATATCCTGATTTGTTAGAGATTTATAGCTGGATCTCATTATTTCATGATGACTATTGCAGCTGAATGACTAACTCATTAATACTTAATAATTTCATTTTAGAATGTGCAATAGGTTTTGTCCTTTTGTTGGCACCCACCATTATGACAACAATTTCACTGGTGAAGAAAGAAACACCACAATAATAACAGGTCTTTCACAACCCCAGGACAAACCAAAGGGCTTCACAGCCAATCAAAATGAATATTAAATTCTATCACGTCATGATCACAACTTCTCAGGGGATCTTCCTAGGACTTTACACTAAATATTGGGGGTGTGGGTTCAGTTGCATGAAAATTTTAAAAAAATGTTAAAGGAGAAAATAGGCTTGCAAGTTAGTGATGGGGCTAATTATTACCATAAAATAAAAGGAGGGGATGCCTACCTTGAAGAAGTTACCCTCCTCCCTCCAGAAAGACCTCTGTGGATCTCCCACCTCTCTATTTATTTCAGAGTCCCCTCCCCTTCCCCATTTCTGAAGAAGGTTCCTAACCCGAAACGTCAGCTTTCTTGTTCTTCTGATGCTGCCTGGCCTGCTGTGTTCCTCCAGCTCCATACTTTGTCAATATCTGACTTCACCATCTGCGGTTCTTGCTATTTCTCTAACAGAATGTTGGCTCTTATTTCAAGGGGGTTGGAGTATAAGATTAGGGTAGACTTACTGCAACTCTACAAGGTGCTGGTGAGATCTCATCTGGAGTACTGAGGGCAGTTTTGGCCGCTTATTTAAGAAATGGTGTCATTTTATTGGGGGCAGTTCAGAGAAGGTTCATGGGATGATCCCTGGTATGGAGGGATTGACTTATGTGCAAAGATTAAACAGGTTGGGGCTCTACACATTAGAATTTAGAAGAAGGACAAGTGATACCATTTCTTAACGGGCTTAACATGGTAAATGCTGAGAGGATGTTTCCCCTCATGGGAGAGTCAAAGAACAGAGGGCATAGTCTCAGAATTAAAGGGCACCAACTTTAGACTGAGATGAGAAGAAATTTCTTCTCTCAGTGGGTTGTGAGTCTTTGGAATTCCTTGCCACGGAGAGTTGTGGGGCAGGGTCCTCGGGTATAAGGCTGATATAGTTAGATTCTTGTTCAGTTGGAGAATGAAGTGCTATGCGGAAAGGGTAGGAAAGTTGACCTGAGGGATATCGGATCAGCCATGATCTTACTGAATCACAAAGCAGGCTCATGTGGCCAAATTGCCCACTCCTGCTCTTATTTATCATGGTCTTATTAAAACCTGTGAAGTAAGTAATTACTGGTGGAATGTGACCCAATGCAGTGACCATTTTGAGTACAGCATGCTCCTACAAACTATTTTGATGATTTTGGTTGAGGAATAGCTAATGGTCAATGTCCCTAGGGAGGACTCTCCTGCTCTTTTCTGATTTAGTGGAAATTTTTGCATACATTCATCCAAGCAAGCAGACAGGGCTTCGTTTTAGCATTGCACCTAAAGGACAGTGAGTCTGACAATGCAGCACCTCCCAGTTCTCCATTGGAGTGTCAGTTTAGACTGTATCTCTCGAGTTGGGCTGCAAATCACAATCTACTGACTTAGGCGTCTAACATCAGGTCGATCTGCTTTCTGTGTAAAGTGCTGTGCGACTTGTCGCTTCACCCAAATGGGCATAAATGTCCTCAATGGAACACCTCATCTGAAGGATGACAACACAAACGGTCAGAATGGTCTGTGGTTTTGCTGTTTCTTGCTGAACTTTAATCTTGACACTGATCCAGCTCTGATGATCTGTTGCTTAGTTTCCACATCTGCTGTGTGACATTTGGCTTGATAAAGCTTCCTGAAATCTCACGTCTGGTGCACTCTTTCTCCACGGATTGGCAGCACATTATTTCTGGTGAATATCTTTCGATGATTTGTGGTTTGATTTCCCGACTGGCTTCAGTGATATTAAGTCCACTGCTTGTCGATTTAAGCATGTTCAAGAGGCACCTGGGGATCAAATGCTGTGTTGTGGAAGTACAACTGACTGTATTCTATTTTTGCTGGGAAGAGAAATCACTTATGGATTTCATAATCCTTATCACAAGTCAGCTGCATTTTGGATATCACACCGTATTAAATTTATCTTGTGATTGGTATGCAGCCTAATGCTGCAACAATATTGCATTGAAATGTAATTAGAAGCGTGATCAAATAGCCACAAAAGGAGTTATAAATTCATGTCTCAAAAGCCAGGTCAAAGAGTTAGGTTTTAGTCCTTCTAAAGAAGGAGAATGATGCTGAGAAGTTAAGACGGGATTCCTGAACTTTGGGTCGAGTCAACTGAAAGCACAGACACTAAGAATAGACCAATTAAAACCAACAATATGCAAAATATAGCATGTCTGACATGTGAAGATCTAGGAGGCTTGGGGGAAGGTTACAGAGATAGAAAGAGGAGGAGGAAGAAATGGAGGGATTTGAAAATGAAAATCTTAGGGATCGGAGCGATTTGGGCGATACTGAAATGTGTAGTAGAATCGGTCAAGAATTCTGGCGAGGCCCATCTCAACATCAAAATCTTCCTACTCCATCTTTCATGCCTTTCACACATGGCACGGTGAGATTCTCACTCGGCCATGAGGAGTTGCCAATTGATGGGGATCGAGGCTCATTAAATGCCTCATTAATGACACAGCTCATCTCATTAACATTCAGCCTTCAGTCTTACCAAACTAGCCAAACAAGATCAATGTTGGGAAAACTCAGCGAGGAGACAACAGCGGGTACCTGGTGAAATCAGCTTGCAGCTTGCTCCAGGTGGTATCCATGTTACCCTCAATTGTACAACAGCCCATGGCACGAGCGACCAGGCACCAGGCACATGCACCCCTCGTCCACATATATCATCATCTAGCATCTGTCAACCCATCGTGACCATCCTGGCACTTCTCCACAACACTGGCAGTGTACACTGGCACCACAGGCTTGCATTGCAGGACACACTGGTAACTAACAGAGTGGCTGCTACGGGTCACTTTACCCGCAGAGATGGGACATCCAGCTCCTAGACTGGACTAAGCAGCATCTCTGGAACGCTTGCATGGTTACTGAGCACCTACCTTTGAGCTCACCACATCCCTGCCTTGCTTTACCTTGCCCTGCTAATAAGTGCAGTCACACACACAAGGCAAGATACCATGCTGTGAAACACGCCTCACTTCATCGTGCAATGTGCTACATCAATCTCATACCTACACTAAGCAATATGGCTGCAAGCACACTAAGTATGGACAGGATAAATGCCTTGATCTGTGAGGGAGGGAGCTGTAGCAAACACTGATCAGACGGTTTTTAAAGTGAAAGAACATTGGTCACAGGCCCAGGTAATGTACAGACTTCTTCATCCCTGGCCATCGGACACAGTGATAAACAAGTCATTTTCACCTGTGCCACCAAAATGTCCTAAATAGGTTTTCTTGTTTCCCTCATGATGCGTCTTAGTGTAGTCCCTGCTTCTGCAGCTGGGAGCATGCTTAGCCATTCAAACTGTTGGCTCTGGAGGTTTGATGGGGAGACTGTGTGTGTGTGTGTGTGTGTGTGTGTGTGTGTGTGTGTGTGTGTACTACTATCTGTTGCTGGGGGTCCTCCTAGTGCCACCCTGTCTCCTTGCGAGGAGGGGCACCATGTCTCCGGGCAAGGTTTGAGTCTTTCACATGATATGCCTTCGTTCCTTAGGGCCAAATTCTGGGGCAATGAAGTGCAGGGGTTTGCCCCTTCTCCAAAGCCCCCAAGGACGCTGTGCCTGGCTTTCCATGGCAGCTGCCAACCTGCCCACGGAGACAGAAAGGTGCTCACTCAACTCTTCTGCAGCTTCTAGGCCATTGTGCGATACATGCCCATCTGCTGCCGATGCTCCTCCCTGTGAATGAAGTCTCTGATTATCAATACAACTGGGTCCTCTCCTGCCTGGGGCTGAGTGGGTACCTCCTCTGTGGCTTGGGATGTTTCTTCCTTGGACAGCAGAGGAGCTGTCACTGTGAGGTACTCACCAGATTGTGCTCCTACACTGCCTATGCCTATCGTGCCACCCGAAGCTCAGTATCTGGGCTAGTGGGGTTTGCGGGAGCCAGCCTTGCTGGCACTTCCTCTGAAACCTCGGCACCCTCATCCTCGGAGGTTCGAGAAGGTGTGTCTGAGGGAGCAGGGTGGGGAGGTTGGAAAGAACCTTTAAGACCAAAGAGAGTGAAAGGACTGCACTCACTGGGTTAGAATTGCTGTGCAATGATTGTGACTGACTGCAGCATTAACGTGAGAGATGCAGTCGAATGGAGGGTGTTTCTTACTTGTTTGGTGGGACATAGATCACCACAGGACGGGTCTTGGCCTTTTCATGGAAGGACCAGGATTCCGTTCTCGTAGGGGGTGAAGAAACAGATATCAGGCACCACCCCTGCTCCCTCACATGCACAGGCTGTCTCTACCCTCCCACTGGCTATATTCTCCTGCAGTGAGAGAAAGAGGGGAAATGAGTGAGATTACATTGGCTGGCACAGCTGTCAGTGCTGGTGCAGATGAGGGTAAGTTGGTGAGATGTACTAAAGGACTGAGGGGGAAGCAGTGCAGAGGCCATGCAGGGTTAGTGGTTTTTGAAAGTGGTGAGTGAGAGAAGGTGACTCAAGCGATAAGTGGCAGAGCATTCGCCTTGGTGGGAGCTGTGTGCAGTAGCAGAGATAGAGCGAGTGTGGAGATATTGGACGGAAAATTCTGGCACTCTACCCTGGCAGAGTTAGAAGGTCATTAACCTTCTTTCCACATTGCTGTTCTTTTAAAGATGACAGCCACAGGGAATGCCAATGTTTTGACAGATATCCACTGAGTGGGGAGTGTGCCAGGAATGGTACAGTGTGACGGAAATTGGGTCTGAGAAATGCTATAGGGGTATGGTAGGTAATTAATGAGGCAAGGTTGATGAAACGGGGTGAGTGTTTCTCCAGGCCAAAGTATTTCAAGTGAGCAAGAGCAATCTTCTTGGAATGTCAATCCAATCTATGACAACAAATGCTTAGCTGTCTTTATTCTGAGGCTGTGCAGTGAAAACTTCCGAAGGGCATGAGAAAGCATTACTACTGAGCAGATCAGTGTGAAACTAAATTGTTGTCACAACAAATCAGTTTCTCTAATGTTAACCATACATCTAAAGTGTTACTTCTTTTGCATGGTTCAATACTGGATCAATGTTAGTAGGTTTTCAAACACTCACAATAGCTATTAATTTGGGGATTACCTTTTTAAACTCCATTTAAACTTTCCACTGGCACAAGGAAGTGTGGTTTGTTATTTTGTGCATGCAAAAATTATAAAATGTTATAAATGAATAGAGATTGAAATAAAGCATGGGAAAATGGATCGGTAATTAATAAGTGGAAGCTCCATTGGGCTGCTATGTCTTGGAAGAAAGAAACAATCCCAGCTTGTTGCTTTCATTTCCAAAATCCTCTTTAATTTTCCATAATGGAATAACACAGACAATGCATTAGTTTGGAATGTTGTTACTAAAACGTGTTGGAAGTTTTCCAAATCACTCAGCTCAGATGTTATTACATAGCTCCAGAGGTGGTAGGACCTGAACCCAGGCCACCTGGCCTAGAGGTAAGGACATTATCACTGCACCATAAAGGGCCCTTTTACTCCTATGTATATCATCATAGATACCTATGTGCGACTGTGGGGTAACATTATAGGCTCATTTACACTTACAACACGAAAGGAGGCTATGCACAGTGGCATGGTGGTTCAGTGGTTAGCATTGCCAACCCACCATGGGGTAGGACTGTCTGTGTGGAGTTTTCACATTCTCCCTGTGTCTGCATGGGTTTCCTCCTACAGTCCAAAGATGTGCTGGCTCGGTGGACTGGCCATGCTAAATTGCCCCATAATGTCCAGCGATATGCAGGTTCAGTAGATTAGCAATGGGAAATGCAGGGTTACAGAATAGGGGCGGTGGGTCTGAGTGGGATGTTTCTCAGAGGGTTGGTGTGGACTCACTGGGCTTAATGGCCTGCTTCCACACTGTATAGATTCTAATGATTCAGGCCTTTGAGTCTGTGCCAATCAATAAAGATCGTTTTTTTTAAATTTCCCTCATGAGACGCGGGTGTTGCTACCTAGGCCACCAGTTATTGACCATCCCCAGCTGCTCTTGAGAAGGTGGTGGTGAGCTGCCTTCTTGAACTGCTGCAGTTTATTTGTTGTAGATAAAACCCTGAAGTTGTGAACAGTGCTATATAAACATGAACTTTTCGTTCACAGACACCACAGAATGGAAAGAAACCCTCCTTTTGGCCAGGTGAAGGAAGTAGTCATTCTTTCGAGTCTCTTTGCATCTAAACTAAGACAACCAAGTGATGGAAGTTGGAAATTGATTCAACTATTTTTACTAATTCAATGGCTGAGTCAGCCTGCTTCAACAATGCTCTAGTTTTGATAACCTGGCATGTTGATAACTTGGGGACATACTTACTGTTGACACCAAGGATTCTTCAACAACAGCCAATGTGCTACCTGGATAAACATCTTTTGGAAATGGAAAGATTAGGCCTCAAGATCTGTTGAGCTCACTTTGTCATTCAAGAAGAACATGCTGATTTTTGATCTCCACTTCACTCTCCTGCCGAATTCCCATATTCATTCATTCTCTTTCACTCACATCTATTAATCTCAGCCTTGATTATACTGAACTACTGAGAACATCCAAACAAAAGGACAAAAACAATAGAAGCAGGACAAGGCCATTTGGCCCCTCGAGCTTACACCACCACTTCACAAGCTTCTTCAACCTGCAGAAGAGTCATATCGGACTCAAACCTTTCACTCTCTTTTTGCTCTCTGCAAATGTCTACAACTGCTCCAGCATTTTCTGTTTTCATTTCAGATCTCTAGCATTCACAGAGCTGTGCTTTGTAACATCCTACTGCAGCAATTTTGTGTCTTCATCACAGTTTACTGCCTCACCTAGCTTTTTACAAGCAGAACACTTGAATACGTCACTCTCAGTTCCTTCACCATTTGTTATTAATATAGACTGCGAACGGCTGAAGTCCCAGTGCTGATCCTTTATAATAGCCACCAACCTGAAGATGCCTGCTTGGTGCTACTTTCTTCCTTTTCCTGCTTACTGATCGCCTATTCATGCCAAATGTAATATCCCCAACTCTGTGAGCCCCTATCTTGTGTTGTAATCTTTTATATGGTGTCAAAATGCCTTTATTGAGAGGAAAGAGAACTTGCTTGGTTGTGACAGCTACAAATACTAAGTGAATAGGTGATCTATTGAATCCATTGATCGGATTCAATCCAAGCGAATGATGAGGACCTCCTGAGGAATTTATATATTTATGCAAACTTAATATATTTATATAAATTATACAGAAGAACGTTTGTGCAGATCATGTCAAAATTCTGACATTGACATATCTCATCTCCATCAAATCTCGACCCATGACTCAACATCAAATGCTGTTTCACACTTCAAGTGAATGCTTTATAACACTTCTTACTTTCAGTGAGAGTTCTGCTATTAGACTGAAAAAGGTCAGAGGCTTGATTCTAATCAATGTTTAGTTGTCGAATGTTGGTGTATCCCATTATAACTGAATGAGCTTCCTGAGGTTAAAAAGCTGAGTTCTGATTAGAATAGAGATCCTAATCTTCAGATCAGTCAGTAAAATCACTGTTGGAAATGATCTTCTATTGTACCAAACTCCTCTCCTGAGCTGAAACAAAATATACTTGTCCTTGCACATCATTGTGACAAATCAAGATCAAAAGATAAATGTGCACAAGGAGGTCACTCAAGCTCATCTAAGCTTGTCTCTACAGCAGACCATGCAAGTCCTTCTATGTGACATCTGATCCTTTCTTAAATGCCACCAGGGTTTTTTGTCTCCACTGCTCTATTTGGAAGTATATTCTACCTATTGATCGTGTTGCATGAACGAAATATATCAATATTACACATAAAGCTGCTTTTTACTAGTTTGAATCTATGTTCCTTTATCTTCCTCCATCTTTTGGTTCAACACAATTTCTGGATAATTTTTTCCCATACACATCAAAAGTGGAAAAGCCCAAGTTTCTTGGGCCTTCCTTCATACCTCAGTTGTCATATGCTCTAGGTTGGCCTTCTGGCTTGTCTCTGACTTACTTGCCTCCATTGTCTGAAACATTCCCTAGTCTCTCAGTGACATGAAGTGGGTCCTGACCACAAGAACACAATGGTTTGAATGTGGAGCTCTCTCCTCAAACCATTACTGAAACAAAGTCCATTAATTCTATTAAGAAGCAATTGGACAGTTTGTTAAAAAAAAAAATCGATGGAAGGCAGGATGAGGGTGTGTAAGATTGATGTTGACCTGGTTAAATATACAGTTGCAGACATAAAGGTGTAATCACTTATGTGGTTTACGTTCAATGACATCTTTTCACTTGGACACGTTCTCCTATAAGGGAGGCAATGGCCTAGTGGTATTATCACTGGACTGTTAATCCAGAAGCCCAGATAATTTTCTGGGGACACATGTTTGAATCCTGCCACGGCAGATGGTGGCATTTGAATCCAATAAATATCTGGAATTAAGATTCTAATAATGACTGTGAATCCATTGCCTATTGTCAGAAAAACCCATCTGGTACGTTAATGTCATTCGAGGAAATCTGCCACCCTCACCCGGTCAGGCCTACATGTGACTCCAGACCCAGGGCAATGTGGTTGACTCTTAACTGCCCTCTGGGTAATTAGGGATGGGCAATAAATGCTGCCTACCCAGCATCGCCCTCATCCTGTGAATGAATTTTTTTTTTTATTCATTCACGGGATGAGGGTGTCACTGACCAGGCGCATTTGTTGCCCATAATTGCCCAGAGGGCAGTTAAGAGTCAATCACATTGCTCTGGGTCTGGAGTCACATGTAGGCCTGACTGGGTAAGGATGGCAGTTTCCTTCCCTCATGGACATTAGTGAACCAGATGGGTTTTCCTGACAATCGACAATGGGTTCACGGTCATCATTAGATTCTTAATTAACGATATTGATTGAATTGAAATTCCACCATCTGCCATCTCTGAATAAAGGTCTCTAGATTAACAACCCAGCGATAATACTGCTAGGCCATTGCCTCTCCGAATAAAGAATAAAGAGCAAAGAAGTTCCCGGTTTTGAAACTGCAAGACACAGTGAGTGTGGTCTTCTTGATATCAGGCCTTTGAGGACTGGCTGGCAGGTGGGAAAACCGGAGGGATGAGGTGGTGCAAACAGCAAAAGGTCACCTTCCTGCCGCAGTGCATTGTGCCAGAGGTGGGAAAGGTGGCAGGCATGTTGCCCACCTATGTCCCAATGGAGCTACTTAACTGACCATTTAACAGCCTCGTCCCGCCTGAGATGGAACCTACCAGTACTTGCAGGGGCACTCTGCCCATGGAGAGACCTGCAGGTGAACCCCAGTGACCTTGCAGAGCTTTAATATGGAGTGTCCACTATTCTGGGTGCTCTTTGATAGAGCAGCAGCTCTGGCAGCAACCAGTTGCAGCTGGTGAAAAACAGTTGTGAAAAATATGGGCTTGAATTCCATAACCACAGCTTCCCTCCCGCCCATGATCATTTTTGCTTCAGCAGTGGGACCCCTGCATCTGACAAAAAACGTAGCCCCACCACTTCCACCCTTCTCATCTCAGCATTCCTCTGACTCTAGCTGTCAGTGCCTTCAGTCATGTAGTCCCTCATCCCCCACCTACCCACCCCTCCCTCTCTAGAATTCCCTCCCTAAACTCCTCCAGCTCTTCCCGTCCCTCTGCACTTTGACAATTCCCTTCTAATAAACCTCACTTGGGCCACATTATCATTTACAGGCCTTATGTCTCATATTTTGCTCAGCATCCATATCAAACTTCTCTGAAACGCTTCTGATGTCGTTCGACAATGAAATATGCTCCATAAGTGCAAGCGGTTAACAAGAAAGGACTCCATGCATTTTCTGTCAAACTACCAAGAAGTCACTTTGAATAATATCAAGTAAAGAGTGTCACCAGAGGGATCTGCCAAGGTCACAGGTAGCATCCATTATTCCAGTATTTATCCTCACTCTCCTGCTGAATATAGTAAAGCATTATAACATGACGCCTTGCTGGCCAGGCCTGTTGGTTAGTCATCTAATATAGGTCCCTCTCCTACCTTCATATTCCAAACAAAAAACTCAGGTGTAGTTCCCATGGAAATGAAAAGAATATTTGACATCACTCGTGTAGCCGTGGACAGAAGCATTTAACTTTCATAGATTTAAACAGTCAGTCCAAGGAGGATGAAATGGATAATCACTACCATGAAAAACAACAGCATTTGAATTTATGTATTGCCTTTTAAAGTAATAAAACGTTCAAAATTACTCGATTAAAAAGCAAAATATGACAGGAAGTGACAAAAGAAGATCCAAGATGAGACGACTAAATGTTTGGTCAAAGAGGTAAGTCTTAAGGAGTCAGCTAAGGAAGGGATGTTCGGTAGAGAGGCAGAGAGGTGAACAGAATGAACCCAGAGCTTAGGGGCTTCGTAGCTATCTACCATCTACCTGTTCCTTATCCCCATGGGAAATGCATAGATTAAGTAATTTGCATTCAGCTTCTGTCTAAAACTCTCTCTACACTGTCAGCGTTTAGCTTCATTCTATCCCAGAAACAAACCATCCATTAAAATACAGAATTATAACTACTGCCTGGTAAGCAGGTTTAATCCAAATGATTTTGTGGGCTAATCCTCCTCTGCTTGGAAATTGATGACACTGAATTTCTAGGGATTATTAACTGCTCATTATCATATCCTGGCACTTGGATATATGCACCATTAGTAATCCCCTAGACCTCTACCAATTGCTCATCCTCCATTTCTTGTTCCATTAGGAAATCATTGATGGTGTTGATGAAAGTGGAGGAAGATTCGGTGACCTTGCTGCTGTCTCCCTGTATCTTGTGTTAACTGATCTTGGAGCTATACCTTGTCACAGCTCGATGACAGGGGTGACAAACATTTTGATGGTAAAATCCGCTCATCAGGTGTAAATGTTACAGGTCAGTGTAACAACAAAGAGGACCTCACTGTCATTGTCAAATCTGCAAATTCTTAGGTAGATGCACCTGAATCAAACTAAGCAGTCAAATCGGTAATACTGGGTTCTGGAACTCTATTCCTGTTATAAATCTGTGTCCTTCAATCCATCTTCCAATTCAGCTTCAAAACATCCAAGCAGGGAGAAGACCTATTCCAAACTGTTTCTACTTGGTCATGGGATGTGATCGTTGCTGGCCAAGTCAACATTTATTGCCTATTCCTTGTTGCCTGTAACAGCTTTGCAGTGAGCTGCATTCTCAAAACACTGAAGTCTTTGGGGTGTAGGGACACCGTCACTGATGACAAGAAGGGCATTCCAGGACTTTGACCCAGTGGCAGTGAACAAACAGTGAAAAAGTTCCAGGTCAGGCTAATGTCTGGCTTGGAGGGTGACTTACAGGTGGTGGTAGTTCCATGCATCTGCTACCCTCTGTCCTTCTAGGTGGTAGAGGTTATGCATTTGGAAGATGCTGTTGAATGAGTCCTGGTAGGTGGAAGTCATTCTTCTTGCAGATGGTACACACTGCATTTATTGTATATTGGTTATAAATAGTGTGAATGTTGAAGATGCTGGTTGTGATGCCAATCAAATGGACTGCTTTATACTGGATGGTAATCAAGCTTTTTGGGTGTTGGAGCTGCACTCATCCAGGCATTATTCCATCCCATTCCTAACAGGAACTGGGGAGACAAATGGTAGTTGTGTCCTGATTTTTTTTGGATGGTACTTAACTGGTACTTTTGCAACTTGCCAGGTAGATTCCAGAATTTTAGCTGTACTGAAACAGCTTGTTTTGAACTGCAGCAAGTTCTGGAGCACAGGTTTTCAGTTCTAATGCCAGAATGTCATCAGAGCTCAGAACACTTGCAGTACTCAGTGCCTTCAGCTGTTTCTTGATATCAAGTGAGGTGAATTGAATTGGATGAAGACTGACATCTGCCATGCTGGGGACCATGAAGAAGCCTGAGATGGATCATTCACTCTGTACTTCTGGTTGAAGATTATTGCAAGTGTTTCAGCTTTTCCTTTTGCATTGATGTGCTGAGCTCCCGCATTATTGAGGCTTGGGATATTTGCAGAACTTGGCCTGCTGTGTTCATCCAGCCCTGCACCTTGTTGTCTCTCTTTCTCCTGCTGTTTGTTTAATCTTCCACCAGCATTCACAGAATTGTTTTGCTTGAGCGACCAAAACAAACTTCAGCACTCCTTTAAGGACTGTCACCTAGAGACATAAAATTGTAGACTTCGATGTCTACGATTTATGAGCAGTTGTGGCTATAGAAATAAAACTAGTTGCCAAATATTGGAGTTTGTTTCTGCCTTAGTTCCACCTGACTAACAGACAAACTACCGGCCTTGTATGAGTTGTTCACACTGTACAAAAGGAACGTGCAGTAATCCTTGCTGAGTGCAAGTTAAGAGAATATCAAATAATGTAGTAGCTAAAAGACCAGGGATTAGAAGTTCAATTGTAACTTTGTCAAGCTGTAAAACCAAGATGAATGAATTTGGTCAGACTGGCAGTATCTTTGGAGTATTTTGTGTCTGACGTGATTCTTCTTCAAATCTGGGTTCATACTGGTCTCAAAACGTTAACTCTGATGGAATCTTTTTGCATTTAAGTGACGTGGGCTACGGTGGGATTTGTGGTAGAATCAGTCATCTCAACATTGGGAGCATTTGGTGGCAACTTCTATGCTTTTGCTGAGTGGTGAGATATGTACCTCACTAGGCACTGGCAATTTGTTATTTAAGAAGAATAATAGCTTGTTAAGTGCCTTATTAATGGGCCAACTCAAAGCATTTCTTTTGTTCACTTGTGGGACATGGGTGTCAGTGGCTGGGCAGCATTTATTGCCTATCCCTAGTTGCTCTTGAGAAGGTGGTGGTGAACTGTCTTCTTGAACGCTACAGTCCATGTGCTGTAGGTTGACCCACAATGCCATTGGGGAGAGTGGGTGCCTGCCACATCCAGCTTGTTGCTGGTTGGAAAGAGCCTCCAAGTTGCTCAGAACCAAGTCCTTGATTTCCAACACTCCAGGGTCCTCTCTTCTTCAGGGCTGAGCAGTTGCTTGGCCTCTGGCGGTCCTTCAAATGTTTGGGGTTTGGGGCATTTCTTCCACCATCAACAGTAGCAGAGCTGTCACAGTGAGGTGCTCACTAGATTGCGTACGCATACTCTCTCATGCTAATGTTCCCACCAAGGTGCCAGTATCTGGGCTGGTCAGGTGGGTGCAGGAGGTAGCTGTGCCAATGCTTCCTTCAAGACCTCAATGCTGTCTCCATCAGAGGTCAAGGATGGGGTTTCTGGCAATGCTAATCATTGCTCGTAGAGACAATGGACATCCCACCAGTACCTGTCCAACACAACAGACAGAAAGCATCATGGCCAGTGGTTAGAAGTGGTGTGCAGTGAATAAGACTGACAGCAAGGTTACTACGAAGGCTGGAGTGGGATGCAGAATGGCATGGGTTTAGTTAGTGGGATGTGGATGTCCCAGCAGCCCCACAGGAGTGCTCCCAGCTTTCCCCTGTGATGGTAGGATTCTGTCCTGAATAGTTGAATGTTAGGGACCCTTCCTCCCCCTTTTCAGCTCCTTTCTGCCCTATTGTGGGTTTTCTTCTCTTGGAATGAGAGAAAAGGAGCGACTGTTTGAATTGAAAGTGGATGACACAGTCCTTAGTGCTGATGCAGGAGGTGGAAAGGTGCTGAGGGATTCACAGGCAGTGAGGAAACAGCACAAGAGGGTTCACGGTTTGGGAGGTTGGGTGTGGAGGAGAACAGGTAAGGGGAAGTGTTGCAAGTAATAGTGAGAGTGCTACAGCTTCAGCCTAGGTGGGAGGTGAGTGCAATAGTAAGTGAGTGTAAGGAAGCAGAGAAAAGTGTGTGGCACTTACCCTGGCACAGCAGAGAAGGTCACAGATATTCTTTTGGCACTGCTGGCCGTTTTTCTGCACCATTAACACTGCACTGACCTGGTGGCAATCTCAGACCAAGCTGCTAGTGTCTAGTTGCACTGCCTCCACTGTCAGTCTTCCAAGAAGCAGATGCCTGTCCTCTGGACCACACAGCTTGACCAGGATCCTGTTGGAAAATCGCGGTGCCATCTTTTCTTTCAATGACTCTGCCCTTGACCCAGCGGGGCAGCTTTGGAATGCCAGTGTTTGTCTACATTCACAGTTGCCTGTTGAAGTTGGTGCCAGGGATACTGGTCTTTCAGCGAATATCCTGCGAGTGGAAAATTGTTCTGGGAATGCATGTGGTAAAAGGGGGCTAGTATTGGACGTGAAGGACACCATAGGGATGGGGTAGGTCATTAATGCGGTGTGTTTGGTACGATATGGCGAGAAATTGCACTGGGCCTCATGGCAATAATCCCTTCATAGAATTCACACTTAGCCAAACAAAACTGTAAAA
Source organism: Rhincodon typus (assembly GCF_021869965.1). Taxonomy (NCBI): domain Eukaryota; kingdom Metazoa; phylum Chordata; class Chondrichthyes; order Orectolobiformes; family Rhincodontidae; genus Rhincodon; species Rhincodon typus. Next base: position 16,086,912 of record NC_063337.1, read on the forward strand.
TTCAGCTCCCTGCTTCTTTCTCCATTGAGGCTGTCAGACCTGCAGAATTTCCTGCATTTTCTGTTTTAGTTTCAGATTTCCAGCATCCGCAGTATTTTGAATAATTCTTATTTTGTTTTATTTGAATAAATTTGATAATTTGCGGTCAAAATCTGTGCACATGTCATTGCTATCCCTTATCCTGTGCTGAACCCTTCAATATCCCAAGTGGCCCATTATTAAAGAGAAGTTGGTTGCTGGTTGAATGCCACTTTCTGGGTATAACTAGGAGCGGACAGTCAAAACCATCTTATAAAACTAATTGTTGTTCACCTGGATCCCTGTCCCTGTATACCAGTTCCATGTTTTTACAGCAACCAGAACTGATGGTCCCAGAGTCTCTAAAACAGATCTGTTGTTAAATACTTAGCTTGCTTTCAAAGCGCCTTATCACATCTCTGACTCCAAAGGTTGTGGGTTCCAGTCTCACCACAAGTCTTGAGTACATAATCAAAGCTGACATTTCAATGTTGCACTGAGGGAATGCTGTTACTTCAAAGCTGGTGCTTTTTGGATGAGACACTAAGCTGAGCCCCATCTGCCTGTTCTGGTGGGCGTTTCCTCGTCTAGAAAACAACAGAGCCTTATCAAGCTGCAATTAATCCAAAGAGCTCTCATGAATCAAAACTGAATCGGAGAAGTTAATCAACATCCTGTCAAACCAGAGATCATACTGTCTTGAGCTATCATGATGCTTGTAAAAGGTAAAATTCATGATAGGTCTGCTGTGTCATTAGAGAGATCAAGAGATAGAAGATTGGTGGTGAGTTTAATGTGAGGGTCACTACACCTCTGGTGAAGGGAGACGTTAAGAAGGCTGGACCTTCATGGTAAACTCAGAAGGTGTGGGAATTGAAAACATGCTATTGATGTCATAGTGCCGTCTGTACTCACAGCACATTACAAACTCTGAGATAGTAGGAACTGCCGATGCTGGAGTCTGAGATAACAAGGTGTGGAGCTGGATGAACACAGCAGGCCAGGCAGCATCAGAGGAGCAGGAAAGGTGGCGTT
>NC_063337.1:16107964-16123302 GCF_021869965.1 Rhincodon typus
CCTTCTACGCCCTCATCCAGGTCATTTATAAAAATGACAAACAGCAGTGGCCCCAAAACAGATCCTTGAGGTACACCACTAGTAACTGAACTCCAGGATGAACATTTCCCATCAACCACCACCCTCTGTCTTCTTACAGCTAGCCAATTTCTGATCCAAACCACTAAATCACCCTCAATCCCATGCCTCCGTATTTTCTGCAATAGCCTACCATGGGGAACCTTATCAAACGCTTTACTGAAATCCATATACACCACATCAACCGCTTTACCCTCATCCACCTGTTTGGTCACCTTCTCAAAGAACTCAATAAGGTTTGTGAGGCACGACCTACCCTTCACAAAACCGTGTTGACTATCCCTAATCAAATTATTCCTTTCTAGATGATTATAAATCCTATCTCTTATAATCCTTTCCAACACTTTACCCACAACCGAAGTAAGGCTCACTGGTCTATAATTACCAGGGTTGTCTCTACTCCCCTTCTTGAACAAGGGGACAACATTTGCTAGTCTCCAGTCTTCTGGCACTATTCCTGAAGACAATGACGACATAAAGATCAAAGCCAAAGGCTCTGCAATCTCCTCTCTAGCTTCCCAGAGAATCCTAGGATAAATCCCATCCGGCCCAGGGGACTTATCTATTTTCACACCTTCCAGAATTGCTAACACCTCCTCCTTATGAACCTCAATTCTGTCTAGTCTAATAGCCTGTATCTCAGTATTCTCCTCGACAACATTGTAAGCACAATTTCCCACTACTGCCTTGACTGGACCTAATCTTACTCTAGTCATTCTTTTATTCCTGACATACCTATAGAAAGCTTTAGGGTTTTCCTTGATCCTACCTGCTAAAGACTTCTCATGTCCCCTCCTGGCTCTTCTTCGGTCCCTCTTTAGGTCCTTCCTGGCTAACTTGTAACTCTCAAGCGCCCTAACTGAGCCTTCAGGCCTCATCTCTACATAAGCCTCCTTCTTCCTCTTGACAAGAGATTCAACTTCTTTAGTAAACCACGGTTCCCTCGCTCAACCACTTCCTCCCTGCCTGACAGGTACATACTTCTCAAGGACATGCAGTCGCTGTTCCCTGAACAAGCTCCACATTTCAATTGTGCCCAGCCCCTGCAGTTTCCTTCTCCATCCTATGCATCCTAAATCTTGCCTAATCGCCTCATGATTGCCTTTCCCCCAGCTATAACTCTCGCCCTGCAGTATATACCTATCCCTTTCCATCGCTAAAGTAAACGTAACCGAATTGTTGTCACTATCACCAAAGTGCTCACCTACCTCCAAATCTAACACCTGGCCTGGTTCATTACCCAGTACCAAATCCAATGTGGCCTCGCCTCTTGTTGGCCTATCTACATACTGTGTCAGGAAACCCTCCTGCACACATTGGACAAAAACCGACCCATCTAAAGTACTCAAACTATAGTGTTTCCAGTCAATATTTGGAATGTTAAAGTCCCCCATAACAACTACCCTGTTACTTTCGCTCCTATCCAGAATCATCTTTGCAATCTTTTCCTCTACATCTCTGGAACTTTTCGGAGGCCTATAGAAAACTCCCAACAGGGTGACCTCTCCTTTCCTGGTTCTAACCTCAGCCCATACTACCTCAGTAGACAAGTCCTCATCAAATGTCCTTTCTGCCACCATAATACTGTCCTTGACTAACAATGCCACAACTCCCCCTCTTTTACCACCTTCCCTGATCTTACTGAAACATCTAAACCCTGGAACCTGCAACAACCATTCCTGTCCCTGCTCTATCCATGTCTCCGAAATGGCCACAACATCAAAGTCCCAGGTACCAACCCATGCTGCAAGTTCACCCACCTTATTCCGGATGCTCCTGGCATTGAAGTAGACACACTTCAAACCACCCTCCTGCCTGCCGGTACACTCCTGCGACCTTGAAACCTTATTCATGACCTCGCTACTCTCAACCTCCTGTATACTGGAGCTACAATTCAGGTTCCCATCCCCCTGCTTAATTAGAGAGAGAGATGCTGAAATGAACATGCATTCTGATGAAATTTCAGCAATCTGAAATATCACCTCCGTTTCTCTTTCCAAAGACTCTCTCAGTTTCAGTCATGGCATCCAGGAAGCCCCAACAATTGGATCGATCTTTTCCCTGTTGGATGTCAATAATGTTTCATTTCCCCTGGCAATCAGCAATCTCCTTTAATTGACAGGTTTTTGAATACAGAGAAGACACTTATAGCTCAGTGAGACACAGGTAGTAACGAGAGGTTGATTCCCTCGCTCGGATATGGAGTCCTAGAGACTAACTAGCATGTTATGAATACACATAGCTGACAGGCATATTGTACATCTGATTGCTTAACCTTTGCTACACATATTATTGTTCTTATCACCTGAAAGGAAGAGACCAAAACTTGCCAAAGGGGTTTCTTCATCCAAACCCATTTAATTAAAATAAAATGCAATTAAAATAAAACCTAATTAAAACCGCATTGACGAGAAATTACCATTTATATTTGTACCAGTTTTTAAAGCAAAAAAGGGAAGTCTAATTAAGATTGGTGCAATAATCAAGGTTCCTTTTTTATGAGGCTTTTGCAAAGATATTGAGATAGATTTTTAACTTTCACCTGGACAGAAAAGTGGCGTCGATGATTAGCCGCCCTTGATGAATATCATCAAACTAATTTCTATTATGGAAGTGGTGTGCTTCCTATAATAGCTAACTGATCCCAAATGCCAATTGTAATCTGGACAGAGTCACAAAAAACTACTTTACAAAACTGAAAGAATGACTTTCATTTCTATAGCACCTTCTGCAACCTCAGAAGGTCCCAAAGCCCTTTACAGCCAATTAGTTACTTCCTTTGAAATGTTGTTGTGGTTGTGTAGGAAATTAAGCAGCAGGTTTGCAAATGAAAAGCTCCAGCAGACAGCAAAGTGATAGTGGCCAACTGATCACTTTTTAGTGATTTTGGTCCAGGGATAAGTATCAGTCCAGCCACTGGGGACAACGTTTCTTTTAAACAATGGAATGGAATTTATGATGCCCAACTGAGGGGGCAGGAGAGGCCTCAATTAACTGGCTCGTTTGAAAGACATCTGACAGCACCGTCCTCCCTCAGTAATGTACTGGAGCAACAGCCTAGAATTGAGCGCTCATAACCTTCTGACCCAGATGCTTATGGGACAGGGAGGTCCAATGCAGAGATTAGTGCTAAAATCCCAACACATCAAGCCCAGTTTTGTAATAGTCCCCAGTAGCTGCATATGGTCCAGAATTTACAAAAGCCGACTCTTTGTAAGAGAAATGGACAGTGGTAGCTAACAGCTTGTTGGTTCGTGTTTATAGCAGCTATCAAACATGAATACAGCATCAGACTCCAAGTGCACATACGTACACATATATAGTTTATGCTTATGCCAGCTGCTGTTAACTTATTAACATGATTTGCTGTGGGGCTGTTATCCCTCAGTAATGTGTAGGAGTTTGACAGCAATGCTCAGCTCCCAGATGCGGAGATTATTTTCATAGTGCACTGTTGTAGATGTTACTGATGTATTCTGCCCTTTGTTTTGTGTGCAGCTGATGGTACTTGAAGGTGCTGCCAGTCCATGCCCATCGAGTTGTGCTGCTCCATCCTCCCTTAATTTGGTCTCTTTATCTGGCTTGTTTCTTTGGCAAAATAATGGGCAGAATGCAATTCCTCTGTAACCCCTCCCAATGCGAGCTCAGACTGATCCAACTAAATCTGGTGAAGATCCACAATGTACGGTGAAATGTGCTTTTCCTTGACATGCTAATTAACGGCCAGAAGGCAGGCTTAGGACAGTAAAGAGGCCCTTGTCGCTATCCAGCCAATTTGAAGCCTTCTGGCTCAAAACAAATGGCAGGTAAGTGAAGGAGAGGACGCTACACACTGGAGGTGCCAGTTCTCCAACATTGTCGAACTCAAATACAAAGATGGCAGCCTCTGAAGGGATGGTGCTGATTGAGGACGGGGGAGGGGCGAAGTGGGTGAACCCCTCCCACACGTGGCTGGTACAGCGCCTAGGCAGGTATCGAAGGCCTCCAAGCCTGCCACAGGGACACCTTGCAGGTAGCTAAACTGTCCCTCACCACCTCCATGAGGCTGCAGACTGAATGGAAAATCGCCATCGGCCTGACTCGACTGGTCACAGGTCAGCCCCTGGATTGCTCTTGCCCCCACCCCCATCGAGGAAAATTGTCAGCAGGGGCGCAGCAGAGCCATGACACTCTGTGCTTGCTGTCTCTGTCCCTGTTGCCAGTAGGAGCTAAAAATCCAGGCCTTACTCTCCTCTTTTCCATCCAATCATTGAATTTTCCTTTTGTTTATTTTCCTCGCCAGTCCTGCACTTTTCTCTGCTGCTTTACCCACCTGAAACCTGCTTCATCGCTCAAAACCTTTTCTTTTCAGTTCTGACCAAAGTCCTTCAGCCTAAAACGCTAACTGTTTCTCTCTCCACAGATGCTGCCTGACCTGCTGAGTTTCTCCGCATTTGTTATAAGACTGTAAAGATACAGAAACAGAATGAGCCCATTCAGCCTGTTGAAAATTAACTTTAGATAACAGTGACCTGCTGCAAAATGGGAATTGTCTCTTGTTGGACTGCGGTGGGCTGTGAACATGGAGTCATGTGTTATCTTTTGACAGGCAGTAAAAATAGAATAATTTGTTGTCTAACTGCGAACGTTATGAAGATGGATACTTCATTTTTCAGAGAAGTGAACTGTAAATATGGAATAAATGATCTAATGGCATCAGACAGTAAATGTGGCACAGTTCATTTATTGGGCACACAGGATAAATACGGTGTCATTCATCTCACTGTGGCAGGTCCATATATAGAACACTAGAAACCAGATAAAACCAGGGGAAGACTGTTGGAATTCAGGCAGTGCTCGCTTTCGGGTCCTGCCATGTGGTTATAGCGTGAGCCAACTGAGTGGGCCCAAGGCTGCTCCTAAACTTAGGTATCCGGCTTCATCGAAATGAACCAAAATGAAGACTTGCATTGACGCAGCATCTTACACTCTTGGCATTTGTCATAGGTGCCAATTAAAGGAAGTACATGTTTCCGATGCCAAAGATGGCTGCTGGAACCCACGCTGAGGTCGTCAGTCACCTGTGACAGGGCCTCTACTGCTTGTGTGCGTCTGCACGTGCGTGGTTGCTGTGGTGATGTTGATGATAAACGCAGCCTCAATTGAATACTTCTGAACTGTGGGCACAGCTGTGATGTCTGAAACACAGTGGCCAAGATGCACACAAGAAGCAGCAAAGCAGTATTGACCCAATTAACTGTTTTGGTCACATTGTCTGAAGAAAGGTCAGAACATTGAAGTGAATCCCCTTGTTCTGGCTTTGGAATTATGTCCTGGGACCTTTTAAGTTTCTTCCACAAGGACAGATGGGATTTGGTTTCGATGCCTCATCCAAAAGGACCTTGGACAGTGGGAGTGCTTCTAGGGCGTGCTGGGTGGTGCAGGAGTGGGCTGGATGTTGCCAAAAGAAGCTGTGTATTGGGCATTTGTCCAATGCTCACAGCCAATGCCATCCTGAAACTTCAAAACTATGCTGCCCGGCCCTTGTGGCAGCCACAGTCCTAAGGTAGCTCAGATGTGTGGTGACTCTCATTTGAGCACACCCCTACATGGACATTGGCACCCAGTCCTGGTACCTCCCTCAGGAACTTCAGTCCCAAAATCTGAATCATCTTGTGGGAATTCCCTCAGAGACATTTACTTGTTTGACCTGGTCAAGTTTCCTGTACAGGCTATCTCAATTCCTCACACTTGTGCACCAACCAGACTTCGTCTGCCATTCCATCCAATCACCTGGAGATGGAGAGCAGTCCCAGTTGAAGGTGCCCTCCCATCAGGGATTTGAGCTGGAGGGGATTGAATGCAACCATACGTTAAATAGGTTCACAGATTTCCAGGCTGCCTGAGCTTTCTGGGGCCAAGAGGAGACCATGGTTCCATGTTTCCAAACGGTGCAATAGGTTAAAGCCCCATCGAAGTTAATTATTTATTTGCATTAGAAGAGTACAAAGACAGGCTCCTAGGAAAGTGGAAGGGAGCAGATATAAATAATGCTGCAATCTGTGTACAAACCAATCAACAATGAAAGTATTGGTGTCTTTTCTCATACTTCACCAATTGGCTTGGAATGAGGATAACAGAATAATGGAGTAATTCATACATTGTCAGCACACAAAGGCCAGGACTTGATATGACGGTTGTTCCCCTGTTCACCAGCTGGGAAGGTGGGCTGGGGGCAATGTCACCTCAGAATAATCACTGAAGTCATGACTGCATTTTATGTTCCTCACACTTCCATCAGGTCTTCTGCCCCGTTATATCCCAACCCCACAGAGGTGTGTGCCAATTGAAGGGCCAGCTGCTCACCAATCACAGCAGTGCCATCAATCATGGCCTTGGACCAGCTAGGAGGAGGAGGCCTGGGAATTATCGTGAGTTTGCGTGCCACTCTGGAGCTGCTTAGGCAGGCTCTCATTAGGAGGTGAGGAATCGGTGTTGAGGATGAAAGGGGCATTTCTTTCAAATGGGGGCATTGGACAACTCTCGTCACAGAGGTCAGCCCAAAAGGGTACCCAATAATTAGAGATACCTCATTCTGAGTCCACAGATTGCGCACTGCCAGTCTCCCGGCGTGGTGCAGTGCCCGTCCTCCACTGGTGAAGTAACAAGTGATGGTGGCCATCAATTGACCATTTTAAGGCTTCCCTTGGCTACTGGGCAGAGGGTGGTCTGCTTCCTACCATGCCATGGTAAAACGCCAACAATGTCAGGAAGGAGATGGACCTGCCACAACCCCACATAACTCTCTAGTGGTTTTTATGGTGCTCTGCAACCCCTCATCACTGCTCCCTCCTCTACCTCACATCACCCAGCTACAATGCCAGTCTCTCAACCTGCACCCTGTTATGGACCAGGCCAGACCCCTCAATATAGTTTAAGAAGGTAGCCTAGACCCTAACTTTTTCTTATCTTAAAGGTAGACATCAAGCGCCATGTTCCAGATGCAATGCGACTGGTCAAACTACTCGATGTTAAGCAAAACACAATTCATTTAAACACTACAGTTAAAATATAAACAAAGGAAAGAGTTATCAAGAGAATTACTTAACTGTTGGAAAACTTAACTGAATAATAGACACAGTACCTATTATTAATTAACTGTTCTAATATAGTACCATCCCATCAACACACCCTTGAAACAAAGGTAAATTCAAACACAGACTCTCACACGCAGTTTCCAATCCAGGAGGGAAAAAGAAAAACAAAAGAAAATTCAGAGTAATTAGCAGCCAGGAGGCAACCACTGAAGCTTCCAACTCTTTTTATAGACCCCCAAAGGCTTCTGCTTAAAACTAAACCGAAAAACTAAAAATAATTAGAAAGCCTGTTCTGTGAGAGGTGATCACACCAAGAATGTTTCTATTGTTCCAGCTTTTATAAAACCCCAAGGCTTCACAAATTGTTTACTTTCTTATTGATAGCTCGGTATCTCTGCCTTACAACCTACCTTCAAAAAAAGGCCAAAATAACCTCTTAAAGTGACAGAATTGTCATAACCCTGGCACCCCCTAAGTCCTGCCCAGACAGGTTGAGCTGGGATGTGCTAACATGGCTGCTATGGGTAGGAATCTGTCAGACAGTTGACTGATGCAAAACACTAACTGAGAGCACCAAATAGCTCAAAATGTGACAAAACTAGAAAAGAGATGGGAGGATTAGAATCTGGAATACAGGAACTCTCAATATGTGGAAAGATGACAGCTGAACAGCACAAAGGAATCTGAGATAACAACGGAACATAACGTAACATTGCATTTTAAAAGGCAAAACAAACACTGGGAAAATCTGTCTCTCCTAACGCATGTTCCTCTGTTAGGTTTTGAACAACACCCTAGCTCTTTGATGAGGAATTTGGTCATCTGCCCTAATGACCCCTAATAAGCTTAGAATTAAGATTTCTTAGATAATGCCCCTATGAAGTACAGCCATCAGCTCTAAAGAAAGAGAAAATCACCAGCTCTCACAGAAATCTCTAAGATCTCAGAGTAAGCTCCATCTAAATAAAGGTACTACTGCAATCTTAGCTAATATTCCTGAAACAAGAATTCTACGGAGGAAGGTGTTCCTGACTGGATGACAGCGGAGAAGGCAAAGAACATTGTGGAAGATTTAACCTGGCTGTAATTTCGAGAGATTAAGCTTTAATTCTTTGTATTAATTTGGTTTATGTAAGTGGGAATTGTATCCATTGCAGCAGCATACCATTAGAATTTTGTTTCATATGGGAATAGTTAGTAGTTAAGGGGGAACTGTTCGGTTTGTTAATAGTTCTGTTAATTTGTTAACTGTTAGAGTTAGATTAATAAATTGAACTTGTTGATTATAAAGTGAGTATCAGGGATTTCTTTCATTTAATCACTTCTTTAATAGATTATGAGGTGAGACGAGCTTCTCTGGGTGTTTCAATTTTAATTATCAGAGAGGTATTGACAATGTCTTCATAACACTTGGCATATGAGAATTTTAATATTTTCACTTCCTCCTGGCCCCTGACTCATGTCTATGTTGGGTACTAGGCAAGAGGTTATGGAGGTGACATAGGATTTGAGGCATGGGTTTGACATGGGGATATAAGGTGGCATAAGGTATGAACTGGTGGCCTGGGGGCATGAGGGGGTTTTGAGGTGGAATGGGCTGCGAGATAACATGGGCTGGCATGGGGCTATGAAGGGCTTGGGGATGTAAAATGGCATGGGCATGGGAAGGTGGGTGACTGTTTGAGGGGTGAGAATTCAAGGCCCTGCAACCTTTTATAAAACTGGGCTGAGGTCCCAGAGAAATCGGCAGGCCTTTCAACAAGTCTGCCTCAGCTGTCGTTGGATCTATGACCATCTTTAAAATACTGCAGCAAATATCGTGAGTGTGGGCTACGTTTGCATGGAAGCATATTTGTCAATTTGGGAGATTCCTAGAATCAAGTGTCCAGTTGCCATGGCAAAAATCTGGACTACAGTGTTTTAGGGTGAAAATTCCATAGCTCATAGTCTTAACAAATGAAGGTAGGCTGGCAATGGTGGAACATTGAAATTGTGTAAAACATGAGACTACCAGAAACAGGTTTGGCTTTTATCTATTAGAGTCTGGAAGAATGACAGCTGATCTTATTGAAACATGCAAGATTCTCAGGGGACTTAACACAATAGATGTTGGGGGGATCTCAAACTACAAGCCACAGTTACAGAAGGAGGGGGTCACTGATTTTAAAATAAGATGGTTAGGAACTTCTTCCACCAAAGGATAGTCAATGTCTTGGATTTTCTACACCGGAGGTGTAGACACTAGATCATGGGATGATGATGTCACTGGCTAGGCAGCATTTATTGCCTATTCCTAATTGCCCAGAGAGCAGTTGAGAGTCAACCACATTGCTGTGGGTCTGGAGTCTCATGTAGGCCAGACCAGGTAAGGATGGTAGTTTCCTTCCCTGAAGGACATTAGTAAATCAGATGGATTTTTCCTAACAATTGACAATGGATTCACAGTCATCATTAGACTCTTAATGCCAGATATTTGTTGAATTCAACTTTCACCATCTGCCGTGACAGGATTCGAACCTGGCTCCCCAGAACATTGTCTGGGTCTCTAGATTAACAGTCTAGCAATAATACCACTAGGCCATCGCTTCACCATCAGTTCTGTATTATTGTCCAGTGATATTACCAAAACACCACTGTACCACTGTCTAACCTATCTTTACAGCTAGGCACTTACCTTAGGGTCAAATATGGCACCACATTTGTGAATACTCTGGAGTAACCTTAGACATTTGCCAGGGAGAGAGACGGAATCAATGAGTTGTGGTGTGGATCGAAGATCATGGCTTCATTCGGCCTAATATTTAATTAAAGGAAGTCTTTGATTATTCAGTACTTAATGTCAGACAAGCAGTTTGACAACTTCGAGATAATTGGAGGGATCGTGAGAGACGACAGCTTGGGAATTGGTGGCGTATACAGTATGTGGAACCTGGTGTTATGTTTTCAGGTAATGTGTCTGAGGTGCAGCCTGTAGGTGAGAAACAGGAGGGGGCCCAGGATAGATGCCTGATGGACATCAGAGGTAACTGTGATTGCAGCTGATTCTCTGGTCATAAAAGAATCAATCAGAATGGAATCAGGTGAGTGCAGTTTGTAGAATCAAGAAGGGGAGGGTTTGGAGATAGACAATGTTGTCAACTTCATAACAACAGGAGACAGGATGAGGAAGGATTGTTTAGCATGGTCACAATCACACTGGATATCATATGGGGCCTTGATAGTTGTTTTGATGCTCAAACAGGTTTCGGAGGGATTCAAACCGGTTTGTGTGTAGGGAGTGCTGAGTGCAGTCATGATTTTGCAGAACTTGCAAGGTTCTCATCATAAATAAGCCTTCATGAAGCCAGGCTTTGAAGTAACAAGCAGCAGATCAGATGAGTCTTGATTGTATCAAACCTCATTTGAAAGATTGAAAAAGTGACAGTATCATGAGATATATTTTCAACTTACTGATGGCCCATAAAATCTGTCATTATATATCAGCTGCAAGCCATGGAAACCAGACAATCTTTCACTTCCACTTCCATTTTCCACTTCCATCAGCAGGAAGAAAAATGGGCCCATTTCTGTAACAGGCTGTCAATCTACACCGAATGTTTTAAATCCAGAAGAAAAGTTGGAAATTGACTCATGAAGGCTGATTGGCTTGCCACAGTTCAATAGAGTTTTTGAAGGCCAATTTCAGATTTTAGACGGGGACAGTGGCACACGGGATTAGTCAGCTGGAAAAGTGAACCAGTCTCCAGGGAATACAGGTTCAAAGGATCCCTGCAGTGTGGAAAGAGGCCTTTCAACCCTTTCATTGGGTCCACACCAACACTCCGAAGAGCATTCTACCCAGACCCACCACCCCCTACTACTGTAACCCTGCATTTACCATCCATCCCACCTACCTTCCCTATACACTACAGCCAGTTTAGCACAGCCAATCCACCTAAACTGCACATCTTTGGACATTGGGAGGAAACCAGTGCACCTGGAGGAAATCCATACAGATACAGGGAGAATGTTCCAACTTCACACAGTCACTGAAGGCTGGAATCAAACCTGGGACCCTGCTGCTGTGAGACAGCAGTGCTAAACATTGAGCCACCTTGCCAACCTTCAGGGCTGCTAGGGAATTGAAAAGTAATGAGTTAAATAAATCTGAAAGAAATGATAATGACCATGAGGCCACTGGACAGTTGAAAAATAATCTCTTCCGGAAAGGAAATCTGCTCTCCTTAACTACATTGGCCTACACATGATCCCAGATCCACATCAATGTGACTGATTCTTAAGTACCCTCTGAAATAGCCGTCTGGAAAAGACACTCAGTTGTGGGTGCATCGTCCTTTCGGATTGATGGAAGACAGGAATTCTTCCTTACTGGGAGCAGTTTGTTAAGTAGGTGATGCTAAAATGCTTCTAAATGTTAGCAGTTAGCACGATTAATACTTGAGGAAATAACTGATTGCCTAATTAACATATGGTATCCAAGTCTAGCAGGTGTCATAATAATTAATAAGAACTCAAGTTGCGCATTTTTATTTCTTATTGATTCAACATAATATGCCTGCATGAGTGAACATCCTTTATTTCATGCTCACTTGTCTCCCATATTCTCCCTTTTCCTGCATTATTCCATATGTTCCATTGCTGAATGTTTTTTTTTCACATGTTGACTGTAGCAATGTGTGTCAATAGGTAATCAATTATTAACAGCCAAAATGATCATGACTGAGGTAACTGCCTCTCAGGGTGAAGGAACCTCTTCAGAAATCTTTTGCTCGTTGAAGATTTGCTTCAAGTCTATTCTTTCTTCAGAAGGGCTTGCTATAAACTGTTCCAGTGAGTGCATTCCATATCTCAAAACTGCCCACATTTCAACACAAATTGGTTGCTTGTAGAATGTCTCAGGCAGATAACAATGATGTGGGGGTGCCGGTGTTGGACTGGGGTGGACAAAGTCAGAAGTAACATGTCGCCAGGTTATAGTCCAACGGTTTTAGTTGAAATCATAAGCTTTTAGAGTGTTGCTCCTATGTAGGGTGAAGTCACGTGACTTCCAACGTAGGTAACATAATGTTAGCTGCAGAGGACAATCAAAAGACCATAGCAAGAGGACGTTTCCTGAACCAAGATTGGAGGCCAGTAAACAAGCACTTTCATGTTCACAGTTGACGTTTCAGGTTCAGTGACTGAGGTGTTCTGAGGAGGGGTCAGTAAACCCGAAGCGTTAACTCTGATTTCTCTCCACAGATGCTGCCAGATCTGCTGAGCCTTTCCAGCAATTTCTGTTTTCGTTTCTGATTTCCAGCATCTCTAGTTCTTTTGGTTTTTATTTCAATGTTCATGATTCATATTGCCTTGTTTCCCACTTACTCAATTTTAGCAGTCTTCTGACTATGAACTTAGCTATCATTTATGATTCTCAATTTTTTTTTAAAACTTGGAATCCTTGAAGCTAACAGAAAGTACAGACTGTATCTCATCAAGGCTCCTTTGACAGCACCTTCGAAATGTGCAATCTCTACCATCTGGAAGGACAAGGGCCGCAGCCCTATGAGAACACCACCACCTACAATTCTGCCTGCCTCAGCCTTAATTGTATACAATGTTGCAGTATCCCCAACCTTTTGAGGGGCAGAGGATTCCAAGATTCACGAGAGTGAAGGTTGAGTGAAATAATTTCGCTTCATCTCTCAGTCCTAGATGACTGCCCCTTATCCTGTACTTGTGCTCCTGCGTTTTAGATTCCCTGAGGGGGTGAAATAATCTCTCAGCATCTACCCTATCAACAACAAACACGGGGAATGCTGGAGAAACTCAGCAGGTCTGGCAGCATCTGTGGAGAGAGAACCAGAATTAACATTTGAGTCCAATGTGACCCTATCAAGGCCCTTTACAATCTTACATGTTTCCATAAGATTACCACTTATTCATCTAAATTCTAGACAACATAGATGCAAATTGTACAACCTTTGATCATAGGACAATTCTCCCATTGCAAGGACTAAAATTAGTAAACTTTAGCTATACTGGCTCCAATGCAAGTATATATTTTTTTAAATGCAAAGACTAAAACTGCACATAATATTCCAGATGTAATCTCACCAAAACCCTATACAAGTGTAAGAACATTTCTTTCTTTCCTGTCCTTTGATCCCCAATAATAAAGGCCAACGTGCCATTTGGTGAAACTTATGTGAGTGGATGCAGTTTCTAGTAACTTTTACTTCCCCAGTTTCTCTTCAATCCTCAATTCAGCCAATGACCATCTCCAGTCTATTCCATGACGGTGGGACACCACAGCTAAGCTACATCATATTCTCATGTGATGTCCACACAAGGGTTTGGAGGGTTTGACCAAAAGGGAGAGGCTGAATAGGCTGGGCTTTTTTCCCTGGAGTATCAGAGACTGAGGGGTAACCTTACAGAAGTTTATAAAATCATGAGGGGCATGGATAGGGTAAATAACCAAGGTTTTTTTCCCCTGGATAGGGGAGCCCAAAACTGGATGGCACAGCTTTAAGGTGAGAGGGGAAAGATTTATAAGGGACCCAAGGGGCAACTTTTTCACGCAGAGGGTGGTGCGTGTATGGAATAAGCTGCCAGAGGAGATGGTGGAGGCCGGTTACAATTACAACATTTGAAAGGCATCTGGGTCGGGTATATGAATAGGAAGGGTTCAGAGGGATATGGGCCAAATGCTGGCAAATGGGACTAGATTAATTTAGGATATCTGGTCGGCATGGACGAGTTGGACCAACCTATGACTCTGTGATTCTATGAGTGTTCTTCAGCAGGTATCATTGGATAGAGATCAGAAAAAGGAATCTAGCTTGGTCTAGAGATGTGGACAACTATCACCCTATCTGACTCAAAACATGCAATAATTTCTGTTTTTTGTATTGATAAAGTGTACTTGCATAACTGAATATGAATTATTTTGTGTCTACCTGACACCCTTTTCTTCCTGTTTTCCAAACTCTTGGAATTTTGGTCAAGCTACTTTAAATTCGGACTTAGTTAAAGCTGTATACTGTGACCTACAGTTTCCTGTGTTGCTCAAATATGGGAAGGCTTTATGGTAATCTGCTAGACATACTGGCACCACTATTACCTTATATGGAGCACGGAATGTGGTTGTACATGACTTGGTATAATCCCTTGGGAGTTGTTCACCAGTAAACTCCATTGGCTGGATTGAACGTTGTGATCAGGTTTGATCAGTTCATCGGCTGAGAACCAATGAAGTTTCTGGAAAATGAGCACACTTTGGGATAAAAGTTAACAACAGAAATGATTTTGCAGGAGTGAGACCAACATTTGAAAAGTACAGCCCTGAAGTTATCTTCAAAGAAATAAAGTAAGATGAGGCAAGATTTACACTGAGGGCAAAGTTGGCCGCTTCACTTGAATAGGGGTGGTATTTGTTTCAAGCCAAAATTATAGAGTTGAAATTGGAGTTACATGTGAATTAAGTTAAAGTAAGGTGGAGTGAAGTTAAATGAAGTGAGTTAAAGTCGGATCAGAGATAGTAGGAACTGCAGATGCTGGAGAATCCGAGACAACAAGGTGCAGGGCTGGATGAACACAGCAGGCCAAGCAGCATCATAGGAGCAGAGAGGCTGACGTTTCGGGCCTAGACCCTTCATCAGAAAAGGGGGAGGGGAAGGGGGTTCCGAAATAAATAGGGAGAGAGTGGGAGGCGGATAGAAGAGGGATAGAGGAGAAGATAGGTGGAGAGGAAACAAACAGGTCAAAGAGGCGGGGATGGAGCCACTAAAGGTGAGTGTAGGTAGGGAGTTAGGAAGGGGATAGGTCAGTCCAGGGAGGACAGACAGGTCAAGGGGGCGGGATGAGGTTGGTCGGTAGGAGATGGAGGTGCGGCTTGAGGTGGGAGGAGGGGATAGGTGGGAGGAAGAACAGGTTAGGGAGGCAGGGACGAGCTGGACTGGTTTTGGGATGCGGTAGGGGGAGGGGAGATTTTGAAACTTGTGAAATCCACATTGATACCATTGGGCTGCAGGGTTCCCAAGCGGAATATGAGTTGCTGTTCCTGCAACCTTCGGGTGGCATCGTTGTGGCACTGCAGGAGGCCCAGGATGGACATGTCGTCTGAGGAATAGGAGGGGGAGTTGAAATGGTTCGCGACTGGGAGGTGCAGTTGTTTATTGCGAACCGAGCGTAGGTGTTCTG
>NC_063337.1:16123702-16174959 GCF_021869965.1 Rhincodon typus
TCTCCTCTATCCCTCTTCTATCCGCCTCCCACTCTCTCCCTATTTATTTCGGAACCCCCTTCCCCTCCCCCTTTTCTGATGAAGGGTCTAGGCCCGAAACGTCAGCCTCTCTGCTCCTATGATGCTGCTTGACCTGCTTTGTTCATCCAGCCCTGCACCTTGTTGTCTCTTGAGTTAAAGTTGGAGTTGTTTGATGAAGTAAGAAGCAAATGTTGCAACAAATGCATGTTTTATATTGAGTATTAATATCTAAAGAGTTAAATAAAAAAGGGTTTGTTTAATTAAAATCTGAGTCAGTTCTCTGCTTTTTGTCTTCCACATGAGGGAAAAACATTTGGGTAAAAGATGTGAGTACTCCTTTTTAGGTAACACTCTGCCTCTGAATATTATTCACATATTAGGTGCACTAATGAGCATCAATAGGTAATCCACCATACAGGGATGACCAGAATGAAGTGGACTGAGATATCTGGCTTTTGCGGAAAAGAAACATACCCTTTTGCACCTTGAATTCCTCTCTTTCTGCAGGAACTCGGGCTGGAACCTGTTCCAGTGAATGATTTCCTCAAAGAAAAATTGGCGAAAGCAGCATAGATTACCGATGAGAAGGAGAAGCTCTGCCCATGTCTCAATTGGTAATGGCTACAGTGAAATTCAGCCATGCAAATATTCCAGGATCATTCCTAGAAATGTGCTGACCTGGTGAGCTAAGTTGCCAGAAAAGGTGAGGAAGTGGACAACACCAGTCCGGGTTCACAATCCTGCTCGGGATTACTACTGCGGAAAGAATATGTGGCTCCTGAACATCCTGTCTCACTGCCAAGATGCACAAATGAAATAGAATCAACCATCAATGCATTAGCTGAGAGCTTTTTGAAAGAAAATTGAGAAGATACAAAGAAAAATACACACACAGAAATACACACAAATATGCAGATAAAAACACACATATAAACATGCATGTACACAAGCTAAAGGTGACAAAAAATGACAGACAACAGTTCTGAGGGAGGGTCACCGGACCTGGAAACATTAATTCTGATTTTTTCTTCACAGATGCTGCCAGACCTGCTGAGCTTTTCCAGCAACTTTGTTGTTGTTCCTGATTTACAGCATCCACAGTTCTTTCGGTTTTTATTGACAATATTGCTGGTTGCTGCATCCTTCCCACACATCTTCAGCTTTCATCTGTTCTGTTTATGTTCTTTGGCAGTTATAAAGGTTGTTTCCAGTGGTCAGGAGATGCAATTGCCTACAATATCATTCGAAAGGGAATATCTTTGGCTAGTTTTTCACTGTATTGCGAGAGAAGAGGCTCCAACTACTTCTTAATTAGCTGATTACTCAACAAAATGTCACGGGAACTGCCATATACAGTGTTAAATTACTCCATTATACCATCCAACTTGTAGCTGCCAGCAGCACAATGTGTTCAATTCCATTGAAAATACATCATTAACAACTGCACTGCATCCAGTTAAAGGGACAAGAATCCTTTCATTTTCTCCTCACTCTCTTATCCTTTAATTGCTGCAAATGTGAGCCATTTAATATGATGAAAGTAAGGGCCTGGTCCTATAAATAGAGTTGTAATTTGAAAAAGATTCTTCAAAAAAGAAATCATGGTAATGCCGCTCTATAAAGTGCCATGACTGAATATTTCTAGAAAACAACAGCCAACACAACAAAGTATCACATCAACCCAAATATTTTAAAAAGATTTTGCTTGATCATATTTACAGTCTATTTTTGGAACAGAATATATTGAGTGTTTAATTTATTAGCACTTTCACCAAAAATGGCAAGTAAGATTACTTTGTCTCCTCTTTACCCTACATTTAATTTGAGGTGAAATTTCAATGCACATTTTCTTTGCTTGTCATACTGATATCAGTGATCCCTGGTAACCTCTGCACTATTTTGGATACATCTGTAAAGATGTCAAACATGTTTCCTTTCCACCTCTCATAGTTCTCTTCCTGAACCCAAATCATATAATCCCTACAGTGTGGAAGCAGGCTGTTTGGCCCATCAAATCCCACCTACCCTTCAAAGAGCATTCCATCCAAATCCTTGCCTTATCCCTGTAGCCTTGCATTTCCTATGGCCAGTCCATCTGACCTGCACATATTTGGAATGTGGGAGGAAACCTATGCAGACACAGGGAGAATGTGCAAACTCCATGCAGGCAGTTGCCTGAGGGTGGAATTGAACATGGGACCCCAGTGCTGTGAGACAGCAGTAGTAACCACTGAGCCACTGTGTCGCCCCATTAGGGGAAAGCTTTAAAAAATCAAAACTAAGTGCTGCAGCAGACAAAATGGTGGATTTGGAACAGGAATATTCTGGTAGACTGGACGGGTGATTTTGACAGAGACAAGGTCTTGTCCGTCGAAAATTCCTTCAAACTACAAGCAATTAAAATGGTGTGCCAGATCTATCACATTTACTTCAGCTGTGGAGTTGAGTGATGTCATCACTGGAATTAAAACGAATCTAATTCAAAAAAAATGTCATATCTTTTCAGAATGGTGAAGGCTTATCTGTTCAATTCATCAAGTTAATAATTCGTTAATATATGGTAACGAAATCCAATTTGGGACAAAGAAAGAATTTGCATTAATATAACTGCTTATCATCACGCCAAGACCTTTGAAAGCACATAAATCTCACCATGAAACGGCTTCTTACAATGTTAAGTATCAGCCTAATGTTCTGAGGTGAGTTTAATTCATATTTCTGCAGCAAATACATACATTGATTGGATTTCATTGGGGGCGAGTGACGCCAAACTCTCATTTTCACCCAGCAGTTTGTGCCAGTTCATAACCCACAGCATATCTCCTACTCACTGCAAATTGTTAGGTTATTTACACCTTAAAAGCACACACATTACATTCATCTTATTTTCCCAGCACATTCTAGGCAAACCTGTCCAGGATATTGCTGGAAATACTGGCTGGTGAAAATGTATGTGAAAGAAAAACTCATATCATACACATTATGGAAACCAATGGCTTTGAAAACTAATTGTCACAGAGGTTCAATTTGCAAAGCCAAGAATGATGGATACCAAGAGCAGCTGCAGAAGTTGTTTTGACAGGGAAATTGCTCAGTGCTATATTAATGAGAGGCCTGTTGCTAAAATTGACTGGGTCTCCTCGCTCTTGCTCGGAGATGAATCAGATGTTCTCAAAGCTCTGTTCATATCTGGGTGTTAAAATTGATAACATTATTCTATGCCATCAATTTGAAGTGGAGTTGTGGGGTCGGATAATGTAGATGGTAATGATGAAAGCAGTAAGCTTAGACAAATATTTTCCCTTCCATTGACCTGAACTGCCAAGGCTAAGCAATGGCTGACACTGGCACACTCTGAAAAGGTTTGCCAACATGACAACGTGATATCCTGTGTGGTTTGAAAGCAAATCACAAGGTGATTCTGTGCACTGAGCTGTCAGATATACTTTTTTTTAATGACACAAATGTTTGGAATCAAGCCATCCTGAGCCATTATTTTACTTCATGGAAATATAGTAATTCATCTCTCCAAACAAAATGTTGTAACAGTAAAGTCCAATGCAGATTATCCTTTAAATAGTTTCTTGATTATTTGTTTTGTGCCTTCTCTCTATTTCCTGTAAGCTATTTGAACACAGATTTTTCTGTCATATTTTCAGAATACATTATTCTATCAGAGATATGTACACTAATTTTCACCTCTGCAATCAGTCCTTCATTTATTCTTGAAGGTATTCACCTTGTGAGACAAGTTTCTTTTGTAAGATAGAGTCATAGAGGGTCACAGTGGCGTACAGTATAGAATAAAGACCCTTTGGCCCATCAGAGTCTGTGCTAGTCAAAGACAACCACCTAACTATTCTAATCCCATCTTCCAGCACTTGACCCACAGCCCTCTGTGCCTGGGCATCATAAGTATACATCTAAATGGTAGGACAGCAGGAAGCTCACAGGAACAGAGGGATCGTGGTATGCTTGTCCACAGATCCATAAAAGCAGTAGAGCAGGTTAATGGGGCAGTTAAGAAGGCGTATGGGACGTTTGCCTTTATTGTCGAAGCTTAGATTATAAGAGTAGGGAGGTCATATCGAGCTGTACAAAACTTTGGTTAGGCCACAGCTGGATACAACAGCTTACCTGATAGCTTAGTAAGTAGTTCTGGTCACCACACTGTAGGAGGGATGTGACTGCACAGGAGGACTTGTAGAGGAGATTGACTGGGGATATTGCCTGGGATGAAGAGTTTTAGTTATCGAGCAAGATTGAGAATACGAATCACTTAAAATGCACGCGAGAGAAGGTGCTTCTTCTTTAGTTCAGTTAACTGGGAGAGGAAATATTGCTTCTGAACATTTCCTGGCTACTACTGCTACGCTGAATTAACTGAACCCAGCCTGCAAAGTGGTGGGGGGTTCTGCTAGTAGCTTCAATGACTATCTTCCTGGAAATCCCAAACTTGATCATGACTCACTGCCTCTGCCGGAAGTGCCATGTGGGGGACATCAAGCAAGAATAGGACTTACCCATGATATGTTTCATATACTGTGTGTGCCAACAATCACTAAAATGGCAGCTAAAAGAGACACTGTATATGATAACCAGTACCAACAGCAATAAATAAGCACAGATTATCCTCTTTTTGTGGTCAAGCATTATGGTTCAACTGGGCACAGTATAAAAATTAGGAAGGAAGGATTTTATGCCGGAAACAGGACCCACACTATTTTATGTTCATATAAATTACAGTGAAGAGAAATGTGTCATTATATTTGATGGATTTGCAGTCCACCTTGTGAGATATTCCCTGTTGGCTCTGGTCATGTCTTAGATTCCTTCTGGTGCAAAACAAGGCCATTTGTCCCATTAGGTCTAGGCCTGATCCCCATCAAATGCTTCCTTTATGGCCAAGTGCAATAAGAAAAGAAACTCGGCCCATACTACAAATCACTATCATGAGTTCGTTGTGTTACTCATGTTCAACTGTCTCACCGTCATCAGCATTTACCAAATGAAGTGAAATGTAGATGGAGGCACTAGCCAGCAGGGAGAAACTGAATTCTTCGTTTTTCTTTATTCATTCATGGGATGAGAGCTTTGCTGGCTAGGTAGCATTTATTGCCCATCCCTAATTGACCAGTGGGTGGTTAAGAATCAACCACATTGCTGTGGGTCTGGAGTTACATGTAGGCCAGACCAGGTAAGGGTGTCAGTTTCCTTCCCTAAAGGACGTTAGTGAACCAGATGGGTTTTTCCAGACAATTGGCAATGGATTCACGGTCATCATTAAACTCTTAATTCCAGACATTTATTGAATTCAATTTCCACCATCTACCGTGGTGGGATTCAAACCCAGATCCCCAGGTCATTATCTGGGTCTCCAGATTAATAGCCCAGTGATAATAACACTAGGACATCGCTCCCCACTGTCATTAAAATGATGTGGACAATGACAACAAAGGAAAAACGGAGAGAAACACATCAGCAAACTGGCAAAGATTAAGTGAACTTCACTGTCAAAGCTGTAGTGGTCTATTTTGAGCAAAAGAACGATGGGGAAAGGTGATTCACATTTGAAAAAACAAGTCAAAGGTGAGGGGGCCACAATGTAAATGCATCAAATCGGTTTTATTATTCAAACTCATTTCAAAATGTACATACCACACATTTACAAAAAAGGCAAACTTCTGTCTGAAAACATATGTTCTCCCTTGCGCAATCATACGACACAGATGAAAACTACTTTCTCGATACGGGAAACACTGGTCTGCTGCATGTTTCTGAGACAACAAGGAGCAGGACTGGATGAACACAGCAGGCCAAGCAGCATCATAGGAGCAGAAAGGCTGACGTTTCGGGCCTAGACCCTTCATCAGAAAAGCGCTTGGTTCGCAATAAACAACTGCACCTCCCAGTCGCGAACCATTTCAACTCCCCCTCCCATTCCTCAGACGACATGTCCATCCTGGGCCTCCTGCAGTGCCACAACGATGCCACCCGAAGGTTGCAGGAACAGCAACTCATATTCCACTTGGGAACCCTGCAGCCCAATGGTATCAATGTGGATTTCACAAGCTTCAAAATCTCCCCTCCCCCTACCGCATCCCAAAACCAGTCCAGCTCGTCCCCGCCTCCCTAACCTGTTCTTCCTCCCACCTATCCCCTCCTCCCACCTCAAGTCGCACCCCCATCTCCTCCGACTAACCTCATCCCGCCCCTTTGACCTGTCCGTCCTCCCTGGACTGACCTATCTCCTCCCTAACTCCCTACCTACACTCACCTTTACTGGCTCCATCCCCGCCTCTTCGACCTGTTTGTTTCCTCTCCACCTATCTTCTCCTCTATCCATCTTCTATCCGCCTCCCACTCTCTCCCTATTTATTTCAGAACCCCCTTCCCCTCCCCCTTTTCTGATGAAGGGTCTCGGCCCGAAACGTCAGCCTTTCTGCTCCTATGGTGCTGCTTGTCCTGCTGTGATCATCCAGCCCTGCACCTTGTTGTCTCGGATTCTCCAGCATTTGCAGTTCCTACTATCTCTGCTGCATGTTTCTGATTTTTTTTACACAAGAGCCCTTCACCCACAATAATGGTGACAATAATGCTTAAGGTTACCTTGTCCCCACGTACAGTACAAATCCTTTGCACTGTAAGGCAATTTATTGTAGATAAGATCACTGCTTTCTAATCTTAGTTAAGGCAACATTTTTAGGTCACATTTTCAGTCCAATGTCATGTAACATCAAAGGTACACCATTATCCTCATTCCACAGCACCTGTCTCAGTCCTTGAGCCATCAAAAGTGTAGTTAAACACATTTAAGTTCAATTTAGGTTTTCTCCCCAGACTGCAGTCAACTTGATAACAGAGACAAAAAATAAGGGCAGGAAATAGAAACATTCCTGAAGGACACAGCAGTAATAAAGACAGATTTAATATAGTGTATTTGATTAGAGGATTGCGCTGCACACTCACAAAAGCATTTGCTTGGGGAGGGTGTCTGGGAAGATTTGTGAAATTCTTTTCTTGTTTTTCAATATTTAAACAATATATTGAGAACACTGCAGTAGAATACAACTTTGGCAACTTATATTTACACAATGCCTTTAACGTAACAAACTGTCCCAAGGTTTATTTCTTTATTTTCACTATGAAGAGCTTTAAAGTAGAACTTTTAGCTTTTTCCTTTATTTCTCTGTTTTAGTAACTAAGATTTGGAACTAGGTACTTTGTACCTAAGATGGTGCTGTGTTTGGTGACATTGTACACTTTACTGTGTACTCCTGTACTTCTGCGTTTGAGTACACGTGATAATAAAACCTAATTCTAATTCTAATTCACAGATCCATTATTCAGCAAAGTAAGACACTAAGTTAGATAAAAAGACATCATGTCTGACAATTTACAATTTGGTCAAAGAGATGGATTTGAAGCAGTATCTTAAAGTTGGAAGACAACGTTGAGAGGCAGAGAGGTGTATGGAGAGAATTTCGGAGTTTGGGACCTAAGCTACCTAAGACAAAATCTCCAATGGTGTTGTAGTTAAAATTGGGAATACACCAGAATGCAGAATTAGAGGAGTTCCAATAATCTCAGAGGGTTATGGGGTTGAAAAAAGTTACAGAGATACAGACGGGCAAAGTTATGCAGGAGTCTGAAAACAAGTGTGGTAATTATAAATTCAAGTCTTCACTTGTCTGGGTGTAAATGAAAGACAGCTAGCGTTCAACGTCAGAAATTATTGAATTTAAATTCCACAAACTACCAAGATTAGATCTAAAACCATATCCTGGAGTCTTAAACTGGTCTCTGGATCAGTAGTTCAGTGACAATAGCACAATGCCACAATCCTTGGTGATCACGACATTGCACAGAAATGTGCTTTATGCAACAAACTGTCACCCTTACCCAGTTTGGCTCCAGACTCAGAGTAATTTAGTTGACTCTTAATTGGCCTCTGGATGAGACAACAAATTCTGGCCTAGCCAGCGATTCCCACATCCAATGGGTGAATAAAACAAAACAAGGTCTTGGTTCAAAGAAGCCTAATACCTTTGGTTATTCAATATTAAGGATTGACATAGAAAGGAAAATGGGATTGTCTGAATCAGTATTGATTACGGATGATGTTATAGTTTTAAATAGCATTTATTAGATATTTCTCAGATGGGATCTGTTTTGCTTAATTTGAAGAAGAGAGGGAAAGTTGTTCTACCATTGGGAGTAATTTTCTTCATGGAAAGCCAAGCGACAGCAAGGTGATTGAAGAGGGAATTTGTCAGCAGAGGTGTGGACAAAACTGGTGTAGGGAAATCATGTAGTTGGCATGCAATAGGCAAGGTAAACCATAATGCTAAGGATAAAGAAGAACAGAATTTCTGATATATGTGCAGGAGAACTCTTGTGTTCAATGGCTGGAATCTTAACATACAATATAGAACATGGAACAGGACGGGAACAGGCCCTTCAGCCCACCATGTCTGTGCTGATCACGATGCCATTCTAAACTAATATCCCATCTGCCTGCACTTGGTCTGTGTCCCTCTATTCCCTGCCTGTTCCTGTGTCTGTCTGACGTTGTGATCGTATCTGCTCTATCACCTCTCCTGGTGACTTCCAGGCCTTTCACCTACCTCCCTCCACATAAAACACATGCCTCGCATATCTCCTTTAAACTTTGCCTGTCTCATAACAAACCATGCGCAGCAATGGGGCCGTTACTAGGTTGGGAAATCATCTGTAATTATGGTGAGCTTTGCTTTGGCTGCTCAGCTGAAGTGGTAGCTATCTTGACAGCCACTGACAATGCCTGCTGACCTGCTCCACTGGAATGGACAGGTTGCTTTGTTCCATGAGGCTACAGATGTCAAGTAGCAAGATCCTTTGAATGCTTTCTGAGGTACTGGTGCTTACACATGTCCAGAGAGCTAATTCTCTGCCTGCAGGACCTCTACTGGTGGTCTTGCCTCCACTGAGCTGCATCTGCAGATCCAGCTTTTGTGTCTGAGGAGAAAGAAACTGCCGTTGGTTTTGCTACTTCCCATCTCCCTCATTAAAAGGTCCGACGTAGAGTTGTCTAAATGGCTTGCAGCAGGGAATTGCAAGTCTGAACGACTCAAGCCCAAGAACAGAGAAGTTAGAAATCATCTGTTTAACAGTGAAAGCAGAATCTCAGAATTAAGCACATGACTCTCACATGGGCAGGGATCCAGCTGTACACTTTCATCCTTTGAAGACTTCATGACCTCTTAGCTTAACAGAGCCAGCACTCCCCACTGTTATCTCAATGATCCTAGAAAAGTTCCACACAATACAGGAAGCAACACCCCTGCTAAAGCCAGAATTCTAGGTGAATTCTTGAGCTTAACTGGAAGCCAAACATTTTAATTACTTGTCTGAACAGCACTCCAAAGGGTACACAAGGTTATGTGGGATTTCTAATCCAATGCCTCTTTTCAGGGGTTCACTTCCTTTCTCAGTCCCTAGGCTGGCATCCCCTCACCACCTCTGTCCATTAAATCTCCAGTCCCGGAAAAGAGGTAGCAGGTCTATTTTCTGGGGAATGGAAACAGATAAGCAGGACAAGTATGTTATAATAGTAAAAGACAATTAGCCAACAGTGACTATAATACAATTAGATCTAACTGGGGGAAGAATCAGAAAATAACCAAAGGTAAGAAAGCACAACTGAGGCTCAGCTAATTGCAACAATTTGAGAAGGGGCTTAACACAGGTACATTGGAAACCGAGATTGCAAGTTAAGGCAGTAACAGACCAATAAAAAGCATTC
This sequence comes from Rhincodon typus, assembly GCF_021869965.1. NCBI lineage: Eukaryota > Metazoa > Chordata > Chondrichthyes > Orectolobiformes > Rhincodontidae > Rhincodon > Rhincodon typus. The sequence continues at coordinate 16,133,508 of NC_063337.1, forward strand.
AAGGGAATGTGACCAAGCATATGACTTTGGATGAAAAGTACCCAAAGCCAATAAGCCCAGGATGACAGAGGAAGCAGAAGTTAATATTAAGAAGAAGGAGGTTTCTAATGAATGTCACAAGCCTGATTTAGTTAATAAGCAGGAAGATTGCACAAAGTCCTGGACAGAGTGTAAAAAGTTAATCCTGAAGTTAACCTGAGGTTATGAAAAAATACTAGTGGCCAAAATTAAACTGAACCCAAGAACATTTTATAATTAAATGCATTCGTTGCTGACCGGGAAAATTTTAGGTGTCTTTGGAGGCAGAGAATAGGATAAAGTATTAAAAGTGTTCTCTGCACCAGGGAAATGAATGATGTGAAGGTTACATAAAAAGAGTGGAGGCAAGTTAATGGACAGGATTGTAATAGGTAGTGATAATGAACTAAAATTGTCAGCGCTACTGAATGGCAGTAAATTTTTTGGTTCAGATCCAATGCATCCTAGATTGTGGAAAGAAACAAAAATTTAAAATAGCAGAATATTTGGTCACAGTCTTTCAATTATCTTTAGATAGAGTCGTAGTAATAGGAGGACTGCAGGACAGCTAATGATGTGCTACTGTTCAAGAAAGGGGAGATGGAAAAACAGAAAACTAAAGGCCAGTTAACCTTATATCAGTGTTATGGAAATCAATTATCATGAACCAGATAAACTTTGGAAAATCATGGGTCAATCAAAGACAGCCAGTATGAATTTGTTAAGGGAAAATTGTTTCTGAATAACTAAGACTGAATTTAAGATCATGCATTGGATATATCCACAAACTTTTGGAAGGCATTCAACAGAAAAGTAATTAGGAAGATGGAAGCCCATGGACTTTAGAGGAAAGTGTTAGGACAGATGCAGGATTTGTTCAGGGACAGCAAGCCTAAGAGTGGGTGGATATTTTTCAGCCTAGAAGGTGGTTTGCAGTGGTGCTCCCCAAAGATTGATTTTGGTCCATTGTGTATTTGCATATTCTCATTAGCACTCTCACCTTGGGTGTAGACAGCAGCATTATAAAGGTTACACATGTTACAAAACTTGGAAAATGGCAGATAGCAACAAAAATAGCTATAAGTCTCAGAATGACACAGACAGATTGATGGCATGGGAACAAACATGGCAGTCAGTGTTCAATGTAGTGAGATATGATGCACTTTGTGAGGACCGATATGCAAAATCAGGAGAGTATAAATGGCATAAATTTGAAAAGCCTGGATGAACAGAGGTAATTTCTTTTCTACATGCATAAATCCTTAAAATTAGCAGGACAAGTTCACAAATTCATTACGATAACAAAACTACTGTGATTTACGAATTGAGGAATACAAGGGATCAAATTTAAACTTGATAAATCACTGGGAAGGAATCAGCATTGTTGACAATTCTAGGCACAGCATTTCAGGAAAGGTAATCAGAGGCATTTTGTCACTTTTATCAGGGATGATGGACTTTAGTTATGAGAGATGTTTGAAAACTTAAGACTGTTCTCCTTGAAACAGGGAAGGTGAAGAGGTGCTCTAATAGACTCTTCAAAGATAAGGAGAGGTTTTCAAGACAATGAATGGTTTTGATTGCACACTGACAGAAATGTTATTCACTCTGGGTCAATAACCAGGAGTCATTGATTCAAAATTGTGGGCATGAAATCTCAAGGCAAGACGAAGATTTCTATCTCACTCGGACTGTTAGCAGGATCTGGAACACTGAAATGGGAGTGGAAGTTGACTTCATAAATAACATTAAATGGGGGTTAGGCAGATATTTGAGGAACAGGAAATTACAGGATTATAGGTAAAATCAATATGTGGGACTAAATACAACTACCCTTTCAAAGAGTCAGCAAACTCATCTGAATGGTGCACTGCAAGTTTCTTTAAATCAATAATGTACAGTGTGATAATAGGCGTGTTTTTTTTTAAATCATTCAAGGGATGTGGTGTTAGTTGGCCAGCATTTATTGCCCATCCCTTGTGATTTATATCGACTATCAGGAACCAAATAAACTTCCATTCAGAAAAGCATGGGTTAATTAAAAACAGACAGCATGAATTTGTTAAGGGAAGATCGTTTCTGAATGACTAAAATTGAATTAAGATCATGTAGTGGTTACAATTATGAATGTTTGGAAGGCAATCAGCAGAAAAGTAATTAGGAAGATGGAAGCCCATGGACCTAAGAGTAAAGTGGCAGTACAGATGCAGGAGTTGTTTATTGACAGCAAGCGTAAGAGTGGGTGGATATTTTTCAGACTAGAAGGTGGTTTGAAGTGGTGCTCCCCAAAGATTGATTTTGGCTCCGTTACGTTTTTGCATATTCTCATTAGCACTTTCACCTTGGGTGTAGACAGCAGCATTATAAAGTTTACACATGATACAAAACTTGGAAAATGATAGATAGTGATAAAAATAGCTACAAGTGTCAGAATGACACATTTCAGTGTTCCAGATCCTGCTAACAGTTCGCGTGAAATAGAAATCTTCAACTCACCTTGAGATTTTCTGCCCATAATTTTAAATCTATGAACGAAACTTCTCCTGCACAAGTATCAGAAATTCCGTTCTTCTTTATCTTTGGCATTATGGTCTACCTCACCTATTGCAGGCAAACTATTATATATATTATAGATATTTGTTTTAGAGTTTGGATTTCAAACTAGTGGCATATGGGTGTTGAGAAATTTTGTTAGGTCTTTGTTCACAATAACAGGGTTAGAGTCCTTTCTAGAACAGTGTCATAATTTTGTACATGTCAGAGAGTAGTTGATTAGAAATTCCATTTAGCGTTAATGAAAGATTGTTGATACAGTGAGGTCTACAATATAAGAAGATACCTGACTGAGGTGAGAAGCAAATATAGTTTGAGTTTAAGTTTGATTGAGTTTGAGTTTGATTTGAATTTGAGTTTTATTTATTGTTGTCACAGGTACTGAGATACAGTGAAAGGCTTTGTATGGTACACAGGCAGATCATAGCATACAAAACGCATCAGAGTAGCAGAACAGAATGCAGAATACAATGTTACAATCGTAGAGAATGTGCAGAGAGAGAAAGATCAACATTAACATTTGAGAGGTCTGTTCAAAAGACTGATAACAGTGGGGAAGAAGCTGTTTTTGAATCTGTTCGTATGTGTATCAAAACTTTGACATCTTCTGCCCAATGGAAGAGGGTAGAAGAGAGTATCACCGGGGTGAGAGGGGTCTTTGATTATGTTGGTTGCTTTCCTGAGGTAGCGGGAAGTGTAGATGGAGTTAATGATGGGAAGCTGGTTTGCGTGACAGACTGGGCTGTGTTCATGATTCTCTGTAGTTTCTTATGGTCTTGGGAACAGCAGTTGCCAGACCAAGCTGTGATGCATCCAGATAGAATGCTTTCCGTGGTGCATCTATAAAAATTGGAAAGAGTCTTCGTAGACATGCTGAATTTCCTTAGCCTCCTGAGGACGTAGAGACATTGTTGTGCTTTCTTGAACGTCACATCGACGTGGGTGGACTAGAAGAGATTTTTGGTGATTATCACTCCCAGGAACTTGACGCTCTCCACCATCTCCACTTCAGCACCATTGATGCAGCCAGGAGCATGTCCTCCATCCCACTTCCTGAAGTCAATGACCATCTCTTTCATTTTGCTGACATTGATGAAGAGATTGTTACCTTTACACCATGCCGCCAAGCACTCTATCTCTTTCCTGTATTCTGTCTCGTCGTTGTTTCAGATCTGACCTGCAATTGTGATGTTGTCAGCAAACTGGGACAAAATTTGGCCACAGGGTTATGAGTGTATGAGGAATATAGTAGGGGGCTGAGTACTCAGCCTTGCGGGGCATCTGTGTTGAGGATTATTGTGGAGGACATCGTCGTTTATTCTTACTGATTGCGGTCTATGGGTCAGGAAGTCAAGATCCAGTACGGACAAGGGGGTGCTGAGACCTTTCCATAGAAAGGAGTATCAGACAGTTCAGGTTTAACTTGTGAAACAGCAAGTACAGGTGTACTTGGCTAGAAATCAGCAGATTATTAAAAGACTGGGGAAGTCAAAGCTTTCAGCTTCGTGTGTATTCATGCTAGAAGGCTTTGCAGTTCAGGAGACAGAACTAAGGAGAAGCAATTAAAGTGAACCTAAAGATTTTATACACAAGGATAATTTCTTTGCATTAGAATCGCTGTAAAGTGAAGATGTTTGGAGAGTGGATGGAGAATAAATGAGACATTGTTTTGCAGTGAGTTTTCTACATAGCTCAGCATTTTTAAGTTTTGTTGAATAATCCTCAGTTTTATTGTCAAAGAAAATCTGTAGCCTAGTGTGCCTATGTTTCCATGAATGAACACCAATTCAACAACAACAAAAACATTATCAAGCCACTACCATTAGGATTGAAACTGGATGGACCATCTAACATTGACCTAGAAGTAGCAACAGCAAACGCAGTCCTGTCAACCCAGCAAAGGCCTCCTTTCTAACATTTGGAGGCTAGTGCCAAAATTAGGAGAGCTGTCCCACAGTGTAATCGAGCAACAGCCTGACATAGTAATACTTATGGAATCATATTTTACAGGCAATGTCCCAGAACGTCATCATCCCTGGGATGTCCTATCTGACTAGAAGACGGGCCCAGCAGAGATGGCAGCACAGAGGTAAGCAGTCAGAAGGCAGTTCTCCTGTGTTATGTCTCACTCCGGGTAGCCCACTGGAAATGAAACCCTGCTATTTCCGGATTCATCACAGAAGTTAAAGATTTTATAAAAACAAATATGCAAAATTCCCCAATTTACCTCATCTTTTACTTTCAGGCTTACAGAATGCATGGAGTGAGCTCCTGTATTTAACAATTACCACCCATTATGAAGATTGATTTTAGCTACAGATAATCAATGCTAAACCATCAAAATGTTATGCTAGTGGATGCAGGTAGGGGGTTATTGTGGTTGGTCAGTGGGAAGGGTGGAACGGATAGGTGAGTTAGAAGATGGACAGGTTGGGGAAGGAGGGATTTTGAAGCTGGTGAAGTCAATATTCAGGCCATCAGGTGGTAAGCTCCCGAGGCGAAATTTGAGGTGCTGTTCCTCCAATTTATGTTTGGCCTCACTCTGACAGTGGAGGAGGCCAAGGATGGACGTGTCACTAGGGGAGTGGGAGGGGGAGTTAAAGTGGATGGCAACTGGCAGGTTGGGTTGAAAGACGTTTGAATGTGCACAAGTGACCATCCTTCTAGCTTGTCAGGACCTACTGCTCCTCTATCGTCCTACTTCAGGAACTGTTATTAATCTTCAGGAGGCACAAAGTGTCTGGCTCACACTATAAAGTCTGTGATCTATTGTTAAGAGCCACTGTTTGACAGCAAAGGAATGGAAGCTAGAGAGCTTAGGGAAATAAATAGTGATGTCTTGTCCATATTACAGAAGAGGAGGTGCTAGATGGCTTAAAACAGGACATCTCAGAGATGGCAATGTTCTGGGACATTGCCTGTAAGATATGATTCCATGAGTATTACTATGTCAGGCTGTTGCTCGATTACACTGTGGGACAGCTCTCCTAATTTTGGCACTAGCCTCCAAATGTTAGAAAGGAGTACTTTGCAGGGTTGACAGGACTGAGCTTGCTGTTGTAATATCTAGGTCAATGCTAGATAGTCCATCTAGTTTGGTTCCTAATGGTAGTGGCTTGATAATGTTTTTGTTGTTGTTGAATGTGATGTTCATTCACGGAAACACAGGCACACTGAACTATAGACATTCTTTGACAATAAAACTGAAGATTATTTAACAAAAATCTGAAAATGCAAAAATGTGGATAAATCCCCAGGAACTGATCAAGTGTATCCCAGAACTTTGTAGGACGCTGGGGAAGTGACTGCTAGGCCCCTTGATGAGACATATGTATCATTGATAGCCACAGGTGAGATGCTGGAAGACTGGAGGGTGGCTAGTGTGGTGCCATTATTTAAGAAAGGTGGTAAGGAATAGCCAGAGAACTTTAGACCAGTAAGCCTGATGTCAGTGATGGTTAAGGTGTTGGAGGGGATTGTGAGGGACAGGATTTCCACGTATTTGGAAAGGCAAGGACTGATCAGGGATTGTTAATATGGCTTTGTGCATGGGAAATCGTGCCTTACTAATTTGATCGATTTTTTTGAAGAAGTGACAAAGAAGATTGATGACAGCAGAGCAGGTAGACCTAGTCTATATGGACTTCAGTAAGGGTTTCAACAAGGTTCTGCATGGTAGACTGGTTAGAAATGTCGGATCACATGGAATACAGGGAGAGGTAGGCAATTGGGTATAAAATTGGGCAGCCGATGGTCTAGTGGTGTCATTGCTAGACTATTAATCCAGAAACTCCAGCTAATGCTCTGGAGACCTGGGTTCGAATTCTGCCAGAGAAACTAATGGAATTTGAATTCAACAGCAATCTGGATTTAAGAGTCTAGTGATGATCATGAATACATTGTTGATTATCAGAAATACCCATCTGGTTCACTAATGTCCTTTAGGGAAGGAAACTGACATCCTTACCTGGTCTGGCCTACATGTAGCTCTCGACCCACTGCAAAGTGGTTGATTCTTAACTGCCCTCTGGGCAATTCGGGATGGCCAATAAATGCTGGTCAAGCCAGCGACATCTTCATCCCGTAAATTAATACATATAAAACAAAATTGGCTTGAAGGCAGGACACAGGAGATGGTGATGGAGGGTTGATTTTCGGACTGGAAACCTGTGACCAGCAGTGCCACAAGGCTCAGTGTTGGGTCCACTGCTTTTCATCATTTATATAAATGATTTGGATGTGAACGCAGAAAGTATGGTTAGTGAGTTTGCAGATGACACCAAAATTGGAGGCGCAGTGGACAGTGAAGAAGGTGATCTCAGAGTACAACAGGACCCTAATCAGATGGGGCAATGGGCCAAAGATTGGCAGATGAAGTTTCATTTAGATAAATGTGAGGTAAGGCAAATCAGGGCAGGACTTATACAGTTAGGGCCCTGGGGAGTGTTGTCAAACAAAGGCACCTAGGGGTGCAGGTGCATAGTTCCTTGAAAGTGAAGTCGCAGGAGACAGATTGGTGAAGAAAGTGTTTGGCATGCTTGCCTTTATTGGTCAGTGAATGAGTATAGCCATTGGGATGTCATGTTGCAGCTGTACTGGACATTAGTTAGGCCACTTTTAGAATATTATATTCAGTTCTGGTCTTCCTTCTATGGGAAAGATGTTGTTAAACTTGAAATCAGGAAAGATTTACAAGGATGTTGCTGGGATTGGAGGGTTTGAGCTATAGAAAGAGGCCGAATAGGCTGGGGCTCTATTTCCTAGAGTGTTTGAGGCTGAGGGGTGACCTTGTAGAGGTTTATAAAATCATGAGGGGTATGGATAGGGTGAATAGCTAAGGTCTTTTTCCCATGGTTGGGAGTCCAAAACTAGACGGCAGAGAGGAAAGGTTTAAAAGGGACCTGAGGGGCAACGTTTTCACGCAGAGGGTGGAGTGTGTATGGAATGAGCTGCCAGAGGAAATGGCGAAGGCTGGTACAATTACAACATTTAAAGGGCACCTGGATAGATACATGAATAGGAAGGGTTTGGAGGATTATGGGCCAAATGCTGGTAAATGGGACTAGATATATTTAGGATATCTGGTTGGCATGGTTGGGATGGACCACAGGGTCTGTTTCCGTACTGTATAGCTCTGTGGTTCGATGACTAATGGGGGGAAATAAACTGGCTTTGAGACTCGAGGTTTTTTTTTAACTGCAGAGCAAAGGATGGCTCCTTCATTTTTGGAGGTCTGATGCCTTCTGACCAAACATTCTCAGCCTCAATTTCTTCAGCTATGTGGGAGCCTATCACATAGTTTTTGGCAGCCAGAAGAGGTTTATCATCAACAACTGGTCAGCATTCCACAGCCTAATCAGCTACTTCTTGCCACCCAAATCTCCATTCAACTACCCCCTGCCACTCCAGCTCCTCTGCAGTAAAGTGCCCTCACTGAGCATGAACAAGCAGCAATGTGAATAGCACTTAAAATGAGGGTCGATAACCTGCTTTTTAAATGTCCAGACGTGTAGCAATCCTTATCATAATCCTTGTGTGTTTTTTTTAAAAGCAGTGCATTTCCCATTTCAGTCCACAATCAAAAAAAGCACAGAAAAATAAAGATATGGTCTTTATACCTGGAAGTCTTCCACACTGATTCCAGACTCTATGACGTGTCATGACATCAGGTCAAGTATGTGCTAAGAATTTCATGCTGATTACTATGTAATGCAATCCAGCCATCTGCCGATGAATCAGTGCTCTTCCATAATGAGCACTACTTAGAAGAAGCACTGAAGGTGGTAAGAGCACAGAATATACTCTGGGTGGGGGGTTTCAATATAATTCACCAACAATGGCTCAGCAACACCACTGCCGACTGAACTGATTGGGTCCTAAAGGACATAGCTGCAGCGTGTAACAGTTGGTGAGAGAACGAAAAAGAGGGAAATACATTCTTGACCTCATCCTCACCAATCTGCTTGCTACAGGTGCATCTGCCCAGGCAGTATTTGTAAGAGTGCTCCGCACAGTCCTTTTGGAGACGATGTACTGTTTCCACACTGAAGATACCTTCCATTGTGTTGTGTGGCACAATCACCTTGCTAAATTGGATAGGCTTGAGCAGATCTAGAAACTCAAGGCAGGGCATCCATTGAGTACTGTGGGTGATCAGTAGTTGTGCTCCAGTACAATGTACAACCTCATGGCTCAGCATATCCCCTCATCTACCATTGTCATCAAACCAGGCGATCTATCTTGGTCAATGTAGAGGGCATGCCAAGAGCAGTACCAGATATATCTAAATAGCAGGTATCAACACAGTGAAGCCACAGCACATGACTACCCACATGCCAGAAGTTTCCAGCATTATGGATGTCAGTGTTTAGCCAATTCAATTTGCTCCATGTGAAATCCACTGCCTGTTGACATTTATTGACATTGCTATCACTGAATCCTCCAACTTTAGCATCTCCTGGGTGTTACTGTTGTCTAGAAACTGAAGTTGTCCAGCCATGTAAATACTGTAGCTATAAGAGCAGGTCAATGGCTGGGAATTCTACAGTGCATAATTCACCTTCTGTTTCCTATTGTCTGTCCACCATTTATAAGGCATGTCAGGAGTGTGGAAGAATATTCCCCACTTGCCTGGATGAATGCAACTCCAACAACACTCAAGGACTTTCCACAGACAAGGCAACCTGCTTGAACAGCACCATGTCCACAAACATGCAATCCCTCCATTACCAATACACAATAGCAACAGTGTGTACCATCCACAAGATGCACTGCAGAAATTCACCAAAACTACTCAGCACTTTCCAAACCCATAAACACGATCCTCCGGCAGGGCAAGGTCAGCAGAACGCTGGAACACCACTACGTGCAATTTCTCCTTCAAGCCACTTGCCATCCTGGCTTGGAAACATATCAATGTTCTTTCAGTGTTGTTGGATCAAAATCCTGGAACTCTCTCCCTATTGACATTGTAACAGTACCAACAATAAATGGACTGCCCTGGTTCAATACAGCAGCTCATCACCACCTTCTTAAAGGGCAGCCAATGCTCACATCCCCTGTATGAATTTTAAAAATGCCAGACCAAAAAAAAATCACTGCGGATGCTGGAAATCTGAAATGGCAATAGAAATAACTGGAGAAACTCAGCAGGTCTGGCAGCATCTGTGGAGAGAAAGCAGAGTTAACATTTTGGGTCCAGCGACACTCTTCAGAGCTGTTGAGTTTCTCCAACAACTTCTGTTTTTGTTTAAAACAAAAACCCATCAGATTTCATTTTGCGATCTGCTTTGTCCAATCCAAACATCAGCTATGCCTCTGGGCCCCTAGGACATTCCAAATTGCTTCACAGCCATTCATTGGATTTTTCAGTCAATCACAGGGCATGAAATTACTATTCATTAATCATTCCTTTTTTAAACTGTTCTTTTTATATATTCCTAGGTCTTTCTTATCATTTTAATAATACTGTCGGGTAGAAATTACATAATGGGTTTCAATATTATTAGAGGCAATAAGCTGTCACCTCTGGCAGTGATGTTGAACTGAATGACTGCATTCACAGCTACTTATTGCCTTGTCTGAAGGACATTCATAAGGCTCCCTCCTCTGATGCAAAATTGCTGAGTACCTCGGGTACTTACGAACAGAGTCACAATATTACACACAGTATGGATTTAAGTGCCTCCAATCGAAGCAAAAATAGAACTGTGCAATTAAACTTCTTTTTTATTTTTTTGGTGACAATTTTTCGAATGCCAGCAAGTGACATTGTGAGCTTTCGGTTGGATAATCACTTATAATGTCCTCCTGCATGTCAACAAATTGGTAAAACATCAAACTGTTACAGCTGCAAGGGCACTCACAGCATGGAAGTAAGAATTTCTGTGTGTGCTGTCATTAAACTGGAATACATTGTTACAATAAAACTGCAGCAGTTGAAATTGGCTAACCTCCGAGTTTTACTGGGCAGTGTGTAGAGCCACGCGTGGCACAAACAAAATCGGTAAGAGCTTATAAAAGTCAAGGGGTTGAAATCGATCCCTAATGGTGATGTAAAATGAGCTAATGTAGTATGTATGCTTTGCACTGATAGAACTTTATGGGATTCTAAGTGACCAATGTTGCATTCTCACATCCTCCCAATTCTTCCAGTTGGGAATTCATTGCCTCACTGCATTGGCTTTTACGTTTACATCCACCCTCACAACACAACTTCTCTTCTGGAAATCCACATATGTCCCAGCTTTAATCTTTATTTCAGGTCACTCTTCAACAGTTTGAATAATTAACAACAAGAAGCCAAGTGCAGAGATAAGTAAAGTTATTTCAGCAGCATCGAATGCAACACAAAACATACGAGTCTTACTCCAAGCTACTTAAATAATTACTCTTAAGAGGATTAGTTCACACCTTGGCCTGTTAACTTTCGGATCTGCTTCAAATCCAGCCTGATTAATGGAGTATAAGCCTTTTCAGTTTGTTAGCTGTTTGATCAAACTTCGACGAAAAATCAGTCTGGGTACTGCGAAGTCAAGCTGAAGTCTTGCGCGTAGAAGTCAGAAGCTCTGGGATACAATTCCACACCAGGCTTTGGAAGGTGTGTTCATAAGTGTCTAACAGGTTAAGTGCCAGCCTGAAAATCCTTTGAATATGTCTGTTGGCATGTGAGAAGAATGGGAGAGTCTCTTGGTCAACCATCTTGCAGATAGCATTGACAAACGACTGTGGAATCTGCTCATAAGGGCAGACCAATCCAACAGAAGTCAACTGTTGGAATTGAGGACCGGACAAAAGACAGACAGACAATGCTAGAGCAACTCCTTACGAATATGAGCTCTCAACAATGACAAAACAACTGCCTCAATTTAAGACACTAACTGGCACTAACCTCTCAAAATGTCTAAAGTCGCAAGTTGCAGTAGACATTGATCTTCACCTGTTTAGCTGAGGTTGAGCAGAAGGGCATATAATTTACATTTGACCACAATACTAATTTTGATCACTGCTTGAAGCAACATTGAATATTGAAAATTACAAAATTCTCAAATGGCCTATCACCTCTACACCTGAAACACCTGAAAGATCCTGAAACAAATTACCCACCCAGTGTCAGACCTCCAGTACTTTTCCAAATGCAAACAAAACTCGCCTTTTCAAACTTAAATCTCTTTGGGAAATAAATGGTTTTAAGCGCGGTAGTGATTGGAACCAGGGCCAGGTGGATATCATTGACTATGAGATCCTTGATTGGGATTGTTAACGTGGGCCAATCAGGGAGCCCTGGCTGACTGATATAAACAGGAGATTCAGAAAGTCTCCTGATCCTAGGGCCTGGCTCTGAGCTGGCTGGTCACAGGCCATGGACAAACCACATGTAAATAAAGGGCGACTTGGTCACAGATTACCGGCTTCTGTGCAGTGATTTCAAGGAGTTATGCTAAATGAGTGATATTGAATGAATGGTCTCTATTATACCTCACATGATTTTTTTTTGCTATGAAGGAAAGAAAACCAGGAAGGTGGGAAGCATTCTGTCAAATTTCAACTCCTGTTTTCTAAAAATTATTATAGATTCTGCCTCAACCATTATTTTATTGTGGCAAATCCCAACTCCTCCATGTAAACCTTTTATTCTGCTCTTAAATTCATATCCTCTAGCTACAGAAATACTGAGCTATTAACACAATTTTCGCTGATCTATGTTATTAACCTCCGGAACAGTTTTAGTCACCTTGACCACACACTCTCTTGATCTTCTTTACTTAATGAAAACAGTTCCAGTTTCTCTGGTCTTTCCCCATTACTACATTGCTCATTCCTGCCATCATTTTATCTTTTCTGCACTTTCTTCATCAATTTAACATCCCTCCTCAGATGAATGGACCACAATTTCCAAACTTTTCTTTCAAAATTAGAAGCACCCCCTTTGGTTTTGTACATAATGCTTCCAACTACAAAATCTAGAGAGGGAAAAAAAAATTAAACTTGCCCCATAGGCATCATCTGATATCACGCTTCAGCGACCAGGAAACATGTAGTTTCAACTCATCGAGACCCACAGCCTAGCTGCATGCACCAAGTCTTTTCCATCATGTGCTTGTTGACTTACGCTGGCTTGCAGAACGTCAATTTTTAAAGACCTCTCATCATTTTCAGGTACCCACATGGTCTCACCCTGTCAGATCTGTGTTAAACCCTCCACGGCTAAAACAGACAACTTGAATTTACATAGTACCTTTCCTTAGTAAAATGTATCTCGGCATTTCACAGAATCACAGTAGTGCTACTCGGCAGGAGGCCCTTTGACCTATCATCCTGCACCAGCTCACTAAATGAGGCTCATTACTTACAGCCAATCACCGGCTTTATTTTTCCATGCCCTTACACATTATTTTTATCCAAATAATCATCCAATTTGCTCTTGAATGCATTAATTAAGCCTGATTCTCCATATTTCCAGGCAATGCATTCCATACCCTACTTTAAATACTCACTGAGTGAAAATGGTTTTCCTCACTTCATCCTTGCTTCATTTGCAGATCCCTTTAAATCCATGCCCTCTTATTCCTGTTTCTTTAACAAGCAGGAAAATTTCTCCCTAACTCCCTGGAGTATCAGAGGCTGAGGGGTGACCTTATAGCGGTTTATAAAATCATGAGGGGCATGGATAGGTTGAATAGCTAAAGTCTTTTTCCCCAGGGTACGGGAGTCCAAGTCTAGAGGGCATAGGTTTAATATGAGAGGGGAAAGATTTAACAGGGACCTAAGGGGTAACTTTTCCACACAGAGGGTGGTGCGTGTATGGAATGAGCTGCCAGAGGAGGTGGTGGAGGCTGGTATAATTACAACATTTAAAAGACATCTGGATGGGTATTTGAATAGGAAGGGTTTAGAGCCATATGGGCCAAAAGCTGACAAATAAGACTAGATTAATTTCGGATATCCGGTTGGTCTGGATGTGTTGGACTGATGGGTTTATTTCTGTGCTGTACAACTCTATGACTCTATCCAGCTCACTCATGATTTTCAGAAGCTTTGTCAGGTCTCCTCTTCGGCTTCTTCTCTCCAAACAGAACAGTCCCGAATTCTTTGATCTATCCTTATAACTGAAGTTATCTTTGGAACCATTCTTGTAAGCATCTCCTGCACTCTCTCCAATGTGCTCACACCTTTCCAAGAATGTGGCACTCAGGCCTGTACACAATACTCCAGCTGAGGTCAAACAGTTGTCTTATATGTACAAGTGTCTTCACAAAAGTATCATCAAACAAAATGTTTACACCAGGCCATATGAGGAGAGATGGGAACAGATGATCAAAAGCTTGGCATTGAAAAAGATTTTAAGGCTCATTCTAAGCGGGGGGAGAGCAAGGTGGAGACGTGTAGGGTGTGAATAAAAAGAATTTTGAGCCTCCGCAGCTGATTGCATTACCACATCTATTTGACCATCGGTGTTACAGACAGGGAATGGCCGAACCCCTCTGGTACTTAAACTGAAACAAGTCCCAATCTGCAATTACAGGAGTGGTCGTTCCCTTCTAATAGTTACCCCCAAAACACTCATAGAGGTTCGCTCTTCCCCTTGTAATCTGTTAAATTAATGGTTAAAGGAAAAGAAATTCCTGATCCACTTTATAAATAACAAGTAACCATTTATTTATTTAACCTTAACGATGAACAAATTAAAAGAGATACTAACTAACCAAACAATTTCCCCCCTTTATACTAACTACTCCCGAACCAAACTAAATTCTACTGGAGATAAAACAGTGTGGAGCTGGGTGAACTCAGCAGGCCAGGCAGCATCAGAGGAGCAGGAAAGCTGATGTTTTGGGTCGGGGCCTTTCTTCAGAAGAAACGTCAGCTTTCCTGCTCCTCTGATGATGCCTGGCCTGCTGTGTTCCTCCAGTTCCACACTGTGTTATCTCTGACTTCAGCATCGGCAGTTTTTACTGTCTCTAAATTCTACTAGAATACTGTTCAAATAAACCCAAGCCCCACTTAATAAATCCAATTAATAAGAACGCAATAAATTAAAACTTAATTTCTCCAAGTTCACAGAGACTGTCTTCTGGGACCTCCTGCTTTCTCCAGCCTTTCTCCTGACGATCTTCCTTTACAGCTGTCTTTCTGTAATTGCTTCTGTGAGGGCTTTTAGCTAAACTACTGTGGTACCTTTAAATTAATTTGGCTTCCTCTAACAGCAAAAGGTGTTGCCTTATGGCAGTTGGCTCTCTCCCTCTCTGCTGATTTTCAAACAACACTTTCTTAAATACCACCGACGATGCAACAAATTCTCACAATATTATTGAGTTCAGGCTGTCAACACAATCAGATTTAAATTTGATAGGATTTCAGTTTCCATGGGCTTGGTTTAACTTGATTGGTTGCCGAGCTGGTTCGTTAGTTTGCAGACATTTCATTACCCTGCTGGGTAACATCATCAGTGCAGCCTCCGATGAAGCGCCGTTGTGTTTCCCCGCCTGTTATTTAAACCCTGAGCTTTGGGGTAAACAAAGAATCTCTTTCCAAGATACTGTTGACCGATAATCCATAGAGGTTGAGTTGGAAAGCAAGAGGGAGCAGGGGTACGACAGAGTAGAAGTTTAATCCATGGCCAACAATGTGGAAGAGCGTATTACCTTTTTGTAAAAATTCATTCATGGGGACATAGATGACACTGACTGTGTCAGCCATTTATGGCCCGTCTCTAGTTGTCCTTGAGAAGATGGTGGTGAGTTGCCTTCTGGAACCTCGCAGTCCATTTCATGAAGGTTGATCCACCATGCCATGAGTGAGAGAGTTCCAGAATTTTAACCCAGTGACACTGAAGGAATGCAGATATATTTCCATGTCAGGATGGTGAGGGACTTGAAGGGGAACTTGTAGTTAATGGTGTTCCCATATATCCGCTGCCCTTAACCTTCTAGATGACAGTGGTTTTGGGTTTGTAAGGCGCTGTCTAAGGAGCCTTAGTGATTTCTACATTGAATCTTGCAGATGGTACACACAGCTGCTACTGAGCGTCGGTGGTGGATGTGGTACCAATCAATTGGGTTGCTTTTTCTTGGAGAGTGTCCAAATTTTTGAGTCTTTTTGAAGCTGCACTCATCCAAGCAAGTGGGGAGTATTCCATTACAATCCTGACTTGTGCCTTGGAGATGATGGGCAGGCATAAGGCAGTCTGAAGGTGAGTTATTCACTGCAAGATTCCTAGCTTCTGACAAGGTCTTGTAACCACAGTCTTTATGTGACTAGTCCAGCTGAGTTTCTGGTCAATGGTAAGCCTCAGGATGTTGACAGTGGGGAGGCAGTGATGCTGATGCCACTGAGTGTCATGGGATGATGGTTACATTCTCTCTTGTTGGAGATAGTCAAAATCTACAACGTATGAGGCATGAATGTCACTTGCCACTTTACAATTCAAACCCAGATACTGTGCAGGTCTAAAGGAGCATAAGAAATAGGAACAGGAGTAGGCTATTTGGCCCCTCAAGCTCACTCTACCATTTCATTCGATCATGACTGATTCAGCATTCTTACTGAATATGGGCATGGGCTGCTTCAATATCTGAGGAGTTGCGAATTGTGGTGAAAATGTGCAATCATTAGCAAAGATTCCTACTTCTGATGGAGGAAGAGGATGGAGGGAAGGTCATTGATTAACAATTGAAAATGGTTGGTCCTAGGACATTACCCTGAGGAACAGCTGTAGAGATATCCTGGAGCTGAAATGACTGATCTCCAACAACCACAACCATCTTCCTATGTATCAGCTGTGACTCCAACCACTGGAGAGTTTTCTCTCTGATTCCCATTGATTCCAGTTTTGCTAGGGCTCCTTGATGCCATATTCAGTCAAATGCAGCCTTGATGTCAAGGGTAGTCACTCTCATATCACCTCTGGAATTCAGCTCTTTTATCCATGTTTGAACCAAGTCTGTAATGAGGCTGAGTGGCCCTGGTTCATGTGGAGTAAACTGAATTGGACAAAGATTGACACCCTGAAGACCTCTGGAGGAGGCCGAGATGGAACATTCGCTCAGCAGTTTTGCCTGAAGATTGTTATGTGTACTTCAGCCATAATTTACAATGACGTTCTAGACTCTCCCATCATTGAGCACAGTAACATTTGTGGAGCCTCCTCCTCCAATGAGTTATTCAATTGCCCACCACCATTCATGTTTGACTGTGGCAGGACTGCAGAGCTTAGTTCTTACCCGCTGTTTGTGGAATCCGTCATTCTTTCTTTCACTTGTTGTTTATGCTGTTTGGCATGCAAGTAGCCCTGTATTATAGTTTCACCAGACTGACACCTCATTTTTGGGCATGCCTGGTGCTGATCCCCTGGCATGCCTCACTTCGCACTTCACTGAAACAGGGTTAATTCCCTGTCTCGATGACCGTGGTAGATTATGTGATGTATTGCGCCATGGGATTGCAGATTGTATTAGAATATGATTCTGCTGCTGTTAATGGCACCTCATGGATGCCCAATCCTGAGTTGCTAGATTTGTTTGAAACCATCCCACTTAGCACGGTGATAGTGCTACACAACACATTCTCAATGGGAAGACTGGACTTCAAATCCACAAGGACTGTGCGATGGTCACTGTAACCGATACTGTCATGAACAGATGCATCTGTACCTAGCAGATTGTTAAGGATAAGTTCAAGTATGTTTTTCCCTCCTGTTGGTTCCCTCACCACCTGCAGTTCTGTTCTTTAGGACAGACCAGCACGATACGTAGTACTGCTGCCAAGCCACTCTGGGTGGTGGACAGTGAAATCCCCAACCCAGAGTACATTTTGGCCCTTGCCACCCTCAATGCTTCCTCCAAGTGTTGTTCAAAATGGAGGAGTACCTGATGCATCAGCTGAAGGAGAGTGGTCTGGTGTAACCAGCAGCAGGTTTCCTTCATCATGTTTAACCTGAAGCCATGAGGCATCACAGGGTCTGGAGTCATTGTTGAGGACTCCCAAGCCAACTCCCTCCCGACTGTAAACCTCAGTGCCACTGCCTCAACTGGGTTTGTCCTGCCGGTGGGACAGGACATATCCAGGGCTGGTGATGGTGGTGTCTGGGACATTGTAAGGTATGATTCTGTGAATATGACTATGTCAGGCTTTTGCTTAACTGGTCTACGAGACAGCTCTACAAGTTTTGGCACTAATTCCCAAATGATGTGAGGAGGACTTTTCAGGGTTGACATAACCGTGTTTGCCATTGTCATTTCTGGTGTTTTTGCTGATGCCGGGTAGCGTGTCTGGCTTCATTCCTCATTACAACCGCATAGCTTGCTAGGCTTTTTCAGAGGGAAGTTAAGAGCTAACCACATTGCTGTGCGTCTGAAGTTACACATCGGCCAGACAGTGTTTCAATTTAATTTAAATCAGTGACTTCTAGATTTTTATTGAATTCAAGTTCCACCGTCTGTCATGGCAGAATTCAATATGTGGTCCCCAGATCATTACTTAGGTCTCTGGTTTATTAGTTCAGTGACAATACTAGTAGGCCATGGCCTCCCCATTTGTTAAAGAAAGAGTCAGATGGGTTCTATCATGGACAAACAATCCCATTCATTAGATTATTGCTCACATGGTGAAAGCGAAAATTTACTCCACGTGACTCTCCGGTACAGTAAAAATGGGACAAAGTGGAGCTATTTCAAAAGCCAAAGGATGTCTTTTTGAGATGGGAAATTCGATGGCATTACAGAACCAGATTGTGAGAAAGGCGCTAAGAAACGTTCAATTATGAACTTCCACCTCAAAGCTTCAGGTAACTATTTCACAGAAAATATCATGGTTGAGTACACAACAGAGATTACATATACTAACAATTGTGTTATCAGTTTTTCCACTCTGTCATCACTATGCTCTACTCTATCTAGGAAACAAATCTTCGCCAATTACTGAAGAGGGTCTCGTAAAATTTTGCAGACATTTGAGCAAGAGATATTGAAACAGATGCGGAGGACTAGATGGCCTAACAGGATGGTAAATACCTGACTTCTGACGTTCACGTCAATATGTTCCATCGCGGTACCAATTAATTGCTCTCTCATACTGCAGTACTGAAATCCCTGTTCTGAACATCATCATTAGAATTGTGACAGGCTGAGATAGAATCTGTCCCATCTTGGGAAGTATTTGTATTTCCTTAAATAGCTGTCAACTTTTCAAACAAGGATGTGCATAGCAACCCCATCTGTTGAAGAAGTTGGTCAAGAGAATACCATTCTGTTCTGGTTGGTTGTGCCATCAAGGGTTAATTTTGAATGCAGAACTTTAGTGGTTGCTTGCTAAATGAGTGCAACATGGGAAAAGATTATTTAATGTGACTGACAAAGAATCTATAGTAAGACGTTACAATCAACAGGAATGATGGTTGATGATTTTGAATGATCCGTTATGAGAGCTGCACTCCGCTGAGATGTAGCAGACCGAATATTAATAGCTCACCCACAGACAACAACAGAACACATTTACGACGCGCCTTTTAAATAGAAAAGTGTCACAAGCCCACTTCACAGAAGTGCAACATTAAAACAATAGCACCCAATAACAAAAGGACGGTATAAGGCCTTAAGGCAACATACTAGCGGAGAGAAAAGGAGAATTGAGCTGACTGAACAGGCTGGGACCCAATCTTGAGTTCTATCATAACTTGCTATGTAAATGGCTCATAGGGCATCTGAGAGAAGTGTTCAAAATTATGAAAGATCTGGGTAGAAAAGAAAAGGAGAAAACTGTTCCCACTCATGTTAGGATTGTGAATGAGAGGGCACAGATCTACAGTGAAATGCAAACATAGCAAATCAGACGACAGAGCAAAGCTTTTTCACACAGCCAGTAGATTGGGTCTGGAATCACTCGCTGGAAGTGTGGTGGAGGCAGGTTCAATTGAGGCACTGAAAAGGGCAATGTTTTCTGGTTAAAAAATTATCAAAGGTGGAACAATATGGGGAAAAGGCAGGAGATTGGTGCTAAGATGTAATGCTCGTTGGAGGGCAGCAGCAGACATGGTGGGCTGAATGGCCTCCTGTTGTACCATAACAATTCTGTAATTCTGTGATTCTGACAAAAGTAAATACTGAGCCAAACAAGGAGAGGTGATGAAAAGTTTGGACACAAACATAAATTGTAAGAAGCCCTAGAATGAGATTCAGAAGCAGATAGAGCTGGGGGGAGGAAATTCCTTGAGTACGGGGACCTGACATTTGATAGCAGAGGCCAAAGCCACAGGAATAGAGTATCACAGTTTTGTAGAGGTGGATGAGGTTACAGGGATAATACTCATTTATCACAACAGACTGGAACGCAGTTAATTTGATGAAAATGATTCAGAATCCATACTCAAGTAGGTCAGTGAGTTCAATATATTCTTCAATGCATTCCTTTTTGTTTTTGATCTGGTTATTACAACATTTTTACTTGTTTTGATTGTCGCACTCAGCTGGCTTACTAATCACTAACAAGAACCTGCATTTATATGACATTATTAATTAATAAAATGCCCCAAGGTGCTTCACAAGAACTTGGTCAAACTGTTGAGGTCCTTTCCTGAACCATGACCCCAAGTATCATAGAATCCCTACAGCGAGGAAACAGGCCCTTCGGCCCAACAAGTCCACACTGAACCTCAGAGTATCCCACCCAGACCCATCCCCCTATAAACCCACCTAATCTACAAATCCCTGAACACTACAGGCAATTTAGCATGGCGAATCCACCTAGCCTACACACCTTTGGACTGTGGGAGGAAACCGGAGCACCCGGAGGAAACCCACGCAGATACGGGGAAAATGTGCAAACTCTACACAGACAGTCACCCAAGGCTGGAATCAAACGTGGGTCCCTGATGCTGTGAGGCAGCAGTGCTAACCACTGAGCCACCGTGCCACCCACAGTTCAGAAAGGGCAGGTGAACGGGACTTAATGTGAGTTAGGATCTGGGCAGGAGGGTTTATTTTTTATTTGATTTATTTGTGGTCACATGTACTTAGGTACAGTGAAAAGGTTTGTTTTGTATGCAGTACAGGCAGATTATACCATATAAACTATATTAGGGTAATAAAACTGAGTGGGGAATACAATATTATGGCTGCAGAGAAGGTGCATAAAGAGCGAGATAAACATTGAGTTTAAAACTGGAAAGGTCCATACAGCAGTCTAATAACAGTGGGGAAGAAGCTGTTCTTGAATCTGTTAGTACATGTGTACAAGTTTTTGTATCTTTCTGCCCAGTGAAAGAGGTTAGAGGAGATTAACTGGGGTGGAAGGGGTCTTTGATTATGTTGGCTACATTTATACAGGACACTTCATCTGCACAGGAACATGGCACAAAAGTTAAATGAAGCTGATCTCAATCACTGCAAAAAAAATTATTTGGTTAGTACATAGCAGCAGTAAACAAAAATGAGTAGTCTCAAGGCACAATGCTAACGGCAGTTACTCCACCTTATCACAGGCAGAGAAAGATCTGTTGACCTCGAA
The DNA here is from genome assembly GCF_021869965.1 of Rhincodon typus. Lineage (NCBI taxonomy): Eukaryota > Metazoa > Chordata > Chondrichthyes > Orectolobiformes > Rhincodontidae > Rhincodon > Rhincodon typus. Next base: position 16,154,580 of record NC_063337.1, read on the forward strand.
ATGCAAAAATGTAAGATGCCCTTGTGGATCCCAGCTTGAAAAGTGATACACTAGGCAGTCAAGGTCAAATCCATTATCTACTGGTTCTAAGAATTAGTGCACTGAGAAATGACAGCAAGCATCAGCGAAACCTTTCTTTTCCAAAAAAACTAATCATCACTTGCCAATGATAATGTGGCATTCTGATTTATTAGCACCAGTCATAAATATTATTCACTTGAAGACGTATCTGATTGTATTCCCCACTCTGCAGGTTCAAGGGGCAATTTTAACTCGAGTTCCATGCAGATGAACTTTGGAATCTGAACAATCACATTGCAAACCAGAGATAACAAGGTATAGAGCTGGATGAACACAGCAGGCCAAGCAGCATCATAGGAGCAGGAAGGCTGACGTTTCGGGCCTAGATCCTTCATCAGAAAAGGGGGAGGGGAAGGGGGTTCTGAAATAAATAGGGAGAGAGGGGGAGGCGGATAGAAGATGGATACAGGAGAAGATAGGTGGAGAGGAAACAGACAGGTCAAAGAGGCAGGGATGGAGCCAGTAAAGGTGAGTGTAGCTGGGGAGGTAGGGAGGAGATACGTCAGTTTAGGGAGGACGGACAGGTCAAGGGGGCGGGATGAGGTTAGTAGGTAGGAAATGGGGGTGCGGCTTGAGGTGGGAGGAGCGGATAGGTGGGAGGAAGAACATGTTAGGGAGGCAGGGACGAGCTGGACTGGTTTTGGGATGCGGTAGGGGGAGGGGAGATTTTGAAGCTTGTGAAATCCACATTGATACCATTGGGCTGCAGGGTTCCCAAGCGGAATATGAGTTGCTGTTCCTGCAACGTTTGGGTGGCATCGTTGTGGCACTGCAGGAGGCCCAGGATGGACATGTCGTCTGAGGAATGGGAGGGGGAGTTGAAATGGTTCGCGACTGGGAGGTGCAGTTGTTTAATGCGAACCGAGCGTAGGTGTTCTGCAAAGCAGTCCCCAAGCCTCCGCTTGGTTTCTCCGATGTAGAGGAGGCCACAACGGGAACAGCGGATGCAGTATACCACATTAGCAGATGTGCAGGTGAACATCTGCTTGATGTGGAAAGTCTTCTTGGGGCCTGGGATGGGGGTGAGGGAGGAGGTGTGGGGGCAGGTGTAGCACTTCCTGCGGTTGCAGGGAAAAGTGCCGGGTGTGGTGGGGCTGGAGGGGAGTGTGGAGCGGACAAGGAAGTCACGGAGAGAGTGGTCCCTCCGGAAAGCAGATAAGGGTGGGGTGGGAAAAATGTCTTTGGTGGTGGGGTCGGATTGCAGATGGCGGAAGTGTCGGAGGATGATGCGTTGGATCCAGAGGTTGGTGGGGTGGTACGTGAGGACGAGGAGGATTCTTTTTTGGTTGTTATTGCGGGGACGGGGTGTGAGGGATGAGTTGTGGGAAATGCAGGAGACACGGTCGAGGGTGTTCTCGACCACTGAGGGGGGGAAGTTGTGGTCCTTGAAAAACGAGGACATCTGAGATGTACGGGAGTGGAATGCCTCATGCTGGGAGCAGATGCGGCGGAGGCAAAGGAATTGGGAATAGGGGATGGCATTTTTGCAGGAAGGTGGGTGGGAGGAGGAGTATTCTAGGTAGCTGTGGGAGTCAGTGTGCTTGAAATGGATATCGGTTTCTAGGTGGTTGCCCAAGATGGAGACAGAGAGGTCCAGGAAGGTGAGAGAGGTGTTAGAGATGGTCCAGATGAACTTAAGGTTGGGGTGGAAGGTGTTGGTGAAGTGGATGAACTGTTCGAGCTCCTCGTGGGAGCACGAGGCGGTGCCGATACAGTCATCAATGTAACGGAGGAAGAGGTGGGGTTTAGGGCCAGTGTAGGTACGGAAGAGGGATTGTTCCACGTAACCTACAAAGAGACAGGTGTAGCTTGGGCCCATGCGGGTCCCCATGGCCACCCCCTTTGTCTGTAGGAAGTGGGAGGAATTGAAAGAGAAGTTGTTGAGGGTGATTCTGGCAGGCATAAGTTGAGACTGCGCTGTTAAATCCACGTTCATTTCCAGCATCCTGATTAGAAAATCCGATGAAAAGTCAATGTCAGTTTTCCATGAATTTGCATCATCCTTGGCTGGAACTTCAAGTCTGAGGCTGTAACCCTGAGCCCTGCTTATGACGTAACTTGGATACCATCTTCAGGTTCAGCATTTATCACAAAATTAATATTGATATCTATCTTGGTCTTCGCATCCATTTCACATTTTTTCCCATCCCTTCCCTCTCCTGAAGCTACCAGCTCATTGCAGGCAGTCCAATTATACTTGTAAGAGTCACATACCAACAATGCAGCTCAATAGCTTTCATTCTTGCGTTAGTCAACTTTGAAATTCAAGAGGCTACCACAGTCTGTGCCTTCAACCATGTGCATACTGCTAGGAGCCTTCAACAGATGCCAGGTGTTTGGCCAATGGGGGTCATATCAATAGGGTGGCTCAGAGGTCAGCACTACTACCTCACAGCGCCAGGGACTTGGGTTCGATTCCAGCCTTCAGTGACTGTTCTCTGTGGAGTTTGCACATTCTCCCCGTGTCTGCGTGGGTTTACCTCTGGTTTCCTCCGACAGTCCAAAGATGTAGAGGCTAGGTGGATTGGCCATAGTGTCCAGGGAAACGCAGGACTACATGGATAGGATAGGGGGTGGGTCTGGGTGAGATGCTCTTCAGAGGGTCGGTGTGAACTCGATGGGCTGAATGGCCTGTATCCACACTGTAGGGGATTCTATGGTGATGATATTATCCCAACACTACCACTCCATCCCACACTAATGTTATTTGTAGCATCCTAGGTATTTTTGGGCTGAGATTAGTTAAACCAGTGCAAACCATAGATTGATCTTGGCACTTCCCTTCTTGATATGGGTCGGTTGCATTTTAGATAAATTCACTGTGGCACTGGGGCAATTTTGTATTCAAAGCTGAAATTGCAGGCAGCTGAATTTACCTGACCATGACCTGAACAAGCTGTGGTGGAAACACAACACTTATTGACATATGTTCAGCATGAATAGTGAATTAGTTAGTGTTTCATTAACAAACACTGTCTCTACAGGTGTAATCTGTAACATTGTCAAAAACAGATAAATTAAATCACAAGAGAACTTTGAGTAATCTAACTGGTGGATGGAATCCATGAGAAGAGACATTAGCGATTACTCATGTCGACACATTACCAGGGAGGAGGCAGAAGTCATTTATAGGGAGAATGCTAAGTATGGAGAGTAGTTACACAGCAGTTGTAATCATGGTTTAGAGATCAAAATGATTTGCGCACAGGGTTAGGTACATCTAATCTGTAAATGAACTGATGAAAAATGCAGACAAAAATGTTATGAATATTTCTACTTGAAGGCTAGTTTCCCTCTCCATTTTAATAACTTTGTGAGTTTTATCAAATAAACCTTAACCTTAATAAGTATTGTATGTGAAGGTAATGGGTCCAGATTTTGATGCCAAATTGATGCAGCTGGCCCTTGTCATTATTAATGTGCAAAGGGTTCAGCAGATTTAGGCCGGGGCAGAAATACTGCTCGATGCCAGAGTCTGAAAGCAGTTGTCCAAGTTGGGCAGTTATCGGTTTGATATCTCACTGCGTTGCAATTCAGTGAATGCCATGAAATTGCTGAATGTGCACCCATGACTGGATTTGACACACCCCTGGGTTTTCAACAGGGGTGCATATAAATCATAGAACCCCAACAGTGCAGATAGAGGCCATTCAGCCCATCGAGTCTGCACTGACCCTCGAAGAACATCCCACTCTTTCCCTGTAAACCCACATTTACCATGGCTAATCCACCTAACCTGCACATCTTTGGACTGTGGGAGGAAACCGGAGCACCCTGAGGAAACCCACGCAGACACGGGGAGAATGCGCAAACTCCACATAGACAGGCGCCCAAGGCTGGAATTGAACCCAGGTCGCTGACACTGTGAGGTAGCAGCGCTAACCGCTCATTTTCTTTATTTCGCTAAGTAACTAATGGTCAGTGGGCCCACCTGCCTTTCGACTTATCTAGCTGCTCTCCAAAACCCACACCTTCACAACTCTCATCTCACTACTTAGGCAGGCTGAACCCTGCCCATCTAATAATCCCAATTTACCCCTCTCAGGGGATCTGTAGGGGCTGCTTCATCCTCCTTTTTGTAGTCCTGGCAGTGCCCACTTCCAAGATCTTTGCGCTGCTTCCCATTCAGATGGGTTAGCAATTCCAGAGCTTTGGTCTTCTTCCCACTGAGGGGGCAGATTCCCATGCTGCAGCAGGTTAGCTCGATAGCAAAGTATTGCAGCTGTAGGGTAGGCATCTTGTAGATCTATCAACTGCTGATTCAGGGGGTGAGGTGGGGCTGGGCAACTGTCCATTCCCCCACCCTGTAAAATCTTGTCCATGCCAATCAATGTAAACCTTTGAAGATGCTTCTACGGTTAAACCGCTTCAAGTGTAATTATCAACATCAGAAAATGCTGGAAAAACTGAAAAAGTTCCGAAGAAGGGTCACTGGGTCTGAAATGTTAACTCTGCTTTCTGTCCATAGATGCTGCCAGACCTGCTGTATTTTTCGAGTATTTGCTGTTTATGTTTCTAATTTCCAGTACCCACAGTCTTTCAAGTCTAAGTATACCCCTCACAATGCAATGGCTATTAATTACTGGCAGTCATCGTCTGTAGCACTGAAAATTAACTATCATGTATGTGAAGTCTTATTCTTTCAGATTTTAATTGCTGGAAATTATGAATATGAAACATAAGACATTTTGTTTAACCTTTCTGTTTCTTTCTTCTTTCTCTCTTTTTCTCTTAGCCTTTCATTGCATTTATTTATTTTCCAGACTTGATCTGATATTGAACTCCCCCACTCTAAATTACATTTGTCTCTCATTCTTGCATTGTTATTCTCATCATCTTACAATCGTTTTGATATGGAGATATACAGTTGCTTGCCGTGTTCATCAGGCTCCCCATATGCCCATTTTTTTCTTGTTGTGCCACTATTGCACTTACCATAACTTACCATACGAAAGGCTTGAAAAACTTAAATATGCAACGGCAAGTCTAAGTTATGACATATCACAGTAAATGGCCTTGAACGGCAAAATATGGCCCACTTGCAACAATGAATATTCAATTGGCAGTTGATCATTTTTGCCTTTCCTACATTGGTGTTAAAATTAAACCGAAAAGGGGCAAAAATTCCTTCACACCTGATTTCAGCTATAAAGTGGTCACCAATCATCCAAATAAGGGACTTGTACCTCATCAACATAACTCAGGCAACCTCAGGCCTTCCAATGCAGATGGCCTATTCGAGAGACACTACTTTAGAATCTTCGGGTAAATCTGGCAAGAACAGTGGAGGGAAAGATAAATGGAAGGGGGTAAGAGCAGACAGATGTAGAATCATTCAAACATAGAATCATCAACTTTTACAGTACAGAAGTTGGCCATTTGACCCATCATGTCTGTACCAGCTCACATAAGAGCTACCCAGCTAGTCCCACGCTCCAGCCCTATCTCCATAGCCCCCTAGCTAACAGCACTGTGCACTCATCATTAAAAAAATAGGCTAATACATTTATAACGAGCAGGCTGATGTTTTGATTAAACAATTCAACAAACTGGTTCACAACTCACTCCTTTCCTGCTGCCTATAACCTTAACCTGGAGATTCCAGAAGACAGCTTTCCCATCTAAAGGCAGGGGCTTCAGGAATCAATGTAAATCATGTTTCAAATACTATCAAGAATTTGCCTTTATTTAGCACCATTAAGATAGTAAAACAACCGCAAAACAGTTCTCAGGGGCTTACTCACACAACAATATGACACTGAGGCAGTGAAAAAAATATTTAGACAAAGGCCTGGACAAAGCAGAGATAACAAGGTGTAGAGCTGGATGAACACAGCAGACCAAGCAGCATCAGAGGAGCAGGAAGGCTGATGTTTCGGGCCTAGACCCTTCTTCAGAAACATTTTCAGAAACGGATTTCAAGACTGGGGGTGTGTTTTTAAGGAGAGAGATTTAAAAAAAGATACGAGGGACATTTTTTTACACAGAGAGTGGTTCATGTGTCGAATGAACTTTCAGAGGAAGTGGAAGATGCAGTAGAGTTACAACCTTTGAAAGGCATTTAGATAAGAACATGAATAAGAAATGTTTGTTGGGATATGGGCCAAGCGCAGGCAGGTGGGACTGGTTTAGTTTGGGATTATGGTTGGCATGGACTGGTTGGACTGAAAGGTCTGTTTCCATGCTGTATGACTCCATGACTCTATGGTTGGAACAAAAGTTGCTTATCTGAGTAAGCAATGTTATGATGATGGGGTAGAGGGAATGCACACTGAATTCAATGCAAGGCAGATGATGTTTACCTGCATTATTTCCTTTCTCTCCAGCTATTGCAGGATATAGGCCGAGATAGGCCAAGATGACCAATTTGCAACACCGTAAACCTAGTGATTGATAATGTTACAGCATAGAAATCGAGCCATTCTATTATCTTCATAATACCTAAACTTAACACCTAAAGACAAACTGGGAGATCGAGTGCCAATGCTGCAGATTGTGTACCTCAACAGAATCCCTGGGCTAGGAAGGCCCTGGCAGGTTTCTCACCAGCAATATTTGGGAAGGGCAATGAGGCTGGTAGATAAGTGAGAAAACAGTGTCTCATGGATAAAATCACCAAAGACTCCCCTGCTTCCACTTCAAGTGAGCAAGTAACAACTGGAACAGGAATTCACTCCATGTTAAAATCTGCACCCTTGACCCTCCACCATGGATTCTGGTTGCTCACCCAGAGCCATTGCTGGAAAACTAACAAAGTGTCTGAGAAAGCATGACTGATAAACACAGAATCGCAGAATTGTTACACAGCAGGAAGAGGTCACTTGACCCATTGTGTCTGCATTGGTTTTTCAAATAAGCAATTTATGTATTACTCCTGGCTTCTCCCTCTATTCATCCTTTTTAGAAGCAAAGTCTTAGAATATGCAACAAGCTTGCAGTACACTCAAACAACAGTGAATATGTGCGTCGATACAGAGCTTTTCACAACCTCTGGATATCTCAAAGTGCTTATTAACGAACTACTTTTGGAAGCAATACAGGAATTGCAACAGCCAATTTGCACACAGCAAACTCCCATGAATAATAATGCGATAATGGCCAGTTAATCTATTTTTTGCATTGTTGATTGGCGGACAAATTTTGGTACAAACACTGGAGATAGCCACTAAATAGTTTCATGGGATCTATTTTACAGCAATCGAAGTGGCTTGTCCCACTTTAACATTTTGTCCAAAAGGCAACAGCACCAAAAGTACAATACACCCTCAACTGGTTTTCAGGTCTTGACTGATGGGCCAGGTTTGATGATTGCATTTAATCCCTGACATGGGGTTTGAACGAGAGACTGAGAGGCAAAAGCATTACATTTGAGACACAGGTGACACGCAGCTGAATATCAAAAGCAGAAACAACCCGGTAACAGAAAAGCTGTAAAAGCACATCAGGAAAATAATGTACAATTGTGCATCAACACGTAGAAATCACCTGAGAAGGGAAAATAAAGCTAGAAATCTGCTGCTTTCTGCCGTGCTTTTGACATTGACAGAAGAAACAGCCATTTAGTATGTATGCCATAAAAGACATTACACGTAATGCTCTTAAATTTGCGTTACAATAGAATCCTGCAAGGGTAATGTACAGAGATAGTAGGAACTGCAGATGCTGGAGAATCTGAGATAACAAGGTGTAGAGCTGGATGAACACAGCAGGCCAAGCAACATCAGAGGAGCAAAAAGGCTGACGTTTCAGGCCTAGACCCTTCATCAGAAATACAGTTAGCTCAAAGATCTGGTCTAAGATGTCGAGATTCTCAATTTTACCATCTGAAGTTTGACAAGCAATGCATAAGTGCACAAACCAAAAAAGTAGTGAATAGAGTGAGTGCAGGGTGTTGTGACCCCTTTAATCTCTGGACTTTAAATCAAATGGAGTGAGAAATCTCATCGCTACTGGAGTCTGTAGAAACAAAATGGATGTCACCAGTCTCATTCAGGCAATGAGATTATAATCACCACCATTTGCAAGTAATTTGGAACTAATTGGCAATCTCAATGAGTGAGATCGTAAGATCTCTAGAGTGTAAAAGAAAGTAAATGTCATGACAGGGTTGCCATAACATTGTCACAGTGTATAAGATACTAAGATTAAAACAAAAAATGAGCAGGGGTAGGCCATTCGGTATCTTGATCCTACTCATTCAATCACTAAGATGATGGATGATCCAATTCTGATTTTCGCTCCATTTGATCTCCACAATCCCTGACTCCCCTCTCAATCAAAAATCTGTCAAACTTAACCTTGAACACATTAATGATCCAATTCCTTTGCTTTCTGGGAGAAAGAAATCTGAGGTGTTAAGAACAGTGTTACACAATGATTAATTTGGACTGTGTACGTTAAAGGGGGAAGACATAGTTTTGGGTTAATTTGTGCATTCAGGAACTTAGTGTCTGGGAGTTTGGAAGTCTGTTTTGTGTAAATGTATTTAAGTTAAGTTTTACAAAGTTGAGGTAGGGATGAAGCTTCAGATCTGAGCAAAAAGGTTGGGGGAAAATATGGGACTATTGAGGGACATGCCAAGAAACAAAACAGCCCCGGAAGTCAGTCAGTCAGTCTGGCTGTGCGTCTGTCAAAGTGTAAAGGCTAAAGTGTTAACCTCACCAATTTTTACAGGTGCACCATAGAAAGCATTCTATCTGGGTACATAATGGCTTGGTACAGCAACTGCTCTGCCCTGGACCATTAGAAACTACAGAAAGTTGTGCATACAGCCCAGACCATTATGAGAGCCAACTTCCCGCCAGTAGATTCTATCTACACTTCCTGTTGTCACAGAAAGGCTGCTAACATCACCAAATATCCCTCCCAACCTGGCAATATTCTCTTCCAACCTCTTCTGTCAGGCAGAAGACACAGAAGCTTAAACACACATACCAACAGATTCAAGAACAGCTTCTTCCCTGCTATTATTAGACTGCTGAATGGACCTCTCTAATTTCAAATCTAATGTTGATCTTGCTTTTGTGCACTTCCTGTGCAGCCGTATCCTTGTATGCCTCACTCTATCTAAACACCCTCTGATCTATATGTCCTTATTTTATGATCTGCACGTATTGCTTGCGAAACAAAACTTATCACTGTACTTAAGTACATGCGGCAACAATAAATCAAATCAAACAAAAAATCTTTAGTAGGAAATCTGAGACAAAAATAAATGCTGGAAACCTGAGTTTGGGGAGCTTATGTGTTTGTTTTGATGTTTCTGCAGAAGTTTCTGTTTACAGTTTGCTTTAGGTCTCAGGGAGCAACACCGGCTGAAGAAAAATTGAGTGATTACACAAAATTCACCAAAAGGCAACTGGCTACAGCCATGCTAGTGAGAAGAAAAAAACCTTAGTGTGGTGGCAGTGGTGATACTTTGCTGAGGTTTACATGTTTCTAAAATCACTGCTGGAGTGAAAGGAATGGTGTAAAATGCATTTGTCTCTGTCAATTGTAATGAAGCCTTTCCTGATTTTTTTTTGTCTAGTGCAATATAATGTATGCCATGTTTCCCTTATTTAATAAATGTTTTAATCTTTGTGCAAAAAAAGTTCACTAGCAGCTTCTCATGAATGTGTCCAGAAACTGACCTCCTTGGTTACAAAAAGAATTATTAGAATCTAACAAATATTTGGTTTCACGCTGGGAACTAATTTGTCAAAAGCTAATATCAGCTGGAATCTTAACAGCAGTCTAACGCTCCTCTCAGAGAAAATTCTTCCTCTTCTCAATTGTAGATGAGAGATCCCTTATTTAGAAACTGCTCTCCGAGCTCTCGATGCCAGTAGGAAGAAAATTTCTCCCTAAAACTTCCCTGTCAAGTCTCCTCCATTCTTCTAAACATTGATACACAAGGATAGGCCCAGTCTGCTCAACTTTCCCTCCTAAGACAAAATTTTCATTGAATGTAACAGCCAAGTGAACTTTGTTGGAACAATTGCAATGCAGTAATATTCTTACGTATATACGACCAAAGATTGACCAGATACAGCCTCACTAAGGTTCAGTACAGCTAGTAGCAACACTTCTCTACTTTAATATTGTATTTCCCATCAAAGAAAGGTCAATATCCCATTGATGTTTGTGGTCACTTGTGGTATTTGCAGTTTTTTTGTGATTCATGTTCCATGACAACCATTGTCCAACAGATTTCTGAAATCTCTCTCCACTTTTATAAAATGTTGCTTTTCTATTCTTCCTGCCAAAGTGGACATTGTCACATTTTCCTATATATTTGCGATGATCCCAGCTGGTGGTAATACTGGACAAGTCAGAACCCTTGACAGATCATGTGCTGAATTTTTTGTAGTTGGTAAATGTGGTGATTAGTCCCTGAACCATATTCACATAGATTCATAATGCACAGAAAAGGCCCTTTGGCCCATTGAGTCTGTACTGACAAAGCTACCATTAAAAGTGCGCTAATCCCAATTTGCTGTACTTGCCCCATACCCTTGAATATTGTGAAATTTGAAGTATTCATCCAAATATTTTTTAAAGCTTGTAAGGCTTCCGGCTTCCACTACCTTTCTGGGCAGTACATTCTAGATTCCCATACCCGCTGAGTGGCAATTTTATTTTCCCAAATACTCTCTGAATCTCATGCCCCTTACCCTAAAACTATGCCCTCTCATGACTGACTCCTCAACCAAGGTGAACAGCTACTCTCTATTTACTCTGTCCATTCCCCTCATAGCCTTATACACCTCAATCATGTCCCCCCTCAGTCTTCTTCAGAAAAGAATCCAAGCCTATCTCCTTATAGTTTTCCCACCCCAGCAAACGCCCTAGTGAACCTTCTCTGTACCCCCTCTAGTGCTATCACATCCTTCCTCTAACAAGGTGACCAGAACTGTACACAGTACTCCAGCTGTGGCCTGAACAATGCTCTGTACAACTGTAACATTACCTCCTTGGTCTTATACTCTGTGCCACGACTGATGAAAGCAAGTGTCCCATATGCCTTCTTAACTGTCCTATTGATGAGTTTCAGGGATCCGTGAATAATTACCCTAAATGAGGCTGCAGATGTTCTTTAACAACAGTGCAAAAGAAGGGTGAAAACAAAGCAAGATAATATATACTTGTATGCTCCATCTGAAAGAACTTGACATAAGTATCAAAGTTTCAGCCTATTTTCCAACACGATCCGATGTAGAGACTCAATCCTAGAGAAATATCACTCCTATCTCAGCTATTCCAATATTCACTGAATTGATACTCTTTAGTTTCTGTCCTTGGACTGTTGAGACCATTCTTTATGATTTCTTTCCAAGTCTACTGCATGAACTTCTCATAACTTTGATGACCGAAATTTTCTCAGTTCTAATTTTGAAGGCAATTTAAAGACTTCTATCCAAACTCTCCTGACTTGGAAGCTCTGTAGATGAGAAATTGTGCTGAGATGACTGGTCCCTTGAATAGAACTGAAGTTGAAACTAAACTAAAATAAAATAAAGTTGCAGATAGATCTGAAACAAAACTGCCTGAATGGAAAACCAAAAGAACTGTGGATGCTGGAAATCAGACGCAAAAACAGAAATTGCTGGAAAAGTGCAGCAGGCCTGGTAGCATCTATGGATAGAAATCAAAGTTAATGTTTTGGGTCCAGAGACCCTTCTTCAGAACTGATGGTAGCGAAGAAAAAGTTGTTTTTTATGCAGAAGATAGGGTGGGGGGAGGGGTTATGGAGTAAACAATAAGTGGACGTAGAACCCACAGAGGCAAACAAACAGTTAGACAAACAATGGAATGGATAATGATCAGCCTGGGAGAATGAATAGCTGCTAATGGGGACTATTAGTGGCTAACAATGGTCTGTGTGTAATAGCAGACGATGTGAATACAAGGCCTGGTATGTAGAGGTTGGAGGAATGAAATGGGAGAAGGTGTGCCAGCCCTAAAATTGTTGAACTCACTATTGAGTCCAGAAGGCTGTAGGATTCCCAAGTGGAAAATGAGATGCTATTCTTCCAACTTGCCTGAGACAGGAATGTTGGCCAGGGAACAGGGTGGTGTGTTGAAGTGTCAGTTGCCCATGTCTCCCATATCCTAGACTCAGACCCCACCATACCTTGTGTTCCCACATTTACCGTGGCTAATCCACTGAGCGTATACATCCCTGAACCCTCCGGACAATTTCAGCATAGCCAAAAACCGAGCCTGCACAGCTTTGGATTGTGGGAGGAAACCAGAGTATCCAGAAGGAAGTCACACAGACACAGGGGGAACATACAGTCACTCACCTAAGGCTGGAAAGGAACCCAGGATCCTGGTGCTGTAAGACAGCAGTGCTAACCAATGAGCCAGTGTGCTGCCACATCAGAACAGATGTGATGGAGATGGAGAAACTGAGGAGTCCTGACAGGAAGCAGGGTGTGTGGATGCATAATCCAGGAAACTGTGCGAATCGGTGGGGTTTGTCGTGGAAACCCCACTAAAACTCCACACCCATTTAAAGCCACCAACTCTCACAGTTACCTGAACGATACATATCATACCAACATAGCCAACCCATTTTCACTTACTCATGGTCCCCATTATCAGCTTTACTCCTTCCCTGGCTTACTAGGAACCATTCCTTTGTTTGCCTAAACTCCTTGCTCTCTCTCTCTGCTTCTATCTCCACCTATCCACTCACCCTATCTCAACTGCCCATCCCCCACCCCCCCCACACCCCCAACTCCCTGTCTTCAGTGTATATTCCACCTTTTCCAAGCAACTATCAGTTGTGAAGATGGGCTACTGGGCTTTAAACATTAACTGTTTTTCTCTCTCCACAGATGCTGTCAGACCTGCTCAGTTTCTCCAGAGTTCTCTCTTTCTGTTCCTGTTTCTTTTTCCTCCGATTAACCCTTCAGTTAAACAGCCCATCTGCTGCCCATAATTGGGAAGTTGTGTCCATACTAGGTGAAAGGAAAGTGCTGTAAAAATTTCAATGTGTGACTACTACACCTGCGAGGAGGAAGGTTGGAGGGGTGGTGGTGATTTCCAGGACCTGGAAAATGACCTGACTCCTGTTTCCCCACGACCAATGTAAAAATTTAGTCAAATATGTGTAAAACACATTATCATGGCATGGGTATCCATCCCATTCAGGTTCTTGAGTAGCTTGGGTTGTGGATGCTGTGACTGGTTGGCTCATCGAACTGGTTCGTTAGTTCGCAGACATTTTGTTACCATGCTGGGTAACATCGTCAGTGCAGCCTCCGATGAAGCGCCGTTGTGTTTTCCCGCCTGGTATTTAAACTCTGGGGTCCATTGGAATTGGTTACCTCATTTCCAGTTTTCCCACTCCATTGAAACTAAGAAAATCTCATGTCTCCCTAAGTGAATCCAATTAAAACTTGGGAATACAAAACTCTTTCCTGTCAAGTTTAAGACAGTAATATAATTCTTTCCTGTTGCATTTGTCTGGTCCTGAAATAGCCAAAGAAGTACCTTCTTCTAAACATCAATATCTACAAAATCTGTATCTATATCTTACACTCCATATACAGTCCAAATCAGAAATTTGGACTGTCCCTTCTCTGATATTTTACAGGTTGAAAACCAGGTTCTCCCACAATTTGTCAGGAGTTCCTGATCACATTTCTCAAATGTTTTAAAGGAAACAAATCCTTCTAACGTGAAGTCTGTCTGAGGCAACTTAATCTTGTACACATTTGTTCTCCAGTTCTGTGCCTTGCTGATAAAGGTTGCACATTGACTTTCAGTCTTGCTGACAGTGATTTTGAATTGGCTCGCCAACTTTTACTGAATGTTTGCTTTTCCCTTTCCCCAACCTTGCCAATGCGTTATGCCTTTATGCATTCATTCAATCAAAGAACCATTAGCTGTTCCATTTTCCACGCATTCATTGATCCAGATATCATAAGGCTGCTATCAATCTTTCTCCTACTTATCACGTACTCCTACTGATTTGTGTTATCAGTAAGGCTATTGATGTGCAACTTTCCCACAGAAATGTTAGAAATCAAAGAATGTGATCCTATTAATGATGTCTGAAAAAGGATTCAGTTAAAAACCATATTCTTGACTAAATATAGCATTATCAGTACAATCTTGTTATGCTCTATTGCCATAAGCAATGAGGAGAACAAGGACTTATATCATTTTATTCATGCTCTATATTTATCTCTAGAAATCCACAGTTAAAGATTTTAAGCAGAATCTTAAAGAAGAAATAGGGTTAGGTTTAGTGGAAGTGAAAAGACCTATAAGGTTCGGAGTGGTTATTCCAGAGCTCATGTGATTGAAGACATATCTGTTTTATTCATTCGTGGGACATGGGTTTTGCTTGCAAGGCTAGGATTCATTGTCCATCCCTAGTTGGTCTTGAACAGAGTGGCTAGCTAGGCCATCATAGAAGCTGGTTAAGAGACAACCACATTGTGGTGAGGCTAAAGCGCATCATCAGTGAGTTCGACGGGTTTTACAACAACCAATGATCGTTGCCATGGTCACCATTACTGAGGCTAGCTTTCATTTCCAGAATTTCTGAATTGAATTTAAATTCCACAAGCTTCCACTTCCTTACAGTATTAGCCTGGATGTCTGGATCACCAGCCTAGCCCAGTGACATTACTACTAATCTCACCCTCTCCTTATCAGCCTATGGAAAGGAGAATACAAAAAAATGGTAGACTCCAAGGAATGATACATCAGCAGGATTTGAGAGCTGGAGGAGGACATATCAACAGATTTAAACTCAATTTTAAACTTAATGCACTGGGTGACCAGTTGCCACCGTGGGACAGAGATAACAAAGGGCATGATTTGATACGAATAGAATATGGGTGCATATTTTTGAACGAGCTGAGATGCATGCAGAATAGTCAGAAGAACACTGAATGATGGATATAGCAAAGAAATGGTGAAGGTTTCAATGCATAAGACTCATAACTCATTCAAAAGAAAGTAATTGTTCTCTATCCCTTATGACAGGGGTGTTTAAGGGGCTTTTAGATAAGCATATGAATGTGCAAGGGATTGAGCGATATGGACCAAAGGCAGGCAGAAGAGATTAGTTTAATTTGGTGTCATGTTTGGCACAACATTGTGGGCCAAAGGCCCATTCTTTACTGTGTGGTTCTTTTGCTCCATGTTCTCTGTGCTGTGTCTGCTAGTGCACATGACAGTAACCTGGTCAGCGAAAGGTGGCTAAAGAAAACTCAGATTATTTTTGATTTTAGTTTCACAGGATCATCTGAATGAAAATATCAAAGATGCCCAGTTGCTTCTTCTGCTCCAAGTTTAGCATCGTCAGAAAGTTTCACCAGTTTGCTGCATCTAAATTATTTATGGGGGTTGCAGTGCTGATTAGGGATCACATCACAGCTGCACTGACGGAGGACACATCGAAGGGATCTTGCAGTGAGGCATTACAGGTGGAGCTCAAGAATAGGAAGGGTGAAATCACAATTTTGGGAGTTTTCTATTGACCTCCCAACAGCCCACAGGAGACAGAGGAGCAGATACGTAGTCAGGTACTGGAAAGGTGTGAAAAAAGTAGGGTAGTTGTGGTGAGTGACTTCAACTTTTCTCTTATTGACCAGGACTCCCTTAGAGCCAGGGGCTCAGATGGACTGCAATTTGTTAGATGTGTCCAGGAGGGCTTTTTGAGACATTACGTTAACAATCCAACCAGATCCATACTAGACTTGGTATTAGGGAATGAGCCAGGGCAGGTGATTGATTTTTCAGTAAGAGAGCATTTTGGGCTCAGTGATCATAACTGCATAAGATTTTGAGTAGTCATAGAATCCCTACAGTGTGGAAACAGGTCCTTCGGCCCAACAAGTCCACACCAAACCACAGAGCATCCCACCCGGACCCATCCCCCTATAACCCACCTAATCTACACATCCCTGAACACTACAGGCAATTCAGTATGGCCAATCCACCTAACCTGCACATCTTTGGACTCTGGGATGAAACCAGAGCACCCAGAGGAAACCTGCACAGACACAGGGAGAATGTGCAAACTCCACACAGACAGTCACCCGAGAGTGGAATCGAAGCCAGGTCCCTGGTGTTGTGAGGCAGCAGTGCTAACCACTGAGCCACCATGCCACCTGCTGAAATGCAGCAAACACACACTGCCGTGACTCAGACTCGAGCCGAGGTCGCTGCGGCCACAGCACAGGCTACTAACCACTATACGATGACGGCACCACACAGAGAAGCACTAGTCATGGACAGAATAGTCATGGACAAGGACAAGAGTTGCCCTCGGGTGAGAGTGGGTAAGGGCCAATTACATCAAAATTAGACAGGAACTGGGGAATGTGGATTGGGAGCAGTTATTTGAGGGCAAATCTATGTCTGGCATGTGGGAGGCTGTTAAAAGCCAGTTGATTAAAGTGTAGGACATGCCTGCAAAACTGAAGGATAGTAATGACAGGATTCAGGAACCATGGTTGACAAGGGAGATTGGAAGATTAGTCAAAAGGAAAAAGGAAGTATACAACAGGTCCGTCCCTGGACTGACCTATCCCCTTCCTAACTCCCTACCTACACTCACCTTTCCTGGCTCCATCCCCGCCTCTTCGACCTGTTTGTTTCCTCTCCACCTATCCTCTCCTCTATCCCTCTTCTATCCGCCTCCCACTCTCTCCCTATTTATTTCAAAACCCCCTTCCCCTCCCCCTTTTCTGATGAAGGGTCTAGGCCCGAAACGTCAGCCTCTCTGCTCCTATGATGCTGCTTGGCCTGCTGTGTTCATCCAGCCCTGCACCTTGTTGTCTCGGATTCTCCAGCATCTGCAGTTCCTACTATCTCTGATACAACAGGTCTAGGCAGCTACAAACTGACAAAGCCTTTGAGGAGAATAGAGAAATTAAGAAGGAACTTAAACGTGGAATTAGGAAGGCTAACAGGCGCCATGAAATGTCTTTAGCAAACAGGGTCAAGGAGAATCCTGAGGCTTTTTATGCATATATTAGAAGAAAGAGGGCATCAAGGGAAAGAGTAGGCCCACTCAAGGATAAAGGAGGGAAATTCTGCATGGAGTCACAGGAAGTGGGAGAGATATTCACCGAGCAGAAGGACATAACTGATGTTGAGGTCAGGGATGAGTGTGTGAGTACTCTAGGGCATGTCAATATATTGGAAGAGGAAGTTTTGGGTGTCCTAAATTGCATTAAGGTAGACAAGTCCCCAGGGCCAGATGGGATCTATCCAGGAAATCTTTTCTGAAGAAGGGTCCCGACCCGAAACGTCAGCTTTCCTGCTCCTCTGATGCTGCCTGGCCTGCTGTGTTCCTCCTGCTCCACACTGTGTACTTACTGTTAACAACATTGTTTTGCATTAGAACAACTCAAACTGAAGTAGAACACTACTTAGGCACCCCTCAATCGATCCAGGAACAATCTCTTACAATCAGATATAGATTAAATCTATGAGAGATTTTTTTTGTTAAGCACAGGTATTAAGGGAAATGGCCAAAGTCAAGTACATAGAGGGAGGTCACAGATCAGCCAGGATCTCATTGACTGGCAGATCAGGCTCAATGGCCTACTCCTGTTCCTATGTTTCTATGTTTTTATGTTCCATTGTAGATGGGCAGAGCTTATCTTGTGATGTCAATTAACACTTTCAGGTGCCTGAAGCAACATTTGCCACACCAATTCTTTATGGTGTCAAATTGGTAAGGATGAGGTCAAATGTTTTTCCCTCTTGTTGGTTCCATCACTACCTGCCACGGACCCAATCCAGCAGCTATGTCCCTCAGAACCCAACCAGCTCACTGAGTTGTGCTGCTGCCGAGCCACTCTTGGTGGTGGGCATTGAAATCCCCCACCCAGAGTACATTTTGCACCTTTTCCACGCTTAGTACTTCATCCAAGTGTTGTTCAATATGGAGGAGTACTGATTCACCAGCTGAGGGAGGATGGTACATTGTAACGAGCAGGAAGTTTCCTTCCCCATGTTTAACCTGAAGCCACGAGACCTCATGGGGTCCACAGCAAATGTTGAGACCTTCCAGAGCAACTCCTCCTGTCTGTATATCACTGTTCTGCCACTTCTTCAGGATCTGTCGTGCCGGTTGGACAGGGCATATGCAGAAATGCTGATGGTGGTGTCTGGGACACTGTCTGTAAAGTATGATTTCATGAGTATGACTATGTCAGGCTGTTGTTTGACTCGTCTGTAAGACAGCTCTCTCAGTTTTGGCACTAGCCCCCAGTTATGAAGAAGACTTTGCAGGGTCAACAGGGCAGTTTCTGCCGTTGTCTTTTCCAGTGCTTAGGTCAATGCCTGGTGGTCCTTCCATTTTCATTTTTTTGTTGAGACTTTGTAACAATTGATACAACTGTACTAGCTTTCTAGGTCATTTCAGAGGTCAGTTGAGAGTCAACCACATCGACATGGGTCTGGAGTCACATGTGGGCCAGACCAGGTGAGGATGGCAGATTTCTTTCCCTGAAGGGCGTTAGTGAACCAGATGGGTTTTTCTGATAATCAACAATGGCTTCAAAGTCAACAGTGCATTCTTAGTTCCATACTTTTTTAAAAATTGAATTCAAATTCCACCATGTGTCATGGCGGGATTCAAATGTGGGTCTCTAAAACATTAGTTGAACTTCTGGATTAATAGTATCGTAATAATGCCACCGGGCCATCATCTCCCCTTGAATAGTCTTGAAAGCCACTCAATTCAACTGCAATTAGGGATGCACAACAAATTCTGGCCTTGCCACGAACACTCACCTCCTGTGACAGACTTTTTCAAACAAAAATCATGTTTCTCTGATTTAGTTGCTTGCATTGGTAAACATCTTCCAACTGGTGCAGTAAACGATACATCAAATGCATAAGCCGACTGAGTTAGGGATTAAAATATGTCTGCAGATCTTACGTACAGAATTGAGATTGCATGGCTTTAGTGAGTTTTAAATTGAATGTGGCTGGAAATCAATCAGTGAGCAGGATAACAATCAATGAATAGCAAAAAGGAGCGAGAACTTTTGCTCTTTCGTATATATTTGATTCGCTGCGATTTTATATCTGCTCATCAGCATATGGTAGCTTATTAAATATTAGTGGCTTAACATAACAATTTTTCCTTACAGCCAAGGGACTAGAGTGAATCAAAGGAAGACCTGAATACTTCAATTTTAGATGGAAAGTATGAAGGTTGCAGCAGTGACCAACTATCTAGCACAAAAGAGTGAATTAATGATTTATTTGGAGTCTGATATGCTTTTTATCCAGCCTGATAAGGTTTGCTCTTAGCTGTGTTCCTGTATTGTACTTATCTTCTCTGAATAAATAAGTCTCCCATTGTTCAGGTGTCTGCAGATTGAGCTGCACTGTGTAATGTCAAAAGCACAACACAAAAGCCTCAGACACTGTGGCCCTAAAATTGTTGGGTGCCACCAGGCTGAACAGCGACGAACAGCAAATTATATTCATTGTGAAAGTTAAAAAAAAGTGACAATTTATCTGGCACATTGGCAACTCATCCAAGGTTATTAGCAAAGCATGATGCTGCCCGTAAAACTATGGTTAAGCAATATTACAAATAGGCAGTGTGACATCGGTAATGATGTATTATTCTGGAAATATTTCATATTCTATTTATATTTTTTGTTATTGCAAAACTGCAGAGCCATCTATTTCCCATTTCTGAGACAGTAGGCTCTACACCTTGTTATCCCTATTTCCCATTTCTACAGGTATCTGATAAGCTCCTGACTTTCAGTAAATTACAATGCTTTTTCAAGAGGAAATCAATAACTGGACAGGAGATAGTGGCTACATTGGTTTGATTTTTACATCTGGGCTTAATTGCCAGAAAATCCTCATTCAGTTGGCATTTTGCTGGAATGCATCAACCATCCTTACCATTCCTTATTCAAACTAATTATCTACCCTTATCTCACACTTTAAGTATTCCGTTTATTACCATATCACATGCTCTGGGTCATTTATCATTTGTTAAATCATTTATTGACACATGTATTTGATATAAAGTACAGTGAAAAGTGTGTATCGTCGCTGTTCACATTAATTTAAAGTAAAACAAAAATAAACAAAGATAAATCAAGGAGAGTCCAACTTTTCCTTCTCCGCTGCTATAATCCTGCTTTGGTCTACAGCAGCCCAAACCATGCTGCTCCCAGAGTCCCCACTCTGGTCTACAGCAGCCCACACCATGCTGCTGCTAGGGTCCCTGCTCTGGTCTACACCAGTCCACACCATGCTGCTCCCAGAGTCCCCGCTCTGGTCTACACCAGCCCACACCATGCTG
>NC_063337.1:16174969-16175655 GCF_021869965.1 Rhincodon typus
GAGTCCCCGCTCTGGTCTACACCAGCCCACACCATGCTGCTGCTGGAGTCCCCGCTCTGGTCTACACCAGCCCACACCATGTTGCTGTCAGAGTCCCCGCTCTGGTCTACACCAGCCCACACCACGCTGCTGCTACAGTCCCTGCTCCGAGCTACACCAACCCACACCATGTGGCTGTCAGAGTCCCCACTCCGAGCTACACCAACCCACATCATGTTGCTACATTCCCCGCTCCAAGCTACACCAACCCACACCATGTTGCTACATTCCCCGCTCCGAGCTACACCAACCCACACCACGCTGCTGCTACAGGCCCCGCTCCGAGCTATACCAGCCCACACCATGTTGCTGTCAGAGTCCCCACTATGATCTACACCAGCCCACACCATGCTGCTGCTACAGTTCCCGCTCTGAGCTACACCAGCCCACACCATGCTGCTGCTACAGTCCCTGCTCCGAGCTACACCAGCCCCACACCATGCTGCTGCTACAGTCCCCGCTCCAAGCTACACCAGCACACACCATGTTGCTGTCGGAGTCCCCACTCCGAGCTACACCAGCCCACACCATGCTGCTGCTACAGTCCCCGCTCCGAGCTACACCAACTCACACCATGCTGCTGCTACAGTCCTCGCTCCGAGCTACACCAACCCACATGTTGCTGCCAGAGTCCTCGCTCCGAGCTA
>NC_063337.1:16175665-16175859 GCF_021869965.1 Rhincodon typus
AGCTACACCAACCCACATGTTGCTGCCAGAGTCCTCGCTCCGAGCTACACCAACACACACCATGCTGCTGCTACATTCCCCACTCCAAGCTACACCAACCCACACCATGTTGCTGCCAGAGTCCCCGCCCTGAGTTACACCAACCCACACCATGCTGCTGCTACAGTCCCCGCTCTGAGCTACACCAACCCACA
>NC_063337.1:16175869-16176134 GCF_021869965.1 Rhincodon typus
CACCATGCTGCTGCTACAGTCCCCGCTCTGAGCTACACCAACCCACACCATGCTGCTGCTACAGACCACGCTCCGAGCTACACCAACCCACACCATGTTGCTACAGTCCCCACTCCGAGCTACACCAGCCCACACCATGCTGCTGTCAGAGTCCCCGCTCCGAGTTACACCAACCCACACCATGCTGCTGCCGGAGTCCCTACTCCGAGCTACACCAGCCCACACCATGCTGCTGCTACAGTCCCCGCTCCAAGCTACACCAGCC
>NC_063337.1:16176144-16178427 GCF_021869965.1 Rhincodon typus
CACTACAGCTACCCAAACCACCCGGCTGTCAGGGGCCCCGCCCGGAACTACACCAACCCACACCACGTTGCTGTCAGACTCCCCGCTCCGAGCTACACCAGCCCACGTCATGTCGCTGCTGCAGTCCCCGCTCCGAGCTACACCAACCCACACCATGCTTCCGGGTGTGGGCCCATTCCATGCTCCAGCCTTCACAGGCTGGTAGATTGTGTAGCCATGCTGCATCTGAAGCTGCCACTGTTACTCCATAACCCATCGAGGCTGCCTTACTGCCTAAGTACTCTCCAGCAGTCCATTTTATCAACTGTTGTTTAGGCCTTCCTGGACCTGGTATTTGGTACATACATTTGTTCTGTTGTTACCCTTGATATCCATTCATGTTGGTACTGGTCTTGCTTACAAGTCTCCAGCATCCACTCAGCAGCATAATTTCACAAAATTAGCTAAATCCTTCTCATTCTTTGCATTCAAAGTTTTGATTTCTCTTTTCTTCTAACAGCTCCTAGAATCATAGACTGTTTGCAGCACAGTAACAAACTGTTTGGACATTCATGTCTGCAAGATTTTGAAGGAAGAATTCACCCAAGTCACATCATAAACCTATTCCTTTACAAAACCTCGATTGAATCTGCTACTATTGCACTTTCAGGCAGTGTATTCCAGATCCTAACCATTTGTTGCATTAAAATTTTTCTCCAGAGGTTATGGTCCTGCAATGGCAGATGGTAGAATTTGGATTCAATAAAAATCTGGAATTAACAGTCTAATAATGACTATTGTTGACTGTTGTAAAAATCCCATCTGGTTCACTCCTGTCTTTTAGGAAAGGAAACTGCCACCCTTACCTGGTCTGGCCTACATGTGGCTCTAGACCCACAGCAATATGGTAGACTCTTAAAAAACAGCCCTCTGGGAAATTAGGGATAGGCAATAAATGCTGGCCTAGCCAGTGATGCCTTCATCCCATGAATGAATAAAGAAAAGATTGCTCCTTTTTGTCATTTTCCTTCAATCCACCTTCTGGTTCTTGATTCTTGCACTAATGGGAACAGTTTCTCTCTATCTCTATTGTCCTAACACTTAACCATTTTGAAGCAAACAAGTTTCTAGCATCTACAATTCTTTTTTTACAATCATTTTGAATATCTCAATCAAACCTCCTCCTAACCTTCTCTAAGCAAGACAGTCCCAACTTCTCCAATCTGTTTATACAATTGAAATTCTTCCTCCCTGGACCCATTTGAATGAATGCTTGTTTTGCCATTTCAATTGCTTTCACATCCATCCTAAAGTGTGCTGCACAGAACAGGGTACTTAGTCCAGGTGAGATTGTGCCAAGATTTTTATATAAATTTAAGATAGCTTTGATGTTCCAGTACTGTACACCTAACTGATTATGTACAGTATGCTGTTTGTTTTCTCTATCCTTTTTGTTTTTTGTTACTGTGATACTGCCTTTGGAGGGCAGTATTTGTAACTTTTTATTTGTTAATTATCTGGGTGATTTGATGATTAGTTTTTCAAAATAAAAGAAAGAGAGCTCGATTCTATTTATACAATGATTTCCTTTTATATTAGCTGCCTGTCTCTTCTCATAGCCTCTCTTTACTTTTCCTATTTACGTTTTCAATTCCGCTCCGTACTTTTATATGCCTTGGTCTCAATGCATTATCCATCTGACATCTGTCAGAGGCACACTTTTTCTTCAATATTTAATCTCTGTCTTGTTCATCACCTAGGGAACTCTGGATTTATTTACTCTGTCTTTCTCTATTTTTGGAGGGGGGGAGAAATTTACATTGGCTGTGCCTAAATGATCTCTTATCTGAAGGCAGCAAACCTTTGATTCCAATTTAACTGGTTCAAATCCATTCCTTTCACATTGAGAAGAACAGATTATTTCCAATGTTGGAAACCTGAAATAAAAACAGACCTAAGACACTAGCCGCAGTTCCCTCTCCACAGATGCTGTCTGACCTTTGAATATTTCCATCATCCTGTGTGTTTTTTTGGCTGACCCCAATTGAAGTTTAATTATTTTTAATCTGGAGTGTTCCATGGCCTTTACACCTAACCTAAATCTCACTATCCCCTAAATGCTCCCCACCTGGAGTCATGTAGCCCAAGCCAATCTTCACATTTTGACAGTGCTAACATACCAATAAAAACCAAAAGAACTGCGGATGCTGTAAATCAGAAACAAAAACAAAGTTGCTGGAAAAGCTCAGCAGGTCTGGCAGCATCTGTGAAGGCAAAAACAGAGTTAACGTTTCGGGTCCGGTG
>NC_063337.1:16178827-16246775 GCF_021869965.1 Rhincodon typus
CACCGGACCCGAAACGTTAACTCTGTTTTTGCCTTCACAGATGCTGCCAGACCTGCTGAGCTTTTCCAGCAACTTTGTTTTTGTTTACATACCAATATCTAGTGACAGTAAAAAGCTGACTACTCAATTGTGATGCTTAATAAGTGGCTAAATAAATGTGTGGCTCAGGAATAACTCTTACCTGTCAATATGTTACAAACTGGATAATTCGGCACTTATTACATTGACATAAGGAAGCACAGAGCACAAAGACATTCATCGTCATCAGGTCAACAGCTTGAACAGAATGCCCTATTGCGAGCATTACACAATTAATTGATCTCTTAAGGAAAGTGTCCTCCAGTATTTCTCTCTGAAATCATTTCAGGTTGCCAGTGAAGGTATCAGTTTACTGCTTATGTCATTCCTTGGTTGACAGATTACCATTCCCTATCCCTCAAAAAGTATTCCACCCATTAATCGCTTAATTGTTTCTGTCCTTACTTATTCCATTAGTCTTTGAAAACTCCACTCCTATTATCATTTGGTTTCTTTTCTACAGGAACAGGGCTACATATGAGAGGAGATCACCAAGTCACAGATTCATAAAATTGTTACAGCACAGAAAGAGACTATTTATGTCCCCTCCTTCCATATGCTTCATTCAATAAAGCCTAGAA
Organism: Rhincodon typus; assembly: GCF_021869965.1. NCBI lineage: Eukaryota > Metazoa > Chordata > Chondrichthyes > Orectolobiformes > Rhincodontidae > Rhincodon > Rhincodon typus. The sequence goes on from NC_063337.1 coordinate 16,179,487, forward strand.
TATGAAAGATTCCTGAGGGAAAACTTTAGATAAATACTCCTTCATTATGAAGAAAATTCTATGAATGCCCACATATTCCTACAATTCCACCATTGCGCCCTCGTCAATTCAGACAAACTTGCCCATTCACTGACCCAACACTGGAAGATCTCCCTGTCCTTTGTAATACCTGATTATTTAGTCAATAACTATTCTTATAACCAAAAAACTTATTGCCAACCAGTTATAGATCCTTAGACAGCACCTTCGAAACCCGTGACCACTTCCATCTAGAAAGACAAGGCAGCAGATACATGGAAACATCACCATTTATACATCCCCCTTCAAGCATTCACTATCCTGACCTGGAAATACATCATGATGTGGAGGTGCCAGCGTTCGACTGGAGTGGACAAAGTCAGAAGTCACATGACACGAGGTTATAATCCAACAGGTTTAGTTGAAATCACAAGATTTTGGAGCGCTGCTCCTACAAAGCAGCAACACTCTGAAAAAGTGTGATTTCAAATAAACCTGTTGAACTAAAACCTGGTGTCCTGTGACTTCTGACTTTGGAAATAAATTGTCATTCTTTCACTATTGCTGGGTCAAAATCCTGGAATTCCATCCCTAGTGGCATTGTGGGTCTAACTACAGCAAATGGACTGCAGCAGTTCAAGAAGGCAGCGCCCCATCACCTTCTCAAATGCATCTAAGGACGGGCAATAAATGCTGGCCCAGCCAGCAATGGCCACACCCATGTATTAACAAAAATAAACATTTTATTGAAGAATTCGCAGATGATACGAAGGTGGGTCACGTTGTGGATAGTGCAGAGGGCTGTTCTAGGTTACAAAGGGACATTGATAGGATGCAGAGCTGGGCTGAGAAGTGGCAGATGGAGTTTAACCCTGACAAGTGTGAGGTGATTCATTTTGGAAGGACAAACTTGAAAGCAGAATACAGGGTTAACGGAAAGATTCTTGGCAGTGTGGAGGTGCAGATGGATCTTGGGGTTCATGTCCACAGTTCCCTGAAAGCTGCCACCCAGGTGGATAGAGTTGTTAAGAAGGCATATGGTGTGTTAGCTTTCATTAATAGAGGGATTGGGTTTAAAGGCCGTGAAGTTATGCTCCAGCTATACAAAACCCTGGTTTGGCCACATCTGGAATATTGTGTCCAGTTCTGGTCACCTCATTACAAGAAAGATGTGGAAGCGTTGGAAAAGGTGCAGAGGAGATTTACCAGGATGTTGCCTGGAATGGAGGAAAGGTCTTACGAGGAAAGGTTGAGAGAGCTAGGGCTTTTCTCTTTAGAACGTCGAAGGATGAGAGGTGACTTGATAGAGGTTTAGAAAATGATCAGAGGTATACATAGAGTGGACAGCCAGACACTTTTTCCTAGGGTGGAGGTGGCTATTACGAGGGGGCATAGTTTTAAAGTGAGTGGAGGTAGATATAGGGGAGACGTCAGAGGTAGGTTCTTTACTCAGAGAGTGGTAGGGGCGTGGAATGCATTGCTGGAGCGGTTAGTGGAGTCGGCCTCATTAGGGCCATTTAAACTGCTATTAGACAGGCATATGGATGATAGTATAAGGTAGGGGTGGAGGTTAGATAGACCTTAGGATTAGGGTAAAAGTTCGGCACAACATCGTGGGCCAAAGGGCCTGTACTGTGCTGTACTGATCTATGTTCTATGTTCTAATTGCAGTCTCAACTGTTCTTAACTGTGATTCTCTTCCACACTTGTTCTGCATTGTCCAAGCTAAGCCTCATCTGAGGCATGTTATCCTCTCATTCAATGTAACAGCCAAACATTATCATGTTTATGTCCATACTTGACACACTGCCTCCATGTAACAGGTATGTGAATCACATACAGAATGAACAGACAGCACCGTGTAGGTCATTCTACCCATTTAAAACCTCATTGAAAAAGATATCAAATTAATATTCTTCCCCAAATAAACACAAAATATGGTGGATACTGGAAATCCGAAATAAAAATAGAAAATGCTGGAGAGACATGGCAGGTCTGGCAGTATCTGTGGAGAGAGAAAAGGTTTCAAAGAGGAATGATATTAGACTCAAAATATCAACTCTGTTTCCCTCTTCACAGTTGCTGTCACACCTGCTAAGTCTCTCCAGCACTTTCTGTTTAACATTCTTCCCCCATGCTCTCCCCTTGACCATGCAAAGCTTTCCCCTTCAAGTCGGCATTCAATTCCCTTTGGAACTAAATTATCAAATCTGAATCTGAACTGTTGACTAAAGCTGTCACAGGCAATGCATTCTGTATTGCAACAATTCCGTATTCCGTATCACCACACGTAAAAATAAAGCAAAACAATAGTTTTTCCTCTGGCTCAGTTGCCAATTACCTGTAATATGTGTCCTCTGGTTGCAGACTCTTATGCCAGAGGAAACAATAAGTGACAATTCTTTCCTCAGTGTGTATCATACATCTTTCAGTTCCCAGGTCTTTAAATTCCTTTGTACAGAATAGATTTATTCTCCGGACTGTTTTGTCTTGTTGTTCATCTTGGGAAAATATTCTGAACATATTCACTTATGCATCCAATTGGCACTTCATAACCTTTCTCCATGGCTACAGTTTGACTTGATTTATTTAAGTCACATGTACCTTTGCAGGCAGATTGTACAACACGTCATCCTTTTGTTCCAGTAAGCCACTGAGAAAAATTTCAACAGTAAAGGTTAGCCCCTGTGTCCCTCTTCAGTAATGGTTCACAGAGGTGTGCCTTCCACTGTCTGGGCTTCATTTGAGTATGTGCTTGTTGGCTTTCTTAAGACTGAAGAGTTGTTAGTTAGCACTAGTGCTGGGAATGGAGTGAAGGAGAGGGCCAACTATTGAAATCTGCCTTTCCAAGCCTTCCAGCTCATAGTGCTCAAACAGAACTAACTTCAAAATGGGATAAATAAGGTACAAAAGGACTGAGTTGCTGAAGTTTGACAGCTGGGCCAGGATTTTCCCCAAGGTTGGGATCTCACCGCCAGATTAGAAAAGCAGTGTAATGGGGTGTTGGGGGGGGATCCTGCAGGATCCACAGTTGCAATTTTTCAATGAGTGGAGCCAAGTAAATGGCTTCCTTTGAGCCTGCCATCCTATCATGGTCAGTCGCTGGTTTCCATGAGCTACTAGGCAATTCCCCCAGTCGGTGGATAGCTCGATGATCTCAGCAGCATCACCAGGAGCATTGGCCATAGTGAGGAGCTGCACCTGAGAATGATGTAACTCCGATGGACTCAAAGCCTGAGAAGTGTGCTCTGGGGGCACCAGGGTCAGTCAGGAGTTGGGAGGGGCGGGTTATCACAGAGGGCCCAAAAAAGAGGATTAGCCCACACTCGGAACATCCTGGAGGAAGCTGCTGGTACAGTTTATACCCTCACTTAGAGGAACAGCCTGCTCTCTGCTGGTATGAAGCAGAGAGCACGCCCTCTATTAGGTTTCAAGCAGGACGTGGCACTCATCTCATCGACAGCAAAATGGCATGGCAACAGGAAAACATCTGACACTTTCCTGGCTCCTCACCAAATTCAGGAGAACCAGGAAGAATTGACTGGCCAGTCCATTCAGTTTATGGCACACAGGTGCAATGGCTGAAACATCAATCTGCATTATTCATCACAGAAACCAGCAACCTGCTCCTCAGCTTTACTGGTCTCTAGTCTGCCCTGATAGAACCTGAGAGGGTGATCCCTCATCCTCCCTGATCTGTGTATTTCTCACAATTTATCTGCTGTCTAATCACTTGCAGAAATGGTAGCGCACTTCCTACGTCTTAGCTTAACCGAAACACACTGAGTTTATAATCTGCACACTAGGGTACTGAACATGAACATAGGTATAGGTGGCTCCCTTGATTATGCACAGGATCCTGGGTGAGCTTCGACTTCAAATCCACTTTTCTACCTATCCCCATATTCTTCTCTTTCCTTAGTGTCCTCCATATCAATCGTACTCCTGATCGTCTCGACAGATCTGAGATCTGCCAACCTGTTAAAGAGTATTACAACTTTTGAGTATGGATCTGAAAGGGTAAATACTGACAAGTGCTGTAAGTGTCAGCCTGTGGTGATTGGAACCAGGGCCGGGTGGATCCATTGACTATGAGATCCTTGATTGGGGTTGTTAACCTGGACTAATCAGGGAGCCCTGACTGATAGATATAAGCAGGAGATTCAAAAGGTCTCCACAGTCTAGGGATGGGTTCTGGGCTGGCTGGTCAGACCCCATGTACTGTGCACATGGAAATAAAGGGTGACTTGGTGACAGGATACTGGCTTCTGAGCAGTTATTTTGTACCCACTAGGACATGTGGGCAGCTTAGGATCTCAAAGGAGTAAGACCTAACAGCAGGTCCTCCTCCAAGTCTCTGTAACAATATATTTTATCAATGTAACCTGTAATTGCCAAAGTGCAATAAACTATATCTTGTTCACTGCAAGAGACTCCCTTAGTTAGACCAAGAAGTGATTTTCCTGTACACAATTGAACCAAGTAGATCCTATATTTCACTTTACTTCACTTGAAAAGGATAGTGGTAGCAAGGTTCATCATGGATAGCAGCTCATTAAGTGTCATGTGCTGGCTGGCCCCAAAAGCAGTAATGTGCTGTGCCCATTAGGAAACAAGAAAAAACATTTTTAAAGCCTCATTCATGATCACTGAAAATCTCAGAATGCTTTAAAACCCATGTAGCAATCTCTACTGTTGTTCCAAATCTGGAAAAGTGTCAGCCAATTTGCATACAGCAACCATCCACAAACTGCAATGTGAGAATGAACAGAGAATCTGCTTTAATGACATTTGACCAAGGGATAAAGATTGGCCAGATAATTCCTCTGCTCTTTTCTCAAAATAATGCCATAGGATTTTTTTAATATTGATCCAAACAGGTATTTCTGAAGAAGGGTCTCGACCCGAAACGTCAGCCTTCCTGCTCCTCTGATGCTGCTTGACCTGCTGTGTTCATCCAGCTCTACACCTTGTTATCTCAGGTACTTGAGACCATAGTTTCAAATCTTATTCCAGGAAATGGCACTTTGCCAGTGGAGCACACCCAAAGAACTGCACCTATCTTTTGTGATCAAGCAATGTAGTGGGAATTGAAGCTGAAACTTTATGACTAAGAGCAAACAGTGCTAATAACTGAATAACAAGCTAACACTTTGTCACCTCAATAGGAAGACCACAGAACAGATGGGAGAATAATGGTCAATACAGTCAGAAGGAGACAATGACCATGCTGCACAACCAACGACACACTCAACAAACCACCATACTATCTGTAATAGGCCAAATATTTAGCTGAGCACTTGAAACATCTAAAACACATAAGTCATTTTCATGTGGGCTTAGCAGCCTTAACTCCATTAGCCATAGATACGACTTAAAGCCCACATTATTTGAAATCGGCTACATCAATCAACTTTGCAGGAAAAGCATGCCCTGTAGGTGAAGATGTCAAAACGTCCTTAGATTTGTGAAGTGCAGATTTAATATGCTGATCGTGGGCTATATTTAAATATTTCCCCACTCCATTATCCCTCAGATTAGAGTTATCACCTCCCTTTCTGAATCCAAAAACAGAGAACTATGGACGCTAGAAATACAAAATAAAACGAAAAAATATTGAAAATATTCAACAGATCTATGGAGAGAGATACATAATAGTATAAGATGTGAAAGGGTTAGTATTGAGGCATATATTAAGCAATGCCCACGATGATGAAGTCATTTGGACATGTGGGCAGAACATCTAGGGTTCTTGAAGGGATAAGACCAAACATCTAGTCCTCCTCATAGTCTCTGTAATAATGTCTAATATAGCCTGTATCTAGTTACTAATATGCAATAAACTACTGCTTGTTCAATATAACAGTCTTTTCTAGTTAGATCAATGAGCAGTTTTCCACATTACACTAAGATGGCCCTACAAATCGCGATACTTAAAGAAGATAGTGGCAGCAAATTTGCCATGGTGGGGTGCACACTTGAATGCACACACATCAAGAGAAACATATGTATAAGCTCAAAAATTCCAGGAAGAAGAAGGAAAACATGCTTCCAATCCTGACTGCATTAAAGATACCCCCTTCCCTTTTGATGACTTTTAGAAATGTAGAGAATAGGAACAGGAGCAGGCCATTCAGCCCTTTGAGCCTGCTCTGCCATTCAATATGATCATGGCAGACCATCTGAGTTAATATCCGGTTCCACCTCTCCTCCTGTACCCTTTCATCCCTTTAGCTCTTGAAAACATTTGTGCTGGGGATTCCTGGACAGGGCCCACCTGCTATGAATCTGTACAGTGTTTCACAAAGTCAGCAACGGAGATGGTCATTATCGAAACCATGTGCCGGTTTACGACACTCAAAGCGGAATTCTGAAATATAAATGGCCAGTAGGCACTTGAAAGTGAGGTTAGGGTGGGAGATGAGTGGGCCGAGAGGAGGCGTGATCTCATAGGCTGATGACATAGGCAGAGTGTCAGACAACTCAGTTGGGTCAAGTTACAGATGAGTCAGGTTACAGGTGGCTAGAGTGCCAGGTTAAATGGATGACTGCTTAAAGTTGGTTGCAGATTGGGTCAGGTCAGCAGATGGTATTATAAGGTCTTGTTGGGTGAGGGCAAGGTCAGAAGTGTTATGTCAGGTTGGGCCGGGTTGGGCTGGGATGCTGAAACAAGCTGGGTTGGGGGTGTCCAAATGTCACTACGGGTCAGGGGAGGGGGTCTGTTGGACTTGGGCGAAGTCACTGAGTTGCTGGGAGGAGGTGTATCGGTCACATCAGTTTGGGGAGGTGTTGGTTTGGGTTGGGGGGGTCATTGGGTTAGTTCGAAGTGATGTCATGGTGGGTTAGGAGGGGTGTGTCACATTGCAGAATTGCCTCAGGTCAGGTCAGGGAAGTGACGGATTAAAGGATTGGGAATGTTGATTCAAGTTGGGTATCAGGTTGGCTTGTTGAGCACATCTCGGGTTGAAATAGGGAATGGGGTTGTCGGGTCAGGTCAGGAAGTGTCAGGTTGGAAGGGTGGCTTGGGGTTGGGGGGACCTTATCAGATCAAGGTTGAGGAACAGGGGTTGGGGAAAGGGGTTTCAGGTTCAGGGGGTGGCAGGGTGTCAATGGGAGTGTAATTGGGTGGCTGGGAGTAAGTCTGGAAGTCACCAGGAGCCACCATATTAATATAAGACCATAATAAATAGGAAAAGAAAGTAGGCCATTTGGCCCTTTGAGTCTGCTGAGCCATTCAATAGGATCATGGATGATCTGACATTCCTTACTGCGAGAGCAGGTGTTTTGTTTAAACATTTCCTGGGTACCTGTTAAGCTTAAGTGAATTAGAACAGACTAAAGTTTCCGACATCAGGAGCCTTTTTTGGAGGGTTCCTGATGCAAAGGAATTGCCTTCTGGAATTTTCAATATCCTGGGGAATTTCTGGAGTGTCAGCTACATCAGGATTTCTGCTTTAAATGTGGGTCACTGTTGTAGATTTCGACATATGAGTTCTGATGGAAGGTCACGGGTCTGAACTATTAAATCTGCCTCTCTTTGCACAGTTGCTACCAGGACCTGCAGAGTTATGTGTGACATCTTCTGTTTTTAACCTCTTTTTCATACATCACTAGATAGCTTGGCAGTATCTAAATTCCCAGAATTAGAAATGTAGACTGAGAGAAAATGTTTCGTAATTCGAGATTTTGTGGAAAGGGCTTTATGGGGACATTAAAAAATGCACAATAGGACAGCAAATTATTTTCAGATGTGCCGAGGTAATGGAACATGAGGGCACATATTCAATGGTTAAGAATAAATGCAGGAACAGATTGTTAGAAAAGGCATTTAAGGTCATATTAACAAAAAACTGATTTCGCTAAAAGAGGGCAGGAAAGTTCTAACTTTGGAAAGATATTAAGATTAATTGGGCCAAAACACTCTTTTTGTCCAAATTTATCTCCTAATCGTATGTAACTTTACTTCTGTATTGGAAAATGAAAAGCAATACCCTTATATAATTATACCTGATCAATAGTTAATGTAAAAATGAAATGAAAATGCAGCAGGAATTGGAATTTCACCCATGTGAAAATATTAGGCTTTCACTTGTATTATTAAGCTTGTTATTGCAAAATGGCTTATTTTCTCTAAATACCCAAGTTCCGACAATGGAATGGGAGTGTTTTTTCATATTTGCTGTCTCAGCTTCATACATATGCCTAATATGCTTTTAAATATTATCTTCATTAAAAGCTATTTGTAATTTTCAAAATAGGTAAAGGAATTTCATAATGGGTACATGCTATTATGACCTCTTCTTGCATTCTTAAATGTATCTCAGTAGCACTCTGTTGATTCCAGTAAACCAATGATCAAATCCTGTAAAGTATTCCCACATGAAGCATTACAGAAAGCAAGGAATACGTAGTGATTGTAACAAGGTCAGCCAGCTGGACCTCATAGAATACAAGTTCCCTGATTGGAGACGTTAACCTGGTCCAATCTGGGAGCCCTGGCCAACAGATAAAAAGAGGAGAGTCAGAAATTGCGACACTCTGGATGCTGACACTGACGAGGCTGCACCACAGCCAAGGACTTTCTGCATGTAAATAAAGGGTGACTATGTGGCAGGATACTGGCCTCTGTGGTGCTATTTCAGAGTAGAAACTGATTAAAATGTTCCTCAAATTCTGCATTAGCTTATCAGCAAATAATGCTGGAAGATATTCTAAGGTAGCAACACATTCTAAGGTTATAAGGGGTCTTTAGTTACTTGAAGTGCAAATGCCTTGAAAAGACAGTAAACAGCCCTATCTTATGTACATAAAGACTGTGAAGGCAGTGGATTAATGAATGTCCTTTTACAAAGATTAAATGCAGTCTCAACGACTTCAATAGGATCGCTAGCCTATTTGTTTGAAAGATAAAAATAATTGACAGAAGAAAACAAATTTCACAGAAACACAATTTTCCATTTATCTAGAATTCAGCACATCACACAAAATTAGAGATCTGTACAGCATGAATATTGCATTCAGGGCTAGATCATACAACCAAGGGATATGCTGGAAATGACTTGACCCATCTAAAATGTCTGTCAATAAATGGGGAGAAATGCAAGTATTATTCACGAGTTACTAATATATATTTAGTAAGTACGAGTAGACCCCTTGAGTAGATCATTAAAAAATCATTTCTGCCCTACAATATGGACAGAATTCTGGCTGAGTCAGACTGATTCCAAACCTGTTCGAAAAATAGTGGTGGGATTCGGATGTTGAAATGGTATCAAAGATGACTTGGAGACTCATCAGCACCTAAAACATTGGGGTGGGGGTTGCTGGGGAGAGAGAGAAAGATTAGAGAGAGACAGAGAGGGAGAGACAGACAGAGACGAGAAGGACTCTGTGTTTCTGAAACAACACAAGACCAAATTATTTAACAAATTAAGGGGACTAAAGGCAAACAGATTACCAGGACCTAATGGCCTGCATCCAAGAGTTTTGTAGAAAGTGGCTGGAAAGATAGAAGGAGGCATTGGTCGAAATATCCCTGAACTCACTGGATTCCTGGAGGGTTCCAGCAGATTGAGAAGCCATTAATGTGATGCCCTTTCAAGAAGGGAGGGACACAGAAAGCAGGAAACAATAGGTGTCTATTCGAATATCGGTCACTGGAAAAATGCCAGAGTCCATTCTTATGAAAGAAACAGCAGGACACTTAGAAAAGCTTAACACATTTAGAATCAACAAGATTTTGCAAAAATGAAATCAGGTTTGAAATATCTGATCAAGTTCTTTAAGGATATAACAGGCAGAGTTAAGAGAGCAGAATCTATAGATGTAGTGTATTTAGATTATCAAAAGGCATTCACGAAGGTGCCACTTAAACATTTATTGTATAAGATAGGAGTTCATGGTATTGGAGTAATGTATTAGCATGGATTGAGGATTTTTCCTTTATTCATTCATAAGATGAGGGTGTCACTGGTGAGGCAGCATTTATTGACCATCCCTAATTGCCCAGAGGGTAGTTAAGAGTCAACCACATTGCTGTGGTCTGGAGTCACATGTAGGCCAAACCAGGTAAGGATGACAGTTTCCTTCCCTAAAGGGCATTAGTAAACCAGATGGGTTTTTTCCCAACGATCAACAATGGATTCACGGTCATCATTAGAGTCTTAATTCCAGATATTTCTTGAATTCAAATTCCATCATCTGCCATGGTGGGATTCAGACCTGGGTCCCCAGAATGTTATCCGGGTCTCTGGATTAACAGTCCAATGATAATACCACTAGGTCATTGTCTCCCCTATGTTAACACACAAAAGTCAGAAAGTCAGGATTAGTGGACTTTTTTCAGGTTGGAAAGACATAATTGATGAAGTTCCACAAGGATCAGTCCTAGGGCCTCAATTATTTTTTATCCATGTTAATAAATTGGAGGAGGGGGCAGCATATGATGTATCAAATTTTGCTGATGGTACACAAATAAGTGGGAGGACATGTTCTGATGAGGACATGTTCTGATAAGGACATAAGGAATCTTCAAGGGGGTATGGATAGGTTGATTAAGTGGGCCAAATAACTTAGCAAATGAAGCAATATAGAAAAATGTGAGGTCATGTATTTTGGTTGAAACAATCAAAGGGCAGACTATTATTTAATTGGAGACTGATCCCAAAAATGTGCAGCACAGAAGGATCTGCACATCCTTGTGCATGAAACTCAAAAACACAGCAGGCAAGTGCAGCAAGTTAAGAAGGCAACTGAAATTTATTGCTAGGGGTTTGGAGTTTAAAACAGGGAAGTCTTGTTACAACTGTCCAGGGTGAGATTGCACTTGGAGTACTGTGTACAGTTTTGGTTCCTATATTTAAGAAAGGATATACTGACATTGGAGGCAGTTATAAAAAAAATGCATTGGTTGATGTCTCGGACGAAGGGGTTGTCTTATTACAAAGAACAGCTAAACAAGTTAGGCCTTTATTCATTACAGTTTAGAAAAATAAGGGGTGATCTTATTGTAACGGACATGATTCCAAGAGGCTTTCACTGGGTAGAGGTGGAGATGTTGTGTCCACCAGTGGGAGAATCTTAACTAGGGTGTATAGTTACAGAAAAAAGGAGAAATCATTTAAAACTGAAATGGAGAGGAATTTCTTCTCCCAGAGAGTAGGGGATTGTTGCAGATCTCGATCCCGAGAGAATTATGGAGATTAGATCAGTAAAAATGTATAAAGAGGAGGTAAATAGACTTTTGAAATATCAAAGAGTTAATGGCAAACAGGAGTTTGGCATGAAAGAGGAGCTGAGGCCTGGGACACATGGGAGGGACAAATGATCTACTCCTGCTCCTATTTCGTACATCCTTATGTATGAAATAATTTGTTTAAGTGGCAGGGGTCTTAAGTTATTTAAATCATTCGCCCTCTAGTTAATTTTTATTCACTCATGGGGTGTGGCATCGCTGGCTGTTCTGAATTTACTGCCCGTCTCTAGTGTTTGGAGGGAAACTTGAAAGTGGTGGTGTTCCCATCTACCTTTGTTTTTCCTTTCAGGTGAAGTGGTCATGGGTTGAGAAGGTGCTGTCTAAGGATCTTTGGTGAATTTCTGCAGTACACCTTGTAGATAGTACACACTACTGTTACTGAGTATCAGTGGTGGAAGGAGCGGATGTTTGTGGATGTAGTGCCAATCAAGTGGGCTGCTTTGTCCTGGATGGTGTTAAGTTTCTTGAGTGTTGTTGGAGCTGCACCCATCCTGGCAAGTTGGGAGCATTCCATCACACTCCTGACTTGTGCCTTGTAGACGGTGGACAGGCTTTGGTGAGTCAGGAGGGGAGTTATTCACAGCAATATACCTAGATTCTGACCTGCTCTTGTAGCCACTGTGTTTATGTAGCGAGTCCAGTTGAGTTTCTGGTCAATGGTAATTCCCAGGATGCCGATAGTGGGAGATTCAGTGATGGTAATACCATTGAATGTGTAGGAGCAGTGGTTAGATTATCTCTTTTTGGAGATGATCATTGCCTAGCATTTGACTGGAACAAATGTTACTTGCCACATGTCATCTCAAGGCTGGATACTATCCAGACCTTGCTGCATTTGAACATGGACTGCTTCAGTTTCTGAGAATTCACAAATGATACTAAACTTGCGCAATCATCGGTTAATGTTCCTACTTCTGTACTGATAATGAAGTACTGGTCATTGATGAAGCAGCAGAAGGTGGCTGAGCCTAGCATACTACCCCGACTCCTGCAGAGATGTCTTGGAGTTGAGATGATTGACCTCCGACAACCACAGCCACCTTCCTTATGTGCCAGGTATGATTCCAACCAAACGGAGAGTTTGCCTCCTGATACCCATGATTCCAGCTTTGCTATGGCTTCTTGATGCTACACTCAAATGCGGCCTTGATATCAAAGGCTGCCGCTTTCACCTGACCTCTGGAATTCAGCGCTTTTGTCCATGTTTGAACCAAGGCTGTAATGAGGTCAGGAACTTAGTGACTTTGGCAGGACCCAAACTGGGCAATATTAAGAAAATCAAATTGAACGTGTCATTGAGAGTAAAAAAGCTGCTACTGGAGTGCATTCACTGAAATGCTTTCAGGTGTAGCTTGAAGAAAAACACATGTAATTTCAATAGACTTCATTGTTGAAATTTCCCAAAGGCTCCTATTCTCATTGAGCCCGTTATGATTATTTTGCTAAGTTTCAAATCTCCAAACCTTCTATCTCAGCAAGGAGGTGTGCTTTTGTTATTGTTGATAGTTTTATAAGGCTACTAAAGGATGAACTTTCTTTTATATGGTTAGTGAATAAAAGTTTTTTTTTAACAAATTGGCCACTTAAGGGGATTTAAATCTTTGAAGGGATTTCATAATTAGGACATTTATTTCTGTATCAAGTATGCATGAATAAGAACTCTTTTATATCGTTAAAGTTATCTTTGTCCTTCTCCACATAGCTCCTGAGATTAACCAAAAGTGGATATTCGATGAGTGGATAGGGCGGGTGGCATTGGGTTATGTGGCATTGGGTTAGCGGCACAGTGGCTCAGTGGGTAGCACTGCTGCCTCACAGCGCTAGGGGCCTGGGTTCAATCCCAGCCTGGGTGACTATCTGTGTAGAATTTGTACATTCTCCCTGTGTCTGCATGGGTTTCCTCTCGGTGCTCCGGTTTCCTCCCACAGTCCAAAGATGTGCAGTTAGGTGAATTGGCCATGCTAAATTGTCCTAGATTAGGTGGGTTATAGGGGGATGAGTCTGCATGGGATGCTCTGCAGTTCAGCGTGGACTTGTTGGGCCGAAGGGCCTGTTTCCACACTGTAGGGATTCTATGAGATGGCATGGAGGGATGGTGGGAGCAAAGGAGGGGGATTGTTTTGGGATGAGGGCTAGAAGGTCTAAAATTGGATCAACATCGAAGAGAACCAAAGCCTTTAACCAGACTACCTGAGCAATTGCCCACTTAGTGACCCTGTAGGCATAACTTGATCATACCACAGCTCTCCTTCATTCGTATATGGGTTATTATCATGGTGATCTTGTTAAGCTGATAGATTTCTCAGCTCAGCCTCCTGCCTCCATCGTGAAAATCCAACACTTAGTGTTGCCTTGAAAGAGTACTCTAAGGAATGTACGGCACCAAGTTTTCGGAATCTGCTTAAATTACCTTCCATCTAAATAAAGGTCAGAAGAAATCAGAACAGGATCACCATACGGCATTTGAGCCTGCTCTGCGTTTGAAATAAGATGACGGCCAATGACCTACCTCACTTTACTTTCCTGCCCTTTTGGAATATCCCTTGATCCCCTTAGTATCCAAAGTATACTAATTTAAATCTTTGAATATGCCAAGCAGCCACACATCTCTGATGATTTACAAGCATATTAGTGAAGAAATTTATCCTCATTTCCATGCAAACCAGTGAACCATTATCGTGATAAATAAATTAATTAATTGTTGCTCTGAGCCTATACAATGGTAAAATAATTTGATTGTCTAAGGGGCGTGCAGGCATTTCTTTGCCATTTTGAGCCAGACAATGCTGAGCATCCAGGAATTAACATAAAAAGGCAGCTCCCTATCTCATTGTCGTTGGCCAATCAGATGAATGGAGTCATACCAACATAACTTAACAAAAAATAGTTGCCATTTAATGGAATGGGATTTTTAAAAAAAATCATTGGGAAAAAGCAGTTGCTATTGATGGTGAGGAAGTTGTATGTTTTACAGGCAGCAACCAGCACTCATGAATAAATTGCAGTTAAAATCTGTGATGCCCAAAATATATAAATTAGATAAAAGAAGAAATCTTTGCATGGCAATTAATTAATTAATGCAGCTGTCATTGTTAACTTAATTATTCAACGGATGGAAACAGGCAAAAGAAAATTTTTAAATCAATGTGGGCAACTTTTACATTAATTATGCGGCAGTGGAGAATGAAGAGTTGGGCTGGGAATATGATACAAAAATTAATTTTACAGCTGCTGTCTGAAGGAAGCAAGGGCAACTGGAACCTTTACTTGATTTACATTGCTGCTGGGGCTTGGTGCAGGGTTGAAGAGATGTAAAGCAACAACTCACCAGGTCTCTTTCTGACCAAAAGACAAAGACAGCAGATGCTTGGGAAGACATGAGCTGCCAGTTCCCCATCAGGCCACACACCATCCACATCACATTTCGTTCACTATTACTTGGTCAAAAATGCTGGCATTCCTTTCCTAACAAGATACTATCTTCCCACGCAGCCCTCCCTCCACCAACTTCCTCTCCACAAAAGGGCTGCAGTGGTTCACCACCACCATCTCAAGGGAGATTAGAGGGGGATAATAAATTTTGGTCCTTTCAGTGACGCTCACTTGCAGTAAAAGAACAATAAAAGAATGTTTCCACTGGCAGAAAAGGCCATTAACTTGACATCACAGACTTAAAGTGATTGGAAAAAGAACTTCCACCTCCATGAGGAAAGATATTTTACACAACAGGTTGATCTGACCTGGAATGCTCCGCCTGGAAAGATGGTGGATATGGATTCAATAAAATTGAATAACTACGTGAAGGAGAAACAGATTGTGGGGGGAAGTGGGAGCAGTGAGATTAATTGGATAGTCCCACCTCAGAACTAACAGAGATAGATGGAATAAATAGTCTGCTGCTGTGTTGCACCATTATCAGACATCTTGTTTATTCATTCACGGGATGAGGGCATCGCTGGCCAGGCCAACATTTATTGCCCATCCTTAAATGTCCAGACGACAGTTAAGAATCAACCACATTGCTGTGGGTCCGGAGTTACATGTAGGCCAGACCAAATAAAGATGTCAGTTTCCTTCCCTAAATGGCAATAGTATACAAGATGGGTTTTATTTCCTGACAGTCAACAAGCTTGCCATGAGACTCATAATCCCAGATTTTTGTTGAATTCAAATTCAACCATCTGCCTTGGTGGGATTTGAGCCCAGGTAATGTTCTATGAGCTAGTGGTGATTATAACACTCGGTCACCACCTCCGCTAACTGATGGGCTAGATATTCTGAGGACCAGCAGTCAGACACAGATTGCTGCTCCACCCCTACTTAGTTATGAAAGAAGGGATATCTGTAATTCTGAGATGAAATTCCAAGCAGAACTGCCTTAGAATTATGGAGCCGTAGCTCAGTTCCCTCGGTTCTCTCATATTATACAACAGTCAGGGAAAGACAAAGCACATTCCCTTTTCATAGCAGTCAGCTGCCATATTCAGTCAGTTAATGGTCAACATAGCTGCTGTCAGATGGTAAGTCCATAAGAAAGTAGGATGGTAAGGTGCAGGATGCATAGGGGCATAACGTACCAGATAAGTAGGGTGCCAGGTGAATAGGGTGCCACATGGGTAAGGAGTATGGAGCCAGGGAGGAGGGGGTGTAAGGTGCCGGATGGGTAGGGAGTAAGGTGCTAGGTACGCAACAGTGCCAAACAGTGTTTCAGTCAGGTAGGTCAGGGTGGGTGGAAGAAATCGGATCCAGCAGTGGCAAGGGGTTGGGGTGTGGGGTCAAGGGGGTGGTCCAGTCCTGTAGCAATGGTAGGGGAGAGGAGTAAGTTGCAGAGTGGGTGTCTAGCAGCCAGGGTAGAGAGGTTGAGTGTGATGTGAGAAAAATGAAGAGTTGTCCAGTGGTGATGAAAGGAGGGGCTGAGTGCAGAATCTTCAGTAGAACGTAAAATGCCGGGTACGGAGGGTGCTAGCTGGGCGGTTTTTTTCAGGATGTTGGATGCAACAGGAGTACAGGGTAGGGTAGCAGGTAAGTAGGGTGCCAGATGGGTGGGATACCAAGTGGGAAGGGGGTAGGGTAACAAGTGGTATGCTACCAGGGTGCAAGGTGGCGAGGAAGTCAGCTAAGTGATGCAGTGTTAGGAGTAGGTCAGAGTGAGTGGGAGAAGATTTCAATGGAGACTTTTGGACAGTTCCAGGCACAGAGGAATTAACCACCAGAATCTTCTTTGCATTTCCTTTAGAGTCTGCTATCATGGGATTGTGCAGAGTCTCTATGTGCAAATCGCATCAATGGCGGAATAATGGCTCTCTGGCCACTGGAAAATTCTGGCCAGTATTTGTAGCTTCTCTTGTTTTCCTCTTTGTTTCAATTAACCCCTTCGCTCTCTCTCTTTCTCTCTCTCTCTCTCTCTCTCTAGTCTCTCAATGAATTCAGCTGGCCCAGAACTTATTACAAAATAATGATGCAGTGTAAAATTTCAAGTGCTTTGTTTTGTTCGCCCTGCATGCATCCTGCTATAAGAACAAAACAGCTTAATGAATTGAGAGAATATCTGAATGCATTGCTGTGCTCCTCTTGTCTTTTCTCCAAAAATTGTCACTACCACAAAGGTAGCTTGCTCAGCAACTGTTGCATTTGTAAAAATAAATAGATTCCAGGTGAGAGATGTTACCCAAAATTCTTAGCTATCAGAAGCTTTGTGCTCGTGTAAGTTAATTGGATTTAATTTGACTATTAAGCAGTTAATTTGACTAATATCTCTCAGCTGGATTTTGTTTATTGGTACAAACTATAACAATCACGGGTAACATCTTTTGCAGCATTAACTTATGAATCAGAAGCAAGTGTCAAGTGATCTGTAAGGAGACTGAGTGAGTAGAGTCTACTAAATGGAAAGAATGTTAACTTCACATGAGTGAAATTCATTGTACGGTTACTGAACAGAATGTGTTATTTTCCAGTGATTGATTGTGATTAGCACTCACTAAACCTGCAGTGATTATCAAGTTGTTCTGCTGGCATGAGACAACTGAGTACGAATAAAAGATCCATTTGGCCCATTAAGCCTGATATTTTCTGCAGAAATTTTATTTTCTTTTAAGGTAGCTTTTTTGTAAACATTCACCTGCTTGCCCTATCACTCTGGCACAGGGAGGACTTTTTGAAAATTGGCAGATCTGCACAGGGTGATCAACCATCCTGGATTTTACTGGAATGAAAACAGAAATTGCTGGGAGAAACTCATCAGGAAATTTGCATTTCTCCAGCAATTTCTGTTTCAGGTTTCTGGCATCTGCATTGTTTCATTCTGGATTTTACCAGACTGTCTTGTCATTGAGCCAGTGTCCTCGCCGTTTACTGCCAGAACACCCTTTGCCCCATTTCTGTGAAATCCTGACTTGGAGACTGCTTATGTGACTCCACTTGTTGTTCTCCCAAGAAATGTAAATTTCACAGATATGAAGTACATGACCACATCTCCATCTCACACCCCTTTTCTAAGGACAACTGAGGATGGGCTATAAATGTTGACCTAGCCAGTGACTCCCATGATTGCATCATGTGGACGTAGCTATTACGAGTGGGCATGGTTTTAAAGTGAGTGGAGGTAGATAAAGGGGAGACGTCAGAGGTAGGTTCTTTACTCAGAGAGTGGTAGGGGCGTGGAATGCATTGCCGGAGACGGTAGTGGAGTCGGCCTCATTAGGGGCATTTAAGCGGCAATTAGAGAGGCATATGGATGATAGTATAAGGTAGGGGTGGAGGTTAGATAGACCTTAGGTTTAGGGTAAAAGTTCGGCACAACATCGTGGGCCAAAGGGCCTGTACTGTGCTGTACTGTTCTATGTTCTCTGTTAATCATACAGTGAATGTGGCCGCTCTATCTATGTTCAAAAGAGAAGTGTTAGGTAGGCACTGGAAGTCTTTGAATTGAATGAAGAGCAATCAACTGATGTGGTAATGTGAGGTTACATTAATGACATACACTTGTATACAAAAGGTAATAGGATTCCGAAAACAGTCATATCGGACTTGAAACTTCTCTATATTTCTTCAAAAGATGCTCCCAGATTTGTTGAGTTTCTCCAGCACTTCGTTCGTATTATATACTGTAGTTGTCTTGGATTGCTAAAGCTAATTAAAGATTAATTGACTCACAGGAGAAATAATGCTCAATTTTTCACACAAAAGGAGACTATTTGGCTCATTGAGTCTATGCTTCCCAACAAATTCAGCCCAATCCCAGTTTATGCTAATAATCAAACGAAGAACTACAGATGTTGGAGAATCTGAAACGAAAACAGAACTTGCTGGAGAAACTCAGCAGGTATGGCAGCATCTGTGGGAATAAAGCAGGGTTAACATTTTGGGTCTGCTGATGCTTCATCAGAGTCAATATGTTGACCCCACTTTATGGCTTTTGGTCCATAGGTCTGTTGGTCCTCTGGGGTATCAAAGGGTATTTTGTTTTCAGTGCAATACGGAGTTTTGCCTTGACCATCCTTTCCGGCACAGTTCTAGATCACTACCACACTCTGAATGTAAATACTAGCCCCTCAACCATTGAGGGCTGAGGTGAGTAGAAATTTCTTCATCCAGAGAGTGGTGAGCCTGTGGAATTCTCTGCCACAGAAAGCAGTTGAGGCTAAAACATTGAATGGTTTCATGAAGATAGATACAGTTCTCAGGGCTAAAGGGATAAAAGGGTACAGGAAAAAAGGGGGAATAGGATATTGAATTGGATGATCACTCATGGTCCTACTGAATAGCAGAACAGGGTCAAAGGGCTGAATGGCCTGCACTTGCTCCTATTCTGTGTTTTTATGTAATCCTTTCAGCAATTAACTAAAATGTATGGGTTTGTGACTGCTCTGCTTGGAGAAATATGTCTTGCCTACTCACTCTATCTAAACACTTTGTTACACCTCAATTAAACCTCCCCTCTGCCTCCTCTGTTCTGAAGAACTGCAAATGATTACTAAAAAAAAAGCAATAAGTGAGGGAAACAATGAAATATGAGAGTAAACTAGCTAGCAATATGAAAGAAGACTGCAGGAGGTTTTTTTAGGTATCTAACAGGTAAGAGAGAAGTGAGAGTAGACATTGGACTGCTGAAAAATGAGGCTGGAAAAGTAGTAATGGAGAACAAAAAAAATGATGGAGGAACTGAACAGATACGTTATATCATTTTTCACATTGGAAGACACCAGCAGCATACCAGAAACTTCACTAAAGTCAGAGCATAAAGGCGACTGTAGTGGTCATCACTATGAAGATGATACTGGGGAAGTTTAAAGGTCTGAAGATGGATGACTCACCTGGACCAGTTGGATGACACCCCAGGGTTCTAAAGGAGATAGCTGAGGAGATTGTAGAGGCATTGGTGGTGATCTCACAAGAATCACTGGAGTCAGGGAGGGTGCCTAAAGACTGGAAAAGAGCTAATGTAACACCCTTGTTTAGAAAAGGAGGGAGGCAGAAGACAGGAGGTTATAGGCCAGCTAGCCTGACCTTGATTATTGGTAAGATTTTACAGTCCATTATTAGGGATGAGATTGCAGAGTACTTGGAAGCGCATGATAAAATAGAGCTGAGTCAGCATAGCTTTGTCAAAGGGAAGTCATGCCTGACAAATCTGTTACAATTCTTTGAGAAGGTTCTGAGCAAGTTAGATAAAAGAGAGCCTATGTATACAGATAGGCACAACTGCCATCTCTGCATTGATCTGAGCTATAAAATATAAGACCATAAGACCATAAGACGTAGGAGCAGAAATTAGATCATTCAGCCCATCGAGTCTGCTCCGTCATTCAATCATGGCTGCTAAGTTCCTCAACCCCATTCTCCCACTTTCTCCCCGTAACCCTTGATCCCCTTGATAATCAAGAACCTATCTATCTCAGTCTTAAATGTACTCAATGACCTGGCCTCCACAGCCTTCTGTGGCAGTGAATTCCACAGATTCACCACTCTCTGGCTGAATAGGTTTCTCCTTATCTCCGTTCTAAAAGGGCTTCCCTTTACTCTAAGGCTGTACCCTTGGGTCCTAGTCTCTCCTACCGATGGAAGCATCTTCCCAACATCCACTCTGTCCAGGCCATTCAATATTCTGAAAGTTTCAATTAGATCCCCCCTCATCCTTCTAAACTCCAAAGGGTATAGTCCCAGAGTCCTCAAATGTTCCTCACATGTTAAGCTTTTCATTCCTGGGATCATTCTCATGAACTTCCTCTGAACCCACTCCAGAGCCAGTACATCCTTCCCGAGAGATGAGGCCCAAAACTGTACACAATACTCCAACTGTGGCCTGACCAGAGCCTCATAAAGCCTCAGTGGTACATCCCTGCTTTTATGTTCAACTCCTCTTAAAATAAATGCCAACATTGCATTTGCCTTCCTGATTACTGACTCAACCTGCAAGTTTACCTTGACAGAATCCTGGGCTAGAACTCCCAAGTCTTCAAACTTCTGAATTTTCTCCCCATTTAGAAAATAGTCCATGTTTTTATTCTTCTTACCAAAGTGCATGACCTCACACTTTCCCACGTTGTACTCCATCTGCCACTTCTTTGCCGACTCTCCTAACCTGTCCAAATCCTTCTGCAGCCTTCCCACCTCCTCAATACTACCTGTCCCTCCACTTATCTTTGTATCATCTGCAAACTTAGCCAGAATGCCCACAGTTCCTTCATCTAGATCATTAATGTATAAAGTGAAAAGTTGTGGTCCCAACACTGACCCTTATGGAATACCACTTGTCACCAGCTGCCATCCTGAGAAAGACCCTTTTATCCCCACTCTCTGCTTTCTGCCAGACAGCCAATCTTCTATCCATGCTAGCACTTTGCCTCTAACACATGGGCCCTTATCTTACTCAGCAGCCTCCTGTGTGGCACTTTGGCACCTTATCAAATGCCTTCTTGAAGTCCAGGTAGATAACATCCATTGGCTCTCCTTGGTCTACCCTGCTCATTACTTCCTCAAAGAATTCCAGCAGATTTGTCAGGCATGACCTCCCCTTGATGAAACCATGCTGACTTTGCCCTATTTTACTCCACACTTCCAAATATTCAGAATATGCAACTATGCCTTCAGAGTGACAAAAGGTGCTTCACAAGAGACTTTTAAAACACCATATGACCCTCAGCCACATTGGAGCTGTTCGACCAGATGATCAAAATCTTTGTTCAAGAGTGAAGTTTTAATGAACGTCTCAAAGATGAAAGGTGAGATTTAGAGGCAGAGAGGTGTGGGGACAGAATTTCAGAGCTTAGGACCTCAGCAGCCAAAGGCATGGCCACTTAAATGTAAAATACCAAAATTAAATGTGTGCAGACATCTTAGAGGGTTGTGGGTCTGGTATAGATTAGGGAGGATTTGAGGGAAGTGGTGATGAGGTAGAATTTGATGTCTTGAGTGTAGATGTGAAAATTAATGCTGTGCTTCTGGTTATGTTACCAAGGAGCAGCAGATAGCTGGGTTAATAAAACGATTCAAGAATTGGTACTCGAGTGGCACCAGAGTTAACAGCGGTGGAGCAGGAAGAGAGATCACTGCATGT
Source organism: Rhincodon typus (assembly GCF_021869965.1). Taxonomy (NCBI): domain Eukaryota; kingdom Metazoa; phylum Chordata; class Chondrichthyes; order Orectolobiformes; family Rhincodontidae; genus Rhincodon; species Rhincodon typus. Next base: position 16,201,317 of record NC_063337.1, read on the forward strand.
ATTTCTCTGGTGACAATTAGATAGGCAGGAATGATGCCAGGTGAGTGTAGTACCAGCCAGCTGAATGACCATGGAGTGGCATTAGTGGAGGATGGTGTCATCAACCATCTCCTAGGCTGCAGACAGTCAAGAAGGACGACATGGGCAAGTTTATCTTTGTCAGAGTCATGTAGGGAGTCGTTTGTGACTTTGTGGCAGGAGCGAAGACTTGGTTACAGCAAGTTAAAGATGGAGTTTTTGGATTTGGAAGATAACACCTTGAAGAGGACAGAAAGGTTCGGGATAAACAGAAGTTTGCAGGAACGTCGGTAGTACAGCAAGATTCAGAAAATCCATTGTGAGAAATCGGGCAAGTAAAATACCAGTGGAACTTCCACTCTGCATTAAACAGTTTGTCCAGATTTCTTCGCAGTGATAGAGCCCAGCTTTGTTACACATGCTAGCTCTTAGTTTCCACAGCTCACTGAACATTTTTTTTCTCTTGAATGCTTTGCTGATGACACAATGTTCCTTTTATGCTTCACTAATCCCAGTTGTGTTGTACACACAGCATGAAGTTACAACCCCCCTACAGAAATACAATGCTGCTGTATTAAGATGCATTTTTACAACAGCAAACAATGCCAGCCCTTAGGGACAGAGGGATTGAGATTCAAGGAGGGAGAACGCTGCGAAATGAACCTTTATTTGCTAGTTACTTTCATGAATGTTTTCAACGTGTTCAAGTTTTGCTAATTCAGGAAAAAAAATAATAACTTCAAACTTTTCCAAACTATAACATCATGAGTTATGGTTAGAAAGTGGGAATATGGCATTGAGATAGAACAGTGGTTCCCAACCCTTTTAGTCTCAAGGCACACTTCAATGAGGCACATAACTCTGTGGCACATCCACTTTCTCAGCTGAATCGATGCTATCTCTGCACAAGCACGAGCTGCCCTGATTTAAGAGAGACAACTGGTGGTGGTTTAACCTAAGGGTCACCACGCCTCACGCATGGGGAGAGGTTGAAATGGAGAGCCCATCCATCACTATGAAAATGATAGTGGATGCCTTAATCAGGAAGTCTCACCCTGAACCTAGCAGTTTCATGGGGGTTTAGTAGAGGAAATGGTGGAGTCTTCTAATATGCACATCCATAGTTCCTAGAGGTAACTGGAAATGTTAAAGTGCAGCCACATCAGACTGATATGAATTTCACTGATGGGAATTTCACTAATGTCCAGAGCACGTTTTCTGTACTTTTTGCCAGATAGAGGATCTAAAACTTCTGGAATTCTCCAAAGAAGTACGGTGCCATTTTGGATATGGTCATCAGACAGCATGTGTGGCTCTGTACACGTGCACACACCGTCGACCGGAACATCTGGTGTCAGCAGATACTTTCAACATAGGATAGAAGATAAAATCATCTACTTCAAATGTAATCCCCCATCTAACAGCAACTATACGTGTGTTTCAGAGACTATTCTATCAATGAAGAAAAATCAGAGTTAACATTTCGGGTCCGGTGACCCTTCCTCAGAACTGATGGTAGCTAGGAAAATGTTGGCTTATATGTATAAGGTAGGGAGGGGGAAGGGGTAAGGAATAAACAATAGATGGAGATAGAGCCCACAGAGAGAGAAGAGCAATTGGATAGACAAAGGAGTTGATAATGATCTGGCTAGGAGGGCGAATAGTTGTTAATGGGGACTAACAATGGTTGTGTGTAATAGCAGGCTATGTGATAGTAAGGCCTGGTGAATGGCTTCGGGGGCTAGGACATGGGAGAGTTTAGGCCTTAAAATTATTGAACTCAATACTGAGTCTGGAGGGCTGTAGGGGTCCCCAAGCAGAAAATGAGGTGCTGTTCTTCCAGCTTGCGATGAGCTTTGCTGGAACACTGCAGCAAACCTGAGACAGACATATTGGCGAGAGAACAGGGTGGTGTGTTAAAGTGGCAGGCAACTGGAAGCTCAGGGTCTTTTATGCAAGCAGAACATAGATGTTCTGCGAAGCACTCACCCAGTTCATGCTTTGTTTCCCTAATGTAGAGGAGACCACATTGTGAGCAGCGAATGCAGCAGACTAGATTGTGGGAAGTGCAGATGAAGTGCTGCTTCACCTGGAAGATATATTTAGGCCCTTGGATACTGAGGACAGAGTAGGTAAATGGGCAGGTGTTACACCTTTGGCAGCTGCAGTGGAAAGGGCTGTGGAGATGTTGCGGGGGGTGAAGGAAGAGTGGACCAGGGTGTCCTGGAGGGAAATGTCCCTGTGGAAGGCAGACAGGGGAATATATGTCTAGTGGTGGCGTTAAGATCATTAGCTGCCATTTCCACCAACCTCCAGTGAGATGCCACCATCAGACACATATTCCCCGCCCGTCCCTTATCAGCCTTCCGCAGGGACCGTTCCCTCCGGGACACCCTGGTTCACTCTTCCTTCATTCCCAACAACGCCTCCAACATCCCCACAGCACCTTCCCCTGTAACCAGAGAATGTGCAACACCTGCCCATTTACCTCCTCCCTCCCCAGTATCTCTGTCTCTGGTTTGCTGCAGTGTTCCAGTGAAGCCCAATGCAAGCTGGAAGAACAGCATCTCATTTTCTGCTTGGGGACCCTATAGCACTCTGGACTCAATATCGAGTTCAATAATTTTATGGCCTAAACACTCCAATGTCCCAGCCCCCTGCCCCACACACCAGGCCTTGTCATCACATAGTCTACCATTACACACTACCTATTGTTAGTCACTAACAGTCCCCATTAACAGCTGTTCACCCTCCTAGCCAGATCATTATCAACTCCTGTCTATCCAACCGCTCTTTTTGCTCTTTGGGCTCTATCCCTACCTATTGTTTACTCCTTACCCCCTCCACCTCCCTACCTTTTACATACAAACCAACATTTTCCTAGCTACCATCAGTTCTGAGGAAGGGTCACTGGACCAGAAACATTAACTCTGATTTTCTCTTCACAGATGCTGCCAGAACTACTGAGCTTTTCCAGCAACTTCAGTTTTTATTCTTGATTTATAGCATCCACAGTTCTTTTAGTTTTTACTTACTACTCAATCAATGCCTTATGAAGAACAAAAACAAAGTTGCTGGAAAAGCTCAGCAGGTCTGGCAGCATCTGTGGAGGAGAAAACAGAGTTAACGTTTCGGCCTTATGAAGATCTTGTAAAAAAATGTTTAAAAGGGCAAGCTTCTAATTTATAGAGTATTTGTCCTGAATTGTAAAAAAAGATGGAGAAAAGATGGGCGCTATCGCAGCACAATGGTTAGCACTTCTGCCTCACCTGGGTACAATTTCACCCACAGGTGACTATCTGTTTGGAATTTGCACATTCTCCCATATCTGAGTGAGTTTCCTCCAGGTGCTCCAGTTTCCTCCCACATGTCCAGGTTAGGTAGAATGGCCATGCTAAATTGCCCTGTCGTGTCCAGAGATGTGCAGGCTAAGTGGGTCAGCCATGTTAACTGTGGAGTTACAGGGATAAGGTAAGGGGCTGGGCCTGGGTGGGATTCTCGATGGAGAGTTGGTGCAGACTCGATGGGTCAAATGGCCTCTTTCCACCCTGGAGGGATTCAGTAAAGGTAAAGGCCCATTGTGCTACCAGACCACAGGGCTGCTCTCGTTTGAGAGAGACAACTGGTGGTGGTTTTACCTGAGGGTTACCATGCCACAGGTGACAGCATTGTGGGAATTAGGAAGTACCATCCTGGATATGGCATTTTCATGGGGGTAGTAGGGGAAATGGTGGAGTCTTCTAATATGCAGATCCATAGTTCTGAGAGGTAACTGGGAATGTTGAAGTGCAGCTACCTTAGACTAATGTGATTTTCGCTCGTGAGATGTCCAGAGCATATTTTATGTACTTTTTACCAGATAGAAGAAGATCTAAAATTTCTGGGATTCTTTGAAGAAGTACGGTACCCATTCAGATATTTTCCTCAGACAGCTTTGGGGTAGGCAAGGTGCCCTTGAGGTTGGTTAAAGTGGACACAAATTTGTGTATGAAGTTTATACATTCAATAAAAGTGTAAAGCTCATTGGAACTCTTCAGTGATCTATCAACAGAAATGGCATCAGAGGTGTCAAAAGGAGGTGCTAAGGCATTTAAAACCCCTGCTCTTTAAATGTTTGAAAACAAAGCCTGCCTGCAGTGTAAAATAAAACCAGTATTTGTTATTTCAGTCTATCTGTTGACAATAGCCTGGGGCTATCAGGGCTTGGGTTAACATGGATATGGCGTGGGAGTATATTGGGGGTTAGGTGAAGAGTTGTGAAAGGTGATGGATCAACAGCTGCTTTTGGCTTTCTTGCTTTTTTTTTTCTACCATTGCTTTGGCAAAGCATTTACACACTAAGATTTGCCTTCCCTCCAGCCATCTCCAAACCTGACAGCCTCTACACTGTTTCTAGTGCCGCCTGCCACAAACTCCCATAAAACCTGACCCCCAAAATAAAAATCCGAAGTTCCAGTGCACACTTTTCCTGGTCAGGCATATGGAACCAGGAAATCTCCTGACCCAGAAACAAAGATTCAGGCCTTGTTTTCTGCCTTTAGTGGTTTTTTAATTTAAGTTAACAATTCATTCTGAGGCAATTCAACAGTGATATCTTACCTAAGTGACCATTTGTCAGTTGCTTATTCACTGATGGGATGTGAACATTGCTGGCAAGACCACTGTTTGATTCCTGTTCTTAAATGCCCTGGAGAAGGTGGTGATGAGCCGCCTTCTTGAACCACTGGTTTAGACACACCCATGGTGCTGTTAGGAAAGGAAGTGCCAGGATTTGTAATGAGTGACTGTGAAGAAAGACATATATTCTTGAGTTAGGGTGTTGTGTGGGAAGAAAGGGAACTTGCAAGTGGATGTCCACTACCTTCACTCGTGAAGGGGTAGAGACTGAGGGCTTGAACGGTACTTTTGAAAGAGACTATCATTGGAGCTGCACTCCAGCAGGTAAGTAGAAAATGGGAAGCTGGTAATGTAATCGTGATATAACTGGACAAACAATACAGAGGAACAGGCTTAGGTTGAAATCCCACAATGGATTATGAAATTTGGTGAATAAATCTGGCATTATAAAGCCAACATCAGTAATAGTGAGCATGAACCTCGATGCTCATAAAATCCCTTCACTAATGCTCTTAGTTGAAGGAAATCTCCCATTTTCACCTGATGCAGTCTACATGTAATTGACAGTCCTACAGAAATGTGGTTGACTGTTAACTGCCCTCTGATATGATTTATCAGAGGCAGTTAGGATTGGGTAACAAAAGCTGGCCTTGCTAGTGGCACATTCCAAGAAAGAATAAAGAGGAAGAAAAAACAAACCATATTCCTGACTTGCGCCTTATAGATTATGGATTGGGAATTTAGTTACACATTAAAGAATTCCTCATTTCTGACCTTTTCTTCTAGCTAGAGCATTTTTGTTGCTGGTCCAATTCAGTTTCTGGTCACTGGTAAATTCCAGGGTGTTGATGCTGAAGAACTCAAGTTTGCTAATAGTGTTGAATGCCAAGGAGTATGGTTTGATTGTCTCTTGCAGGAGATGGTCATCGCCTGGCATTTCACAAATATTACATGGCACTTATCAGCCCAAGTATGAATACTAATAAGGTCTTGCCTCATGCAGTTATAGACTGTTTTAGTATCTGCGGAGTTGTGAATAGTACTGAACACTATCAACGAACGTCCCTACTTCTAATCTTATGGGGGTTAAGCCTCAAAATGTAAGAAGTGGGCAACTGGACTGGTTGGTTACAGGGATACTGCAGTCGAACCTGATTCTTTGTGAGCACACATGATTTTCTGCATGGTTTCTGATTCTGGAAACCTAATTGTTATTTCCCTGCTACAGCTGAGGATTGAGATGTACATTTTTAAACATGAGTGGACAAAATCATCGATCATGGAATAATCAGTTATTTCAGCCAGTGTACCCTAAACATTATGATAATTGGAGCTTGAAGACACCTCTCAGCCTCCCCTCCAAAGTCATGTTACTCTCCTGAGAGAGGCAAAAAGGATAAAGAAAAATACAAACACATTAAGAGAAGAAATATTATAGAATACTGGGCCATCTGTAAAGACAGCTAAGATCTGTTTGGGGTTTTCAATACCCCAAGAATGAAATTAGCTACCTCAGAACAGATTGAAGACTGAAACTGGGATGCCATCAGTTACATCATAGAAACGAGGAGCAGGGGTAGGCCATTCAGCCTTTCAAACCATCCAATGGGATCATGTCTGATCCTCTAACTCAATGCCATATTCCTGCTTTCTCACTCATACCCATTCACGCCTTTTAGACAGTAAAAAATTATCAATCTCCTTCTCGATTAACCTCAGTGACCCGGCCTCCACAGCCTTCTGTGGTAGCAAATTCCAGAGTTTAAGCGAAGAAGTGCTTCCTCATCTCAGTCCTAAATGGCCTGTATCATTCACCCATGCACTACCTGTGCTTTTATCCATGAACCATAATCTAAACATCTGCAGAGATTTTACTGGGGATTTTTCAAACCCCAGCAAGGAAATCTATTTCAAACAGCTATCCTACTTTACCTACTCCCGGAGCATGTGGATGATCCAGACGTAACACCAGGGAGAAGCTTTATGGATGTCACTTATTCATAGTAACACCAGCTTCTAATTATCTTCTCTTCTAAGTACTAGTTCCATCCATCTGTGTTTGCAACATTTTGCCATTTGCAAAACCAGACAGATGGCACGATAAAACAGGGTGAAAAAGTGCCAGAGTTGTGACATTTCATTTACATAATTGGATAAGTATCTGAGGAGAAATAAAATTGCACGATGCATAGAAAAGGGGAGTGGAGTGAGCTTAATTCTGAAAGAGAGCTGACACAGGATGGGCCAAATGACTTCTTTCTATGCTGTTACCTTTAATATTTCACCGACTCAAATAACCCCAAGGCTTAATGAATCAGGAGACATAGATTGGAACACATTTGTTTTTCACTTCGATTTTAAAAAAAAATCCAGAGTCCAAAAATTACAGCTCATGATAGTCAGTAGATGAGCACTATTATTTTTTTTCTCTGAAATCATCCCTTCACGATTCTAATGACCATTAGCCAATGATATACCTTCAGTAAAAGCAGAGAGAGGTTTTCGTATGAACTGGCTAAGCAATGGTCTGCTAAGATCCAGGGTTCATTCACACTCTAGAAACTTTTAGATGGCTTATTATCAAAAATATGGTCCCCATCCAAAGTCAAGCAGGTGGTAGCCCTGTAAGGCTACAATGTCTTTTGAACCCCTGAGGATGTTTGGAGTCATTGTGACACCTTCTACAACACGACACAGCTATGTGACTAAAGAGATAACAAGGTGTAGAGCTGGATGAACACAGCAGGCCAAGCAGCATCCGGGGAGCAGGAAGGCTGACGTTTTGGGCCTAGAAGGGTCTACAGCTTGTTATCTCAGATTCTCCAGCATCTGCAGTTCCTACTCTCTCTCCACAGCCATCTGACTTGCGACACTGTCCAATCCAATTCTAATGCAATGCTCACGACAGATTAAGCAGTAGATTTGACAGATTTCGAATTTAGAATTTCAGAAGATCCCTCTGGGAACACACCCTCAGCCAAGCCATGTGCTTTGAGCTCAGTATGGTGTTGAGCCCGAAACGTCAGCCTCTCTGCTCCTATGATGCTGCTTGGCCTGCTGTGTTCATCCAGCCCTGCACCTTGGTGTTGAGAAATCTCCTTTTCCGACAACATCAGCTTGCTTCAAGGCCCTGGGTAATCCCTGTGCTGCATATTTTTTAGGACAATTGCCAATTCAAGTCACATATATAGCATTTTCTTCAGGTCTTTTAATATATTATTAATGCTGTTTGTTAAGCTGTGGCTCATATCGAAGACATTCATAATTCAGAGATGAGTTTAGGATATTGTTCCAAACAACTCCAAACTTAGGTTATTTCATTTTTGCAGTCCTTCTGAATTAATCTGCTTGATTTGCAGTTCTGCAGAAGAGTCATACCAGACTCAAAACCTTTACTATGTTTCTCTCTCCATGTATGCTGCCAGTCCTGTTGAGTTTCTCCAGCATTCTGTGTTTGTTTCAGATTTCCAGCATCTGCAGCATTTTGCTTTCATTTGCTTTATTTGCATTTTGCCAGTGAACGAATGAATGATTTGCATTCACATTCCGAGCACTTTTCCTGGGACACTTCAAAGTGGTATGCAACCAATTAATACTTTTGATGAGCTTTGGTAAAGCCAAAAAGGAGGAAAGGCATCTCTATCTATTAGGTTCTTTGTACAGCAAATATCAGAATTCTTTCAAAATTGTAAGCTACTTTTGTTTTCTATTGTTTTGCAGAATGTTGTTTGAGCATTGTTTAAGTTCTTCAGCTCTGTTCATAATTCCCAGCAGGATTATTCACAATATCAACTGCAATCATAGATCTCTCTGTCTCTGTCTCTCTCTCCCTCTCTCTCTCTCTCTCTCCCTGCAGAATACAGCCCAGTTAAATAACTGACATGACCAAACTGATCTCTGACATTTTTTTCAGAGTGAAATAGAATGATGCTAATGCATGAGTGGCATGTTACAAAGGATGAGAATAATTTAGATCATCATTATCAATATATCACTAGCTAAAGAATGAGAGGGAGAGTGAAGGAGATATCAGTCGCTACAATTTTCCCTCAGCATGTCTTGATTTATATATTAAACTGTTAATTGAGAATCACTCTGGGGTACAATGTGATGAAGCATCAACACCGTTTCAGTTTTCTCAAAAGTAAGTAACCATGCTGCCCAAAATAAAAGTCGCTTAAAGGGTTATTAGATTTCTATTAGATGTTTGACAGAGGCAATACTTACAGCTGGAGAAGATGAGAGGACAAGAATGTTCATCCATTGGAAAGTTCTGGAGCTGCAGTTGACACTCTGCGATTATTGTCAGCCTGCAGAAAGCAACAGTTTATTAATTATCACTTTATGCTATAATCTGGTACTGCTATAGCTTTGTTAAAGAAGGAAATGAAGTACTAATATCTATGATCTACTGTTCACAATTTTCCAACTGAGACATGGAAGAATTGGTCATAGATAAAAGTAAATAAATTCTGAAACTGCCAAACAGAATCTAATCACTTTTCTTTTAGCATAAGAAATAACCAATGTGGAAGAACACAATAGCAGTGGTCAAGTGACTCATCAAATCTACGCTCACTGACTGGATTCACCAATGGATTTGACAATCCATGTGATGTCTTTCATGGCAGGAGAATGATGAAACTGGACTATTTTATGGAAACTTCTTTTTTAACCCATGCTTGAAATTTGTTCAATCTTTACTGATCTTCCCCCTTTAAAAACTGCCTTTTTCATACTGGCAAGTGGTATCTTAGAAAATAACTCCCCTTCGGTTGTGTCAGGATCCTGGATAGGCCATCCAGCCCATTTGAGCCTAGACCCAACATTCAATTAGACCATGGCGGATCATCTACCTCAATGCCACTTTCCAGCACTATGTCCAATTCCCTCGATGTCACTCGTTTCCAGAAATCTATCAATTTCTGTCTCAAACCTACTCAACAATTGGACTTCCACGACCCTCTGAGGTAGAGAATTCCAAAACATTCACCACATTCTAGGTGAGGAAATTCTCCCCATCTCAGCCTTAAATGAACTGTGTCTTGTCCTGAGATTTTGTCCACTGGTTTTAGACTCATCAGACAAGGGAAACTCTGATATACCCTGTGATGTGAGAATTCTATAAATTTCTACAAGGCCATTCCTTAGTATTTGAAACTCTATGGAATACTGAACCAGTCTCCTCAATCACCTTTCAAATTTACCAAAGTCTATCCTCTTTTTACGAGCCCAATTGGACATTGACTAACACACTGAATGTGTGTTATAGAATCATTGAATTGTTCCAGCACAGAACAAGGCTATTCGGCCCACTGCGTCTGCATCAGCTCTCTAAGAGTTTTGACTTTGTGCCAATCTCCTGCCTTGCATGTTGTTGCTATCTAAATAACCATGAAATACCTTTTTGAATGCCTCCGTTGCCTGCTTCCCTCCACTGTATTTCCAAGCAGTACATTCCAGACCCTAACTACTCGTTGAATGAAAAGGCTTTTTTCTCACTTCATGTTTGCTTCTTTTGCAAAACACATTAAAATGGAGTTCCCTTGGTTATTGATCCTTTTACAAGTGAGAAAAGGTTCCTCCCATGTACACTATCCAAGGCCATCATGGTTTTGAAAACTTCTATCAAACCTCTTCCCAGCCTTTTCCTCTCCGAGGAAAACTGTACTGCTTCACCAATACACAATACTCCAGCTGAGGTCTAACTGGTGTCTTCTATAAATTCAGCATAAGCTTTTCACTCTTATGCTGTATAGTCCTATTAATGGAGCCTAGAAAACTGTGTGCTTTATTAATGGCTCTCTCCACCTGTCCTGCCACCTTTAATGACTTATATCACATATACCCAGGTCTGTCTGCAACTGCATACCCTTTAGAATAATATCCTTTCTGTTAATATTGGCTCTTCCTGTTCTTTTCACCAACCAGTACCAGCAAACAGTTTTGCACATTGAACTTGATCTTTAGCCCCTTGTCTACTCACTCCACCAATTTGTCTATGTCCTTTTGGAGTTCAACACCATTTACAACAGCCTCAGCCGCCATTTACAATATCCTCAACCTTCCTGAATTTTGTGCCATCTAGACCTTTGAAACTGAAATTGTCTCCTGCACATCAAGATCTAGATCATTCGTATCAGGAAAAGCAAAGGGCCTCATACTGAACCTTCAGGAACTCCATTACAAACCACCCAACAGTGTGTAAAATACCCATAAACTACCTCACTGCTTCTTGATCCTCAGAAAATGTTATCTCCATGTTGCTACTGTCCCATTACTTTACAGGCTACAACTTTTTTTTTCACAAGGAATGGTTAGGTATTTAGATTTTTGGAGACGATGGGGTGTGCTTATCATGATAATAAAACATAGCAGCAGGATGAGCCATTTTCTCCTCTTCTCAAAAATATCATTGCTATTTGATTGTGGTCTTATTTCCAATTTCTGGCTAACCACAGCCTCCCTTGGAAAATTAAAAATCTATCCAACTCAGCTCTGAATATATTCAATGACACAGCCTCCTCAGCTCTCTGTGGAAAAACATTCCAAATACTAACGATCCTCTGGGAGGAGAATTTCCTCCTTATCTCAGTGTTGAATGAGAGACTCCTTATACTTAAACTGTGTCCCTTGGTTCCAGAGTCCCCCAAGAGGGGGAAACATCCTCTCAGTATGTGTCCTGCCAAATTCCCCAAGAATGGTGTATGTTTCATTGCAGAAGGATATAGAGTAGGCTCAATTTGATCTGAGATAATAGAATCTGAATCGTTCACTAGTGCCTAATGCCAGTCTGAAATATTAATGCACTTCAGTTTTCCTTGTTGTACAGAAAACTACATGCCTGGTATATCCCTTTTAAATATTTTCATTGAAGACTGGTTTGATACGAACCAAAGAATGACCAGAGATGTCATGTGGTGTTACATCAAGCGCTGGCCAGTCATATTTGAAACATATCAAGTAACACTTCATTCTTTTGAAAGCCTGCACTGTCATTTGTTTCAGCCTTCCCTGATCTAAAGGTAGCATCAATCAATCTGTCCTTGTGGATAGTTTTTTTTTGATTGAATCAAAGCAGCAAATCTTTTTCGGTAATGCACCTCCCTAGTGAAATAGTATGATGTATCTCAAAGTATTTCAGTCAAAAGTCAAACCAGTTTATTTCAAGCTTCTGCAGCACACTCTTGGGTTGTATTGTAAGGGGTGTTAAAACCCTGATCACTAAGCAACAAATCTTTCTAACTTCATAAGTTATGTTGAAGAGACATCTATTCCATGTTAGCCACCTCCAACCAACCAATGTATCAACCTGCTCCTGAATAAAGGAGCAGGAGGAGGAGGACACGTCTCGATCTATGAGGAATGACAATCACCAACAATCTGGCCTGGACCACCCACGTAGATGCGATGGTCAGGATGGCACAGCAATGCCTCTTCTTCCTCAGGAGGCTGAGGAAATTCAGCATGTCATAAGGTGCCTCACAAACTTTACAGATGCACTACAGAAAGTGTTATATCAGGATGCATCATGGCTTGGTACGACAACTGCTCTGCCCAGGACTGTAAGAAACTACAGAAAGTTGTGAACTCAGCCCAGTCCATCATGAAAGCCAACCTTCTAACCATTGACTCCATCTACACTTCTTATTGCCAGGCAGAAGATACAAAAGCTTAAACACACCACAAACAGGTTCAAGACCAGTTTCTTCCCTGCTGTTAATAGACTTCTGAATGGACCTCTCAAATTTCAAATCTAATGCTGGTCTTGTTTTCTGGACACCTTCTTTGCAGCCATTTTATTCCTCGCTCTGTTCAATCATCCTATTATCTTTGTATGTTATGGTCTGCCTGTACTACATGCAAAACAACACTTTTCACTGTACTTAGATACATGTAGCAATAATAAGTCAAATCAAACCCTTCAATCAAACTGTTTAGACTTGTTATGGCGCACCTCTGGATGAGGAGGAGACCTTAACCTGGACCTTGTGGCCTAGAGGCAATAGCACTACCACTATCACTAAACCAGTCCTGCTGCACTCAATATAGGGATTCAAGGGAGTCCAAATTAATGTCGCCACTGGATTATAATTAAACACCAATTTAATTAACATGGTTGCGGGGTGGGAGAAAAGAAGAGGATAATCAGAGAATGAAGATTAAAAGATATCTGAGATTTAAGGATTTAAATAATGAGAGCAATTTTCAGATTAAATTTGTTCTCTCAGGATTGACCAGTCTCAAAGAGGACAAAATCAGCGTCTAGAAAATGTTGACAGCTTTGTTTACTTAGAGAAATGACAGTTCATCTGGATTCTGAGTGTATAGAGAGGGAGAGAGAAATCACAGTTTGACATCAAAAAGCCTGATGTGACAGTATGGATGAGATAACTATTTTTCACACAGGGGTGCAAATTCCAGCTGATGTAATTAATGCCTGTATTGCTAATTTCAAAGTGTTGATAAGTGGAGTAAGTAAATATTTTAAGCTTTTAGCTAGGTTTTAGTGAATCAATGAATATTTATCCTTGAAATTAAAATCCATATTTTGAGATTAATATTTGTTTGTTTAAAGAAATTGTGGTGAAATCTGTTTTAAATACTTGGCAAATGGAATATAATGTGGACAAATGTGAGGTCATTCAATTTTTTGGCAAAAAAAAGGAAGGCAGATTATTATCTGAATAGTGGCAGTTTAGGAAAAGGTGAGGTGCAACAAGATCTGGGTGTCACGGTGGAACAGTCACTGAAGGTTGACATGCGGGTGCAGCAGGCAGTGAGGAAAGCTAATGGCATCTTGGCCTTCATAGCAAGACCATTTGAGTACAGGAGTAGGGATGTCTTTCTGTAGTTATACAGGGCCTTGATGAGGCCACACCTTAAGTAGAGTGTGCAGTTTTGGTCTCCTAGTCTGAGGAAGGACATTCTTGCTATTGAGGGAGTCCGCCGAAGGTTCACCAGACTGACATATAAAGAAAGACTGGATCAAGTGGGCTTCTATTCCCTGGAATTTAAAAGAACGAGGGGGTATCTCATAGAAACATATAAAATCCTAATGGAAATGTACAGGCTAGACGTGGAAAAAATGTTCCTGATGTTGGCGAAGTGCAGAACTGGGGATCACATTCTAAGAATAAGGGGTAAGCCATTAAGGACTGAGATGAAGAAGAATTCCTTTTGTTACAGACAGGGAATAGCCGAAGCCCTCTGATGATTAAACTAAAACACAAGCCCCAGTCTATTATGACCGGATTAGAGGTTCTCTTCTAATAACTACCCATGAAACACCCAGAGAAACTTACCTTTCCCCTCGTAATCTATTAAGAGTGGTTAAAAGAAAGAAAATCCTTCATCTCCATTTTACAAGTAACAAGAAACAATTTATTTATTTAACTCAACAATGAGAAAATTAATAGGAACTACTAACAAACTGACAATTTCCCCTGAGACTACTAACTCCTTCCTAACTGGTCTAAATTCTACTGGAATGCTGTTCAAATAGACACAAGTCCCATTTAATAAACCCAATTAGTATGAGACCAACGAATGAAAATTCAATGCCCCAAGTTCATACAGGCTATCCTCTGGAATAGAAGTCACTTCACGAACACCTTTTCTTCCGTTAACTCTGCTGTCAAGGATGTTTTAGCTCTATAATTTATTCAATAAGGACAATGGTACCTTTAATTAATTAGATGGGTTTTCTCTGAGAGCTGAATGGTGCTAACTTTGGCAGGTGGCGGATGGCTCTCCTTCGATTTTCAAACATGCCCTCATCTTTATATCCGTAGTGACATAATAGGATGTGTTACATATGACTGGTTCGATGTTGTCAACACCATCAGATTTAAATTCAATTGGCTTTCTGTATCAAGGTGCTTGTTTTAACTTAATTGGCCAAATTCAAACTCACAACATCAAAACGAGACTGCTGTTTTGCATGTTCTATCTGTCAAGCGTTTTTGATACACTTGTTTCACTTTTTGAGGCTCTCTATACTGGCAACCTCCAGATGCTGCTCACAGATGTGCAATTTTAAATATCTCTAAGCACAAAAATAAGCTCAGCCCATTACAGGAACTAGACACTCTTTTCCCCACAACCATTTTTACCAACAAATTCTACCTTCCTGGTTTACAATTCACAAATACGTCAGAACTTTGCAACACTTTACTCAGAGTTATAAACCTGTGGAATTTTTTTTTTCCCTTTATTCATTCATGGGATAAGGGCATCGCTAGCTAGGCAGCATTAATTGTCCAGGGGGCAGTTCAGAGTCAACATATTGCTGTGAGTCTGGAGTCACATGTAGGCCAGACCAGGTAAGGATGGTAGTTTCCTTCCCTAAAGGGCATTAGTGAACCAGGTGGGTTTTTCCCGACAATCGGCAATGGATTCACGGTCCTTAATTCCAGATATTTGCTGAATTCAAATTCCACCATGGTGGGATTCGAACCCAGCTCCCCAGAACATTATCTGGGTCTCTGGAATAATAGTCCAGCGATATTAACACTAGGCCATTGCCTCCCCTAATTCCCTACCACGTAAAGCTGTTGGGACCAGTTCAATAGATATATTTAATCAGCAGCTGGACTCCAAGCCCATTCTGCTATTCAATAGATCATGGCTCATTGGGCAGCCCTGCCAACTCTCCCATTAGGGGAATGTCCGGGGAACATAGGGATTGAGAGGTGGAGGGTTGGAAGGGGGAAAGTTGGGGAGGGGTCAGGCATAGTGACGTTGCAGCTGTTGCAGCTGTTGCAGCTAAAGGGATCAAGGGGCATGGAGAGAAAGCGGGAGTGGGGTACTGAAATTGCATGATCAGCTACGATCGTACTGAATGATGGTGCAGGCTCGAAGGGCCGAATGGCCTACACCTGCACCTATTTTCTATATTTCTATGTTTTAACACTATTCTGTGGCATAAATTTCAATGGAGTCTGGGCGCTTCTTCCACCTCCTCCTTCAGTTCAGAATTCATTTCTGGCAGCGAAATTGCAGATGTTTTCCTTGAAATCACGTACATTGTAGCAGAGGAAGATAGTGGCAGTATACTTTTTCATTCTTTCATGGGATGTGGATATCATTAGGTAGGGCAGGAGTTATTGTCCATGCCTAATTGTCTAAAAGGTAGTTAAAACATAACCACATTGTGACTCCAGATGCACACATGTCAGCCAGGCCAGGTAAGAATGGCAGATTTCTTCCCTAAAGGATGTTAATGGACGAGGTCGGTTTTTACAACAACCATTACACAGTCATCACTGAATTCAAATTTCGTCATCTACCACAATGAGATTAGAACCTATGTCCCCAGAACATTAGTTACGATTGCTAATACCAGTGAAATTACCACTACACCACTCCTTCCCTCCGGAGATTATTTACCCCAATGAACCTGTTCATTTGAGATTATGGTGAACTTCATAGATCCTATTTTTTTCCGATATCCTTTTATACTCTTGGTTAACAACAGTAGATACCTTTATACAAAGGTGGCAAGGGTCACGTACCAGAGTTGCAATGTGCCATGTTCAAAGTAGGTTTAATTAACGAGAAGTCACACAACACCAGGTTATAGTCCAACAGGTTTATTTGAAATCACAAGCTTCAAATCACAAGATTTCAAATAAACCTGTAGGATTGTAACCTGGTGTTGTGTGGCTCCTGTCTGTCTACCCCAGTCCAACACCAACATCTCCACATCATAATTAATGAGAGTTTGATAATGTTTTGAATCTCACCACGTCAACTTAGGACAGACTATGTTCTTCCTCTTGGCAAACATAGTACCCATCCACCTGCCACCCACTGCACACCCAGTTCTGCCATTAGAAAATCCTGCACATTCTGGAAATATTCTTTTGTTCAAATTATTCTTTCTCTTGTATTTGGGGTGAACCTCGAAGTTTACAGCAAGCGGCAAAGTGGAAAGCATGCAATTCTAGTGGTGCAGCATGGCTTGTGGAATTTCAACATATTAAAATCTTTAATGTCTGTCTATGACAACAGATCTTAATTGGCTGCCTACAGTTTAACAGTAGAGGAACTCAGAGCAGGACTAGACCATTCGAATCTCCAAGCCCATTCTGCTATTCAATAGATAATGGCTCATTGGGCAGCCCTGCCAACTCTCCCATTAGGGGAATGTCCGGGGAACATAGGGATTGAGAGGTGGAGGGTTGGAAGGGGGAAAGTTGGGGAGGGGGCAGGCACAGTGACGTTAGTACAGTGGTAATGTTACTAGGGACCTGAATACTTGACTGATGCTTGGAATGGAGGGTTGATCTAATAAGCAGAGGTTGTACAGGCTAAAGCTGTATCTATTGGAGCTTAGAATAATGGGAAATGATCTCATTCAAACATATACGAACCTGAGGGCACCTGACAGAGTGAATGCTGAAAACATTTGTCCCCTTGTGGAGGGTGACTAAAACTAGGGGACAGAGTTTAAAAACCAGAGGCTCTGATTTAAGACAGAAATTAGTAGGATTTTTTTCTCTCCGAGGTTGTGATTGACTGGAACTTGGTTCTCCAGAGAGTGGTGGTGGCAGTGTCATTGAACATGTTTAAGACAGAGTTAGATAGACACGGTTAATAGGGGCAGCAAGGAATGCTCAGTTGAAGCCAAAATCAGATCAGCCATGCTCATATGAAATAACATTTTCTTAATGTGTTCATGAGATGTGGACATCACTGGATGATCTGATATATCTTGCCCATTCCTAATTGCCCTGGAGAAGGTGCTGGTGAGCTGCCTTCTTGAATCACTGGACTCCTAGGGATGTAATGAGACCCAGAGTGTTGTTAGAAAGGTGGTTCCAGGATATTGACTTCGTCACTATGAAGAAATAGTGACATATTTCTAAGTCAAAATGGTATGCCGCATAAAGGGGAACTTGTGGTGTTTCTATACATCAGCTGTCTTGTCTTATAAGGTGATAGAGGTTGAAGGTTTGGAAGCTGCTATCAGAGGAACCCTGGTGAATTTCTACAGTGCATCTTGTAAATGGTACGCACTTTGGCCACTGTATGTTGGTGGTTGACAAAGTTCAGGGGATGGCTGTAATACCAATCAAATGGGATGGGTTGTTCTGGATGGTATCAAGTTTGTTGAGTGGTCTCAAGAAACTCATCCAGGCAAGTGGAGGGTATTCCATCGTACTCCTGACTTGTGTTTTATAGATGGTGGACAGGCTTTGGGCCGTCAGGTGTGAGCTACTTATTGCAGAATTCCCAGCCTCTGACTTGCTCTTGTGGCCACTGTATTACATGGTTAGTCCGATTCTGTCTCTGGTCAATGGTGACACTCCAACAAGTTGATAACAGGGGCTTTAGTGATGGTGAAACCATTGTATGTCAAGGGGAGGTGATTAGATTTTCTCTTCTTGGGAATGGTCATTGCCTGGCATGTGAGCAGCATAAATGTTTGACCTCTTGTCTGCCCAAGCCACCATTGTCCAAGTCTTCCTGCATAAGGATTTACTAATGCTCTGGGAAATAAGTTCAAATCCCGCCATGACAGTGGGAGGAATTGTAAATTCCATTGATGAAAACATCTGAAATAAAATACCTCTCTTATTTAAGGGCAATAATACAGTTACTAGATTATAATAAAATCCCAGTTGGTTCACTCATTGCCTTTAGGAAAGGATATCTGGCATCCTTATCTGGTTGGGCCTACCTGAGATTCCAGCCTACAGCCATGCAGTTGATTCCTAACAGTGCTCTCAAATGGCCTACAAAGTCACTCAGCTGTCAGTGGCTCACCATCTGCCCAATGACAATTAGGAAAGGAAATAAACGGTGACATTTTCAATGATGTTCACATCACAAGAACAAATTTCAACAAAATGTAAACATTGCTTGAAATTTTAAAGAAGACCACTTAGAAGATTCACGTTCTCACTTTCATTGGTCCAATGTCATGTTAAACTGTAATATACTGCTATGTATAGGTATGCAGCTTCTGCTGTAATCCGTTTTCATTTGCTTAATTTAATCAGTAAAATTTCAGATAATCAATTAAGCAAATAGGAATGGCAATCTTCCAAATCAGTTCAACAAAACATGTAAATGTTATCATCTAACTTTTTTTCAATTAAGAATTTAACTGTTCTTTGTTGAAGTACACTGACCACATTGTCTTAAGTCTAATGGCAGTTTCAGGTTATATTAAGGGCGTCCTCTGTTGTTGTGCAGACAATTATTCCAAAGTTAAGAACTTAAATAAAAGGGAAACAGAAATGATGCTCCCTCAATGGCCTGATTGTCGAGGCTGTGTTTCCTGCTGTATTAAGTCGTCAACTTGTAGATTGTGGCTTCAAGGCCCACTCAAGAGATTTGAGCAGAAAATGTGGGTCGACAGTCCAGTGCAGTACTGAGGGAGAGCTGCATTGTCAAATGGTACAGAGCAAGATTTTGCCCTCCAGGTTGACATCATGATGTCATGGTTGGATGTGGGTCAAACTCTTGCATTGTTTAGTGAATAATTATCCAACAATGATTTTCCCCAAATTGGAAAAAAGTCTCTAAAGGGCAGGCTCACTGTCCACTGAAGAGTGGCAGGTCGACATTCAAAGCTGGAGGGCCAACAAGAGGCCTTACAGCCCTGAGGAAGGAGCCAGCTACCTTTCCAAGCAAGCAGAGAGCTGGCACGGCAAGCCAAGAATGACACAAAAGATTCGAGGGATCTACCTTTATGGTCTCAAGATGGAGGCAGCCCCTTTTCCAGCCTTTACCATTTTGAGTTTTAAACTAAAGCTGAGGCCAGGCTGCTTTGAAAGGACCTTTAAAGTCTGCCAGAAGTGCCAACTAAGGTCAGCCTATGGGAAGCTCTCCATTGACGGCTGACCCAGTCGCCAGTCCTTCATGGGGTCCCAAATCAGGCTGGAAGAGTCCCAGAAACAAAACAGAAATTGCTGCAAAACGCAGCAGATCTGGCAGCATCCGTGGAGAGAAATCAGAGTTCACGTTTCGATTCCAGCAATCCTTTTTCAGAACTGCCCTGGAAAAGTCCCAGTCAGCCTCAGACAATAGGCCTTAATTGGCCTTTAAAGATCCTGAAAGAATTACCCTCCACGGGCTCATGGGTAGACGTGTGGCCTTGCTCAGCCAGCCCGTAAAAATTTCTTTTCTTCACAGATGCTGCTAAACCTGCTGAGCTTTTCCAGCAACTTCTGTTTTTGTTCCTATAAAAAAAAAATTACCTTGGGCTGAATGTGGGCAGTAAATCAGGCTTAAAAACCAAGAGGTCATCATCCTTCAGATGGGATTTCAAACCGAGGCCAAAGTCTTCTTTCTTGGGCTGATGTCAAAGATTTTCTTGCGCTAGTTGGAAAAAAAGTATTCTTCCTTGTGTCCTAACCAATAATTATCTCTGAACCATGGTAAACATAAAATCACCATAGTGTAATAGGATTCTAGGGCTTCTCTCTCATCACAGAGTAAGTTTAACCTGAGGGTCACCATGTCTCATGCAAAGGGGTGAGGTTGAGAAGGCAGGACCTGCATGGCGACCTCAGACAGTGTGGGAATTGAAGCTGCACTTTTGGCGTCACTCCGTGCTGCAAACCAGCCATTTATCCCTCAGCCATCAACACTACAATGGACGTTTTGATCAACACCACTTTGCTGTTTCACGGGACGAAAACTAATTAGCTACAGCGTTGCCGACGCTGGAAGAGTAACAAACCTTCAAAAATAATTCATCAGCTGTAAAATGCTTTGGAAATATGCTGAGATCATTAAAGACACTGCAGGTGAAAGATTTTGATAATTTCACCTGTGCTGGTTGAGCTGACGTTCCTTATGATAGCAGTTCGACAGAGAAGTTCCTGTTGGCATTGTATGGACCAATGAGGAGATGAAATAAACAGCCCTCATATGTAGAAGGGTCTAGGCCCGAAACGTCAGCCTTCCTGCTCCTCTGATGCTGCTTGGCCTGCTGTGTTCATCCAGCTCGACATTTTGTTATCTCATATGTAATCATTCCGGTTGCCATATAAATATTTATGAAACAGTTCCTACAACAGAGTGATTAATGCCTTGGAAAAGGAGGAGAGAATTTCAGAAAAGTAAACAAAATCTTTGTATTCTAGATCAAAATGGACTGTCAGGGTTTTTAAAAAATCTTTGAAGTGTTTTTATTTTCAGGTAGTATCAACAAATGTCACTGAAGAATCAATCCTGAGATAACTTCAGTGCAAGGGAAGCTACTGCCTGATTTTGGAAATTATCTAAACATTTTTAAGATGTTTCTGGTATCTCAGTCCGCTCAAATGATCTTTACAAACCAGATAAATCATAATTTTGACCAATGTATCTCAGACAGATAAAAGTGTTGTTAAGCAAAGGTATTAAGAGATATGGGCCAAAGGCAGGTGTCTGGAGTTAGGCCACAGACCAGCCACGGTCTTTGATTTGATTTGATTTATTATTGTCATGTGTATCTAAGTGCAGTGAAAAGCTATTTTGTTTTGCATGCAGTACAGGCAGATCACAACATACAACGATCATGGGATGACTGAATAGAGCAGGGAATACAAAGTTATAGCTGCAAAGAAGGTGCATAAAAAGCAAGATCAACATTAGATTTGAGATTTGAGGAGTCCATTCAGAAATCTAATAACAGCTGGGAAGAAGCTGTTCTTGAATCTGTTGGTATGTGTGTTTAATTTTTCTCATTGAATGGTGGAACAGGCTTGAAAAGCTGAGTAGCCTACTCCAGTCCCTGTGTTCCTATTGGCCCTTGACCACTTACTAGAAAATACGACAATATCTGCATTCAATGTTCCAAAAGGAAGATTCAAACTATGCTGAACGCAAGGGCAGGCTTTCACATAGGGGACAGTCAGCTTTCAAATTCAAAGCTGCAAACTGGGGGAGAATGCTGTGATTCCAAATCCCCACCCCTTTTGTCTCCTCTGGGAATTCCTGGAATTTCCAAATCATTTAGGATGATGTGCATTGCTCAAATTCTACATAAATAAAGTAATGTGTCTCGACCGCATCTCCTTACCCATCTTCTGCTCTGCACCAATTGTCAGCTGCCGATTTGGAGACATGTCTCCTAGAAGCAGACAGGACTGTAGGTTTTATGAACAGACCACTCAGCCCATCAAGACTACATCTCCATCATTCAATTAGATCACGGCCCATCCGCACTTCAACTCCACCCACGCCCCGCAGATTGTATATTATCCTCAATCTGAAGGATCACAGCTAGTCCCCATTGTCATGAGGAGGTCATCCACAAAGGCAAGAGGACGTGAAGCCCTGATATCAGCAGTTGTGACTAACTATTCACCCTCAGTCACATGCAAAAAGTGACCCAACTTCATAAATATAAATAGGTTCAGGTCAGGTCAGGCACAGAGTAACTTGGGCCCATACAAAGACTTTAACTGGCAGTTTAACAAGAGTTTCTTCAACTTATGGCTGTTTACTTTATTGGTATCAGCGTTGTACACATGGGAAGGAAACTCGTGTAGAGAAAGGTAAAGGAAATAATTAACTTTGACAACCATCATCTTTGGGCTCATCTTGTCACTATTATTTTCAATATGAGAAAATCAAAGAAGCTCATTGAATAATGAGTTCAGACGATGAGTCTCAAATAGATCATGTTTTTACGTGGTCACCTGGTCTTTTGCCTTAGAATTCTATACTCATTAAGTGTTCCTTATAAAGCCCCAAGCAACGGACAGGGGGAAAACTCTTTGCTGGTTCGAGTCATATCTAGCACAAAGGAAAATGATTGTGGTTGTTGGAGATCAATCATTGCAGCCCAAGATGATCACTAGAACAGTTTTTCAGGAGTGTCCTAGGACCCAGATGGTCCTTGGTTCAACTATCTTCAGCTGCTTAATCAACAATCTTCCTTCCATCGTAAACCCAGACGAGGGAATGTTTGTTAGTTTGCTGATGACTGTACAATGTGCAGCACCATTCACATCACCTCAGACAATGAAGCAATCCATTTTCATATGCAGCAAGACCTGGCCAACATCCAAGCTTGGACTGATAACTGGAAACAGATGACATCTGTGTCACACAAGTACCTTGCAATGACCATCTGCATCTTCTTCAAGAATACCTTCCAAACCTTTGGTCATTACCACCTAGAAGATAATCATCGAATCACAGAATCCCTACAATGTAGATGGAGGCCATTCAGCCCATTAAGCCCACAATGACCTTCCAAAGAGCATCCCACCCAGACCCAGCCCCGAGCGTATCCCCATATTTACCATGGCTAATTCACCTTGCCTACATACCCCTAAACACCTGTATGTCTTTGGCACAAGATAAGGCAGCCCCTGCACGGGAGTACCAACACATGCAAGTGCTGCCTTCAAGCCATACATCACCCTGACACCTCGCCCTCTCACCAATCCTTCACTCTTGCTGGGTCAAAATCATACAGCTCCCTTCCTAATAGCCCCGTGGGCATTTCCACACACCAAGGATTGCAGCAGTTCAAGAAGGCATCTCATCATCAACTTCTCAAGGGTAACCAAGGCTGGGTTCCATTTCGTGGGGCACCGGCATCAGTATTGAGACAGGAAAGAAGTGTATCATGGGGACAGGCTCCACCTGAACTGACCTGGGACAAATGCCTCAGCAGAAAGGTTAAACAGGGTGGTCACAAGGATGTTAAGTAATAAATGGGGGGGATGGGTTTGGAGTGCTCGGTGGGGGGAGGGGTGGGTTGAATTTATACAGTTTCAAAATCAAATAGGATACCAGAGAGTAAAGAAACAGGAATCCCACTTCAGGTATGGCAGATAATGGGAAAAACTAATACCGATTGATTTAACTGGAAGAGAGAAATAACAAACAGGTGATTTAAGCATTAGTGCTTAGGGGCAAGTTACTGTGTATGCCCCAAAAATGAGGTCAAGATACGAATGCACAGAGTGTAAAGAATAAATTAAATTAATTGGAGGCACAAATTCAGATCAGGGATTATGATATAGTAACCATTACTGAGATAAAACTGCAGAATGGTCAGGATTGGGAACTTGATATTCCAGGTTAAAAGGACAATCAGAGAAAATGGCAGAGAAAATGCATTGGCCTTTCTAATTAGAAGCTTCAAGGGGGAAGGATGATATAATGAAGGGAAAGCATTCAGTGGAGACTGAGGAACAGGGAAAGATCTAAAACTGTCATAGGTATTGTGTACAAACCCCCAGCAGCAGCTTTGAAGTGCTAGATTGTATAAACTCAGAAATTATGCAAGTTTGCAACAAAGTCAGAGCAGTATTAATGGGCGATTTTAACTTTAGCATAGCTTGGGAGAGGCAGACAAGCATCTCTTAAAAAGATAGTGAAATTCTACAGTATGTCTAGAATAGTTTGCTACAGCAATATGTCCTGGATGCAACAAGGGGATAAGCAATATTGGATTTAGTAATGAGTAAAGATTTAATTAGTAACCTAATTGTGCATATACGTTTCTCAAATGGTGATCATAACATGACCAAGTTTGAAAGCAAAAAAGCATGAATCAGCTACAAGAGCTTTAGATTTAGATAAGTCAGACTTTAATGAGATGCAACAGAGACTATTCATAGTAAACTGGGAAAAGCTGCTGAAGAAAAACAAGTGAGGAACAGTGGAGGAGTAAACTATTGCAGATTCTAGAATCTGTACTGAAAACAACAAATGCAGGTCAGGCAGCATCCATGGAGAGAGAGCAAGCTCATGTTTTGAGTCTAGATGACGCTTCATCAGAACTGAAGTGAAGGGTGGAGGAGGCAGTGGTGGAGTGTAGAGTGCTGGCGAGAAAAGATGTTGATAATTCAGATTAAGTGATCAGAATTTGAGAGAACCACCCCACCTCCCCTGCTATTGCATAAATGCTGCCCCTTCCACACTTCAGTTCTGATGAAAAGTCGTCTGGACTCAAAGCATTAGCCTGCCCTCTCTCCGTGGATACTGTCTGATCGGCTATGATCTCCAGTATTTGTTGTTTAAAGAAATGTTTAACTCAATACAAAACCAATTCATAATTGGGGTATAAAAGCTCCACTTCACAGAAAATAAGAACAGCCATGGACAATTAAAGTGATGAGGAACAGCCTAAAACTAAGAAAAAGGGCTTACAAAAAAAACACAGATCCTGCTGAATGGGAAAGATACAAAGACTAGCAAAGGGTCACAAAGCAGCTTATGGGAGCTACTAAAAGGGATTATGAAAGGAAACTTGCCATAGACATCAAAATCAATAAGAAGGAATTTTACACTGTAGCCACAAAAAGGGAAGGTGGGTGGTCAGGAGCAATGTTGGCTCACTAAAGACTGAAAGTAGGAGTATTGTCAAAGACTATGAGGAATGGGGTCTCATGTTGAGCAATTACTTTGCCTCAGTATTTACAGAAGAAAAGGAGGACAGCTTGCCAGATGTCCCAAAGAATTAATAGTTGATTGGGAACATGGTCTGAATAATATTAACGAGTAAAATATTGGTAATGAGGAAATTAATGGAATTAAAACATGACAAAACCCCAGAACCTGACGGTTTTATCCGAGGGTATTAAAGCAATTAGGGGCACATTGTAGACACCTAACTATAAATTTCCGGAGGGTCCCGACCCGAAACATCAACTTTCCTGCTCCTCTGATGCTGCCTGGCCTGCTGTGTTCCTCCAGCTCCACACTGTGTTATCTCTGACTCCAGCATCTGTAGTTCTTGCTATCTCCGTGATTTATAATCTTTCAGAGTTCCCTAGATACAGTAGTCATCCCTCTGGATTGGAAAATTGCACAGCATTCTGTATTTTTTAGAAGGGGAAAGAAGGAAAACCAGAGAATTACAAACCAATTAGCCTAATATTTGTGGTGGGGAAATTGTTGGAGCCTATACTCAAGGATGGGGTAACTGAACACCTTGAAAATTTTCAGTTACTCAGGGAGAGCTAGCGGAGACTCATGACAGGTAGGTCATACCCGACAAACTTCACTGAATTTTTTAAGCGGTATCTAAGTTAGTGGTCAGGGGAATGCGGATGGATGATAGTTTACATGGAATTCCAGAAGGCATTTGATAAAAGTCCCACATAAGAGATTGTTGACTAAGGTTGAAACCCATAGAACTGAGGAAGTACAACACAGGCTTAAAAGAATGATATGTGGACTTCAGGGGTTAAGTTGTGAGGGATAGATTATGCAAATTAGGTCTGTTTTCAGTACAATTTAGAAGGTTAAGGGTGATCAGATCAAAGTCTTCTAGACATTAACAGGATAAAACAGGATAGACCAAGACAAACCATTTCCAATGGTTTGGCGTTCTAAACCTAGGGGGCATAATGTGAGAATTAGGTCCAGACCATTCAGAAAAGATGCTAGGAAGCAGATCAACACACAAAGGGTGGTAGATGTTTGGAATCCTCTTCCACAAATGACAGGGTATGCTGGATCAGTTGTTCATTTTAAATCCGAGATAGATAAACTAAGCTATTTGTCAAGCGAAGCCATGAAGGGATATGGGCCAAAGACAGATGTATGGAGGTAGGCCACAGGTCAGCCATGATCTCACTGAATGTTGGAACAGGCTCGAGGGCCTGAATGGCCTACTCCTGTTTCTATGTTCCTGATAATGTGGCAAATTGCCCAGGTATGTCCTGTGCACAAAACCCAGGGCAAATCCAACCCGACTAAAATTACAGCCTTATAAATCCACTCTTAAACATCAGCTAAGTGACAGGAGGAGCCATCGACTCCACTACCAAGCCATACTTGCAAAGGATTAACCTGCTCCCTGATGCTCAGTTTGGGTTCCACCAGGGCCATTCAGCTCCTGTCCTCATTACAGCTTTGATCCAAACATGGAGAAAAGGGTTGAATGGTAGAGGTGTTGTGATGGTGACTGACCTTGTCATCAATTGGCAAAACTCAAGCATGTGCTGCTTCAAGAAAACTTAGCGAAACTGGAGTCAATGGGAATCAAGACAAACGGTCTCTGCTGGTAGGAGTCACATAGGAAAATGGGTTTAGTTGTTGGAGTTCAATCATCTCAGCCAGTAGGACATCTCTGCAGCAGGTCCTCAGTGTAGTGTCCTAGCAGGCAGTTGCTTCATCAATGACCGTCCCTCCATCATCAACTGAGAAGTGGGAATGTTATTTCATGGCTGTATAATGTTCCTCATCAAGCATGCTTCCTCAGATACCGAAGCAGTCCAAGTCCATACATAGCAAGGCATGGATAACATTCAGGCTTCAGCTGGAAAATGGCAACTCACATTCCTTGGCACACAAATGTCAGGCAATGCCCATCTCCAACAAGAAGGAATCTAACCACCACTCCTTGACATTCAATAGTCTTACCATTGTTGAATCCCAACCAACAACATACTGAGAATTTCCACTGATAAGAAGTTGAACTGGACCACCCATCTAAATTCTGTGGCTAAAAGAGTAGGTCAGTACTGAGAATTCTGTGGCACATTCCTCAAAGCCTGTCTGTTATTCATATGGCACAAGCCAGGAGTGTGATGGTACACTGTCTACTTGTCCAGATGAGTGCAGTTTCAATGACCGTCAAGAAGTTTGACACCATCCAAAACAAAGCAGCCCACCTGAATGGCATCCCATTCACAACCTTCAACAATCATTCCTTTCACCACCAACAGGCAGAAGTAGAGTGAACCATCTACAAGTTATATTACAGCAATTCACCAAGGCTACTTCGACAGCATCTTCCAAATTCATAATCTCTACCATCTACAATGACAAGGGCATGAAACATCATTGTTTTCAAGTTGCCTCCAAGTCACACACCATCTTGATCTGGAACTATATCACTGTTCATTCATTGCTACTGGATCAAAAGCTAGAAACTGCCTCCCTTAATAATACTGTGGGTGTACTCATACCCTAAGGACCGCAGTGGTTCAAGAGATAAGTTCACCAACCCCTTCTCAAGGCACTAGAGATGGGAGATAAATACTGGCCAGCCAGCAACTCCTGCAACCTGTGAAAGAATTAAAAAAAAAACTCTGAGACAGCCAAGATGTCTAGTGACCATGGTGTGGCCTGCATTCAGTCTTTCTGAACAAGAACCACTTGAGGTTTTCAAGCAAGACTATCTGCAGTCTCCTGTACTGAAAGCCAGCAGTGTCCCACCAGCCATGCTGCAAGGCTAGTACTATATAAGAGCACTTGGATACATAAAAGCACATGGAAGATAGATACTAAGGGTGATTAGATAAGGTAAGGCAAGGATTAGTTCATGTTCAAATGCAATATCCTGTGACTTTATTTCTGAATTTGAAATATTTATTCAGCGCTGGTTTTTAATTTTGTGCCATGAGAAGCGAAAACTGTAATTGTCATTAACCGAGGCAAGGTTAATGGTTACTGTTGGTGAGTGAAGAATCGCAGCTGTGGTTACAGATACCACTGTCGGATTAGTCATTCATTTACAGCTTGGCTGAAAGGTGGCAGTATTTGCTTCCTCCCTTTGTCTTCGTCTTCCTCAGGTGGGTGGCAATGGGTGTACCTTCATAATGACAATGTAGTACAGCATGCAGCAGACCATTACAAATATTGACATGAGCTTTTCTTGAATATCTATTTGAATTGAAGGATTTAAGTAACTTAGAGATATTCACAATACAGCCCACGAATCATAGGAACAAAGGAATTAGGAATTATGAGCAGGCAATTCAGCTCTTTAAGCCCACTCCACCATTTAACATGATCACGGTTGATCTTATCCTGGTCTCAACTCTACATACCATTCTATACCCAAGTCATGGCTCTTGAAAACTGGGTGACAGTCATATTTGTGCTTTTACTTGGCTTGTGCTGTTTGAATTTTGTTGGCCAAATTATTTGGAAGGAAGTGCACTTTATGCTGTCAGTGAATAAATCCCAAATTGCGCACCAGAATCTGTTAGTATTCATAGCTTGAGGTAAGTGTGAATTCACACAAGGAATATAACTGGCTCAAAATCTACACTCCTGTCAGCAGTTTAATCTTTCTTCACTACCAATAATCGTATCAATGTGATAATGTGTATTACATACAGAGTGTACTTCTTCCAACAAATCTTTCGTTATTTAGCACTCACTAAGTGAATGTCATGTCTTCAGTGTGTGAATCACCATACTTCAATGAACTGTGATATACTGGCAATATTGTGCCATGTGATAATGCTTTAAAGATAGCTGAGGGTATTCAATTGTTTTAAACCAATGCCATCTTTTTCAGACTATTGGGTGTAAAAAAGAAAATGGAAATTCTGAGGTGCAAGTTGTTCAAAGGTGAGGATTTTACACCACTTCATGAGGTCTCTGTGTTGTTTTCAATACTACCTAAATTGTCACTTGCTCATTATGTGTCTATGTTTATGTAGTACAGAACACCAGTCACTTGGCTACAACGGCCACTTAAATTGGAAGTGGATGAGCACACTTTCAATTTAGCAACGTCAAACTTAGCAATATCAAACACTCACCACCACAGGATGTCCCAAGGTGCATTTGCATCTCTGATGCTCATTTTTCCACTTGTTTTAAATTATTTTCTTAAACGCAATACAGAATACACCTCTATGGTACATTATTGACTGTGAAGCACTATGGAACATCCTGTGATGTGGTGGAAGTATTTGATGTTGTTAAATTGCAAGTTCTGAAGAAGGGTCAATGGACCTGAAATGTTAACTCTGCTTTCTTTCCTTATATGTTGCCAGACCTGATGAGATTTTCCAGGAATTTCTGTTTTTGTTTCAGACTTCCAGCATCCACAATTCTTTGTTTTATACCATAAAGACGTGGGTTTGTATTAAGTCAGATATCTATAAGTTTATTAAGAACTATGTATGCTCATATGATGTCTCAGGTTTACGTATACAGTCTGGGTTACATGCTTACATACGTTACAATTACATTGTATATACGATTGGCTCGTGGGCTAACTGATTGACTAGCAGGCTAACTATCAATTGAAGATAGATGCCTCTTATACTAGAACATCATATATCATAATGCCACCTTGCTGTCTTAAAGATTTAGTGCCTTTCTGAGATCCATGCAATAATGCAACAGTTTAGTTTTATAAACCATTCGCTTTCAGGAGGTAAAGGTAATTTACAGCCTTTTTATTTCTCAGTATTTCATTAGCAATAAAGAGAAATCCAGTCCAATTGTATGAGCAGCTGTTACAGACTGTGCTGATGTCACCTTACAGCTGTCGTCATTTTCCAATTCTTTAGTATTTCATGCCTGAATGGTTTGAAGAAAAGGGAAAACAGGGACAGAGTTGCATTATTTCTTTCTCAGTTCATTAGTGTCATTAGTTATAGCTCAAAGCAGGGTAAACAGACAAACTAATAAAGGAGGACAGAAAAATTGTAATTCAACTGAATTTTAAAGGGATTGGAACAGGTGAAAGTAAGCCGCAGGACAGAGGGGCAAAATTTGGCCAACCTTAAAAATCATCTCAAGCCATTAGCCACTGTTAGCTTTTGGGTCTTTTAAGACTCCCTTAAATTTGACTATGATGGTTTTTATGATTAGGTCTCTCTGATGGACAAGTAGCAATGTCCTCAAACCTTCTTATAACCAACAAGCCTTGAAATCTGAAGCGGATTTACACTGGTAAAATTATTAAAACCATGTTAAACTGTTAATGCCCCTAGACAAACAGTAAAATACAAACATTGGCATTTACTGTGCTCCCATAATCTCTCTGTTCAGTTATTTTGGAAGTGGTAAAGCTTATCGTTTTAACATGAGTCAAATTAATTAAACAAGTAATGAAAAGTCAATATTTTCTCAGGATTACACTAGTTAAAAATTTATATAAGAAAGTGCTTTACAAATCTCTTGGAGAAAAAACAACACACAAAAGACATTCAATCCTCAGAACAATTTAAAGCTATAATAAATAATACCTATAAACACACAGCTGGCTGGACTTTATGCCCCTGGAAATGATTAGCAAGCAAGCAGGGGATGTAACATTAG
This sequence comes from Rhincodon typus, assembly GCF_021869965.1. NCBI lineage: Eukaryota > Metazoa > Chordata > Chondrichthyes > Orectolobiformes > Rhincodontidae > Rhincodon > Rhincodon typus. The sequence goes on from NC_063337.1 coordinate 16,231,935, forward strand.
TTGCAGTAGGTGCCACTCCTGTATTTCAATATGTGATTGGAAAGGCTACTGCAGGACCTATTCCTGCTCTCACCATAACTTTTCTCACAAAAGGTGGAGGTCAGCCCACGTGTGACAATTGGTACTGACTGGGCTGGCCACAAGCAAACTAGAGGTGGTGCCTCCTTTACAGGGACAATGGAATACCCCAACATTATACCAGCCTCCTTATGCAGGTCTGATTCACCTTGGCCCTTCCTACTCCCTTCTTGCTCCCTCGTAGGACCCCATCAGCCTGTCCTTTTACCTTATCCCAATGTCCAGGGCCAGTGATGATCTTCGCTGATTACTGAATAAAGTCCCAGCAGTGACCACCTCTCTACACCTCTCTTTGACTGGCCAGCAGCTCAGCTGAGGGTGGAAGCTGCACTTTGTGCCTCTGATAGTATATCTGCTATATACTGTATATTTCACAGCAATACTGAAATGACCCTCATTTCCAAGTGTGCAACAGCTTTATTTACAGAGGTTTAAACTATCACTGCAAACACAAGATGTTTGTACTTATGTTTCTAATGTAGATTCTAATAGCTTCTGTGGTATGTTTATTTTGCTCTGAGCCCACATCCAGGCTTAACAAATCAAGCATGTGAGCATAAACCAGTTGCCAGGCTCTCAAAATCAAGCACTCGACAATCTAAATCAGCAATTGTTAACTGGCTGCAAATGACTGGAATGGAGGTGGGGGAATAGGAGGAGGTGTTTAGGTTTCCTGATGAGCGTAAAATCCTGGTTAATATTTCTTAATTAGTTAGGAAGTTTTCAACTGTCTACTCACATGAGTTTTTCCAACTGAAAGCACGCTTGAGCACCCCCAGCAACCCTTCCCCACTTTTCTCACAACCAGTCTTTGTCTTCCTGGTATTTCCAACTTCCAATGTCTTCTCCATCACTGCCATACACCAGCAGCTCCTCCTGCTCCATCTCACAACCTTGATATTCCCAGCATCTCACCTTCCCCCCCATTCCATGCAGTACTCTCACTTTCTGGAGACACCTACCCGATACTTCAAAGAATAAAAGTTCTCCATTTCACCCAAATCCCAACTTTTCTTAAAGCTACACCAACCATGAATGGCCATCCCAACACCATTAAAAACCCCTGAGCCCACCCTACAATGATGTATGAGCCCTCTCTCCTGCCTGTCTGCAACCTGGAATAAAAGAAGTTGCATCTTTTAAAGGTAATGGTGGCCCCCCAGAACAATGGTGGGTGCAGATAAAATACCTTCAGTGTTACTCTTCCTTCATTTGTTGGCTACCCATATTGAAATCATGCTGCATCTTTTGAAACAACCAGTGATTTTTATTTGACCTATTTTTCCTAATCAACCTGTCAGAGATGTTACTACACACCTCGGGAGCAAGTGGGACTTGAACCCAGGACCAGCAGAATTACCACACTCTCTAATCTGTCTTGTGCCACCTAAAGGTCAGTGTTAAACGTGGGATAAGAACTTGCAGGAATGGAGGGATATCCGACGAAACCACTTAATGTAGAAGGAAAAAAGAAAGATTTAAATTTACAGAACAGTTTTGTATGAGTTCTGGACACCTCAAAACTTTCACAACCGGTAAAATACTTCTAAAGTGCACTTACTGTTGTAAAGTAAGAAACATGACAACTTGTCCATGGTAAGGTCCTACAAGCAGTAATAAAACATTGACTAGGTAATATGATTTAATGTCGCTGGTTCCAAGATAAATATTGGTCAGGACATTGTGGATAACTCTCCTGCTTTTCTATGAAATAGGGCTGTAGAATTTATCTACATTCATTGGAGAAGAGAGACAAGGCCTCAGTTTAATACCTCATCTGAAACATGGCACCTTTGACAGCCCTCAATCCATACTGCATTGGGATTTCTGCTCATATTTCTGGGCTGGTATGTCAACCCAAAACCTTATGAGTTAGGGACCATGGTGCTACCAGTGAGACAAGGCCAGCATCTGTAGCAGCAGGCATGAAAATATAATTAAATGTTTCAATATTAGAAGCACAGAAAGCTCTTGGTATCATCTGCAAATATTGTCTTTGTTTAAGAATCCTACTTGACCAGAATAAGTCCAGGATTTGCTTGTGGAACCATCTTGTACAGGTGAGCTGCATCACATGAGTCTCACTAAACTCCTAACTTGGCACAGGATCTGATCAGAATTAGATCACTGGCTGTTTGGAATACCCATTCTTTTGGCTTAAAGTCATTAGCTGTAAAATGCCCCCATCTGTCAGCAGAACAGGATGTTGCACACTATTTCAATTTTCAACAGATGAGGAAGGGCTCCTAATAAAGAGGACGGATTCTTTGGCAGCACATTGCCTTTGTAACAACAAGCATGGGCTATGTGAACATTGGCAGACGTTGTCTCCAGAGGACTGCTGACTGATTATTCCCAAAGAGAAGCAGATCAACTGTTGCAAACACAGCAAAAACACAACTGTTTGCCAATGGAAATGAAGCTTACGAGTGTGGTTCAATCACACAGCATTCTGTTCCAAACCCATTTCAGCTGAGCAATGTGATAAATACCCTAGCTTCAGGTATATTTTGACCTTTCCAACTTGTTGATTATAATATTCCATAATCTTGCAAATTTGTGGACAGAGCATCTATGGGATTTCTAAGTTCAAATTCCTGTTACACTTGAAGTCTTTCAAGACCCAGCTGCGAGTTTGAGTTTCTCAATGACGAGTTTTATCTTCCAACTTAGTTTTATAGGAAAGATTTCACAAGTTCATCACCACTTTCGTGAACTCAAGTCATTGCCCACATCTGGAGTTAACACATGCAAGTCAATTTACAGATTTAATGACTATTTTAGCAAAGGCATTAAAAATGTTCAAACTGCCATTTCAGGCAGCTCTAAACGGTACCGATTAAATGTTGTAGTGATCCAACCATTCTATTCATATCAATCAGGTCACTGCCTGCCATCTTAGCCCATCATTTTCTACAAATCTCATTTGATGTTGAATTGCAACATCAGGCTGGCATGGCGGCTCAGCAGTTGCTGTTGTGAGGCAGGGACTTGGGTTCGATTCCATCCTCGGGCAACTGTCTGTGTGGAGTTTGCACATGCTTCCCCGAGTCTGCGTAGGTTTCCTCAGGGTGTTCTGGTTTCCTTCCACAACCTAAAGATGTGCAGGCTAGGTGGATTGGCCATGCTAAATTGCTCACAGTGTCCACGGTGTGCAGATTAGATGGATTAGCCATGGGAAACGTAGGGTTACATGGATGGGATGAGTCTGGGTGAAACAACTTTCGGAGGGTCAGTGTGGACTTAATGGACTAAATGGCATTCTTGCACATTGTTGGTGATTCTATACAGTTTGAAGCTGACGCTACCAGCCTTCAACTTCATATCAAGACCATTCAGTTCATAATGTGATGGCACGATATTACAATCTAAAATCACAAACAAATCTCTATTAATACCCATAATGTAAAATGGTACAGGGCAGTTTGACTTCTGTTACTTATCTGTTTTCTACCTTCACTACAATGTTGCAAACAACATATCCGATTTAAAGCCCAGGTGCAAAATATTTGTACTACAATGTTACTCCTGAAATGGGAGAGATTTTCTCACTGCCTACTGCTGCATACAAACTCTTTCAGGGTTGAGGGCTAGGGAGAGTTGGGTGGACATTGGCTAAATGCGCATTCCACAGATCTACTACTTTTGACATTTTCCCCCAGACGTGATGGTGAATATGCCCTTTCCCCTTCAAGCTGGAAGTTGTGTTAATGAAGCATGTTTGTCAAGCAATGCGTTCCTGCTGAATAATGACATAATGCAAGCTGGCAGAAATGTCACTGCTTTCTGGTCTCCAGTATCACTATGGAGACAGAGGTGAAATCTGCACATTAAGAGCCCTGTGAGCCAACTGTACCCAATCACTGGACAAATTAGTTCCACTCAGCCCATTTCAGGAATATAAGGACAGCCCAATCAGACCTTTGAGCCTGCTTCACCATTCAATCGGATCGTGGCTGATCTGGAACAAAAACAGAAGTTGATGGAAAAGCTCATCAGGTCTAGCAACAGCTATGAAGCACAAATCAGAGTTAACATTTCAGGTCCGATGACCCTTCCTCAGAACTGATGGTGGCTGGGAAAACGTCAGTTTATATGCAGAAAATAGGGAGGTGGGTGGGGTAGGGAGTAAACGATAGGATAGAGCCCAAAGAGAGAGAAAGACAGTTGGACAGACAAAGGTAGAAGGAACTGCAGATGCTGGAGAATCCGAGACAACAAGGTGCAGGGCTGGATGAGCACAGCAGGCCAAGCAGCATCATAGGAGCAGAGAGCTTGGCCTGCTGTGTTCATCCAGCCCTGGACAGACAAAGGAGTTGCTAACGATCAGGCTGGGAGGGTGAATAGTTGTTAATGGGGACTGTTAGTGACGAACAACAGGGGGTGTGTAATGGCAGGCTATGTGGTAACAAGGCCTGGTGTATGGGGCAGGGGGCTGGGACATGGGAGAGTTTAGGCCCTAAAATGATTGAACTCAATATTGAGTCTGGAGGGCTATAGGATCCCCAAGCAGAAAATGAGGTGTTGTTCCTCCAGCTTGCATTGGGCTTCACTGGAACACTGCAGCAAGCCAGAGACAGAGAGGTTGGGAAGGGAGCAGGGTGGTGCATTGAAGTGGCAGGCAACAGGTAGTTCAGAGTCTTTTTTGCAAGCAGAATATAGATGTTCTGCGAAGCAGTCGCCAAGTCTATGCTTCGTTTCCCCAGTGTAGAGGAGACCACATTGTGAGCAGCGAATGCAGTAGACTAGATTCTGGGAAGTGTAGGTGAAGTGTTGCTTCAACTGGAAGGTATTCCTATCATTTAACCCCTACCCCACCCACCTCCCTATTATCTGCACATAAACTGACGTTTTCCCAGCCACCATCAGTTCTGTGGAAGGGTCACCGGACTCGAAATGTTAACTCTGTTTTTTCTTCACAGATGCTGCCAGACCTGCTGAGCTTTTCCAGCAACTTCTGTTTTTGTTCCTGATTTACTGCATCCGCAGTTCGTTCAGTTTTTTTATGTGGCTGATCTGTGTCTTAATTCCATTACTGCTTTGGTTCAGTTCTCCTTAAAATCCTAGTTTTATCAAAGCCATCAACCTCAGTGCTGACATTTTCAATCGCATTAACAGATATTTGGAGTCGAGTATTTTTTTTAATTCTTTGGATTTAGGCATCCCTAGCTATTGCCCATCTAGCAGTTAAGAGTCAACTCCATTGTTGTGGTCTGGAGTCACATGAGAAGGCATCGCTTTCCTTCCTTAAAGGGTGTCAGTGAACCAGATGGGATTTACGGCAATCAACAATTATTACATGATTATCATTAGACTAGCCTTCCTTTTTAAAAATCCAGACTGCCAGTGAATTCAATTTTCACCATCCGGCATGGTGGGAATCAAAACTATGTTCCCAGAACATTAGCCTGGGACTCTGGATTACTCATCCAGTGAAATTACCACTGCCTCCCCCACAGCTGTAGTGAATTTTCTTTCCAGAGTTTTGGCCTGGAGCAACAAGATTCACCCGAGCAACATTTTCTGAGGAGGCTGCTTGCACTCTGATCGCCACAAGACAGGTCCATGTTCATAGTCACTTGGAAGCTTTTGTGCCTTTTGCCACTATGTGAAGTTATAATGCAACATGCACATGCACTTGCTTGTCACATTTCCGTATAACAGGAAGAGTCAGAGGTCCCACCACATGAGAGTTAACTTCAGGATTTCAGGCTCCTAGCAAAGAAACTCACTACAAATAGGTGCACGTGCGCATCTCATCATTTTAAATCCATTACATGCTCAATTAATAGTCGGCACTGTCAGGGATTGATTTTCCAATGATATTGGAGAATTGTTTTCGACACAGTAGTTCAGAAGAGTAGAGTATGTTTTAAAAAGATGTAATTCCAGTCTAGAAACTACACGTTGGAAACCTGTATCAGCTCACTTAAGTAATCTTGCCCTGAAGTCAGAAGGCTGTGGGTTCAAATCCTACTTTGTGGGCTTGAGTACAAATCTAGGGTAATACTTTGTCACAGTCTTGAGGGACTATATATTTCTTAGATGAAAGCTTGAACTGAGTCCCTGTATGCCTTCTCACGTAGACGTAAAACATACCATTGAGAAGGAGCATGGGTGAAATCAATATTAATCCCTCTCCCAACATCACTGAAACAGGTTATTTTGCTATCTGTCAAAGATGGTTGCTACATAGTTAAGTGGCTTGAGCCTGAGCTTAGAGATAGCACCTTATAGATAGCACCTTATAGTCTTTTATACTTCTGAATCATTCCGTTGCCCTCCCTAAACTGCCATAAATTTCAGATAATTGAAGTGCAGAATGATTAATGCACAAATCTTCTCCAAGAGGATCTCCAGAACCTGTCCACCATCTGCAAAGCCCAGGTCAGGAGTGTAATGGAATGCTCCCCACTTGCCTGGATGGGGCAGCTCCAACAACACTCAAGAAACTCAATGCCAATCAGGACACAGCAGCCCGCTTGACTAGCATCCAATTTGCCACTTTCAAAATTCACTCCCTTACCACTAATGCAGTGGCAGCAAGAGTGTACCACCTACAGGATGCGCTGCAGCAATTAACTCAGCTTTCCTTGACAGAACCTTCCAAGTCCGCGACCTCTATCGCTGAGAAGGGCAAGGAAAGCAGTTGCATGGCAACATCACTGCTTGCAAGTTCCCCTCCAAGCCTCACACCATCCTGACGTGGAACTGTATCACCATTCCTGCACTGTGGCTCACACAGAATCCTTGAATTCAAAATGAAGTTTATTCGAATACTAAAAACCTGCTCACATCTGTTGGATCAACACGCTCGATACACTGCTTTCAAGGGACAAGACAATGCCAGCATACGCATTACAATAAAAATACTGATATCTGACATTGCAGTTCACCTTTGTGATTTTGTGATCTGGAAGTTGGCACAGCAGTGTTAGGGGGTATGCGCAGAAGGAACATCAGTGTTCTGGATTCCCAAGGCCCAAATAAATCTTTATCCACTTTTTTTGTAGGTGACTTTGATACAGTCAATAGCACAAAATGAGAATTCAACCAAGAGTTTTATGAAAGACTACATATTTAAAAATGCATGTGGGAATTCCCAATTTCCACTTTAATTGTGGTTTACAACTGTTTCCAAATTCTTCTCACTGTGACATTCCTGTATCTGCAGATCCTGGAAAAATGTCAGTAGGGCACTAAATCCTAATTATCCCAGATTAGATCTGAACTATTCAAATCATCATGTTACCCTGTCTGTCTTTGATTTTAACTAAAAATAATAGAAAGATGCTGGTTATATATTTTTTTTGCTGGGGGGAGCTTTACAGCTCCTCAACTTCTTGAAGGGCTGTTTTCAATGGTGGAGGTCCCATGTAAAATAGGTTGTGTGGGTAAGGACCTCCATCTAATACCCTTAATATGGGTTGGGGGTGCGGATAAAGACTGCCCTAAGGCCAATTGAGACCCTTTAAATCTGTATGCAGTGGCAATTAATGGTCTCAATCCACCTCTAAAGCCACGATATGCTAGGCCAATGAAGACGGATAAGAATGGGAAATCTGTTCTTGCATCAAGGGAAGGAAAGGAGGTACCTACTTTGGAGAGATGCCTTATGTGCAGCAGGGGCAACCCTTTAGATTGTGCCCCTGCCCACCCTTTGCCCCTCCCAACTTGGTCTCCTTGCTGCATGCAAGCAGTGTACCCCCTTAAAAGTCATCTCAAAAGTGCTTCAACATAATCAGTTGTTGAAAATTTCTAGCACCAATCACAAAACTAATTATAGTCAAAGACAACATGACCTCTTTCCCTCCCATGCTCTGCCATCTCCCTCTCTTATACGTTGAGCTGCACCCTGGACTATCCTTATCCCTTTCCAGTCCCCACAACTAAGTTCCCCAGCTGCCCTTTGCAACAGTGGCTGTGGTAATCCATATCACGCCTCTTGGACGTCCAAGTGGCTGCAAAGTGAGGGAGGGCTCAACGGGCAAGGGAGGAGCCATGAGATTCTGCCTCCTCCAACCTACGTGTTGGATACCTGTCCCTGCACATGCAAAGTGTCCTGGCAGCAGCATTCAAATGAAAGTTGCTGGGGCACTCCACTCCAAAGTGCAGCATTGAAGTACTGAACTGTAAATGGATCAGATATGGGCCATGAGGGTATGGTGAGTCTGGCACATGTCCAGAGCCAACATCCATGGATGGGAGGATACATGTTGGCATTGCCCATGCAGCATGTTAGTGACTATTGTCCAACATGGAGGTCTGGAATTGCCTCATAACATTCCTGATGTCAGGAACAGTTAGCATCGAGTTTCAACAAATGAGGTTAGATTAACTAATAATGATATGTTAATGGACGCAAATAAGCCTCTTGCTGCTCACTAGTAAGAATCTGTCCCATCTTTCAATACATGGTTTAACAATTAGACATATTGCTCTTGGCATTAAGAATCGTCTTACTGCTGATCTCACCCTATTTCCAAAATTTCTCACCAATGCCCACAACATTCAGTGGCTGGGATGATTCCACTCTATGTCACTTTAAACATAGAAATAGAAACTAGGAGCAGGAGTTGCTCATTCAGATCTTTGAGCCTAGTCCAGCATTTAATATGATCATGGCTGCTCCTCTATTTCAACACCATCTTCCCATTTTCTCTCCATACCCCTAGTGTCTTAAAACTATGACTATCTCTTTCCTGAATATATTCAGTGACCAGGTTTCCACAGCCTTCTGTGTTAGTGAATTCTACAGGTTAACCACACACTGAGCAAAGAAATGTTTCCTCATCCCTCTCCTAAATGGCCTTTGGAATCTTAGATAACCTTCTTCATTGTCAACTATACCACCAATTTTGGTATTATCCACAAATATACTAACCACGCCTCCTATATTCTCATCCAAATATATATAAATCACAAACAAAAGTGGACTAGCACTTCTGATCCCTGCAGAATATTGCTGGTCACAGGCCTCCAGTCCAAAAAATAACTCTCCACCACCACCCTCTGTCTCCTATCGTCAAGCCAATTTTGTATCCAATTGGCAAACTCTCCCCATGTGATCTAACTTTACTAATTAGTCTACCATGCAGAACCTTGTCAAAGGCTTTATTAAAGTCCATGTATACAACATCAACCACTCTGCCCTCATCAATCTTTTCGGTTATGTCCTCAGAAAACTCCGTCAAGTTTGTGAGACATGATTTCCCACGCACAAAATCATGCTGACTATCCTTAAGAGATAGTAAGAACTGCCGATGCTGGAGTTAGCAATAACACAGTGTGGAGCTGGAGGAACACAGCAGGCCAGGCAGTATCAGAGGAGCAGGAAAGCTGAGGTTTCGGGTCGGGACCCTTCTTCAGAAATGGGGGAGGGGGAACGGAGCTCAGAAATAAATAGAGAGAGGAGGGGTGGGGCTGGGGAAGGTAGGTGGGATGGTGGTCGGTGAGTGCAAGTAGGGAGTGGTGGGGTTTGGTCAATAAGGTGGGAGAAGCAGATAAGTGGGAGAGAAGATGGACAGGTTGTGTCAAGTCACGGAGGCGGGGATGAGAGGGAAGGTTGGTCATGGGATAAGGCCGGGGGTGGGTCATCCCTAATCAGTCTTTGCCTCTCCAAGTGCATATAAGTCCTGTCTCTCAAAATCCCTCCAACAATTGACCTACCACTGATGTCAAATTCACAGTGACTTCCCATTGTAAAGGCTAGCTGCCAGCACAATGGAGTGTCCTGCACACGGCAGGAAGGGGGACCCAGAGGCTCCATGCCCCATTGATAGGATAATGAAAGGAAAGGTCTCCCTCAAGGCTCAATACTTCCATCAGTGTTTTTACTTCTCCAATCAATCCATTGTTTTTTCTCTTTCTGAAATATATAATACCGTTACCTCCAAAATTCTTTCACCTGCCCCAGCAGTGCCTGTGTGTTCACCCACTCTATATTTCCCCAGCAACCCTAAACAGTTCATTCTGCAACCTCTGCAAATCTGTTAAAAATTGCTTATGTTGCTTTAACCAAAAAATACCCTAAAGAACTGCAGATGTTGGAAATCAGAAACAAAATCCAGCAATTTCCATGGAGAGAGAAACAGAGTTAACGTTTAAGGTCCAGTGGCCCTTCTTCAGAACAGGGTCACTGGATCTGAAACACCAATTCAGTTTCTCTCTCCATAGATGCCGGCAGACCTGCTACATTTGTTCAGCAATTTCTAATTTTGTTGCTTCTATTACTTGCCCACACATTGCCCTGACCTGAAATAGTGGAAAAGCTGTTTGCTGTTTGAATACAGCAAAAAAATTCTCCCTCAGTACCATATTTCCTTTAAAACTTTTCATTCGCTCTTAGACTAGTTGTCTGCTTGTTACTAAACATATATTTACCAAAACACTTGACAGTTCCTTTAATAATGCTTGGAATTCTAACCTTATTCCCTATGATCCTCTTCTCACCAATTTCTTAAATTACTTTTTAACTGATTATTCTTTCTAGGTAAGAACACAAGGAATAGATGCAAGAGTTGGCTTGTCCAGTCGAACCACCATTCAAAATCCTGGCTCACTTTTAGCTTCAGCTCACTTTTCCACCCACTCCATTAATTAGCTGAAAGTCTAAATACCTAACCATCTCGGTTTTTAAGTATATTCAGTTATGACATATCCAGAATTCTCTGTGGTGTGGAATTCCACAGATTCACAACTTGTGAGTTAATTAATATCTACTCACCTTAGTTCTAAATGATAGCTCTCTGAAGGTGAATTCAAGATGCGCCAGCCAAGGGAAATAAGCTCTCAGTAACTACTGCGTCAAATAGCTTCCATTCATCATTCTTCTAAATTCCTGAGAGTACTGACCCAATTTACTCAGCCTCCAGCCCAGGGACCAATCTAGCTAACCTTTGTGAAAGCCTCACTCTCTGGCTCTCCATCACTTTCCCTCTGTCTGTCTCTCTCTCTCTGCCAAATCCTCCAATGCAAACATATCCTTCCTTAAATATGGAGACCAAAACTGTACAGAGTATTCTAAGTGTAGTCTCACCAGAGTTCTGTACAATAATAAAAAAACTTCCTGATTCTTATAATAAAGGCTAGCATGCCATTTGCTTGCTGTACGTATATACCAACATTTTGTCTTCCTTGTACAGCTATATTCAAAAATTTTGAACAACATTTATAAGTTTGATGCTTTTTAAGAAAAAATCCACTTTTCATGCATCAACATAATCTCATGCATCCCCACTTCATAATCCATCTGCCACCCCTGTTGCCTACTCACCTAATCTCTCTACAGGCTGTTTGTGTTCTCTCCAAGGTGCACATTCATCAGAAAACTTAGCTATATTATCCTCTGTCTTAGACTGTAAATCTTTGAGGCTTCAGTGATGATGCTTGTATCACTCCACCAGCCACACCTGCAAATGCTCCATTTGTCTCCATTGCCAGTACTTTTTAAAAATTCATTCATGGGATCTGGGCATCACTTGCTGGGCTAACATTTATTGCCCATCCCTCGGTGCCCTTGAACTGAATGGCTTGCTAGTAAATTAGATGGGTATTTATAACAATCAAAAATGGTTACATTTGAGCAGCAATTAATTCCATATTTTTACTGAATTCAAATTTCACCATATGATTCAAACTCGTGTGCCCAGACCTGGATTACTAGTCCAGTGACATTACCATTGTGCTACCACCTCCCTGGTTAACCATGCATCTGTGCGTGCTGATACATCTCCCCAAATCTATGAGCCCTTTTCCTGGATGTTAACTTTTTATCTGTCAACTTATTGAATGGCTTTAAATGCAAGTATCCTACATATGCTATTTCCCTTTATTCACTTGACTGGTTACATGCTCAAAAATTCTCATAAATTTATCAACCATATTCACTTCACTACGTTTTTCTTAGTGCATCAGTCAGACTTGATTAACAATAGAGTCTAGTATTTTCCTAATGAATGATGTCAGGCTAAGTGGTCTGCATATCCTTCCTTTCCTGAATATATTTACCACCTCCAAATCTGGAACCATTCCAGTATGTAGGCAATTCTGCAAAATTACAGCCAGCACATCCACTATCCCTGCTGCTACCTGTATTGGAAGTCTAGGGTGTAGGCCAGAAGTCCTGGGGTTCGTTGGGTTTTAGTCCATTACTTTTAGTCCATTTCCAATACTTTCCTCTGATGATATTAATTGCCTTAATTCCCTCACTCATATTAATACCCTGGTTATGTTCTAGCTCACGTATGTAATTTGTGTCATTTAGTGTGAAGACAGACACAAATATTTATTCAATGCCGCTACTATCTTTTCATTCCCCATGATAATGTACTATTGTTTCTAAGGGGTCAATGTTTCCATTAGCTATTCTTTTCACATGCTCTGAAATTATAGATCAGGTTAGGTTAGATTTCCCTTAGATTCTTCTTTATTCCCCTTTCTATTAACTTTGTGCTTACCCTGTGTTTTTCATAAAAATATGAAATCCTCAGACTTAGGACAATTCTTTGTGACTTTCTTAGGTTCGTCCTTTAATCTAATACCATCCTTAACCTCCTTAGGAAGCTGAAGATCAATTCTTATCACCAAGGTATGTTTTCCAAAGGAATGTTTTTGTTAAACATTTGGAATTTTTCTTTAATGTTTTAAGTCATAGAGTTCTAGCACAGAAAAGAGTCTACAGCACAGAAAACAGCCCTTTGGCCCATTGCGCCTGTGCCTGTCAAAAACAAACACCTTAACTATTCTAATTTCATTTTCCAGCGCTCAGCCCATTGCCATGTATGTCTCACCATCACAAGTATACATCTAAATACTTCTCAAATATACTGAGGTTTCTGGCTCTGCCATCACAGGCAGTGAGTTCCAGGTTCCCACCACCCTCTGGATGAAGAAAGAGAATTCTCACATCACCTCTAAACCTGGTGGCCCTTACCTTCAATCTATGCCCATTGGTCATTGATCTCTCCACCATAGGGAAAAGTTTCTTCCTCTCTACCCTGTCTATGCTCTTCATTATTTTATACTTTTCAATCATGTCTCTCCTCAGACACCTCTGCTCCAAACCCCAGTCTATCCAAGATAACAAGGTGTAGAGCTGGATAAACACAGCATGTCAAGCAGCATCAGAGGAGCAAGAAAGCTGACTTCCAGACCCAAAATGTCAGCTTTCCTGCTCCTCTGATGCTGCTTGGCCTGCTGTGTTCATCCAGCTCTACACCTTGTTATCTCCCAGTCTATCCAATCTCTCTTCATAATTAAAACTCTCCAGCTGAGCCAACATCCTAGTAAATCTCCTCTGCACCCTCTCCAGTGTAAAAACATCTCTCCTACAATGTGCATACTTAAACTGCGCATGACACACCAGCTGTGGCCTAACCAACTTTCTGTGCGATTCCAGCACAACCAGTCAGCTCTTAAACTCTACACCTTGGCATATAAAAGCAAGTAACACGTGTGCCTTCTTAACCACTTTATCTACCAGTCCTCCTTTCTGAAGGGACTGATGGACATGCACACCAAGGTCTCTCTGATCCTTGGTGCTTCCTGGGGTCCTTCTATATTCATGTATTCCCCTGCCTTATTTGTCCTGTCCAAATCACCTCACATTTATCCAGATTGAATTTACCTTTTACCATTAATTAGCCCGTCTGACCAACCAATCTTTATGCTCCTGTAATCTCAGGCTATCCTCCTCACAATTTATAGGTGTGGAACCGCAGGAGATGGGGAAAATACTAAATGAGTATTTTGCATCAGTGTTTACAGTGGAGAAAGATATGTCAAATATAGAACATGGGGAAATAAATAGCAACATCGTGAAAAATGTTCATATTACAGAGGAGGAGGTGCTGGATGAACTCAAATGCATAATGGTGGATAAGTCCCCAGGACCTTATCAGGTGTACCCTAGAACTCTGTGGGAAGCCAGGGAAGTGATTGCTGGGCCCCTTGCTGAGATATTTGTATCATCGATAGCCACAGGTGAGGTGCCAGAAGACTGGAGGTTGGCTAACATGGTGCCACAATTTAAGAAAGGTGGTAAGGAAAAGCCAGAGAAATATAGAAGAGTGAGTCTGACATCAGTAGTGGGCAAGTTGTTGAAGGGAATCCTGAGGGACAGTACTTACATGTATTTGGAAAGGCAAGGACTGATTAGAGATAGTCAACATGGCTTTGTGCATGGGAAATCGTGTCTTACTAACTTAATTGACTTTTTTGAAGAAGTAACAAAGAGGATTGATGAGGGCAGAGCGGTGGACATGATCTATATGGAATTCAATAAGGCATTCGGCAACATTCCTCATGGTAGACTGGTTAGCAAGGTTAGATCACTTGGAATACAGGGAGAACTAGTCATTTGGATACAGATCTGGCTCGAAGTTAGATGACAGAGGGTAGTGGTGGAGCGTTGCTATTCAGATTGGAGGCCTGTGTCTAACAGTGTGCCACAAGGATTGGTGCTGGATCCATTGCTTTTCGCCATTGATATAAATGATTTGGATGTGAACCTAGGAGGTATGGTTAGTAAGTTTGCAGATGACAGCAAAATTAGAAGTGCAGTGGACAGCAAAGAAGGTTACTTCACAGTTCAATAGGACCTTGATCAGAATGGCCAATGGGCTGAGGAATGGCAGATTGAATTCAATTTAGAAAAATGTGAGGTGCTACATTTTGGAAAGGCAAATCAGGGCAGGACTTCTCCACTTAATGGTAAGGTCCTGGGGAGTGTTGCTGAACAAAGCGACCTTGGAGTGCAGGTTC
>NC_063337.1:16251775-16318288 GCF_021869965.1 Rhincodon typus
CTGCTTGGCCTGCTGTGTTTATCCAGCTTTACACCTTGTTATCTCAGATTCTCCAGCATCTGCAGTTCCTACTATCTCTGGAATACTGCGTTCAATTCTGGTCTCCCTGATATTGGAGGGATGTTGTGAAACTTGAAAGGCTTCAGAAAAGATTTACGAGGATGTTGCCGGTCGAGGGTTTGAGCTATAGGGAGAGGTTAAATAGGCTGGGCCTACTTCCCATGGAGCGTTGGAGACTGAGGGGTGACCTTATAGAGGTTTATAAAATCATGACGGGCATGGATAGGGTAAATAGACAAGGTCTTTTCCCTGGGGTGGGGGAGTCCAAAACAAGAGGGCATAGGTTTAAGGTGAGAGGGGAAAGAGTTAAAAGGGATCCAAAGGGCAACTTTTTCACACAGAGGATAGTACGTGCATGGAATGAGGTGCCTAAGGAAGTGGTGGAGGCTAGTACAATTACAACATTTAAAAGGCACCTAGATGGATATATGAGTAGGAAAGGTTTAGAAGGATATGGGCCAAATGCTGGCAAATGGCACTAGATTTATTTAGGATATCTGGTCAGCATGGACAAGTTGAACTGAAGGGTCTGTTTCCTTGCTCTACCTCTCTCTGAATCTATGACTCTAATTTACTACCTCACCGATTTTCGTACCATCTACAAACTTACTGACCAACATTGCTGCACTCAAGTCTAAATTGTTTGTATGTACCACAAACAGCAAGGGCCCCACCATTGACCCCTGCAGAACCCCACTTGGCATTAAAGCAATCTTCTTCTGAAGTGTGGTTGAGTAGATTGAGCTTATAGTTACAGCAATTTAGAAAAATGAGAGGAAACCTCATTCAAACAGGGTAGATGCAGAAAGGTTGTTTCCCCTTGTGGGAGAGTCTAGGATCAGAGGGCATAATTTCAGAGCTAGAAGCTGCCCATTTCAAAAAGGGACAAGAAATGTTCTCACTCAGAGGGTAATGAATCTTTCGAACTTTTTTTATGGGAAAATGGCAGGAAAATAGAATTGAAAACTATCAGATCAGCCAGAGCTGGTTTGATAGATGGAATGGCCTGCTTATGCTCCTATATCTTGTGGTCTTATAGTTTCTGGCAATCTATTACACTCATTTCACTTCAAGCATATTACCTGTTAACAATCTGAATTTTAGGGAATACAGTCTCAGTTTGTTCAATCTGTCCTGATAGCTTAACAGTTGGAGTTCAAGTTAAATTTACATGATGAGGGGTCCTATCTAAAACCCTTTGGTCGTCCTTCAGATACTTGGAATTCTTGGGGCAGAGCTGAACCTCTGTTTTGACCTTTTGCTTTGCTGTTGCTTCCCATCACATGGTCATGGGAACCACCAGGGCAGCTTCACTGCATTTACAAGGATCATTCAGTAGCACTCACCCTGAACTGTTAGTTGGAATATTAGAGGTGTGCCAAGCTTCTCCAGTGGCAGACTGTAGGCTGAGCCAGTGCTCAGCAGAGAATAATCTTATCTTCTTCTCCAACAGAGCAATGCACAGCTTTGGAATGGTAATTTTCATCATTTAGGATCAATTGCCTTCTCATTTGGCATTTTCTCTAGGTTTTCAGTAGGACTCGTGTTAAATTTAATTAGCACAATGTCCTCCAAGTCCTTATGAAAACAGATTGAGCAGAATGTTCTCGAGTCAGCGCAGGAGTCCCCTTGATTTGTGGTGGTGTGGAAGAAGATCCTCCAATCCCCTTCCCTTTAATGGAATTCAGCAGGGGGATAGGGAGAGTCTAGACCAGAG
Source organism: Rhincodon typus (assembly GCF_021869965.1). Taxonomy (NCBI): domain Eukaryota; kingdom Metazoa; phylum Chordata; class Chondrichthyes; order Orectolobiformes; family Rhincodontidae; genus Rhincodon; species Rhincodon typus. The sequence continues at coordinate 16,253,553 of NC_063337.1, forward strand.
ATGTATTGTCACTAGGCTAGGGATCCAAGAGAGCCAGGTTAATGCTCTGTGGACATGGGTTCGAATCCCTCCATGGCAGATGGTGAAATTTGTATCAATGAGAATCTGGAATTAAGAGCTAACCTAATGGTGACCTTGTGCCCACTGTCAATTCTTACAAAAACACACCTCATTCACCAAATTCCTATAGGGAAGGAAATCTGCCATCCTTTCCTGGTCTGGATTACATGGTGCTCCAGATCCACAGCAATGTGGTTGACTCTTGTCTGCGCTCTGGAAGCAGGTCACTCAGTTCAAGCAGTAATTGTGGAAGGGCTGGGCCAGTCAATGATATCAACATTCCTTTAATGAATAAAACCAAAAGATGCTGTAAATGGAAGTGGGGGGGAGGATTCAGAACATGTGTGGGCCCAACTGTTTTCTTTATTCATTCACAGGATGAGACCATCACTGGCTGGGCTAACATTTTTTACCCATCCCAGAGGGTAGCTAAGAGTCAACCACATTGATATAAGTCTGGACTCATATGAAGGCCAAACCAGGCAAGGATGGTAGTTTCATTCCCTATAGGACATTAGTGAACCAGTTGGTTTTTTTCCAACAATCAATACTGGATGCATTGTCAACATTAGACTCTTAATCCCTGGTTTTTATTGTATTCAAGTTACACCACCTGCTATGGCAGGATTTGAACCTGGGTCCCCAGAATGTTACCTGGATCTCTGGATTAATAGTTCAGCAATAATACCACTAGGTCAATCCCCACTCCCCCAACTTATGAATAACACAAAACACTTAGTTAAATAGACATCATCAGATAGTTCCTAACCTACCTCAAAGTATACAGGATTTTCCCATCATTCCATATCCTAAGCAGCTGATTGGGTGTGGTGATCCAGTGAGCATCCGCCTTTTTGGAATTCCTGAAGATAGTGTCTGGTATCCATATGAATCCAACCATGTTGCTATTGAGAGTGATAATTTTCATTGTACTGTTGAACCTCAGACGACTGTCAATCCAAGTCTGAGCGAAGAAGATGTCAATAGTGTACTCCTGCAAAACAAAGGCAAGATATAGTAAATCCAACAGAGCTGGATACAGAGTAACAAAATGCCAAAAAGCAAAACCTCCTGAGCAGCTTTTAAAAGGAAGAGTTTTATTTTAGAGGGTATACTTTTTAATTACGCAATCATTTTTCTTCCTTCTCTTAAGGAAATGTCAGAAATGTTTGTCAGCTTTCTTTGTTTGAGCTCAAGGCTATTTGGCTTTGGATCATGATTAACTTCTGGGAGATGGAAGGGGAGAACAGTTTCATTTTAATTTCATTCATTCAGGGGTTTCAGAGTCACTCGTAAGGCTAGTAAGATGGTAGAGATAGCAAGAACTGCAGATGCTGGAGTCACAGATAACACAGTGTGGAACTGGAGGAACACAGCAGGCCAGGCAACATCAGAGGAGCAGGGAAGTTGACGTTTTGGGTCGGGACCCTTCTTCAGTAAGGTGGTAGAGCTGTCTTCTCGGACTGCCTATTCCTTTTGGTGAAGGAATTCCTGCAGTGCCATCCATCTAATGGACATGGCTGAGTGACTTTACCAGGTCATTTCAGAAGCCTGTAACCGGTCAACCACGTTGTTGTGGGTCTGAAATAACATATAGTCCAGTCTGGGTAACAAACCTGCTTCTCTAAAGGTTACTGAAGTAACAATTTGGTAAGAACACTGGGACAGGAGTAGACCATTCAGCCCTTTGAGTCAGCTCTGCTATTCTAGATTACAACTTATCATCTACCTCATTCCTGTGCGATTTCCATATCCATTGATGTCTTTAGCATCTAGAAATCCATCAATCTCTGCCTTGAACTCAGTGACGAAGTTTCCGTAGTCTTCTGGGGTAGAGAATTAATAAGCTCCACTACCCTGTGAGTAATAGTTCCTCCTCACGTCGGTCCTAAATGGTTCGCTTATTTTCAGAGAAATAGGGTCACTATCGCTGCACCACAAGAGTCCCTTGAAAGCTGAGAACAGTATCAGCTCAGTCCCTGGGTGGTCTCAAACCACCAACCTTTCTGTTAACAGCCAGACCCGCTGACCAATTGCATCACAGGAGATTGTTAGTCCTCAGATTACTAATTAAAGTAACGTAAACCATTATTCTACCATATCCAACCTTTTACTAAAAGGTATATGTGTAGCTGGAAGTTATAAAAGAAAACTAGAGAACTTTAATGTTCTCAATTGTGAGGTTTCTTTTTGTTTTTCTTATTCACCCATGGAATGTAAGCATCATTGACTGGGTCAGCATTTATCGCCCATTCCTAATTGCCCATCCCTAGCTTTAATCATTCATAAATGTTAATTAATGAGATAACCTTATTTTCTCCATCTTCAACTCTAACTTATTCTTTCATATGTCCGTGAGTCCTAGGATCATAGAGTGGCATGGAAACAGACCCTTCGGTCCAACTCGTCCATGGTGACTAGATATCCTAAATGAATCTAGTGCCATTTGCCAGTATGTGGCCCATATCCCTCTAAGTCCTGCCTATTCATAAACCCATCCAGTTGCCTTTTAAATGTTGCAATTGTACCAGCCGACACCACTTCCTCTGGCGGCTCATTCCATACCCGCACTACCATCTGTGTGAAAAAGTTGCCCCTTTAGGTCCCTTTTAAATCTTTCCCCTCTCACCTTAAACCTATGCCCTCTAGTTTTAGACTACCCCACCCTGGGGAAAAGACCTTCTCTATTTACCCTATCCACGTCCATCATGATTTTGTAAACCTCTATAAGGTCACCTCTCAGCTCCAACGCTCCATGGGAAGTAGTCCCAGCCTCTCTAGCCACTCCCCATAGCTCACACACTCCATCCCTGGTCACATCCTTGTAAATCTTTTCTGAACCCTTTCAAATTACAAAATATCCTTCCTATAGCAGGGAGTCCAGAATTGAATGCAGTATTCCAAAAATGGCCAAACCAATGTCCTGTACAGCTGCAACATGACCTCCCAACTCCGATACTCAATGCACTGACCATTAAAGGCAAGCATACCAAATGCCTTCTTCACTCTCCTATCTATCTACAACTCCACTTTCGAGGAACTATGAACCTGCACTCCAAGGTCTCTTTGTTCAGCAACACTCCCCAGGACCTTACCATTAAGTGTATAAATCCTGCCCTGATTTGCCTTTCCAAAATGCAGCACCTCACATTTATGTAAATTAAACTCCACCTGCCAGTCTTCAGCCCATTGGCCCATCTCATCAAGATCCCGTTGTACTCTGAGGTAACCTTCTTCACTGTCCCGTACACCTCCAATTTTGGCTCATCGGCAAACTCACTAACCATACCTCCTATACTCACATCCAAATCATTTAGGTAAATGATGAAAATCAGTGCACGCAGCACCAACCCTTGTGGCTCACTGCTGGTCACAGGTCTCCAGTCTGAAAAGCAACCCTTCACCACCACCCTCTGTCTTCTACCTTTGAGCCACTTCTCCCTCTATTCCGTGTGACCTAACCTTATTAACCAGTCTACCGTGAGGAACCTTGTTGAATGCCTTACTGAAGTCATGTCCACCACTCTGCCCTCTTCAATCCTCTTTGTTACATCTCCAAAAAACTCAGTCAAGTTTGTGAGACAGTGTGAAATACATTATTTCATTTTCTTACCTCATATACAAAATTTTACAACAATTTATTTTATAATTCAGTTTACTTATCTCCACGTTACAAAGGTTTCCAATGAAATTGAGAGAACATTTGTCTATTAATAATATATAATAATAAGGCTGTTATCATTATATAAATAACTACTTTCAATGAGAAATAAGAATAAGTTGGAATGGATTTGAACCTTATCCTCTGGATGAAACCAGCAAATGGCAGTTAAATCTCCCTGGTTAGTTGCCAAACAGATAGCTGGCCAAATCCTGCCAGTTCTGATTTTAAAGGACATTTCTGTACAGGTGACTAATCCAGCCACCCAGAGACAATGAGGTCCTTAATTAACATTTGCTTATTGGAGCCTGATGAAAGCCATTGATGTCTGACAGCCATTTTAACTCCTGTGTGATCAGAGAAAGCCACTGTGCCTTCCCTGCCAAGTGAAGGCCAGTGTGCAGAGGGTCCAGAATCTGATGATGACCTTGCTCTGATGTTGCCCCCTCCCCACCCTGGGGAACCTTCTGAACTTACAAAATCTAGCTGCCACCCTTTCCATACCTACACTTTATCTGAGCTGCCTTATTTCTGGAGGCCAACAATGGCTTCCCATCCAAACTAAGCAGAAATTGGACAGTCAGTGTATCAATGAGACCCAGTGGTCATTGTTATTTTCATATTTTCACATATCTCCCTTGGAGAACGGGCTAAATGTCCTAGAATAACTTGTAGGCTGATCAACAATCTGACAGACTTTGAAGTCATCTCTCCTTCTGTGGCTTTATCATGTTTATACCAATACCATTTGTCAATACTTTGTACTCCCACAATCCAGACAATTGCTGATTGGTCTTGGGAGTCACCCATATTCATGTGGTACCCAATGGGGTGCCAATCCAAAATTTAGAGTCAGTGCTTCATTCTGCATTCCTTTGAGGTTTGAACTCCAGGCCAATTTTTCTCAGTGATGAAACTGTTACCATTAATCCAAAGGTTGAATCCCAGGAAACCAGTGAAATCGGTGGTTTCCCATGAGAAACTAATTAACTATTAAAATCCAATCTTGTCCCTCACGTTTGTTAAAGTGGACAAACTAACCACAGGACACATTGGTTGGAACCTTCTGGATTTACAAAGTCTATTGATAGCAGGACCTGACCCTGACCTGGTCCTGAGCTCTCTGTATTAGCAGTTCTTCTGCCTGCTAAATCTTAGGGAAGGCAGCCAAATGATAGTCTGCCGGTTTACCTGCCATCATATGATGGACAGCAGGTGGAACATGAACACAGGAGCGACAATGGAAGGGTCTGATGAGATAGCCGCCCAGGCTTTCTGCGAGTGGTCACTAACTGAGATCTTACGTCTTTGATTGTCTGCCCTGTGACCACTCCATCTCTCACAACACTTTAGTGAGTAAGTTGCTATTCCCTGATCGAGCCTATCCCTGTGGAGTTTTACACTGGGGAGCCATCCCAAAGGAGTATTACGCTACTTTCCCAGTATCTGCAACTCTCCAAAACACTGCTTACTGCAAATATTTCTGCCATTCTGTACTTTATGCTAAGTATTGCAAATTGAAGGCATTTTGTAATATTCAGGATAGCTGATGTTCAAGAGTTCTCCATAGCTCAGGTGATCACACGCTCAGTTGTGAATCTGAAAGCTGTGGGGTTAAGTGCACTCCAGAGACCTCAGCAGAAAGTCAAGGCTGGCTCCAGTGCAGTACTGAGGCCATGCTGCGCTATTAGAGCTCCCAACTTTTAGTTGAGCTGTTAAACTAACATTCCACTGCTCTCTGGAGATGGGCACGAAAGATCACACAGAGCTATTTCATAGAGAAACAGAGCATTTTCCCCGGATTGCAACCAATTCGTAGATTCATCCAACACAGAAAAGGCCTTTTGGCCCATCAAATCTGCATCAATATAATGACCAGTAAAAGTGCACGAATATCAATTTCCTGTGTTTGTCCCAAATTCTTGAAGGTCATGGTATTTGAAGTACTCATCCAAATTTTGTTTTGAAAGGTTGTAAGGTTTCCAGCCTCCACTACCTTCCCAGGTAGTGCATTCCAGATTCTCACCGCCAGATGAGCGGAAACCATTTTTTCCAAATCTCCTCTAATCTCCTGCCCCTTATCCTAAAACTATGCCCCTTCGTGATTGGCACTTCAACCAAGCGGAACAGCTGCTCTCTATTCACTTTGTCCATAGCCCTCATAATCCTATACACATCAATCAGTCCAGTTCTGAGGAAGGGTCACTGGACTCAAAACGTTAACTCTGATTTCTCTTCACAGATGTTGCCAGACCTGCTGAGCTTTTCCAGCAACTTAGTTTTTGTTTCTGATTTACAGCATCCACAGTTCTTTCAGGTTTCACACCTCAATCAATATTTACCCAATAGTACTTACACTGCAAACATACTTCATTGGATGTAAAGCTCTCTGGGCTGTTCTGTGGTTGTGAATGGTGCATAACTTTGTTTTCTTATCAGAGTGATTTACCTAATAATACAAGCGTGAGAGGAAAACTGAAGTGATGTATGACAACTTTCATAACTCAGTGAATAAAGGACAGCTTTGTATCACTATTTAAAAGTATATGTCTATGTGTGTAGGGTACACCACACTTTAAGTCTGAAGCTTATAAAATCCACACAAACATGTGAACTTTAAAGTGGCTCTATGATCTCTGGGTGATGGTGGATAGGTTCAATTCCTCAAGGATAATCAGGGGTGTAATCACTGGAAATGTACTGAGAGATAATCAACACTTCATTACTGAGTAATATCAGTTACTGTATGCTGCAAGGTAATTAGATCTTGAACATCACACGTATTAGGCATTTACCAACATAATGGTCACTGCATTTCAATTCATTATATGTGATAGCATTAAGATAACTTGCAGACACCATCATCATTGGATAAATAAGAAGAACTCACTTTTGGTGATTTGGTTACATTTCTAAGTCTGATATGATTTGGCGAGATAGATTGAGTTCCATTTCGATTTTGATTTTACCTACTGTGCACTTCACAGCAAAACGTGCCAAGAAAAATATTAGCACTACTGCTATGAACTGCTTCCAAGCTAATAACATTGAAAAACATATAGAAAGTTACTAAAAGGCACAACAGGATTTCAATTTGTAAAGACTTTACTGTAATAAGCAAGCTAAATGCACAATTGTTTATACACAATTCAGCAGTCAAAGTACAGAAAAAAAAAATCATCATTTAACATCTAAAAATACCCCTCAATTTTCATTTTCTCTGTCATTGAAGTGGACACTTCACTATCCAGGATCTAGTCCAAAACTAATCTCATTTTTTCAACAACGTATTTCCTTTTTCCTTTTATGGCTGGATGACTTCTAATCCCTGAAATAGATCTAATGATGAAGGCTAATTTAGGGATCCCTCCCTCCAGTCAAAGTTAGGGCAAACGTCCAACCCCACATAAATCCTCACAAATATGCTCTCTTCAATCTCAGTGCGAGCTCCGTTCTGCATGGTCAACAAGAGACACAGCCACTTCTGTCTCTTTATGTTTTCTTGTTGTTTCAGCTACTGTAGACTGTTTTCCTCTCAATGTCCATTTCATAGGTACGTAAAAAAGAGGAATAGGCGACTTAGACTGTTGAGCCTGCTCTGCCATTCAATTTGATCATGGCTGATGATCTATATCAATGTTACTTTAGTTGCATCCTTCAATGGCTTTGGTTTCCAGAAACCTATTAATTTATTTCTTTAACCTGCTCAGTGATGAGCTTTCACTGCATCCTGCGGTGGGGAATTCCAAAGATTCACACCCTCCGAATGAAAAAAAATTCTTCTACATCCACGTCTTAAATGAGACTACAGCCAAGGAAACATCTTAACAACATGCACCCTGTAAGAAATTTGTACATTTCAATGAAGTTATCCCTTATTCTTTGAAACTTTAGGAAATATGGACCCAGCATTCTCAATCACCCAATGCGAATGTGAATCACAAGTGTACTGTCTCCACATCGAAGTGCTGTCCTCTAGACCCCCAATTTGATTCTATCTTGCAATTAAACAAACATTTTAAAGAATAATTGATGACAGAACCGATCTTTCCAATACTTACCTGTCTCAGAAACTGACAGACTATCTATATCAGCCCAGCACCCAGGTCTCCCTGCCCATCCCCTCTTTAACCTATAGTGACCAAGAGTTTGTTGTCAGGCAGGATTCAAAACAGGTCACATGACCTCTTCATTCACTTTACTCCACATTCAGGTGACAGTCCCAAACGTAGCAACACAATACTTCATATTTATAACATTATTAAGAAAAAGCATATAATTTATAACTTCCAAATGTTCATGCCTTTTGGTTGTGAACAATGTTCTATTAGGTGGGGGGCACGGAAGACTCAGACCTCTTCAAACAAATGCAGCTAATCTCGCTCTTTGTGCATCTTCTCTGCAGATGTAACATTGTATTCCTCACTCTATTACCCTGATGCACTTTGTATGGTAGGATATGCCTGGACTGCACGCAAAACAAAACTTTTCACTGGGTGCCTAGATATGTGACAATAATAAATCAAAAGAAATCAGTAAAAAAATGATCTTCCTGAGTGATTACTATTAACAAGCAATGAGGCTGTAAATTTTAAGTTTTGCACCAATTTAAGCAATGTCAGTATTCTTAAACTCTTTCACAGGATATGGGCATTTCTGGCAATTTCAGATGGATTGTCCACTGGTGAGCTTCGCTGTATTACACGTAGTGTAGGTACACCCACAGAGCTATCAGGAAGGAGATCCAGAGATTTGACCAGTGTAGGATCGGCAACATGTTTCGAAGTCAGCATGGTGTGTGCCTTTGACTGAACGTTTGGGTGAGTAGTGTTTCCATGCATCTGCTGTTCTTGTTTTGGGTATCAGAGGTTGGGTGTTAGAACGTGTTGTCAAATTAAGTTTGATGAGTTGATGCGTCTTTTACACGTTAAACACAAAGAATTGGTGAAAGGAGTAAGGGCTTAAGGTCATGAATTAAGTGACAAGCAAGTTGTCAAGTTGTCTTGGATGATGGCATGCTTCTTGACTGTTGTTGGAACTGCACTCATTCAGGCAAGTTTCTGTTAATAGTAAAACTCAGGGTGTTGAAAAAGGGGTCTCACTGATGATAGTGCATTTGAATTTGAAGGGGAGATGGTCCGATTTTCTTTAGTTGGAAATGGGGTTCACCTGACACTTCTCTGCAGTACTGAGGGTGGTAACCATGTTGGCAGTGCCATCTTTCAGATGCAACGTTATGCTGGGGCCCTGACTGCTCACAAAAGTGGATGTAAAATATCCCATTGGTGCAAGAGGATCAAAAGTAGGGGAGATATCCCTGGTGACTTGGCTAATATTTAACACTCCATCAAAAAACTAAATTCTGGATGGGTACATGAATGGTTGGCAAATGGGACTCAATTAATTTAGGATATATATAGAATCCCTATAGTGTAGAAACAGGTCATTAGGCCAAACAAGTCCACACCAACCCTCCGAAGAGCATCCCCATCCCTATCCCCCTATCTCTGTAACCCTGCATTTCCCATGGCTAACAAACCTAACTTACACATCCCTGGACACTATGGGTAATTAAGTATGGCCAAGCCTCCTAACCTGCCCATCTTTGGTCTGTGGGAGGAAACCAGAGCAACCAGTGGAAACCCATGCAGACACGGGGAGAATGTGCAAATTCCACACAGACAGTTCATAGAATCCCTACACTGTGGAAACAGGCCCTTCGGCCCAACAAGTCCACACCAACCCTCAGAGCATCCCACCCAGACCCATACCCCTAATAACCCACCTCAACTACACATCTCTGAACACTACGGGCAATTGAGCATGGTCAATCCACCTAGCCTGCACATCTTTGGACTGTGGGAGGAAACCGGAGGAAACCCACGCAGAAAAGGGGAGAATGTGCAAACTCCACACAGGCAGTCGCCCGAGGAATGGCATCGAACCCAGGTCCCTGGCGCTGTGACACAGCAATACTAACCACTGAGCCACTGTGCCGCCCCACATCTAATTGGAATGGACAAGTTGGACTGAAGGGTCTTTTTCTGTGCTGTACAACCCCACGACTTTAAATTATCAGGTCAATTTTTTTGTCTGTGGGAGCTTGCAGTACACAATTTGCCTGCTGCATTTCCTAACCTTGCAATGCTTTAAAAGTACTGCATTGGTTGAAAAGCATTCTCAAACATCCTGGGTCACCAAAGGACCTAAATAAATGGAGCTTTTTTTTTTGCTGTTTGTCTTCTGGTAACAATTTTGTTCAATGTCCCTTTAAAGATGCAGCCTGTGTTGAACAAGATTAGGATGGCTGAACCACATGGTCTGCAAACAGGCCCAAATCTTGTGCACAGATGACCCAGACAACGCAGAAGTAAAATGCAACATGGGTAAAAGATTTTAGGGTAAAAGTTTGGCACAACATCATGGGCCAAAGGGCCTGTACTGTGCTGTACTGTTCTATGTTCTATGTTCTATGATGGCTATTCAAGCTACTCGGCATTCCATTCAGATGAGATCTTACTGAATGACTGAACAGGCTTGAGGGGCTGAGTGGCCTATTCCTTTTCCTGTGTAGATGGATGTTTGCATGTTGCCCACCTTGATCTGCATGGCCATAGCATGACATGATCCCTGAGCCTTAAAGACGGGCAACCCAATTTCTTGCTCCCGGCTGTGTTCAGGCACTCATTGTTGTGAGAACAGATTATACAGGTTGGACTAATATTGAAGAGCGAGAGATGATCTTATTTAAACATGTAAGATACAGACAGGACCTGGCAGAGTCAATTTTGAAAGGATGTTTTCCTTTGGGGGTGAACTTGAGCTAGGGCACATTAAGAATAAGGGTTCTCCCATCAGAGATTAGGAAATTTTAAAAACTGAAAAAACTACGGACGCTGGAAGTCAGAAACAAAAACAGAAATTGATGGAAAAGCTCAGCAGGTCCGGCAGCACCAGTGGATAGAAGTCAGAGTTAATGTTTCGGGTCGAGTGGTCAGAAATTTTCCGACAATTTCTGTTTCTGTTTCTGATTAGGAGAATTTTCTTCGATCAGATTGTCACTCGTTTGCGGAATTGGCTTCCCCTGGAGAGTAGTGCAGCTGGGGACTTTGGATATTGTTCAGGCTAAGTCATATAGATTTGTGACTGATTAGAGACTCAAAAGGATGTGAAAGGCAGGAGGGGATGCCAACAGATGAACCACAATCATCAAATGATGAAGCAGGCTCAAAGGACCACATGGCCTACTCCTGCTACTAGTTACTATGTTCTTATGTTAAGCTCTGCTTTCTGGCAGTCACCTGGACAATCCTGGATGGGTGGAAACCTCAGAAGGCAGGTGAACCACTTCACTGGACTGTAAAATGGTTTTCTTTTTGTACCATCAAACTAAATCGAGTACAGTCTCTGACATCAACAGCTGTGCACAGTTGGACACAAACAAGCAATCAGTATAATTGTAAGTGACCTTTCAGCTTATTCACAATTATAATTAGGGTGGATTTGTTCTTTGAAATTATGGCAGCGGCAACATGAATTTGCATCATCAGTGCCCCACTGCATCAGCAAATAATATGTAATTTCTGTCAAGTATATACTGTATTATACTCCAAGCATTGGGAACTCGATATCTTCTAAGTAGTACATCATAAGTGGATTGAAATAGTGTTTCCAACATTAAGAATCAATTTTTGTAAGTTAATATGAAGCAGATTAGTATAAATCTTTTCTTACTGGTCGCTAAGCAGAAAACAAGTCTAATCTCATAATTATGGTTAATTCAACCAAGTTGCTGTCAAGTCCACGCACTCAAAATTTACTGATCAAACAAATGGCCTGCATTTCATTGCTAACTAACACTGTAGGGGAAGAATCATTAAGGTCAGCCTTTGGGTGTAGGGCCTGTCATTTGCAGGCTCAGTCTACTGACAACCTGCACACTATCAGTCTCATTTCCATGGTTACAGCTCAGGTCCAATACAACCACACAACCGTCCACTGCTAAACACAATTAGAGAGTCAACAGCATGCGAGATTAGAATGTGTCCTAGCTAGCTTCCAACTCTTAAAGACAGGCCGTCCCTCTCAAAGGAAAGCTACAATGAATCAAAGGCGGCTGACTGTCACTGCAGAGACAAAGAAAAAGAACATCAAGGCAGAGAACAGCTCATGGATGTGACACTGGATCCAGGATGCACACTGAGACAAACATTGACTGTGCTTGGAGGACCATAAACTTGGCTGAAAGATGTTCTTAAGGTCTGCCGGAAACTTGTTGATATTCCAGAGTAAGGGGTTGACCCTGATTGAGACTTCGAGGTCCAGCTTCGACACTCCCAAGGACCAGGACTACGTGCTGAGGAACGCACTAAAACTTGGGGGAGCTGCTGCTGAGGTGCAGTGGAGAAAGACCACCGTCTGAGATCTTCCTGCTGAAGTTAAGTGGGGGTCTGTTCAGTTATTGGACCCTCCTGCTACCTCAAATTTATGCAAATATAGTCTGGCCCAAGTAAGAGATGCCCTAGGTTTGTTTGGATAGAGTCAAACTCCAATGTTTGTTTCCTTGATATGCTACTGTAGAGCACCAAACTGCTGTAGTGACTATGTGTGTAAATATAAAGTTTTTTTTATGAATAAGCTATATTTTTGAAACAAGAAAAAAAAAGCATTAATAATGGGTGGCCAACCATGTTTCCAGAGGAGATGGGGGAGTGGTGATCAGAGAAATGCCTTCCAGAAACAATGGGAGCAGATTACCAAGGAGACCAACACCTTGTGTGGGATTTACATACCTTGGTCAGAAACCTGTCGTCAGGAGCAGTTCGAGGTCTGGACCCAACGCAGCATGTTCCTGACACACCCACCTCAATTTTTTTAGTGGGGGGCAAATTAATGGCAGGGCACAGGCTCGCTATAGAATGAAGGAAAATTGGCAGGATCCTGAGGCCAATAAGAGGTCCACCAACACTAACATGACAGCAGTTCTGCTGGCTCAGGTGAGAGATGTCGGTTCATGAAGGAATGAGGGGGACAGAGAGCCCCTCTGCTATGGTATGTGCTTATGTATCCATTCTGTGGGTGTCACAGTATTCCATCCTCGCTGACATCCATAAGGCTATCTAACCCTGCTCAGACAACAGTCCTGGCACTGAAAAATGTATAAATGGAAATAATCTAGCAATGGGTCTAAATTTCGTGGCTGTGACTATTTATTTCAACATATCTCTTTGACAGTGCCACTGCCTTTGGGAAGGAAGATTGTGGATCCACTCTTTTGGAAAACAAACTGTCTTCACAGCTTATGTGGATGGCTACAGCATGTTTTGTCATTGCCAGAGGGCACCAGGCAGTTGTTTCTGTCAATTCCCACCATACCATCGCATATTTTACGCGCGGTGCCCTCTGAAGAAAAGTTCAGAAGCTTTTGGATTTAAACAGTTATGGTAACGGGCAGTGATTGCAAAGGGGCAGCCCCTCCATGAAGCACTAAGGGCCATAGCTGTGACTTGGAAACCATGAATACTCCCTTATGGAATTAATTGCATTCTCCCACCCCAGAGGACCAAAATAATGCCCTGGGTTCAAATCCCAGCAGGGCAGGAATTTGAGTTCATTTGATAAATTTGGAAGAAAAAGCAAGTCTTCAGAATTAAGATTATGATTGTGATTAAATCCCCAAAGTCTTTATGAAGGGAAGTGTGCCTCTGAGCTTCCAGTTGCCTGCCAGTTCAACACACTACCCTGTTCCCTGGCCAACATCTCTGTCTCTGGCCTGCTGCAGTGTTCCAATGAAGCTCAGCACAAGCTGGAAGAACAGCACCTCATTTTCCACTTGGGAACTCAACAGCATTCTACACTTAATATTGAGTTCCACAATTTTAGGGCTTGAGCTTCTCCCATGTACTTATCCCAACCCCCACACTCTTAAGCTTTGTTATCACAGTCTGCTATTACACACAGCCCATTGTTAGCCACTAACAGTCCCCATTAATAGCTCAATAGATTAATAGCTCCCAGCCTGACCATTATAAACTCCTTTGTCAGTCCTACTGTACCTCTCTCTCTTTGGGCTTTATCTCCAGTTTTCGTCTACTCCTTAACCCTTCCCCCCAACCCAATGTTCTGCGTGAAAACTGGCATTTTCCTATCTACCATCAGTTCTGAATAAAGGTTATTGGGCCCGAAATATTAACTCTGATTTTTCTCCACAGATGCTGCCAGACCTGCTGAGCTTTTCCAGTAATTTATTTTTGTTTCTGATTTCCAGCATCCGCTGTACTTGCAGCTTTTTAGTAAGTCTGCTATCCTTATCTGGCCTGGCCTACATGGGACTCCAGACTCACAGCAAAGTTGTTGATTCTTAAATGGCCTCTGAAATAGCTGCGAAGTTGTTTCAAAACTGCTAAGAATATGAAAATAAAACATGATCGCACATCACCGAGCTAGACACCTAAAAGGCATATGCACACAGTTAACCCTCTTCATTGCCAGGATTGTGCCAGGATTGAGAGCCTTGAGCGTCAGGCTAGTCAAGCAACAGCCTGGCATAATCATATATTATCACATCTTACGACAAATGTTCTAGCTATGTTCTGCTAAACCAGGAGGGAGGGACCTTGAGAATTGTCAACATTGATTCTGAGCCCGATGAAGTCTCATTAGTTGAAATATAGGCAAAGAAATGTGCTGGTTGCTACATACCACCCTCCCTCTGTAAATGAATATATTTTCTTACATGGCAGCCATCACTTAGAAGAGATAGTAGATAGTACTGAAGGTAGTAAGGCCATAGGATTCTCTCTGTTTGGGGTGGCTTCAATGCCCATTAACCAGAAGTCCTAAAACTTCATAGCTGTGGTCAGTTGGTATTACATTCACACCTGAGACATGAGGATCCAAGTTCAAGTCCCATTCCAGAATGTGAACACTAAAATCACAATAGACAGTCCAGTGCAGACCAGAGGGAGTGCTGCAGTACGGAGGTGCTGTCTTCCAGTTGAGATGTTCGATGTATAAAACCTACAGTTTAGCAACTTGACTTTAGCAAGGCCTTTGACAAGGTTCCACAAGGTGGACTTGCCCTTCATAAGGTGAGATCACATGGGAATCTGGGAGAGCTAGACAACTGGATACAAAATTGGCTTGATGATAGGAGACAGAGGGTGGTAATGGAGGGTTGTTTTCAGACTGGAGGCCTGTGATCAGCGGTGAGCCACAAGGATCAGTGCTGGGTCCACTGCTTTTTGTTATTTATGTAAATGATTTGGATGTGAATTTTAGGAAGCATGGTTAGTATGTGTGCGGATGACATCATAATTGGTGCAATAGTGGACAGAGAAGACGGTTATCTAAGAGTACAGTGCGATCTTAATCAACTGGACTAGTGGGCTGAGGAATGGCAGATGGAGTTTAATTCAGATAAATGCCAGATGATGCATTTTGGTAAGTCAAACCAGGGCAGGATTTACACAGTTAATGGTCGAGCCTGAGGAGTGTTATCGAACAGAGAGACCTGGGGAATGCGGTACCCAGTTTGTGATAGACAGATAGACAGGGTGGTGAAGCAGACGTTTGGTCCACTTGCCTTCATCGGTCTGAACATTAAGTACAGGACTTGGTATGTCATGTACAAGGACATTGGGCAGGCCACATTTGGAGAACTGCGTACAATTCCAGTCTCCCTGCTATAGGAAGGATGTTACTAAACTGCAAAGATTTAGAAGAACGTTACCGAGATTGGAGGGTTTAAGTTGTAAGGAGAGGCTGGATAGGCTGGGACGTTTTCCCTTGAGGGTAAGAGACTGAGAGGTGACCTTATAGAGATTTATAAAATCGTGAGGGGCATGAATAGGGTGATTAGGCAAGATCTTTTCCCAGGGTACGGAAGTCCAAAACTAGAGGGCATAGGTTCAAGGTGAGAGGAGAAAGATTTAGAAGGACCTGAGGGCAACTTTTTCACACAGAGGGTGGTGTATATATGGAATGAGCTGGCAGAAGAAGTGGTGGAGAACAGTATAATTACACCATTTAAAAGACATTTGGACAGGTACATGGATAGGAAAAGTATAGAGTGATATGGGCCAAAAGCAGGCAAATGGGATAGTTCAGTTTAGGAAATCTAGTTGGCATAGACGAGTTGGGCCAAAGGGCCTGTTTCCATGCCGTATGACTCTATGGCTCTACAACCATATTGCACAAAGAGACCATTCAGTCTACTGTATGGCTGGCAGCCAATAAAAACTAGCTGTCTACCCACTTCCCAGCATGTGGTGCAGGTCAAGGTACCTTTGAGATAACCAAAACAACTGCAGATGCTATAAATCAGAAACAAAAATGTAAGTTTCTGGAAAAATTGTCAGCAGGTCTGGCAGCATCTGTGAAGATAAATCAGAGTTAACTGAGGAAGGGTCACCGGACCTGAAATGTTAACTCCGATTTCTCTTCACAGATGCTGCCAGATCCTCTGAGCTTTGCTAGCAACCTCTGTTTCTATAACTTTTATATGAGTTGAGGGTTTCTGCCTCAACCAGCAAACTGGGCAGTATGTTCCAGACACCCAGCATCATCTGGGTGAAAACATTTTCCTTCATATCCCTTCATGATCACTCCAATGGGGAAACAGATCTTTCCCATCAACCGTATCATGGCCCCTCATTATTTTGTACATGTCAGTTAACTCACCTTTCAGTCACGTTTGTTCGAATGAAAATAACCTGAGCCTTCACCACGTTTGCTCAGACCTGCAGTTATCAAACTGTGGCAACATTCTTGTAAATCTCCTCTGTACTCTCTCCAGCACATTTATGTCCTTCCTGAAATGCAGTGATTAAAACTGCAGATAAAATTCCAGCTGTGTCCTTACCAGTCTTTTATTTAGTTCCAGCAATATATTCCTGCTTGTATATCCAATACTTCACCCAAGAAAGGGCAGCTTTCCAGATATTTTCTTGACCATCTTACCTACTTGTCCTGTCATCTTCAGGGATCTATGGACATGCCTCGCACTTTCTCTACCCTTCACGATATAGTGTTGGCTGTGTATCCCCCAGCTGTTTTTACTCTTTCCAAATGCATGACATCACAGGTCTTCTGACTGAATTCCATTATCACTTTTCTGCTCACTCAACTCAACCGCTGATCTTATTTTGGAGCCTACAGCTTGCGTCTTCACTGTCAAGTACTCAGGCAATTTTTGCATGACCTGTAAACTTCTCAGTGCCTCAAGGATTTAAATCCGAATCATTAATATATGCAACAACAGCAAGAGATCTAACACAGAGTTCTGTGGAATGTCAACAGGAGCTACATTCAATTCTCAAAAACATCCAGTGACCGTTGGCCTGTGGATGGAACCATGTAAGTCCCTGAACAACCTGGGCCGGGTGAGAATCCTTTCTTAATATCAGGAGCAACAAGTCACAGCTTCCAACAGAGATATCAAGTACTGCCGATGCTAGAGTCTGAGATAACACAGTGTGGAGCTGGAGGAACACAGCAGGCCAGGCAGCATCAGAGGAGTAAGCAAGTTGACGTTTCAGGTCGGGACCCTTTTCTGAAGCCCTTTACTGAAGAAGGGTCCCAGACCCGAAACGTCAACTTTCCTGCTCCTCTGATGCTGCCTGGCCTGTTGTGTTCCTCCACATCTTCCAACAGAATGAGTTTCAATGGTTAAACTAAGATCCTTGCTCGGGAATATCAAGGTATCTATTAATGGGTATTATTGCTCATTAACGCTGAATTGCACCTCATTAACACTGAATCACACCTTGTTACTATACATGCGCCTATTCTACGCTGCTCCTTTAGAAACTAGACACTGAGAGTTCCAGTCATGAAAGTGGAGATTTCAGCTTGCGTTCGCTCTTCTGGATCCCCATCTTTGACACCCAGCGTCAACATTTCAGGGCACACTCCAGGATGGCAACCACATGCTCATGTACCTTGGCATGTGCCAGAGGCTGCCTCTCTACAACACCATGGCACATCTCCGGTCCACCTACAGTACACTGCTGTGCTTCAGTGCTGTGCTTTGGAGCACAGCACCTCTCAATGGAATACTGCTGCAAGGACACACTCCATACAGGGACCAGAAGCAGCTCGCAGATTGGACTCAGTTGTATCTCAGGGCAGCTTTCCTCGTGCTCTTGAGCATTATTGAGCCTATTTAGGAAGCTCACAGCATCCTTGCCTTGTCTTTTAGCACAGACAGAGACAGCTTTCCTCAGCTGACACCAGACCAGGGTGTGGACAAGTTAATATCTCAGAACATTTCGCCATCACCAGAATATCCCGGAACCAACTGGCATCCCTTGCAGTGGCGCCATGTTTAAAAGCTGATTGTGCACCAGGACAAGCACCATCAGTTCCTGATATTTGTCCTGAGACACGGCAGTCAGGAGTAAATCAGTGCCCCACATTTCAGGTAGGACCTGGAGGTCCTGCAGCAGGGTGTGGTGCAAGCTCTTATACAATTTAAGCAGGACACCGCTGCCCCTGCACTCGAATCTTCTTCCAATAAAGGCTAATAATCCATCAGCCTTCCTAATAGCTTGCTGCATTGGCATGTTAGCCTTTGGTGGCTTATCAAAAAGGACAATTCAGTCCTTTTCTACTTAAGCACCTTTCAACCTCTTACCATTTAAGAAATACTCTGCATATCTGTTTCTACAACCAAAGTGGGGAATCTCACAATTTTCCACATTATTGTCTGTCTGTCATGCTCTTGCCCAATCACTAAGCCTGCTCTATATCTTCCTCACAATACCAATTCCTACTGAGCTTTATGTTATCAGCAAATAACATATGGCCCCCAACTCCAAATCATTTATATAGTTTGCAGGTATGGGACTTCTTCAATCCATAGAATCCCTACAGTGTGGAAACAGATCAGTTGGCCTAAGAAGTCAATACCATCTCTCCAAACAGCATCCCACCCAGTCTCACCCCTCTACCCTCTCCCTGTAACCTTGCACTTTCCATGGCCAATCTGCCTAACCTGCACACCTTTGGACAGTGGGAGGAAACCGGAACACCCGGAAGAAGCCCCACACAGACATGGGGAAGATGTGCAAACTCCAGACAGTTGTCCAAGGCTGGAATTGAACCCTGGTACCTGGTGCTGTGAAGCAGCAGTGCTAGCCACTGAGCCACTGTGCCGCCCCCTCTCCCAGGACCACTGGAGGAGGCCACAACATCATACTATGTCAGGCTGGTCCAAGGTTGCCACCTGGTTTAAAGCAGTCTTAGCTATTTGCAAGATTGCCCAGCAGCATAAGAAGAATGTCAATGTTTTTTTCCACCAGTGACCAGTGTAAATGCTACCATCCTCTCTCTGATTCTTCATACTCATTCAGTCTCAGCGAGTGTATCCATGTCCCAACAAGGCTCATGCTCTACCAAACCTCCAAAAGCAGGTACATGGAGTTAGGCCACAGATCTGCCATGATCTCATTGAATGGCAGGACAGGCTCGAGGGGCTGGATAGCTCATTCCTGTTTCTATTTCTCTATATGTTCCACTCTCACTGTTGCTTGCAACATCTTTGGACACTGACTGTCATGCACCCCAATCCTTGACACCACTAACCCTGCATTCTATCTACCCTGCCTACCTACTCACTCGGGATACCTGCCCACTTGGAAAGTACCAGCTTTGCCACCCACATTCATCTCTCTCAACCCAGGAGAGAAATAGCTCCCAACAGGGCAAAAAGAGTCAAGCCCAGTGATGGGCTGCCCCCAACGTTCAGCTGCTCACCCGTTATGCAGACAATGTGCTGATTCTAACTGCCTTGAGTGGCTGACTGAACATGCACAAGCCCCTGGTCTGGCAGTGGAGGTTGTCCTTGACTTACTGTGTTGGGACCCCAGACCGAAGGCTAAACCCTTTGACTTGACTGAGGATTGCTGACAAGCTTTGTGTCTGCTAAAAGCATGACAAAAGGATTATGAGCTTGGCAGCTCCGATTGGGAGGGGATCGGGGGAATGCAAAAAGGCAAATGCAAGGCAGGAATACTGTACACATCCGGATAGGTTAGGAGTGAGTGAGCACAATGACAGCAAGAGAACAAATCACAAATGCAGCCTAGCCCTGTTCATGAGCTGGGTGCTTGTGCCTGAGCACGAAGTGTCTTTGCTATGATGTGCCTTTAAGAGGGATTTATTCTGTTCTGTTTCTCTTGAAGAGAGGTGTTGTAAACCTGGTGCTGAGTTGTCTGATCGATGAAAAGCAGGCTAAATAGCTTCAGGTTTATTTTAAATAGGACAAAATAAGCATCTGTAGGTAGGGTCAGGCTCACATGGACCCAAGGTTTTAGTTCTGCTTTCAGTTACTGAAGTTGGTGTTTTGGAGTTGAAGCTACTAGATACAGCTCTCTCTCTTTGCTGCTGCAACAAGCTTGAGTTAAATCTCTGCTGCAAGATCATTCTGTCAGTGTTCATTCTCGTGAACTGAAGGAGATACCAATTGAGGGGATTCTGTTCTGCTGAACTTATCTTTGTCAAGGATGTGTTTATGGGATGCAGCTATATAGGAACAGTTGATGAGTACTAGTTAAATAATATGTAATTTTGTTAAGTATTTCAATAGAGTTAAAGTTATGCCAATTCTTCTTTTCTGGTTTATATTTGAACTGTGGTGTAAGAATAAAGTGTGTTTTGCTTAAAGTCAAGTAGTGTGACCAATCAAATTACATTTGGAACATAGTATCTTACACTTGCCTTTAAATAAGACAAAAGTTAAGGTCCAGGCTAGCTCCTTTATATGTTTTGAGGGCATTAGGTCTGGTCCATAACATTATAGCGCAGCAATGATAGTTACTGGTGCAGCCCAAGGTGCAGCATTGAAGTGCTGAAGCTTAGTCTAAGTAGACCGGAGAACGTTCTTAAAAAGCTGGCACATTTCAGAAGCCAATGTCTGTGGACATCGGTTGCATATGGCCTGTGCCCAAGTAGTGGGTTCTGAGATGTTGGGAGCCCAGTATCCAACACAAAAGTCAGTCGGAATAAGTGGTGAGCTGAAGTCACCAGGTCCAGCTCTAATTTCCATGTCACGATTTCTGGAAGTCTCGTTTGCTTGCGGCGGGGGGGTGGTTTGTTAAGATGGGAAGCTGCGTACTGATGAGGTGAGTTGAGCTGCTCATAAGACACGAAAAATAATAAGAAAACGAGCAATGAAACTCCTTGTTTAGCAAATCACCACTGCCTAACGAGAAATTCATCTCAACCCTTGTCAAAAGCATAAATGATGGAGTGAGATGCTCCCAATGTGGAGACAGGCCTTGCCAGATTTCTCATCTATAAATAGTTTTAGCAATCTTCCAATAGCAATGAGTGATGCTACAATACTCTTCAGAATGCTGCATGGGAATTGTATTCTCCTTCAACATTTTCAACTGGCTGATGTTTATTCTTCAAACATCATCTAAAGAAAACCGATTTTGCCATTAAACATTACAGTTAGTGGGATGGTCCTGTCTGCTAATTATCTAATACATTGCCTTTATCCTAACAACGTTTCATTGATTGCAAACGACTTCAGAACATACGCAGGTTATAAAAGTCTGTTTTGTTTCCTCTTTCCTTTTTTGTCTCATTCTTCTCACTTTCTCTCTCTCTCGCCCCTTCACTATATCTCTCTCTCTTTTCACCACACCATCCCCCCTCCACTCTCTCTGTCTTTCTCTCAGATTGGCTGTTATACTTGAAAGTGCCCCTTGAGGGAGATAATATGGGGAAGTTCAAGTGGACAATTGAACTTTAATTAAATAAATTGAAAAGCTCAAACAATGGGCTGCAGTGGTGCTCACAATACAAAAGACAGACTAGAATAATGATGGTTTAAAGCATAGTTCAGTTGCTGTGTCAGAGGGAATGAAGCAAATGCTTACATATGTGGATCTGTGCAGTGCTGATGCTTTTTAATTTTTCACAGTTAGTGGTAGATTCTCACCCATGTTGCATTTGATTGTGATTTCATACTAACCATTGGATTTGATGCAAGATCATTGGTGTCTCTTCCTTTGTGTTCATTTACTAAACACATCTAATAAGTTTCCAACTCCTATGTGAATATTCAACGATATTAAACACTACTGTTTCTATTTGATTTATCCAAACATTTTGAATATTATAAATCTATTATAACAGTCCTTGTCATGCGGTAGTACATCTCTAACACTGAGCCAGGAGGCCTGAGCTCAAGTTCCACCTTCTCCAGAGCTTTGTGATGACATCTCTGAACAGGCTGATGAGAAAATGTGTTAAATTTCGTTTAACAATGCTCATGTGAAATGACTTGGAGTGTTTTACTATGTTAAAAGTGCTGTATACACTCAGGGAGGTAATGGCTGAGTGGTATTATTACTGGACTATGAATCCAGAGACCCAAAAAATGTTACAAGGGCCTTGGTTCATATCCTGCCACAGCAGATGGTGGAATTTGAATTTTTTAAAAACTCATGTTGTGGAATGTGGGTATCGCTGGCTGGCCAGCATTTATTGTCTGTCCTTAGTTGCCCTTCAGAAGGTTGTGGTGGGCTGCCTTCTTGAATTGCTGCAATCCAGGATTTTTGACCCAACAACAGTGAAGGAACAGTGATATATTTCCAAGTCAGGATGGTGAGTGGCTTGGAGGGGAACTTGGAGGTGGTGGCGTTCCAATATGTCTGTTGCCCTTGTCCTTCTAGACGGGGGTGTTCATGGGTTTGGAAGGTGCTATCTGAGGATCTTTGGTGAATTTCTGCAGTGCATCTTGTCGATAGAACATACTGCTGCTACTGAGAGTAGCTGCAGGGAGTGGATGCTTGTGGATGGAGTTGCAATCAAGCAGGCTGCTTTGTCCTTGATATTCTCAAGCTTCTTGAGTGTTTTTGGGACTGCACTCATCCAGGCAAGTGCGGAGTATTTCTTCACATTCCTGACTTGTGCCTTGTAGATGGTGGACAGACTTTGGGGAGTCAGGAGGTGAATTATTTGCTGCAGTATTCCTAGCCTCTGACCTGCTCTTGTAGCCACTGCATTTATGTGGTGAGTCCAGTTGAGTTTCTGGTCAATGATAACTCCCAGAATGTTGAGAGTTGGGGATTCAGTGATGGTAACCCCATTGAATGTCAAGGGCAGTGGTTAGATTGTCTCTTGTTGTTGATGACATTAGCCTGACATTTGTGCGGCGTGAATGTTAGTTGCCACTTGTCAGCCAAAGCCTGGATATCGTCCAGACCTTGATACATTTGGATACTGATATTCAATAAAATATCTGGAATTAAGAGTCTGATGATGACCATGAATCCATTATGGATTGTCAGGAAAAACACTTGGTTCATTCATGTCCTTTTGGGAAGGAAACTGCCATCCTTAACAGGTCTGGCCTGCATGTGACACAGACCTACCAATAATGTGGTTGACGCTAAACAATAAGAGATGGGTATTAAATACTGGCCTTGACAGTGATGCTTCCATCCGCGAATGAAGAAATAAAATATAATTACAAGTTACTTAAGACATATATTGACTATATATAGCTTGAAGCAAAAAATCTGCAATATTGGATGAGGCTTTCCAGTTTGGTATTTCGTTTGTTTTGTTCTCTGATCATGCTGCAAATGTACCATGATCAAGTCACTGACAAAACCTGTCCTGTCCTTTCACTACTGCTTTTGCAGCATGTGGAAATAAAAATCAATGCTATGAAACTGTCACATAGGGAGAGATTGCCCTCTGTGCACTGTATGTAACCAAACTGCAACCAGCTCCTTTCTGTTTCTTCTATCAATAAACCAATTAAGAGTTGGCTACATGCAGAACACACAGGAAATCATCGTCCCAATCACTTGTAATCAAGCCTCGAAATGATTGAAGTCAGTATTTCTAAACCATCTCCAGTGCATTAATTTGTTTTCAAAGGTGAGCTGGCCCACATAATAACAGATATTCCTAATATGGTTTTACCAGTGAATTATGCAGGTTTGAAATGGCTTGTTTTTACTCATAATTAAATGCCCTTGAGACACATTCAAGTACTTGATTAGCCTTGTTGATCGCAGCCTCACATTGACTTGACAGATAATTGCATCCAAATTATTTTCCTCCTTCATCTTTGCTAATGGAGATCCATTGATTGTGAAACTTTCATCTTCCTGCAGCAATATGCACAACTTTTCTTTTATCCATGAGAAAATCCATCTGTTCCTCCATTAGTTTGTTCTGAGTGGTCTCGATGCCAGCTATTTTCTCATATTCAAGGTACAGCACATCAAATCTGGCACCCTGGATACTGAACTGTACAAGATTTTGAATATTTCCAGGTTTCAGGTCAGTGTCGTTCAGGCCATGGGTATTTTGGGTCAACCTAGGTTTGATTGGGTCAAGGGTTGCTGGGGTCATAGGATAGGAGCCACCCTGTGGCACTGCCAACCTGAATTGCCCTATAAAGCTTCTACATTATCTGATCCTTAGTTAAATGTGTGCAACAAATGTCCTGTTGTTGAACAACTCCAATTTTCAGGTGGCCAAATTATCTCCTCTAGCTGTAGTCGCTTACTCTACTGTCATTTACACTTGCTTTGGTACAGCCAGGAGTCTAGCTATCACTATGCCTTGAGTCCCAAAACTGAAGGAAATCCTTGTAAGGAGAGTTTACATTTACCTGATGGAAAATGTACATTTCCCTCTTATACAACTATTCCCTTTTCTATCCCTTCAATCAAACAGGCTAATTGCAAATTCTTACAGGCTAGTTTTCGAGGTTTCTATAAAACCACACAACTCACTAATGCAGTATCAATTATTGGTAAGCAGGTGTTTATCCAGCTCAAACAATCCTGCCTAGTGTTCTGGAGATCTGACGCCAATTGGGAAGAGTCCAAGTCTGAGATACAGGTTGTCCACTCAATTTATGTTCTATCTGAGAATGTGACGGAGGCAGAATCAGTCATGGTTTCGAAAGGGAAATGGATAAGCACCTAAACGGAAAGTAACTGTAGCATTACGAGTAAAGGCAGTGGAGTGGTACTAGCTGAATTGGTTTTACAATGAGACAAAATCGACATAATCCTCTCCTTCTTTGCTAGAATCAGTTTGGGATTCTGTTATGTGCCATCAATAAAGGAGGATGGCCAATTAATTATCAACTGTGTTCATGAAGTGCTTTTATTTTCTTTTTGGATCAAAGACATCTTTTAGCCTCAGCAAAACGTGACTCGGTTAATCATTGCTAAAAGGAAACGTGTAGTAATTTTTTTTTATCTTGCGCACGTCGGGATTGGAACACAAGAAACTTGGCTTGGAAAAAGAACACTAATTTATATAGCTGAGAAGAGGGTGCTGATTGGCACATCTTTGGCAGATAATGGACAACACACATTAAATAATCCAGACTGCGCTAAGAATTATACAAGAAATCAATTTAACATTATATATTGGACCTGTAGTGTGATGCGTTTTTGTACATTTTTTCTCACAGGGTTTTCTTTGTAGACAATATGAATCTGTACATGAACTGCCCCTTTGTCATGGGAAAAGTGTTCGTCAGGACGGCCAATCGATGCTGCGTTCCCCATGGTAACCCCCAACCAATCAGAGCGTATCTGCCAAGCCTGAGAAATAAAACTGATGGATAATTGGTCCTGCTGCGTCTCCATGCCAACAATGGCCCAATCAATTGGTACCACCCTCTTTCATGCTGTAAAAATTGGGTCTCCTTGTGGGCCTGACCAAGCTGGCCATGAACAGATCCAGGCAGTGGGCCATGGAGGGGAATCATTATGGCCGACTGCCTGTCCCTCTTCTGCGGCTACGTTTGGGCCTGTGTGTCCCTGGAGAAGGAGCACACGGTGTCTACCAACACTCTCGAGGCCTTTAGGGAGAGATGGGCATCGCGGGGAGTGGACTGCTTTATGTCCCCTTCCAATTCTATTTTCATTTCATCCCTACCCAACCCCTTCACTTTTGTTTTCACATAAGCACTGTTTGTTTCGAGCTTTGCTTGTTACTGACTGCTTGGGTGTTTTTTTTCTGGTGGTGGAAATGTGTAATAAAATTATGTTTCACTTTTTGTCTTTACTGATTGTTACACTTACACACTCACACATGGGTGCTAAGCAAAAACAGAAAGAAAAAATAAATTGGTCTTCCTTTCCCAAGTCTGGTTTCTGGTGTCCTAGTACTGATGAGTACCAGATGAAAAGCTTTAATTTTATGTCTTTTTCCAACAATGTTTAATTTCTTTACTTGTCTCTCTATCAAGAGCATTATTATCTGAAACCTGAAGACTATTGTCACAAATTGGGAGGCAATTATAACCCTCCAGGAACCCCAGAAAGATTATCCAGGGGAAACAAAACTTGCCTTTTAACAGATGATGTCTGTGTGCCAATGTTTCCTTCCTTTAATATTCAAAACCCAACTTTTACATTAACGAGATAGTAAGAACTGCCGATGCTGGAGTCAGAGATAACACAGTGTGGAGCTGGAGGAACACAGCAGGCCAGGCAGCATCAGAGGAGCAGGACAGCTAACGTTGCGGGACTTCAGAATGCTTCTTCAGAAATTCTGAAACGTCAGCTTTCCTGCTCCTCTGATGCTGCCTGGCCTGCTGTTTTCAATCAACATAATTACTTTCTAATTCACCTTGTGTTCTGTTTTACTGTTTTCTACTTTGGTGATTTTCTTATGATATCTCAATAAGATTAATCAAAGAGGAGTTTAAATCTAGGATTCTGTTTTTATAACATCCTTGGCACAGAGTTGGACCAGTGGTTGAGCACTAACGCACTGACCTCTTCAATTGTGCTGCATCCAACTTAGTGTGAAAGCATGTGAACATATTTAGACAGACTGTTGTCAAAGTTCTAAGTGAAGTAGCTAGGCAGTTTTGGTCTAATTCCCTGTGTGGCTCTACATTTCAGAACCCTTTATTTATACTCATTTATACTCAAAGCTATGATCTCCAATCTAGAGGCAAGTGTGCTACCCACTGATCCACAGCTAAAAATAGGTTACTTCAAGTGCATGAGCACAAATATTCACAAAAACATGTAAAAGAGAAGTTGATTTGCAAAAGGAAAGTATAATACTCCAATTTCCACAGAAATATGGAGTGTACAGCAAAGAAACAGGCCATTCAGCCCAATTAGTCCATACTAGTGCTTATGGTCCACACAAGCCATCTCTGACACCTCTTTCAGCAGATGCTTTAATTCCTTTCTTCCTTTAAATGCATTTGTGCAATTTGCCTGAACTCATCTTTTCAGAAGGGATTAGCACATTCTAAGTACTATCTGGCTAAAAAAAACTCCTGAAATCCCTATGCAGTTTTTTTTGGTGGCCTTATAGTTGAAGGACCCAGCTTTGGTCTCCTCTCCAAATGGAAAACGACTCCATGTACCTTTATTAAGCATCTTCTAAAAGACAAAGGCATCTTCTGGGGAAATCTGAAATTGTAATGAGCAGCTGACCATTCCCAGTTCTAAAACTAATTTAAAAAATAAGATTTCAGACAGTACAGTGGCAATCCATAAGTCCAGTTCAATTTCAGTGCTTCTCATTTCCAGCAATCATCTTGTTGCAACTTGATTTTACTCAAGTTTTTGCTTATACCTTTAGGTACTGCATTTTTCAATTGCACCAGGTACCAGCTGGATTAAGTGACATTGTCATCTGGTAGATTGCTTCTCAAGATAATTTTCCAGGCTAGTAAATGGAAGAGAGTGCAATGACAAGTGGTATTTGCCACAAAGCATATCTTCATCAGAATCTGCACCTGTGTCTTAGAGAGTAGAGAAAAAGAAGAAGGGTCCTGACCCGAAACGTCAACTTTCTTGCTCCTCTGATGCTGCCTGGCCTGCTGTGCATCTCCAGCTCCACACTGTGTTATCTATATTAGAGAGTAGGGTATTTTTTTGGCTCACACTTTTCCTGGTTTAGGTAATGATGATATCAGTCCAAAAGGTTTTAAGTGAAACAGCAGTGCCTTTGAGAGCTCTGTTTACAATGCAATACATTTGCTGGCTAACAAAACTAAGAATGCATGGGCGTGGATACAGTAGAAAATGCTTGTGGCAGGATTTGCCATTCTTAAAGTTATTCGAAACTTTTATATGGAATTGAAGTGGAGAACACTTGAGGTTTACAAAGGAATAACCTTATTTGTAAGTGAATGGATCTGTAATGAAAAGCTGCTAAAAGTAAATGCTACACTGTAAGCATCAGAAACAGCCAGCCTCCCCTGGTAGTTCCCAACTGCTAGGCCTTTTATAATAAAACATAGTCTCTGGGGTATGTTTGACTGTACGATAATGTAAAACGGGTGGTAGCAAGTTCGAAGTCCATTTTACAGCTGTGCCAATTTCCATTTCCATTGGTTTCAATCCGATCAGACGTGTTTTACAGGCAGCTGCTTCAACTATCGTCTACCATAAACTGTTGGATAAAGTAGAAATGACCTCCTCTGAGATTAGCTCTGCCAGATTCTCTGATGCTACAGTGACAGAGTTAGAACCGTTTGTCTGCTGTGCCAGCAAGGATTGTAAAATTGTTCCTCTAAGGTTGGACTCATTGGCATTTTCACAGGACATTCTTAAACTGTGAGGATCACTTATAGAAAAGGTTTCATGTACTTAAGCTGCACAATTTTGACGCAGCTAAAGCAAGCAAAGGTTTCAGGGAAATAACGTAAAATCAGCTAGATTACATGGTATATTCGCAGGAAATATTGCTGTTGGGAATATTGACTCTTGGTCAATCTTTTTAAAATAGCTGATGCAGGCAATGGAAGTGTTCAGCCAAAGACTGGCAATCCAATCATGGTGGCTCCATGCCATTCCAACTGGGGACTCTGAGAGATGGCAAGTTTTCAATCCTCTAGTCCTAAGTGAACAAAATAACATCTTTCCTAAACTGAACTAATTGGCATCTTTACTGAGTCCACAATAAAACTCTCAGAGGCTCCAGTGCTTCAGCTGCAATAGGCAGGGCTTCCAGGTTATCGTAGTAACACCCAACATGCCCACAGTGATAATGAGGGCGGGAAGGCAAGGGGAAGGTGGTGGGGGTCAGACTTCTTTCCCTCCCCTGCAATCAGAAATGGAACAGATTCCCGCACTTCCTTGTAAATCCCACTCCAGGAACGCTGACATCTGTGCTTTCTAAAACAACTATGCCATTCGCAAACTGACACTGACTATTTGCTTAGATTTGCCATACATAAATACTGGCGCTGAGGCACTAGGGTAATATCCTGTGGACTGTGTATAACTTACTAATATGATATAATTAAATTTCACAATAGACATCTTTTAAATGGTACTGATATTTTCAAAATGAGGATCTCAATGATGATTATGTATAATAATCATTGCACTGACAATGGTCTGCATCTGTGTGACACACATTCATTGGACATATGGGAAAATTGCGAAGAAGCCTCTTGTTTGGATTTTTCTCTGTGTGGGAATGTACTCAGTAGAAAGAAAAGCAATATTCCATGTGCTGTGATATGATGGGTGCCTGAATTTTGTGTCAAGTCTACATGAGGGTGCCAAGTTCCCAAATGCATAGAAAGGGGGAATGCTTGCGATCCAAATGTACTGAAAGGATTTTGTGTAACAATTACGAGAACAGGAGCGGCCAACATTCAGCTAATGAGTGTGCTCCAATAATAAGATGGTGTTGCATACAGCCAGATATCTGAGGATCAACAGCCTTGGAAGCCAATGGACTGGGTCCCAGCTGTGAACATTTCATCTGTAATAATAAGGCTTGGAGGGCCCTGGACAAAACGCAGCCAAACAGCTGCAAGAATTGGCAAACAGAAAGTACCAATGGCATGATCTTGTGTTGTCTGAGGTCAGCCGGGTGGTAATTCAATTTAAGTCAGTCATCCTCCTCCATTATTTTTCCACCTGCTCCAAATCCACCGAAACTGATTCAGGGGATATCAGCAACCAGACAGCTGATGACCAGACCTGATTTAGGCTGCCTGCGTTTGAGTCAAACTCCCCCGAGCTTACAGGGTCGTCAGCAAGGTGGAGAATGGCTATACCCTCAAAACCAGTCTTGAACTAGGTGGGTCGTCTGTGTGGAATTTCAGCTCGTGAATCTACCTCTGCCTACTCTGCTCTGTACCAGTGTCCAACTCCACTGGCAGAGATGTTGTTGAAATAACCTTGGAAATGATTTTGATTTCAGGGCCCAAACTGCAAATACAGTTGGGGGGAACTTTTCCTCCACTTGCTACTTGGAGTGAAGTTATCTGTGTCCTTTGCACATTCCTTTTCCATTTTTCCTTCTCAGGCACAAGTCCATTTCTCTTTTAAATAATTCCACTTCTGACTCAATAATAACTTGTGATCAATCTTCCAAGTTCTGAAAATACTCTGTTCTGAGGAATTTCTACCTCCTCCACTTTGTGTCCCTCTAATAGCCAACAACCATTTATTACCAACAATGCAAACAGAAATTGCTGGAAAAACTCAGCAGGTCTGCCAGCATCTATGGAAAGAAAACAGAGTTAACGTTTCAGGTCCAGTGTTCAGAAGCAGGGTTTACTCTCCACAGATCTGCTGAGTTTTACCAGCAATTTCGGGTTTTGTTTCTGATTTCCAGCATCCACAGCTCTTTGAGGTTTTTTTCTTCCCCATTTATTACCTATTCCCTAAGATTTCTTGGGGTTGAGTATTCATTATAGATTCTCACCATAACATCAGGGAAAGATCGAGGAAAGCCCAGGAGAGATGGTATAAATGATGAAAATTCTAAACTCTTTGGTTTCTTCATACATTAACGGTCAATGTTTGTTAAGGAGGTTTGAATTCTGAACTGGTACCACTTAAAATTGATATTGGACATTTTTTCTTGAATCCAGGATTGTTGTTATTGTAAATATAGTCTCTTTTAGGCAAGTTCATTAAGTTAACTGGCACTTGGGCATTTGACAGCCAAGGAGTCTTCGCCAGGTCCAGGAACCGCCAAGGAGGCGCAGACATTCCATGGACCAAGATCTGTCAGTCAGTCAGAGATCAGCTGTTTGACTGAAGGCATTGAGGAGGTGCTGATTGCTCCTTGTCAAGCTGCCCTTCCTGAGATCTCTCAATCAGCCATGGCGTACCTGGCAACAAGGGAACCAACCCACGACTGCCACCCACTCACAGAAACGGAAAAAGTAGGAACAGGAGTAGGCCATTCGGCCCTTCAAGCCTGCTCTGCTAATCAATATGATCATGGCTCATCATCAAACTCAATACCTAATTCTCTCCCCTCCCCCATGTCCCTGATCTCTTTAGCTACAAAAACTATCCCCCCCTCTTGAAAATACATAAGGTTTTGGCCTCAACACTTTCTGTGGCACTGAATTCCATTGCCTCACCATTCTCTGGGTGAAGAAATTTTTCCTTATCTCAATCCTAAAACATTTACCCCCTTATCCTTAAACTATGAATGCTGGTTCTGGATTCCCCAACCACCAGGTCTACCTGTGCTAGAATTTTCTAGGTTTCTATGTGATCCCCCTCATTCTTCTGAACTCCAGTGAATACAGTCCAAACAGACTCAATATATGCTCATATGTCAGTCATTAAGAACATAAGAACAAAAGAAATAGGAGCGGGAGGAGGCCATCTGACCCCTCAAGCCTGCTCCACCATTCAATAAGATCGAGGCTGATCTTTTCATGGACTCAGCTCCACTTACCTGCCCGCTCACCATAGCCCTTAATTCCTTTACTGTACAAAAATCTATCTTTGCCTTAAAAACATTCAACGTGATAGCCTCAACTACTTCACTGGGCAGGGAATTCCACAGATTCACAACCTTTGGGTGAAGAAGTTCCTCCTCAACTCAGTCCTAACTCTGCTCCGACTTATTTTGAGGCTATGCCCCCTTGTTCTAGTTTTACCCGTCAGTGGAAATAACCTCCTTCTGACATATCTATTCCCTTGATCATGTTATATGTTTCTATAAGATCCCTTCTCATTCTTCTAAATTCCAATGAGTATACTCCCAGTCTACTCAATCTCTCCTCATAAGCCAACCCTCTCAATTACGGAATCGAAATAGTGAACATCCTCTGCACCCCCTCCAGTGCCAGTACATCCTCTATCAAGTAAGGAGACCAAAACCATGCACAGCACTCCAGAGACCTTACCAGCACCCTATATAGCTGCAGAATAACCTCCCTGTTTTTAAACTCCATGCCTCTAGCAATGAACGACAATATTCCATTTGCCTTCTTAATTACCTGCTGCACCTGCACACCAACTTTTTTGTGATTCATGCACAAGGACACCCAGGTCCCTCTGCACAGCAGCATGCTGCAATTTTTCACCACTTTCAACAGTCCTGCCATCCCAGGAATCAATTTGGTAAACCTTCGCTGTATACCCTCTTTCGCAAGAAAATGCTTCCTCAGATACAAAGATAAAAACTGCACACCATATTCCAGGTGTGATCTCCCCAGTGCCCTGTATAGTCGCAGCAAGGTATCCTTGTTCCCAAGTTCCTGCTAGCAATTTTGCAAGGATTTGCTTATGGATGCCTTGCATGGCCAGGCAACCAGCCACCGCTAGGTGGACAACACTGGCAGTGGGTGAGGCTCTCAAGTGGGCATTACTCACAGGCCCAATTGGGAAGGCCATCACAGACTGAATCAGGATGGAAACAGGAAGGCAAAGGGATACCCAACAATCTCACTTCAGAGAAGAACATTCAATTCTGCTCGTAGTGCTCTTTTGCAGCTGAGGCCGGGAGATCGCACCTCCAAAAATAAATGCTCCATGGAACATTAAATGACTGCTCCATGAATATGAATATGAGTTTTCCACTGACTTTTCAGATGGTGGGAAAGGAAACTGACATCCAGAAAGTCCTGCCCATTATCTTATTGTTGCTGTACTTGAATGTTGTGTTGCGGAAACTCCATCAATTATTCCCAGCCTTACTGGGTTAACAGACAACAACTTCCTTTAACTCAGGATCATAGAGAATAACACCAGGCCATTCAGCCCTTTGAACCCACTCCACCATTCAATATGATCATGGATGATCATCCAACTCAGTACCCTGTTCTCACTTTCTCCTCACACCATTTGATAAGAACTCTATCCTACTCCTTCTTGAAAAAAATCAATGATTTGTTCTCCGACACTTTCTGTGGCAGTCTAGTCTACGCTGTCTAGTCCTGTTACAATGTTATTGGTTTCTATGAGATTGCCCACCTCCTCCATTCTTCTAACCTACGGAGAATATTGTCCTAACTGATCTAGTGTCTCCTCATAGATCAGTCCTGCCATGCTAAGAATCAGTCTGGCAAATCTTTATCACACCCCATCCGTAGTCAGAACATCCTCCCCCAGATAAAGAGGCCAAAGCTGCACACAATACTCTCGGTACGGTCTCACCAAGGCCACGTACAAGTGCAGCAAGACATCCCTGCTGAGAGACAGTAAGAACTGCCGATGCTGGAGTCTGCAATAACACAAGTGTGGAGCTGGAGGAACACAGCAGGCCAGGCAGCATCAGAGGAGCAGGAAAGCCGATGTTTCGGGTCGGGACCTTTCTTCAGAAATTTCCGAAGAAGGGTCCTGACCCGAAACGTCAGCTTTCCTGCTCCTCTGATGCTGCCTGGCAAAACATCCCTGCTCCTGTACTTGAAGCCTCTTGCTATGAAGGTCAACAATATACCATTTGCTTTCTTCACTGCCTGCTGCACCCACATGTTTAATTTCAGTGACTGGTATACAAGGACACCCAGCTCTCATTGTACCTCTGCATTTCCCTATCTAATCACCATTCAGATAATAATCTGCCTTCCTGTTTTTAGTATCAAAGTGGATAACCTCACATTTATCCACATTGTACTTCATGTGCCATGCAATTGCCCACTCACTCAACTTGTCCAAGTCACAATGAAGCATATCTGCATCCTCCTCACAGGTCCAATTCTCACCCAGCTTTGTGTCATTGACACACTTGGAAACATTACATTTATTTCCCTCCTCTAAATCATTAATATATATGCTGTACATATATAGTGAGTAGCTGGGGTTCAAGCACTGATTCCTGCAGTAACCCTTTATTTACTGCCTGCCACTCAAAAAAAATTTCTACTCATTGTTTCCTGCCTGCCAACCAGTTCTCTATTCAAGTCAGGACATTATCCTAAGTCCATGCGCTTTAATTTTACATGGCAATCTCTTGAAAGCCTTCTGAAAGTCCAAATAAATCATATCCACTGGCGCCTCCTCATCAACTGTACTAGATACATCATCCAAAGTTTCCAGCAGATTTGTCAAGTGTGATTTCCCTTTCATAAATGTGGTGACTCTGTCAGATCCTGTCATTGTTTTCCAAGTGTTCTGCCATTAAATCTTTTATGATGGACTCTGGCATTTTCCCCCAACACCGACGTCAAGCTACCCAGTCTATAATCCCTGTTTTCTCTCCACCTCCTTTACTAAATTGCAGAGTTACATTAGCTACCATCCAAACCACAAGAACAGTTCCTGAGTTAATAGAATGTTGAAAGATGACCTTGAGTGCATCCACTGTTTCTAGGGTCACTTCTTTAACTACGCTAAGATGTAGATTATCAGTCCTTGGAGAATTATCAGCTTTTAATCCCATCATTTTCTGAAGAAGGGTCTAGGCCCGAAACGTCAGCCTTCCTGCTTCTCTGGCCTGCTGTGTTCATCCAGCTCTACACCTTGTTATCTCAGATTCTCTAGCATCTGCAGTTCCTACTATCTCTGAAACAATTTCCCCAACACACCACTTCCCTACTCACGTTGATTTCCTTATTTCCTCCCACTCACTGGACCCTGTGTTTTCTAACATCTTTGCAATATTACTTATGTCCTTCTTTGTGAGCAAAGTCAGAAGTCACACGACACAAGGTTGTAGTCCAACACGTTTATTCAAAATGGCTCCACCTGATGAAGGAGCAGCATTTTGAAAGTTTATGATTTCAAATAAACCTGTTGGACTATAACCTGGTGTCATGTGCCTTCTGAATTTGTTCACACCAGTCCAACACTGACATCTCATATCATACCTCCTTTGTGAAGATAGAACCAAAGTATTATTTCATTGCTCTGTTATCTCTTTGATCCCCTAACTCCTCGTTAATACTCTGCCACTGTTTACTCTCCTATTCACTACCCATTACCAGTCTCATAATAAACTCCAGCAGAATTAGGGTATTATCAGAGAACCTAATTAGAATGTGGATATATGAGGGAAAATTCTGCAATTGTCTAACGCTGGCAGGGAGCCTCAGACAACAGCAGGGGCAGATGTGTAAAGTAATCCATGTAGTAGTTTTTTCTAATATATGGTATGCCACAAGAATCTGTGTTGGCAGTACAGCCTCCAAAATTGCCCCTTGTATCGTCATTCTGTATAAGTTTTGAGAAAATGAAAAGACCATCAATTAAAAGGCAGTTTTTCACAAAGAGTCCTATTCCTGCAGTTATGTCAACTACTAAATTACGTTGGTGCTTAAAAAATTGCATTGGCTCCTCTCTCAGCAATCGGTGTACTGGTGTCACTCATGGCTGAGTCACAAAAATGTGGTTTGATTACTACTTCTGCATTTATGCACAACACTCTAAGCCGACACATCTTTCAGATGAGGCGTTAAAATGAAGTCCTGTCTGCTCTCTCAGGTGTATGTAAAAGATCCCATGGTGCTATTTTGATGAAGAGCAAGGTGAAAGTGTTCTGGCCAATATTTACCACTCAATTAGTCACAAAAGAAACAGATTATCTGCCCACTATTATGTCACTGTCAGTGGGGAGTTTTGGTGCAGGAAGTGGCTGCTGCATTTCCTGCATTAAATTGGTGACTACACTTCAAGCATGCGGTGTCCAAGGGAGGCGCTATATAAATGCAAGTCCTTGATGGACTTTTTCCTTTCCTCATGGTGGCAAGCGTGGCAATGAAAAAGGGAGATGATGGCATAGGGGTACTTTTAATGGACCAGCAAACCAGAACCCCAGGCTAATCTTCTGGTGACATGGGTGTGAATCCCACCATGGCAGATGGTGAAGTCAGTATTCAATCATATTTTGGAATTAGAAACCTGGACTAATGGTGATCAAATGCTGCCACATCTGATTCACTCATGTCTTTTAAGGTAGGATATTGTCCATCCCTATCTGGTCTGGCCTACATGTGACTTCAGACCCACAACGGTGTGGTTGACTCTTCACTGTTAAGGACAGGCAACAAATGCTGGCCTTGCCAGTGATTCCCACATCCCCTATATGAATTAAACAAATTACCGAAATAATTTTTTTTTTTCTGAAGAGGCCCGAAACGTCAGCGTTCCTGCTGCTCTGATGCTGCTTGGCCTGCTGTGTTCATCCAGCTCTACATCTTGTTATCTCAGATTCTCCTGCATCTGCAGTTCCTACTATCACCGAAATAATTGGTCGAGTTTCCCCAGAGAGAAACTTACTCTCCTTTTACCATTTCTGTAACTAAAAGATAGGAAAGAAGGTCCATGGGCCACTTTCCCGACTCACTAGAAATTAAGGTCCTGAAAGTGGTCATTCAGGGGGCTCACCTCATCACCCCAACAACCTGCTTCCTGGTGCGTGAGGTAGTTTCCTCACCATGTGCCCCGGATCCAGACAGACAACTATGTCGTTTAAAACCCAGCCAGCCCGGTCAGTCACGATGCTGTCAAGACTCTCTTGCTGATGAACACTGAAGTCCACCACTGTGGCTACATTCTCCTGTCATTGCCTGTAAAGTATGATTCTGTGAGTATGACAATGCCAGGCTAATGGCATGACCTGCCTGTGGGACAGCTCTCCAAATGTTGACACAAGCCCCCAGATATTAGTAAGGAAGATTTTCCAGGGCCAACAGGGCTGTGTTTGCCATTGACATTTTCAGTGTGTAATTTGATACTGGGTGATCTGAGCAGTTTCATTTCTTTCTATAAGCTTTACAGTGGTTTCGTACAAATGAGCAGCTTGCCAGGTCATTTCAGAAAGTATCTAAACATCATGCACATAAGCCTGGAATATCTGGTCTGGAGTCGCATTAAGGCCAGAACTGAATTGTTAAAATGCGGATGATTGATGTGAATACATTAACCAACATATTAAATAATGCAAAGAAGAACATCAAGTCATATCACTGCATCATAAAAGATATGGTAAAATGTATGACTCTCTGGATTTCTCAGTATGTACTATCAACATTCAGATATCCACAGATGAAGACTTCAGCTTTAGATGATAAAGTCACACGAGTTTCCTTCTAGCTGTGTCTGGAGTGTTCTTAACTAAGAGTATTGCTGAGATTGAAATGAAGGAAAGAATCTCTACAGCCACCATCTCCCATAAGTGATTAATACAGCCTCTGTCATTAGAGCTGTTAATGACCATCATCATTGCTCATCAACAACCTGGGGCATTACAGCAATTGGGAATCATTAGTGTGTTCAGTGTGGTGCCTGGATGCTTGACACCTTCCTCTACAAATAATGTATTTATAGCACAGAGATGCCGTCATTCTGCATTACTTCTTTATAGAAAGGGTCATGGAAATCTGAAATCATCTCAAACCAAAACATTCAAACTTTAGATTGTCGTCACATCCTCATTTGTCAAGCTTAAAGGCTGTGAAGCCAAGGTAGACAAAAGGAGGTAAAATATCGAATTGGTTTCTGAAACCCTGCATATTTGATTTTTTTCCTATGTTCCCTCTTGTGGTGTTGCTAAAATAGTCTTGATTCCAGTTATGACCAGAAAACATGGTGACTACCCATACTTGCACCTCCTGGTCTGCCCTGAACTGTGACTGTGATAGTTTCAGAATAATTTACTTGTGTTGATTCATTCAATTCCAAAAGGCAGAGATTTCTTGCAGGAAATAATACTTTAGGAGAACATGGGCTGCAATATGAAGCAACCCCCTATCTAATGGATGCAAATAGAGCTAAGGTTTGGGGGCAGTGGACTGAAAATCTGTAATAAAGGGCATATATGGCCAGAGCTTATGGAGCAGGCTTGGTTTCCAATATGGAAATCTTTAGGAATGAACAGTGAGTTGATCCCACCAAACCCACATTGCTTTCCATGCCAGCTTCTCTCAACGGCTGGTTTGTATGGCGAGTTTGGCAAACGTGTAACCCATGGTTAAATGGGCTGTTAACAAGGCGTTTAACAAGCAATAATGAGCGCTGCCTAGTGAAAATCTCACCACATCACTTGTGCAAAGTGAACAAGAGTGTAGCGATAAGATCTTGATGTTGAGATGAACATCACCAAGTGTCTTGCCCGATTCTGCCACCATAGCCCATTTCTCAGAACCTGTGGAAGAACATAGAACAGTACAGGCCCTTCAGCCCACGATGTTGTGCCAAGCTATTATCCTACTAAGATCAATAAAGGTATAATGATGGTATAATCAATAATGGTGAGAGTCTGCCTGACAGGTCAGCATGCAGATACAGTAAGGAAAATTTTCTTACAACTGCACAAGAGTTATCCCCCACCTTCTGTTATCCCCCATCTAGAGAGCCATATACATTTTTGGTCACCTCATTGAAGGCAGCATATTCTTGCACTGGGAAGAGTTCAGAGAAATTTCACTAGGTTGATTGCCCCCTCATTAGAGTTTAGCAAAACAAGAGGTAATATCGCTGAAATATCTAAAGTTCTAGAGTGTCTTGGCAGGGTAGAATCATTCAGATCACCCATGACATTACCGAATGATGGAGCAGGTTAGCAGAACTGAATAGCCGACACGTGCTCCTATTTCTTACGTTCTTTTGTAATTAATCAATAGCACAACGATCATCATTGTGGAAATGTTCATGTGCATTAAGGTGCATAATCTATCGATACCATTCTTTCATGGGATGTAGGATTCACTGGCATTTATTGCCCATCCCTAGTTTCCATTTGGAAAGGTGGTACTGACCCCACTTCTTCAACCACTGCAGTTCTCTCAATCATCAGTAAAGTGATGGAAGGGGTTCATCAACAGTGCTCTCAAGCAGTACCTGCTCAGCAATACCCAGCTCAGTGATGTTCACTTTGAGTTCCGCCAGGGCCACTCAGCTCCTGACTTCATTACAGCCTTGGTTCACAAATGAGCTGAATTCCAGAGGTGAGGGAGAGTGATTGTGCCTTAACATTGAGGCAAGATTTGACCAAGTGTGGCATCAAGAAGCCCTAGCAAAACTGGACTCAATGGGAAGACAATCCACCAGTCGAAGTCATATCTACTATAAAGGAAGATGGTTGTGGTTGTTGGAGGTCAGTCATCTCAGCTCCAGGCCATGTCTGCAGGAGTTCCTCAGGGTAATGTCCTGGGCTCAACTGTCTGCAGCTGCCTCATTAAATCATAAGGTCAAAAGTATGGATATTTGCTGATGATCAGTGCCATTCATGACACCTCGGATACTGATGCAGTCCATGCCCGTATGCAACAAAACCTGGGAAATATCCAAGCTTGGGCTGCCACAATGCCACACAAGTGCCCAGCATCTCCAAACAAAGAGAATCTAGCCATTATCCCTTCACATTTAATGGTATCACCATCACCGAATCCTCCACTATCAATATTGACCAGAAACTGAACTGGACTAGCCATATAAAACAATGGTTACAAGAGCAGGTCAGGGGCCAGGAATCCTGCAGCGAGTAACTTACCTCCTGACTCCCCAAGGCCTGTGCATCATCTGCAAAGCACAATCAAGAGTGTGATGGAATATTTTCCCCAACACCATCCTTACAAAGCAGTCTGCTTGATTGGGAGCCCAACCACCACCATCTAAAATTCACTTCCTTCACCATCGATGGACAATAGCAGCAGTATGTACCTTCTACAA
The DNA here is from genome assembly GCF_021869965.1 of Rhincodon typus. Taxonomy (NCBI): domain Eukaryota; kingdom Metazoa; phylum Chordata; class Chondrichthyes; order Orectolobiformes; family Rhincodontidae; genus Rhincodon; species Rhincodon typus. The sequence goes on from NC_063337.1 coordinate 16,293,117, forward strand.
GGTGCAATGAAGCAACTTATTGAGGTTTCTATGACAGCACCTTCCAAACCTGTGACTTCTACCATCTAGAAGGACATGGGCAATGGATCCATGGGAATACCATCATCTGCAAGTTCCTCTTCAAGGCACTTGCCATCCTGACTTGGAAATATATTGCTTTTCCTTCGGTGGGTCAAAGTCCTAGAACTCTCTGTCCAACAGCACTGTGGGATTACTGACACCTCAAGGACTACAGTGGTTCAGGCAGGTGCATAACCACCACTTTCCTGGATGTAATTAGGGGTGGGAAATAAATGACAGCCCACCTTGTGATGCCCACACCCATGAATGAATATTGTAAGGAAAATGTTGAGAAGGTAAAGCCACAGTGCTGCAAGGAAGGGAGTTCTAGGATTGTGAATTCTCCAACGCAGTATTGTGGAACTGTCCGGGATTCTGTATTTCGTCCTGTCCTTCGTTTCATGGGGACATGCAGGTCCCATGACTCTATTTTCAAGATGGGCAGAGGTGTTACACATGGTGTTCTGGTCAATATTTATATCTCAGCGAATATCATGTTCTTTGGTTATTAACACATTGATTTTTGTTCGATCTTGCTTTGTCCAAATTAGCTACTGTGCCCTACATTACAATAGTAACCGTACAGCCCAAATTTAGCACTTCTAATTCCTAAATGAAAACGTTACATGAAAATTACTTTCCTACAGGAAACAATGTGAAAAGAATCTGCTACACTCACGCAATGTTTAGGTTAGAAAGCTATTGGCTGCCTCACATTTAACTGGCCCAAACGTTCTTCCACGAACTCTTACTCACTTCCCTCTGGTTCACTGCTTCCCATCTGCCTGTCTTTCTGCTTGTCTCGTTCCCACTCGCCAACCCAATCACTCACCATCTCTCTTCCCTCCCCTAAACCTTTACTGCAAGGGGCATTGAGAAAGATAGACCAAGGGGCTTGGAAAATTGAGAAATTGAGTGTGGGGGTCAGGAAGGAAAGTGGGGACTGGAAGACACAGTGGACGAGAGGGTCAGTGAGTGAGGGGTTTAGTACAGGAAGCAGTGAGCTGGAGGGTTAGGTTTAGGAGAGATGATGAGTGTCAGGATTGGGGAGGGAAATGGAGAACTGGCAATTTGCTTGTTTTAAATGCTCGAGTAATGATGAAGGCAGTGCGTCTGGAGAATGTTCCTAATGCACCAACTGTGCTAGAACAAAAATATGCAAAGAGAACATCTTTTAAACACGGGGACCTTTAATTCAAATGTTGGCTGCAATATTCTTTAGGACGATTCAAGTTTGTGAAATGTAGAAATCAATATCAATCTTTATACTCGTCCTGGTGATAAACTAGACTGATACCTGGAATGGGCAGGTTGTCTTATGAGGAAATGTTGGACAGGATAGATCTGCTTCTCTAAACTCCAGAAGATAAAATTCTGAGGGTCTTGACAGCGTAGATATGGAGAGGATGTTTCCCTTCCTGAGAGAATCTAGAACTAAGTGTCACTTTAAAAATCAGAGTTTTTTTTCCTCATAGGGGAAAAGGAAGCAGCATCCTTGAATATTTTTAAGACAGAGGTGGATAGATTCTTGCTAAACAAAGTGGGTCAAAAGGTCATCAAGGGCAGGTTGGAATTTGGATTGGAAGTTACAATCAGATTAACTATGAATGTCTTTGTTTTTGTTATTCCTTCATGGGATGAAGACTTTGCTAGCTGGGCCAGCATTCACAGCCCATCCCTAATTGCCCAGAGGGCAGGTGAGTCAACCACATTGCTGTCGGTCTGGAGTCACATGTAGGCCAGACCAGGTAAGGATGGCAGTTTCCTTCCGTAAGGTTTAGTAGTGAACAGGATGGGCTTTTATTACTCCCTGACAAGCAGAAATGGATTCATGGTCATTATTAAACTCTTAATTCCAGATTTTGTTTCTTTTTATTGAATTCAAATGCCACCATCTACCATGGCAGGATTTGAACCCAGGTCCCAGGAACATTTCTGGGTCTCTGGTTTGACAGTCCAGTGAGAAGACCACGAGGCCATTGCCTGCCTGTTGGTGGATGGCAGAGCAGGCTCAAGGGGCTGAAAGGCCTTCTCCTGTTCCATATTTGTCTGTTTCTAACTTGCATTAGAGGGTACATCCAGAAAAATCAAGGAAACTTCCCTCTTCTTACCAGCGCATTGAGGTTTGGGTAGTTTTGCTCCATGTGCCATCAGAAAGCAAATGTGCCCGAACAAAATTCAGATTATTGATAACTGCATAGAACCAGGATGAGATTAAAAGGTACCATCCAGGAAAACATTACCAGATTACATTGATAAAATGACTGCTTAGAAACACATAGCAATGACACACAAGTCACACTGAATCAAAATAAATAACAGGCATTAACTGAAATGTACACAATACAATTCTTAGTAACAGGATTAATACCATGGCTCGTCATTGTCAGCCCGTTATTGTTAAATTGTTAAATACCGAGCACTTGTGGTAATTTCACAAATTCATTGCTATTATGGTTTGAGGTTGATATAAAAACACAAAACCTATTACAGATACAGGCTGCCTGAAAACTGGATTTGAATTTTGAGATGGATTTTCTCATTTTCCATGATTACCTGCAAATGGAGAATTTAAGCTGTAAGTTCACTTTCGGAAGCCACAGAAGCAGGGAATTCTCACCACTAACACCACAAGTTCAGAATCGGCATGTTCCCACATGTGGATATCTAACCTTGCAATATGTTATGCCAAAGGACCATGCTCTCCATGAGCAGAGCAGACTCACAGGAAGAATGTCAGCTAATTTTTTTTTTCCCTACCTGCCACTCCAGAGGGCAGTGGAATCCTATTTGGTTATAGTTCAACAGGAGTCATAGAGTCATAGAGATATACAGCATGGAAACAGACCCTCCTCTCCAACTCACCCATGCTGACCAGATATCCTAAATTAATCAAGTCTCATTTGCCAACATTTGGCCCATATCCCTCTAAACTCTTCCGACTCATATACCCATCCAGGTGCCTTTTAAATGTTACAATTGTACCAGCCTCCACCACTTCCTCTGGCAGCTCACTGCATAAACGCACCACCCTCTGTGTGAAAACATTGCCCCTTAGGTCCCTTCTAAATCTTTCCCCTCCTCACCTTAAACCTACGCCCTCTAATTTTGGACTCCCCTACCCTGTGGTAAAGACAGCAGACCCTAACTATGTCCCTCATGATTTTATAAACCTCTATAATATCATCCCTCGGTCTCTGATGCTCCAGGGAAAATCCAAAATGCAAAATGGCAGTTGACGTAAACCTGAAACAAAAATAACAGTGCTGATTACATTTAGAAGGGCAGTTCCTGTCAGGGAACAGAGGATGTTATTTGTCTCACAACTGAATCTTTCAACAGATTCATTTAGAATTTCACTTTAGGAAGGTCAATGGAAAAGACAGCTACAGCCTTGGGATTGGCAGTGATGGTGGAGAAATATAGATTGGGGCCATGGGTATGGAAGTTATCTTAGTGAAGGCAGGATTTAAATTGTGTATATCAAAGGGAGTTAGTTTTGCAGTCATTGGGCCATTCTAGAGTGCCTATGAGCAGATGAAAATAAATGATATCAGAACAAACAGCCTGGAATTTTCTACAGTTGTGGAAACTACTTGATATGTCCAAAATGGTGGACGGACTCCAGATCTAATGTCCTGCCCATTTATCCAGCAGAAACCATTTTTGTCAGTAGGGCTGTTGGAAGTTGGAATCAGAAGGGGAGAGGCTGGTTCAGAGACTGGACATGATTCATGTGGGAACACTGAACTTGGAAGGACCATATTAACACCTTGCATTCAAATTTCAAATGCATCCAATTTTTGCCTTATCCCACAGCATTGCAGTTATGGCTTTCTAAGGTAGACATAAATAATCCTGAAGGGCAGATAGGGTATGGTAGGTCCTTGCTTACTGTTGTGATTGCATTCCTGAAAATCATGACTTTAAGTGAAACAACTTTAAGTGAATCATAGGTTGCCAGCAAAATCAATTCGAAAGCCAGAGTTAGGTTTCTTCAGCCATTTCTCACTCAGACCAAGCAATGTACAAGCTGAGATACAGTGTCATACTTGTACAACACATTTCTAACTGAAATAGCTTGGAAAATAAAGTACATCACAAAATGAAGAAGAAATGCAACACACAATAAAACTCCCTTGGCAGACAGTACCTTTAGACTGACCAGGTTCCAAATGGGGACAGAGGCTGGTTGGTCCAAGTCTAGATTACCAGTATGACCCACTTCTGCCTCTGGACGGAGCCCAGAGGTTCAGCGCAAATTTAGCAATGGGTGAAACCAGCAGCAAAGTTGGAATCAAGAGCGAAATCAACAGGTTAGAGCAGAATCTTGAGCCTAAGGGAAGGCAAGTATGAGGCAAGGTGAGGCTTTTAGAGGTGGGGTGAGGGTAGAGGATGTGCAAGGGAGGGAGAAAGGGCAAAAAGAAACACTGGGAGGGAGCCAAGATTGGTGGAGCAGAACAGAAAGCCAAGCTAGAGATTAATGTGCTGGGGAGAGGGGAGCAAGACCTTGGGGAGTGGATGCAAGACCTTGGGGAGGGGAGCAAGACCTTGGGAGGTGGATGCAAGGACCTTGGGGAGGGAATGTAAGACCTTGGGAGGTGGATGCAAGACCTTGGGGAGGGGATGAAAGACCTTGGGGAGTGGCAAGATCTGGGCATGAAGGAAAACTGGATGAAGGATTGTTTGTTGAGATAACCTTAATTGCTATTATGGTGACACATTTGACTGCCCTTTATAAGCTATCAATATCACAGTGAAAACAAACTGAAAGAGGTTATTAAAGGATTAGCTGCCTTTGATTTGGGGTTATGAACATAAACGTATGTTTTATTCAGAGTTAAATACTCAAGGGCGTTTAAATGGGCTTTCATGAATTATATATATTTTAACAATATTGAATGCTATTTTAAATATTTAGAACCTTTTTAATTCTCCCAGTAAGGCTCTGGAGGCCTATCCATGGTGTATTCTAGGTAGGCATGGTTAGCCTGGAGGGTACATAGTTAAATGGTGGTGGGTGGCAGAGGCAGGGATCATGAGCATCATTCCCTCTAGGCTGCATGACTGTGTTCTGTACAAACCAAGAGGCATTCTGATGCACTGACTTACGGTTTCAGAAGTCAATGCTGCACACAGACCTCAGAGGTCTACATACCGAGCAAAATAGAGGGAGTATTGCTCTTGAGTTGGCAGAGGGCCAAAAGTTGTCATGGGCATCACTGTGGAGGGATAGGATTGAGATGAGTTGTAGTAAGTGCCATAGGAACTGTCAGTGGCCAGGGAGTTGTGGAGGGCTTGAGGTGGCACGAAGTTGAGAGACCCTTGGGTTGAGTATGGGGCATGGGTTGGCAAGGAGTATATGAGAAGCCTATGGGGTTGGGTGGAGGGCCATGTGTTAGCATACAGAAGGCAACAGCTCAAAACAATTGCCACAGACAATTAAGGGTGGGCAATAAATGATGGTCATGCTAGTGATACCCACATCCTGTGGATATTTTTGTTATGAAGTAAAAATGGGTTCAGGAGACATTCCCGTGATATTGAATTGGTATAAGAGTGCAGGCTATGGTTGCAACATTGTTGCACTATTTTAACGGATCAAATTCTGACCCACATTTTTTAAAATGAGGCATTAATCTGTCTAAAATGAATAGGTAACTCTCTCCATTAATATAGCAGAGGGTGATCTGATGGGAGCGCATTAAGTATTTGTACATTGATGGCATTTCCCAAACACTGATGAGAAGTTGAAGAGGTTGATTCATCACTGAGAAAGGAACAGAGTTGATTTTAACCAATTCCTAATTTTTCTGTTAAATACATCAAAGGGAACAAAGTCATGTCATTTTTTGCTGAGCTTCATACAACATGATCAAGCAGTTCTGTCCTTTTTTCCCTTCTCCCAAATCACATTCTCACCTTGCCTACATTTGTCCAGAAGTGCAATCATCAGTCTACAAAACAACATCACAAAAACAAAACATTGATGTTGTTTTCAGCCCTGCTGAGCTTAGAAATTATCGGAGAATTTTCACAGAGGATAATTGATTTTGATTAGGCCTGCCACCCTTAATTACTACTGCACTCAAAATGCATTCAGTCATCAGGAAACGGAGTAATGAGGAAAGCTATAAGAAAGAATTGAGATAATCAATCAAGATATTTACAGGGCACCATTCTGTGTTGAACTTTCCTTCCTGGAACGTGATTGAAGTATTGGTGATTGATTTTGAAGTGGCATTGATCCACTGTAATTACTGAAGTGGAGCAATGCATAATTGGTTAATTCCATCATAGACTTCCAAAAGTAATTTGGCGTCTGTTGTTTTAATCTACAAATCAACAGGATGGAACTATTTTTTGATTGTTTACAGCATGGTAGCTCAAAGGCACCCACATTTAGCTGAGAACATTTACCACAGGTAACGACTACTTTCTCATATCCTTTCTGATTGATTGCCTTCATGATCAGACTATATCACGTGCCCCCATCTTAATTCTTGATTTAATTTAAACATTTCCTGCTCTTGCCCTCTTCTCCTTGTGGGAATACAACTATTTTTAAAAAAATTATTCATTTGCAGGATGTGGGCATTGCTGGTTGGCCAAACCCAAGGCCAGCCCAGCTCGTCCACGCCTCCTTGACTTGTCCATCTTTTCTCCCACCTATCCGCCCCTCCCACCTCACTGACCAACCCCCACCCCTACTACTTCCTACCCCACTTCCTACCTACTAGCCTCATCCCCGCCTCCTTGACCTGTCAGTCTTCCGTCCCACCTACCCGCCCCTCCCTCCCAACTGACCAACCTACATCCCAACTCCTCACCTACACTCACCTTTACTGGGTCCATCCCCACCTCCTTGACCTGTCTGTCTTCTCTCTACCTATCTGCTCCTCTATCCACCTTCTATCATCGCCTCCCCCACCTCTCTATTTATTTCAGATACCCCTTCCCCTCCCCTGTTTCTGAAGAAGGATCCAGACCCGCAACATGAGCCTTCCTGCTCCTCTGATGCTGTCTTGCCTGCTGTGTTCATCCAGCTCTACACCTTGTTATCTCAGACTCCAGCATCGGCAGTTCCTACTATCTCTGATTTATTACCTGTCCCTAGTTGCCCTTGAGAAGGCGATGGTGAGCTGCTTTCCTGAACTGCTGAAGCCCACCTGCTGTAGGTTGATCCTCACTGCCCCCAGGGAGGGAATTCCAGGATTTTGACCGAGTGACAGTGAAGGATCTGTGGTATTGTAAGAACTGACGATGCTGGAGTCAGAAATAACATAGTGTGGAGCTGGAGGAGCACAGCAGGTCAGGCAGCATCAGAGGAGCAGGAAGGTTGACATTTCGGGTCAGGACCCTTCTTCAGAAAAACGGTGATATATTTCCAGATCAGGATAGTGAGCGGCTCGGAGGGGAACTTGAAGACGGTGGTATTCCCGTGTTTCCGCTGCCCTTGACTTCTAGATGGAAGTGGTCATAAGTTTGGAAGGTGCTGTCTGAGGATCTTTGGTGAATTTCTGCAGTGCATCTTGTAGATAGTATACACTGCTGCTACTGAGCATTGGTGGTGGAGGGAGTGGATGCTTGTGGATGTGGTGGCAAGCAAGTGGGCTGCTTTGTCCTGGATGGTGCCTAGTCAAATTTAACCTCTTGTTTGAAGGTCTTCCAGTGATTATCCACCACCACTTTTCTTTCTAATTTATCTTCAGTAGTTCTTTTCTATTAAATTTAAATGGCCTCTTTTTGACAAGAACTTGCATCTATATAGTGCCAAATTAAAACATCATTGGGGGTTTCACAGTTACATTTTCAAACAATATTTGACACCTACCCAGGAAGAAATGCTAGATTCTTTCCCTATTATTATGCTGCAATTTAATTTCTTCTGAGGCAATTACATGCAATTATTTAAGTTTGACTGCTCTTTTTTTCAGTTTTGATATCAACAATAATTATGTTATGATTGCTATTTTCTGGGTGTTCCCCTCCTCTTCCATTATATGCTGCACCAGGACTGCCTCCTTCTCTACTCTGATTTTCAAGCAATCTGTGTCAACATGCAGCAAGACCTGGACAACATATATACATGGGTTGTTAAATTCACACCATACAAGTGCCAGGTAATGTTCGAAGTTAGAAATTGCTGGAAAAGCTCAGCAGATCTGGCAGCATCTGTGGAGAGAAATCAGAATTAATGTTTTGGGTGGAGTGACCCTTCCTCAGCCAGGCAATCCAAGAGAGTACCAAACCATATCCCCTTGATACTTGATGGCATTATCATCATTGAATCCCCATATCAGCACCTTGATGGTTACCATTGACCAAAGCTTGAACTGGAACAGCCATCTGAATGCTGTGGCTACAACGATAAGATAAAGGATAAGAATTCAGAGTTGAGTAGCTCATCTCCTAACTCATCACACCCTGTCCACTATTTACATGGCACAAGTCGAGAGTGTGATGAAAGACTCTCCACTTGTCTGGATCAGTGCAGCTCCAGTAGCACTCAAGAAGTTTATGCCATCCAGGACAAAGAAACCCACTTCAGTGGTTTCCCCATCCAACACCACGATTACCCACATCCTCCACCACCGATGCTCAGTATCAGCAGTGTGTACCACCTGCAAGATGCACTGCGGCAATTCATCACTGCTTCTTTGGCGGCACTTTCCAAATTCGACCAACTGGAAGGACAAAGGCAGCAGATCCATGGGAGCACTACCACTGGCAGGTTTCCCTCCCAGCCACACACCATCCTGACTTGGAACTGTGTGCCCAGTCCCTCACATTAGATGGGTCAAAGTCCTTTAACAGTCACACGAATAGCACTGCTGGTGTACATAGCCCCGGGTGGACTACAATGTTTCCAGAAGGTGGCTCATCACCTTTGCAAGGACAATTAGGAATGGCCAATAAATGCTGGCCTAGCCAGCGATGTCTACATTCCATGAATGCATTTTAAAAATCTCACTGCACTTACAGTATCCAAAATAATTATGCTCCAGTTTATCTTTGGACAGTTAAACTCATCTATTAATGCATTCATTTATTTCCTGCTCATAATGCCTTTGGTTGTTGTCCCCATCCCTAATTTCATTGAGGAGGTGACAGTGAGCACATCTGGAGCCAGCCAGACTTCTTGAAGGTGGCAGAATTTCTCCCCTAAAGAACGGAAGAAAACCAAATGCCCAGAAGGGTTTTTAATAAAATCTGGTATTTTCATTCCATGAACGAATATATTTTTTTAAAATTGCTGTTAGTAGTTAGCTATGATCTAATGCTAGATCACATCAGTCTCGGAACTGTCTTATAGATTTTATATTTCAACTTCAGTGGAAGTTTTCTATAAGACAACACTGAATTACACATTTTCAAATCACTCTAAACATTGATTATCTGTCCTTCAATATCCATTTCTACTCTTCGCTGTCCTACCACCACTGTTCCTGAATCAGAGAAACTGACATTTTCCTTCACCTTTAGAGCCTTCTGGTTTGCTACTTGTTTTTAGAGCTGAGTTTATGACAGAGAATGCTAAAAACAGCTTTTAATTTTTAGTTTCACTACAGAATTCCTGAATTAGCAAGTTCATCCAGGAGATCCTACCTTGAGTCCATCTCAGAATGGGTTCTGAATTCTGATGTGATGTGAATTTCTTGTCTTATTCTCTGAATTTGTGTTTTAAATTCTGTGCTTAAGCAGGGTGGTCGCACTGGTCCTCCAGGACCTGGAATGCATGAGCCTGGCCGAGTAACGGGCAGGGGGCGAGGCATGTGAGGTATGGGTCCTCCTGGAGGAGAGATGTCTTTAAAGTTTTTGAGAAGATTTGCAGCTCGGGTTGAGGACGAGGTTGTAGACTTGCTCGCTGAGCCAGTGTGTTTGATCGCAAATGTTTCGTCACCCTGCTAGGTAACATTGTCAGTGCATCTCCGGTGAAGCATTGGTGTTCTGTCCCACTTGTTATTTATATGCCTTGGTTTGCTGGGGTGGTTGGCATCACTTCCTGTTCTGTTTCTCAGTGGTTTGTGTATTGGGTCCAGTTCAATGTGTTTGTTGATGGAATTCCGGTTTCCAGGAATTCCCTGGAGTGTCTCTGTTTGGCTTGTGCTATTATGGATGTGTTGTCCCAGTCAAATTTGTGTCCCTCTTTGCCCGTGTGTAGTGAGACCAGTGAGAACTGGTTGTGACTCTTAGTGGCTAGTTGGTGTTCGTGTATCCTTATTGTTAGACTTCTTTCAGTTTGGCCTACATTATGCTTTCCACAGTCCTTGCGTGGTATTTTGTATATTAGTTTTATTAGTTCTGGGTATGGGATCCTTTACGTTCATTAATGACTGTCATAGGGTGATTATTGGTTTGTGGGCTACTCTGATACCTAGGGATCTGAGTAATTTTGTGGTCATCTCTGATGTGTCTCTGATGTACGGCAGGGTGATTAGTGTGTCTGACCGTGTTGTGTCTTGTTGTTGTGGTCTGTTGCAGAGGTAATGGTGGATTGTGCATTTTGGATATCCATTCCTTTTAAAAACTCCGTATGAGTGCTCCTGTTCTGCTTTGTGCAATTCCGGATTGCTGCTGTGTGTTGTAGCCAGTTTGAATAATATCCTGATGCAGCTCTCTTTATGGGTGTTGGGGTTATTGCTGGAGTAATTAAGTATCTGAACAGTATGTGTGGTCTTTCTGTATACACTAGTCTGGACTTCCCCGTTGTTTTGCATTCTACCATTATGTCTAGGAAGGGTAGTCGCTTATTGCTGTCTTCTTCTTTTGTGAATTTTATCCCAGTGAGGATGTTGTTTATGTGTCGGTGGGTTTCGTCTAGTCTTGTGCGTTTGATAATCATGAAGGTGTCATCTATATAGTGGACCCAGAGTTTGGGTTGTATAGTGGGGAGCCCTGTGCTTGGTAACCTTTGCATGACCACTTCTGCAATCAGTCCTGATATTGGTGATCCCATTGGTGTTCCATTGATTTGTCTGAATATCTGGTCGTTGAAGATGAAGTGGGTTGTGAGGCACAGATCCAGCAATTTCAGGGTGCTGTCCTTGATAATGCTGTTGGTGTCGTTGGGTGCCTGCCTTCCTGATTTGTCCAGCAGTGTGGCAATTGTCTCCTTGGCTAGGTCGATGTTTGTGGATGTAAATAGTGCTGTTATGTCAAAGGATACCATTATCTCATCTTCTTCTATTCTGGTGTCCTTGATGATGTTGAGGAATTCTCGGGAGGAGTGGATGGAGTAGGTAGTGTTATCAACTAAGTATTTCAGTTTCTGTTGTAGTTCTTTGGCAAGTCTATATGTTGGCGTGCCTGGTAGTGAGACGGTGGGTGTGAGGAGTACCCCCAGTTTGTGTACCTTGGGGAGTCTATAGAAGCGGGGTGTGCTGGATCCCTCTGGCTTCATTTTTTGATAGTCTGTCTTGCTGATATCTCCTGAGTTGTGTAATTTCTTCAGGGTCGTTGTAATCCGATTCCCTAACAGTGGCACTGGGTCTTTCACCATCTGTTGGTAGGGCTTGGTATCTGCTAGTAATGTGTTAGCTTTCTCGATGTATTGGGCTCTATTAAGGATTACTGTCATGCGTCTTTTGTCCGCTGGTAAGATTACAGTGTTTCTGTCTTTCTTTCTGGGGCTTTCTTTTCTTCTGTGTTGAATGTGTCCCACTTACCTTTTCTGCTCAGTGTTGGGACTATTGTCTGTCTGATGGTCTGTTGTATTTCCTCCGTAAGTCTGGTGTTCTTTAGTGTCAATTCCAGTGCTGCCACAAAGTCAGTGTTTTTGGTGTCTCTGCAGTTATAATTCAGTCCACGTACCAGGACGGTCTTCTCAGTATCTATAAGTTGTCGGAATGAGAGGTTCTTGATCCATGTTTCTATGTTGTCCATGTCTTTTCTAGGTCTTCACACAAAATCTTTACTCCTTTTGTCCTATACAAAGATTTCCAGAAGTTTTCCCACAACGAAGGTTAAACTGACTGGCTTGTGGTTTCTCTGTTTGTCCTTTACATCTGTTTTTGAACAAAAGTGTAATGTGTGCAGGTCTCCAGTGCTTAACAGTGCCCTCATCAAGAGGAGGGTTAGGAGATTACGGCTAGAACCTCGACAATTTTCACTCTCTGTTCCCTCAGTTTAATCACATGCATCCTATCTAGTCCTGATAACACAGCAACTTTTAGGACCTTTCCAGTTCCTCCTCTTTATCAGTTTTAGCCCATCCAGAATTTCAACTACCCCACCTCTCCAACCATGACATTATTTTGACAAGCAACTTTTTCCTTGCTAAAGCAGATGGGAAGTATCATCCAGTACCTCAAGCACAATCATTACCTCCATACACAGGGCAGCACAGTGGCTCTGTGGTTAGCACTGCTGCCTCACAGCATCAGGAACTGGGGTTTGATTCCATCTTTGGACGACTGTCTGTGTGGAGGTTGCACATTCTCCAAAGATGTGCAGGTTAGGTGGACTGCCTGTGCCAAATTGCCCATGATGTCCAGGGATGTGCAGGCTATGTGGATTAGTCATGGGAAATGCAGGGTCACGGGGACAAGGTGGGTCTGGGTGCGATGCTCTTTGGAGGGTTGGTTTGTTTTCAATGGGCAGAATGGCCTGCTTCCACACTGCAGGCATTCTATGATCTTTAATTGATTCTATAACTTCGATAAAACACTCCTATGACCTTAGAAGGAGTACAACATAGGTTTGCAAGAATGATACCTGATTTCAGGGGTTGAGTTATGAGGAGCAATTATACAAACAAAGCTTGTTTTCTCTAGACTTTGGAAGGTTAAAGGGTGATCTGATCAAACTCTTCATGATATTAGAAAAAAAGACTAGTCAGGTAAAGATAAATTATTTCCACTGGCTGGGGATTCCAAATCTTGGGGGCATAGTTTAAAACATAGGGCCAGACCATTCAAGACAGATATTAGGAACTGGTTGTACACATAAAGGGTGGTAGATGTTTGGAACTTCCTTCATAAATGGCCATGGATGCTAGATCAATTGTTAACTTTAAATCTGACATGGATAATTTTTTAAGCAATGGTATTAAGGGATATGGCCAAAGGCAATTTCATGGAGTTAGACCACAGATCAGCCATTATCTCACTGAATGATGGAATAAGCTTGAGGGGCTAATTGGCCTACTTCTGTTCCCATGTTCTCTCATGACTGCTATACGTAAGGAAAAATTTTGGAATTTTTTCATGTTATCTGCCATTTTCTTCTCGTTATCTCTCTTTGCTTCTCTTATTTTCCTTACTTTCACTTGTTCTGTGAAAATTCTATGCTCAGTCTCATTCTTCCAGTTTTATCAATGTGATAACTATCAAATGAACTCTTTCCACTTCATCTTACTGCTTTGTTATTCAGAAAGCTCCAGCTCAAGCAAACAAATATCAACTTATTTGGGATTTATAGGAAATTCTACACTGCCAAATCCTCTCATACCCTGCCATATATTTTTTCCATATTAAAAAAAAACAACATTCCTGGCACTCCTAAAGCATCATCCTTTGTAATCACACAGATGACAGCAGCAAGTACATAGACCCAGTAGAGATGCGAACCAGAAATGGTCTGAATCAGGTTTCAATTCACTAGTAAGGCCAAGCTCATTAATACGTTTAGGTATTTGAAAGCAAACTGCACCAATTTGTGGTTGTGGTGGAATCTGGGCTGGGAGAGCGTTTATTGTCCTATCCCGAGTCAACCTCACTGCTGTGTGGGTCTGGAGTCACATGTAGGCCAGACCAGGTAAGGACAGCAGATTTCCTTCTAAAAAGGACATCAGTGACCCAGATGGATTTTTACAACAATTGGCAATGGTTACCATTAGACCAGCACTTTATTAATTTTTATGAGTTCAATTTTCCACTGTCTGCAATTGTGGGATTTGAACCTACATCTTCAGTATGGGGCACTGGATGACTAGCTGAGTGAAAATGTCACCACGCTGAAAGTGCTAAACAGTGCATAGGAAATAAAAAATTCTAGATATGCGAAGGCATGATCATCACTACCAAGCCATGGGCTGCAATAAAATTTGCAATGAAGTGGCATTACTACTCTAAAATGCCTAACATCACTTAGGCATGATAATTAAAATCAATTATATATTTTAATATGATAATTGGAATTCACCAAAGGGTTTTATTTTATCCTTTTTATTGCTGGTAGACTTTATCACCCAGTCTCTCTGCTCTTGTAGTGCCTGTAACAGTGTTACTGTGGTGAAGAATGGGAGATCTTTGAAACTATGTTGTGCAATATGAGCTTATAAAACATTATGGTTTCAGTTGTTTTAGACTTTAATGAAAGTGTTAACCCACCAAAAAAGTTAACTCTTTCAATAAAATGGAAGATAAATTCTGTTGGAATACAAGATGATTGTTCGTTCATCTCACACTGCTTAAATTTTAGATTAGAAAATGAAAACCTGAACATCGGGACTATTAAATTCTCAGTCCTGAATAAGTGTAAACATACACATCCGCCCTCAGATTTTTTCATAATTCCATGTTCCATTCTCTAATTTTGCACAGCATGCTTTGCCTATTAATGAACCTATCACTTAATCCTGACTCCAATTTTCAGCAATGAAGAATTTCAGTTACGAAGATAGATTGAAAAGTCTGGAACTCTCCTCCTGGGAGAACAGAAGGCTCAGAGGTAATCTGATTGAAGCATTCAATATTATGAATGGCCTGGACAGATTAAATAGGGAGAAATGTTCCTACATGTGAGAAGAACGAGAATGAGAGGGCACAGATTTAAATTAACTGTTAAGTTAACAAAGATTTCCAATATGAGGAAAACCTTTTCACACAGTGCATGGTTAGGGTCTGGAGCACACAGTCTGAGTGTGGCAGAAGCAGGTTCAATCAAAGCTTTCAATAAGGAATCGATTATTTGAAAATAAACAAATGCAATGAGCATTTAATAAGCTCAACTGAACCTTCCTTATTTATTAGCCTATGATTTGGGGAAAATCAAGGGCTCCTCAGTTCGATGTAAGTTGTCTGTTTCAGGCAAATGCCCACACGCCATGAGTTAGGGTTGAAATCAAGTTTGCCACAATTACATGCCCGCCTCCTGCCCAACACACGCCTGGTTAAGGGCATGTAATGTCCAGCCCTGGGTTAGATGCTGATTTGGAGGACCACTGTAGTTGTGATGGGCTGAATTGTCTCCTTTTGCACCATACTGATTCTACGATTCAATGCGAGATATGGATCCCTTTGTTCCTTCCTAGTTCTCTCACTTAACTGCTGAATGCCTGGTTTCTTTAACAACACTCCTTAGCAGCCATCTATCTCATGATTCCATGGTTTACTCCATGGTGGCCAACTCTGTGCTGGCCATTGCCTCACACAGTTCTGGAGCCCCATTATGGTGGTCTATACTGCATTTGATGTGGGGCCACCACAAGAAGGTGAGCCTGCCACTGTTCTCTGAAGTCTTTGGAGCCATGGCTCAACCAACTGCATTTCCTGTACATGCTCGCTTCTTCCAATGTCCTTCCAAAAAAAAATCATCCTCCAGCAGTCACAGTACTCCCTGTGTCTCCCAGTTGGAAATGTCAATGTCATATCTTGAATTGCTGGTGTCCATGTCATGGTGATATGGCTGGCCATCAGATCATGCCTCAGTGCCAAGTTCACCACAAGGAACGATACAGCAAGACAGGCAGCATCAGAGGAGCAAGGAAGTCGACAGTTCAGGTCGGGACCCTTCATCAGGCCGGTCCTGATGTGTTCCTCCAGCTCCACACTGTGTCGATTCTGACTTCCAGCATCTACAGTTCTTGCTATCTCCTTACCACACAGAAGGTCTTTGTAGGACAGCCAAGATTGATGTGCAACTTCACAGCATTTACAACAGTAGCTCTGAATTTCCATAGATGGTCTTCCAATCTTGTGCAGTACAGCTGGTGGAAACAGCTGAACCCAAAGATTTCCAGCATCCCACATTTAATAGCAGGGTGCTTGCAGGGTGTCAACACATGCTCAGGCATTCTCAACATCCTTCTGATAATGTACACCCCCTGGAGAAATCCATGACCTGTCTCTGCGGCACCAAAATGCATGGCAATCCATGCTAATGTGACAGAAGCCAAAGGATAGCCTGATTTGTTGATGTAGAAAATGAGACCTCTACCATGGGAGAAGCAAAAGTGATAATGTTGCCTTTTTCATTCTCCAAGACTTTGGGGTCAATGCATCAAGATGCAGAGAACCAGCTCCTAGGTCATCACTTAAGCTGGTTGGACTTGATATGGATTGAAAATGGCAACTGTTTTAAGTGTTGTGTGACTGCTGTAGCTGGTGTGTCAAGGTGAGGAGACTGACAGTGCCCTTAATCTCCCCAACTGAGGGAGGATACTGAGGTGTATAGTCTACTAATTACATTAATATGTGTCTGGTGAGGTCTCTAAGTTTAAGATATTCTACATCCAAAAGGCTTCATCTGGTGGCTACACTGAAAGTGAACCTGCCTAGCTTGCTGTTTTTGTGGTGTACTAGAACTGTGATTACTCCCAGAGCAATAGCCACCATAACCTAGAAGAGTGTCTATGGAAGGAGTGAGATAGAGTTGTGTAAAATTTCAATGGTAGACTTTGTCACTCAAGATAGGCACTACTGCACCATCAATAAGAAGTGGTATTGAGATGTGTGAGATCTTGCCTGGGCTATCTTTAAAGCGACCAGCCAATGTTTAGCTTTCTGAGATGGTTAATAAAAGTTGTACTTCACAATCAGGAAGAAACTGATCGACATGTTGAACCGATAAAGTTTTCTTCAATGATCCATTGAATGATTCCACTGAAGGTATAAGTTATACTGTCTCCTTCATTCTGTACATGATGTAGTTTTCAAGTGAACTTACTGTTGAATCAAACATAGACGTATCAGGGAAGACGATGGCCTAGTGATATAATCGCTGGACTATTAATCCAGAGACGCAGATAATGTTCTGGGGATCCGGGTTTGAAGCTCGCCATGGCAGATAGTGGAATTTGAATTCAATAATTATCTGGAATTAAGAATCTAATGATGGCCGTGGATCCATTGTCAATTGTCGAAAAAACCCATCCAGTTCACTAATGTCCTTTAGGGAAGGAAACTGCCATTCTTACCTGGTCTGGCCTACATGTGACTCCAGACCCACAGCAATGTGGTTGACTCTTAACTGCCCTCTGGGCAATAAATGCTGCCTAGCCAGCAACGCCCTCATCCCGTGAATGAATGAAGAGAAAAAAAATGTAGTGACTTGATGAGTCTTTGGCCAATTTGGCTACAGTTCAAAAGCTAACTGACTGTGATGAAGCGTGTACTGATGAGGTTATTGAAATCTCGTGGTCCGTAACTCTTGCATGTGAGCTGGTTGGGCAGGCTGAGTCAGCAATCCTGAGCCAAAGGTGCATTCCTCTGTAACCTCTTTGAATCGACCTTGGCAGATTCCACCTGGGTGCCATGTATGTGGCTTTTTCCAAGTGTGGATCATTGACGTACTCGAGGAAATATTCCCTAATGTTTGGAATTGAAGTCGTTTTCAATTGACTGCTCACAAATTAGTTCATTGACTTGTGCACCAAATGTATGTGACCACATTTTGTTTGAGCTCACCAATTCCCTGGGATCACTGACAGGAAGGTATATTTTTTGATTATCTTTTTTTCTTTGACGCCAAGTAGTTTTCAAGTGAACTTACTGTTAAATCAAACATAGACTATTATCTGTGAGCGGCTGAAATATTCACTGGCTTTCTCCTCTGAGGTAATGTACAAAGTATCACTTTCTTATGGATTGTTGCTACATCCATTTTGTCCATCCCTTTAGTGAGCCAGTGAGTCCTGAATCCCACGATCCAATTCTCAAATTTATAGGAGACTTTCCCAATAATTGGGTGGTGGTGGAGGCAGACTCGATAGGGGCATTTAAGGGACTTTTAGACAAGCACATGAATATGCAAGAAATGGAGGGTTATGGACCAAGGGCAAGCATAAGGGATTAGTTTCATCTGGCATCATTTTCGACACAACATCGTGTCCGAACAGCCCTTTCCTGTCCTGTGCAGTTCTATGTTCTTTGTGCTAAGAAAAGAACTATTTTCCTGAGCTGGTAATGTTAAACTTTCTCAGCTGTGCTCACTGTCAGATTTTGTTATATATTTGCTAGTTTATGGAATATTTTATACATCTGATTTATCACAGAACTACGCAGAGATGACTCTGGTTCCCAATCTACAACAGATTTACCCACAGTACTTTGAAATATCTCAGAAATTACAGGATTTTCCACACACACATGAGGATGAAAATTAGGGCAAGGGAGGGGGCGGACATCACACCCCCTCGAAAGAAAGGTTGGTGGTTAGCCAAAACACTCTAAATTAGTGGGTAGTGGGACTTTGGTCCCTCAGTGGAAGGAAATGGACCTGCCAGATAATCTGACAAGTTAGCAGTTCCAACTGTGCTACAGCGCTATAGTGGTCACTGCCAGTACTGCACCCAGCCCCACTTTGAGTCTCCAGGCAGTGGCTGAAGAGGGCACGCCGAGCTTAGGCATTCTGTGCAGGGAGGAAGGAGAGGGGCACTTTCATCTGGGGTGTGCCCCTCATCTGCGAATAGTGCCCTCCAAACGGAATAGCACCACCTTCCCACAGTGGCCTGCCAAATGTGATTTTTTAAAAAAACTTAACCGATTTTTCTAATGAACCTGTTCTGAGATGTTATTGCACACCTCTGGATTAAGTGGTACCCAAATCTGGGCCTCTCGGTCCAGGGGTAGGGACACTACTGCTGTGCCACAGGAGGGCCCCAAATATTGGAGTTGCGAACTGCACTCAAGCCAGGTCGGAGTTGGACCTACAATCTCGTGATCTGCAGTCAGACGCGTTATCCATTGCAGCGATATTAGGGTCAATTGAGTTTTCAACAACGGGACAAGGCTGTTAATTAGGCATTAATTGTCCTTTAAGTGTTCCAATTCAACTATGGATAGGTGACTCACCTGACTCACAGTGCAAGGCTGGCCATTTGTAGGCATATCGTCAGTTTATGGGTCTACCTACTTGCCTGCAGATGGTTTGTAAAATTCAGTCTTGAGCCTGAGCCCAGGTCTCTGGTCTGCTGGTCCAATAACATGGCCTCTGCACTACTGTCTGATTAAAGGGTCTAAAATCCACAAAGTGCTTTCTTAATGATAAAAAAGAGAGCTGCGAACACAGCAAAAACTACATCTCTGCTTCTCAGTGCTGCTTTTTACCACCATTTCTGCTACTGCATTATTTCCTGGGGCAGGTTAGAGGCATCAAGGGAGCAAAATCTCAAAGATACAATGACTGTGTCCCTCAACTGGAATGTACATGCAGCAAGACAGGGCACAGTAGTTGAGTTGCCAAGAGGAAGGTAAAGGGCCAAGAATATTGTGGAAAGCCAAATTTTCCTTGTTCGGGGAGAAAGCTAATGGATTGCAGAGAGACACAGGTGGGCCATTGATGGAGAGACAGGGTATCAGTGATAATGGGAGTCTCAGAGTTGGAGTGGGTTAGGAAGCAGTAGTGATGGAGCATTTGAAGGAGGTCAGGAAAGGAATGTTTGTCGGATTTGCCTGTTGATGCCAGAGGAAACAATTGCATGCCTCTGGGCCACAGGGTAGACAGAACAGAAAAGTGTGTGGCATGGCAGTGTCACCATCTGTTTCACTTGTCCATCTCCACCAGCCACTGAGGATACGTTATCGCTGGCAAGCGAGGCTTTGAGCAGCCTGCCTTTCTATGGGTCAATTGAGGCCTTGAAGTGGCTAAATGACAACTTATGAGCCTCCTCCTCCTGCCTCTTCATCTTTTCCAATGGTGGGAGTGGCCCATCTAGGTCAAACATGGCAGTACCCTGGCCATACACTGTAGGGGGGAGGATGGTGGTTACCTCCTGTTCTGACACTGTGTGCTTATAAAAGGCCCCCTGAATGTATTCCTCCGCTCTATGTTTTTCTTTACCCTCGATCCTGTTGGTTTCAGCCCTCTACACACCCCTTACAATCCTGTCACCCAGGCTTACCATCCCAGCTTCCAGACTGACCTTAGCCTTCCCTTGGTTGAGGCTCCTGGCTCCTCTTCTTCAGGGACTGCCTGCAACCACAACATTGCCTATCATTGTTTCAAGTTCCTAGTGGTAAATATCACCAATCATCTACCTAGGTCCATCCACATCAACGCTACTGTCAAGAAAGCACATCAACGCCTCTACTGTCTCAGAAGGCTATGGAAATTCAGCAAGTCCATAATGACTCTTACTAAATTTTTATAGAACGCATCCTACCTGGATACATCACAGTCTGGTTTGGCAATGGCTCTGGCCAGGACTGCCAGAAATTACAGAATTGTGAACACAGCCCAGTCCACCATGCAAACCAGCCTTCCATCCAATGACTCCACCTACAGCTCCTGCTGCCTTGGGAAAGCAGCCAACCTAATTAAAGACCCCTCCCACCCTCGTTATACTCTCTTCCACCCTTTTCTGTCAGGCAGAAGATACAGAAGTTTGAAAACATTTGCCAACAGATTCAAAAACAGCTTCTTCCCTCCTGATATCAGACTTATGAACGAACCTCCCATGTATTAAAGTTGATCTTTCTCTGCACCTTCACTGCAGCTGTAACACTACACTCTGCATTCTGTTCCACTACTCTGATGTATTATATAAGGTATGATTTGCAAGAACAGCACACAAAACAATACTTTTCACTGTAGCTCAGTGCATGTGACAATAGTGATAAATCAAATCAAATTAAATCACTCTTAGGGATGCTCCTGGGACACTGCCACTTGATTGGCCTGACACTCTTATGGCTGGTACTTCTTTTGAATTGGGACAGAGGTCCACTTCAAGCCAATGACAGATCCAGAGACTGTCAAGAGGCTGTGGGGTGAACGGGGTAAGCAGAGGGAAGCCCAATATTTTCACCATGGGGTAGGGATCGAGACCTCCAGTAGAATTCAGACCCACAGCCTGAAGCATCACACCAGTTCTGGCCTTCACAGCCATTGTGATTTCGGTTCCTATGATTGCAATCAACTTGAAGAAGAACTTCTATGAAGAAGCACTGCCCTAGGTTAGCTCAAAGTATAAGTGCATTGGTGTGTGTGTTCCACTATGGGGAAGTTGGCAATTGACAGTGACTGCTGTTAACCCTTTGGGCTGCCTGGCTAACCTGTCCTGAGCTGTTGCTTCTCTTCCTCCAAATACCGTGGTATCTTCAACCGAATTAATTATAATAGTGCTTATTCCGGTTAGAGTTGTATGAAGCAATAACTGAGAGTCCCAGAGCGAAAAGCATAAGGATAATCAATGAAGCAGCTTGCAGCACTTATGTAAAATAAAAGTTTTCATTTACAAAAGATATTTCAATCTACTTCTCCCTTTGACTTACCACCGAGCATTGCTGGATGCCCATTTTATCCAGGTTTGATACATGTTTAGTGCTAATGAGACTATACAGGTGGAAAATGGAATGTATTCTATCATCAAGTATTATTGCCCCATTTAGATATGGTACAAGTTGGTGGCAAAATACGACAGTGGGGGAGGGGGCATTAAAGTGGGTCAGGATCTGTTTTCTATTTCTGTCTGCCCAAGAAGCAAAGAAAAATCTCAGGTTTAAATGTTCAGCTTCAAGTTTGGCATAAATGTATCACTTCAAGTTACCAATCAAAGGCTATGGATATTTACTCCAATTCTCTTTGTTCTTAGAATGTACTTTCTAGTCATCATCAAGCTGACACGTAGAGTTGTTTTCCTTTTCCTGCAATGGAGTTTCAGCTGTGACACTCACCGCTACTTCAAAAATAACATTGAGGAGATTCCTCGTTCAGTACACTGGAGATTTCTTCCCTGTGGCTACCCTTTCAAGAAGGCAACGTTCTGCTGTTCTCTGTCACCCACTCAAACTGACTTCAGATCCAATATTTGCTCTGACTGTAATATTATCCTCGCTACCTTACTTCCATTTCTCTTCACGATTTTTCTCCCTGTCATGAGCACAAATTCTCTCTTTGTATCCCTCTGGAATCCCTCTGGGTATATATACTTTGGGCAGATTATCTGGTTGCACAACATTCCCTGTTTGATCTGCCTTTCCTGTTATAATCCTTAGTCGATCGGTCCTCATGAGTTAAGCCGGTATGAGGTTAGGAACTCAGGGTGCTATCCTGCATGCTGAGGGATTGCTCCTGAGTCTGTGCTGTTTCTACTATTAATGTGCAACATCTCAGTTTCTGCTTTACGAAAGACTGACTACTGTCTGATTCTCAGGGGCTCCGACAAACTCTTTCAATGACCCACCATAATGCATAACATGATCTCTGTAACACAGCTTCCTACTACAGATTATTCCAGCCTCAATTCTCAGAATGTCCTTAACATGTGACTGTTAATGTCAGCATTCCATCATCTTACACATCACCATGTCATTATGTGTTCTCATAACTACCATTGCAGCCTCTAGCAACTAGGACAAGGCAATGGGCCGAGGGCTGAAAAATGGGATTAGAATAGTTAAGTGGTTGTTTCTGACTGGTACAGAGGCATCAGCTGAAGGATCCTTTTCTGTGCCCCAGATCTCCATGACTCGATGCCCTTTGGAATATCTGTGACTCTGGATGATATAGTTTATCAAATCAATACCTTACAAAACCTTAGAAAATAACTCCTATTCTGGAACCCCAGGTGATTTTTAGCCCTACTATTTTCACGCCTGTCTTTTTTTTCCACAGCAGGATATATTTGTTAATAGTTTCATAAAGAAGTTCTATTCCTTAATTAGATTGAATCTCTTATTCCTACACACTCCAGCTCATCTGAATTGTCATTTCTATTTTTTTACAGCGATATCAAATCCAATCAACCTTTCAGCTGTAGAAGTGCCCACCAGGTGACTAATGAGTTTGATGGACTAAATGCCAAATCAAATACTACATCAGATTTTCTCTTTTAAAATGTGGACTGATTAATTCTCTTGCAAAGGCACTGGAGAAGATTGACACTGAAGTTCAGTATAAAGACTGGGAAATAATGGCAAACTAGGGCATGAAGCTAAGTTGAATAGTTCTTTCAAAGGGCCAGCACAAGTATGAAGGGCCAAATGGCCTTTTCTGCACCAGATGTGTAATCTATGACCAAGATTGACACCTTCTAGCTTGGCCAGTGGTGCTGCCAATCACTGAGTGTTGATGGGTCTCCTTTTTTTTAAAAAGTCTCCACAGTGTGGAAAAAGGCATTCAGCGCAACAAGTCCACACCAACCCTCCAAAGTGCATCTCACCCAGACCCAACCCCCGACCCTAACCCTGAAACTTTGCATTTCCCATTGCCATCCCTGGACACTATGGATAATTTAGCATGGCCAATCCACCTAACCTGCACATCTTTGGACTGTGGAAGGAAACCAGAGCACCCAGAGGAAACCCACAGACAGGGGAGAAATTGCAAACTCCACACAGACAGTCACCCGAGGGTGGAATTGAACCCGGGTCCCTAGTGCTGTGAGCCACTGTGCTCTCCAGTAAGAGCTGCCCATCTCTCATCACTGATTTGGACATTGATACTGTTCCCTGGTCTTCAGTTGGTAGTAACACTGAGGATTGGGGATGGCATGCCTGAAACAGTAGGTGTTGGGTGGGGACTCTAGTCTAGCCTCTGTTTTTCATAGCCGGAACCTTGAAAATCCAATCCGATGAAGCTGCTCAAATGTCTTAAATCAACCGTGCAATTGAGATGTGATGGAAAAAACAAAAGTAGGCCACAGAATAAGTTTGAAAGGCAATCATGTTTGTGCATGAGTTGTTTCTCGTGCTGGGACATGGAAATAATTAAAACGCTGAGCGAAGCAGGGGACTATATTTGTAGTCAACTGGGGAGTTTTCTCAGGTAAAGAGAATTATCAGCTGCGCAGATTCATATGGGGAGCTAAATTGCCGACAGAGCACGAAAACAGTAATTTGGATTGATTAAAACCTAACTTGTGATTAAGACACTGGTAAATATAAAGAACATGTGAGGTTTGTTCAAAGGCAGAAACAGATGTATATAATGCAAAGAGAAGTATTTTTAAAAATGCAAAACAAAACTTCTAATTACCCACCTCTTTATTCCACCTCCAAGGTTTTCGTTCATGGTAGGTCGCAGTTCTTAAAATTTTGAACACATTGTCAAATAGCCATTTCTCATGTTTGTAAGAGTTGCTCCTCTCTTTTCTTTCCTGAGTCCAAAGTGAATTTTTACTCTGGATCCTAAGTTTGGGATCTCCAATTTCCCTCCTCGAATTTGATACATCTCAATATAGTTGGCATCACAGGATCCGCAGAAATGGATCCTCATCCAACTACTGAAGTGGCAACTCTCACCGTAGAAAGTTCAAATCTGTGGCTCAGACCCTACTGATATGTCTTGAAAGGAATGAGCAGATTATTTCCCCCTTGCAATGTAATTTGGAAGTCTCAGCAAGCAGTATAAACCTGGTTAAATCAAATCTCGCACACCACTTTGCAAGCAGATTTCACTGGACTCTTTCCAGAATTACATCAGGAGACCATCAAAACCACAAAGCTTTAGCCACAACACATTTAATTCTGGATAAAAGACAGACTTGCATTTATATAGCACCATTTACAGGTTCAGGATGGCCTGTCACGGTCTCAAGATGTCCCAGCCGGACCCACAGCCACTTCCTTCGAGAAGGATAAGGACAGCTGGTACCACCTGCAAGTTCCCTTCCAAATCACTCACTATTCTGACTTGGAAATGACCGTTGCTTCAGTGTCATTGGGTCAAAATCCTGGAATGCACGGTACTTTGGGTCCAGCTGCAGCAAAAGGACTGCTGCAGTTCAAGAAGTCAGCTCACCACCACCTTCTCAAGGGCAACTAGGGCCCAACCAGTGATGCCAAAGTCCCATAAGAGACTACAAAAAAGAGTCTTACAGCCAACGAAGTGCTTTTGATGTCTACTCACTGCTGTAATGGTGGTAATATGGCAGCCAGGTGACACAAAGCATGCCTTCACAAACAGCAATTTGATAAAGATCAGATAATTTGATTGCTGTGATAAAA
>NC_063337.1:16318688-16392776 GCF_021869965.1 Rhincodon typus
CAGTTCTGAGGAAGGGTCACCAGACCCGAAACATTAACTCTGTTTTTACCTTCACAGATGCTGCCAGACCTGCTGAGCTTTACCAGCAACTTTGTCTTTGCTCCTGATTTACAGCATCTGCAGTTCTTTCGGTTTTTATTGATTGCTGTGATGTTGATTGAGGGGAAAATATTGGTTTGGCACCAGAGAGAACTCTGCTGCCCTTCTTCAAAAATAGTGCTTTACATGTCTCTTAAAATCTTTGGTTTAAACTCACATCTGTAATGGTGCAGCATGTCCTCAGTATGGTACTGGAATGTCAACCAAAATGCTCTCCGCTCATGCCTATGCAGTGTAACTTCAACCGCTGCTTTTAGGCAGGAGGGCTGTTTTAACTCAGCCCAGACGAGACAATAATGAGAACTGATTTCTATGCTCAGCATTCTTTCCTGAAAATTCCCATTCTTTAAAATCTTAAACAGCCATGGATTGCAGGAAATATTTGAATGAGATGTTGGTGAAATATGTATAGTGTGCTTTCGGTGTTTTGTCCCATTGAGAGCAACAATTACAAAAACAGACAGAAAATAAAGATAACAAGGTGCAGGGCTGGATGAACACGGCAGGCCAAGCAGCATCATAGGAGCAGAGAGGCTGACGTTTAATCCACCGACTAATAATCCAGAACCCCAGGCTGTTATTCTGATGACATGGGTTTGAATTCTACCAGGCAGTTGGCAAAATTTGAATTCAGTAAATAAACTAGCCTACTGGCCGCTATGTAAACACTGTCAACGGTCATAGCAATCCATCTGGTTGACTAATGTCCTTGAGGGTAGGAAACCTGCTGTTCTTACCTGGTCCAGCCTACACATGACTCCAGACCCACAACAAAGCAGTTGACTCTCAACTGGACAATTAGAGGTGGATAATTAAATGCTGACCAGTAGCAACACCCACATTCCAAGAATGAATCAAAATAAAGGTCGTCCATACTGATCTAACTATTGCTGGAGAAGACCATTACATCGATTACCAGTCATAGGAAAACAAGACCTAAAGATATTTCGTTCATATTTAGCAGGTTTTCTCTGAGCGAATCAAAGTTAATCTTGGCAGCATGTTCAAAGTCACCAAACTGCCGCACAGTTTGAATCCCAATGATTTTCACACAATTAGCCCTTCTACCACTCTGATTTATAACAATTCCAGTGTTATGAGAATTAGTGATCTAATTATTACAGTTAATTCTGGCTACTGTGATTATGCTGCAGCTAGATTTGAAAGTTCATATTGTTAACATAATGATTGAGCCAGAAATTGGAAACTCAAGTGGAAATAAATTTTAATGGATTGGCTTTGAAATTCCATGAGACCTGAAAACAGACCTGAGCACTGTGATGCATGATTAAACTCTGTCCGAGCTTCTGGTGCAGGAAGTAGACATTGCTTAACATAAACCTCAATACAAAGACAAAAAAGATGTTGTAAATCTGAAATAAAAACAGAAAACTCTGGAAATACTCAGCAGGTCACACAACACAACATCTATGGACAGAATCAGAGTTCACAATACCTTTCGTCTACATAAACAGTATGGTGGTACATTTTGGCTGCGGATTTGCAGAAGGTGCAATGAACAAGAAGAACACTGAATAATGGCACAATTGGCAAGTTCCAGGCATTTCCACTGGGGTCCTCGAGGATACAGAGGAGGAGTGAGAGCATTATTCTGCAATTAGCCAGGAGACCATCCAGATAACCACACAGATAGGATTAGGAGCAGACATCCCCTGGCAGTTAATGTCGCAGTGTAGACCTGAGGATTTGGATGTAGTGCAGCGAGAAATTCATATCGCTGGCTACAGAAACCTCAAAAAACACCACATCACACACACATCTCACTACACACAGACAACGAGGGATGCACATTCAACTGGGACAACACATCCATAATCGCACAAGCCAAACAGAGACTCACCAGGGAATTCCTGGAGGCCTGATATTCCAACCAGAACTCAATCAACAAACACATTGAATTAAACCCTGTGTACAAACTACTGAGAAACAAAACCGGAAGTGATGCCAAACACCCCTGCAAACCGAGGCATATAAATAACAAGAGGGACAGAACACTAATGCTTCACTGCAGGTGCCCTGACGATGTTACCTAGGAGGGTGACGAAACGTTTGCAATCAAACCCACCGGCTCAGCGAGCAAGTCTACAACCTCACACCACACCAAGATCACTCACACATCAACAATCTCTATCAGTCATGACCCAAACCTGATGTTCATATTACCCACCTCTCTCAAAATGGCTGCAAACTCGAGCCCCAGGTCACACAGCTTCCACTCACCACCAGCTATTCAATCATAGCGTTCACAACACACCAAGAGTATTGCAATTCACTCACTGACAGACGTCTCTCTGTCTTGCAAGAAAAAGCAACAGATAACCAGAGGCAACAGGAATTAGCTACTGAAGGACATGTATGTCCCAATGTTTGCACAGACATATTATACAGGAAACAGTGCTCAGTATCATTGGACCAGCCATGATCTGCCCTCAAGACAACCCTAACCTTCTGTCATAATCGTTTCAGATAAACAAGAACTGTTACCTGTCCAGCTAATGGTGAAACAGCAAAAGATGGAAGAGTAGGAAGACAGGAATGAAGAAGCGACCCTCTCAGCCAACAGTTCACATACTGACACTGCTCGCAAGTTGAACACTGCTTACAGGCAGAAGCAACATTTGGTGAGACACTTGGCAAGAGGGAGCAACAGCTAGGAACATAGGACTTAGGAGCAGGAGTACGCCATTTGGCCCTTTGAGCCTGCTCAACCATTCAGTAAGATCATGACTGATCTGTTGTTATCTCAACTGTACTACATTCCATAAATCTTGACAGCCTTGCATATCAAGAATCTATCTAACTCAGCTTTAAAAGGATTTAAAGACTTAGCCTTCACTGTTTTCTGTGAGAAGAAAACTCACAGACTAATGACACTGAGGAAAAAAAAGGCCTCCAAATCTCCACTATAAAAGGGGATACCTTTTATTCTTAAATTATGTCTTTGAGTTTTAGTTTGCCACATAACAGAAAACATCCTTTGCATATCCACCCTATCAGATCCTCTCAAAATCTTATATTTCGTGAAGATCACCACTCGTTCTTTTAAACGTTTAAACAATTTTTTTTTCAAAAAGGACACTAAAACTGCATCCTGTTCTCCAGGTACGGCATTAACAATGCAGTGTACAACTACATTAAATGTCCCCTACTTCTAAACACATTCTCCACGTAACAAATGAAAACATTCATTTGCCTTCCCGATCACTTGTATCTGTATACTAACTTTGTGATTCATGTAACCTCTGCCCCATTGAGATCAGCAGTCTTTCTCCATTTCAATACTGCTTTTCTATATTTCCTGGCTGAATGGGACAAGCTTACATTCACCCATGTTATACTGTGACAATACTTTGTCCACTCACAACCTGTTCATATCTCTTTGCAAACACTTCATTTCCTCCTTATAACTTACTTTCCGACCTATCTTAGTGTCATCATCAAATTTAGCTGCCGTACATTAAGCCCCCGGTCAAAATTATTGATAAAGATTGTAAATAGCTGAGGCTCTAGCATGGATCCCTGTGGAAATCCATGTGGTACAGTTTGCCCAATTCAACAACAACTTATTTGTACCTCCTCTGCTACTTGTTAGGAAACCAATCATTTATCCGTTCTAATACATTACTAGACCATGTGGTCTAAGCCTTGTTATGGCACCTTGTCAAATATCTTTTGGAAATCTAAGTACATCAGATCCACCGGTTCCCCTATATTGATTGTAAATGTTTCCTCTGGGACTCTAAGGATTCTTGGAAGATTACTATATCCACTACCTCTGTAGCTACTTCTTTCAGTATCCTAGATGCATCATGTCTATTAGTTGCCCTTACACATCTTCTTGAGTAAAAGTCGGTGTATTTATTTTCTCTCCTCCTTTTACCACTTGATTATTTTGTAATTTTGGAATGCTATTAGTGTCTTCTACTGTGAAGGTTGATGTAATGTATTTATTCAACTCCTCTGCCAAATCCTGGCTCCCCATTTTTATTTTCCTAGCCTTGTTTTCGAAGGGGTCCATGATTATTTTGTCTTCTCTCTTTTTATACATTTAAAGAAGCTCTTGCTGTCTGTCTTGAAAATACTTGCACGTTTCTCCTCAAAGTACCTCCTCTCACTTTTTGTTTGGTCTTCTTTTCTTGATTTTCAAAACTTTCCCAATCTTTTGTCCTACCACTAATTTTTGCCGAATTGAATGTTTTATTCTTTCAATTTATTGATGGCTTTAACTTCTCTGGTTAACGAGGGTCATCTATCCCCTTCCAAGAATCCTTCATTCCCACTGAGATATATCTTTTTTGTGAGTCACGAGCCATTTTCATAAATGTTTTTCCTCAAGGGTTTTTGCTGCTGAGTCCACGTCAGCCAGGTCTGCCCTCATTCCTTTGTAATTATGCTTATTTAAGCTCAGCACATTTGTTTCCAACTCAGGTTTCACCTTCTCAAACTTCAAAACTGAATCATCTTATGGACACTACCAGATCTAAGGAATTTAGGAAGGTTATGACCAATGCATCTACTATTTGTGCTGCCACCTCTTTTAAGACCCCAGGATGCAGAGCATCTGATCCTGGGAACTTGTCAGACTGTTGGCCAATGGTTTTCTCAGCATTGTTTCCATGGTGAAAGTGATTGTTTCAAGTCCAACCCTCCCTAACAACAATTATCTTTGGGAAGTTTTCAAAATCTTCCACATTGAAGACAGTCCCAACATTGATTATAGGGATAATCCTGGAAATTACAGACCGGTCAGTCTTACTTCTGTGGTGGGCTAATTATTGGAGAGGATTCTGAGAGATAGTATTTATGATTATTTGAAAAAGCACAGTTTGATTAGAAATAGTCAGCATGGCTTTGTGAGGGGCAGGTCATGCCTCACAAACCTTATTGAATTCTTTGAGGATGTGACAAAATACATCGATGAAGGTAGAGCAGTGGATGTGGTTTATATGGATTTTAACAAGGCATTTGATAAGGTTCCACATGGTAGGCTCATTCAGAAAGTAAGGAGGCATGGGATTCAGGGAAATTTGGCTGTCTGGATATAAAACTGGCTGTCCAATAAAAGACAGAGGGTGGTAGTAGATGGAAAATATTCAGCCTGGAGCTCGGTGACCAGTGGTGTTCCACAGGGATCTGTTCTGGGACCTCTGCTGTTTGTGATCTTTATAAATGACTTGGATGGGGAAGTGGAAGGGTGGGTTAGTAAGTTAGCCTATGACATGAAGGTTGGTGGAGTTGTGGACACCGTGGAGGGCCGTTGTAGGTTGCAACGGGACATTGACAGGATACAGAGCTGGGCAAAGAAGTGGCAGATGGAATTCAACCCAGAAAAGTGTGAAATGATTCATTTTGGAAGGTCAAATTTGAATGCAGAATACAGGGTTAATGGCAGGATTCTCAGCAGCGTGGAGGAACAGAGGGATCTTGGGGTCCATGTCCATAGGTCCCTCAAAGTTGCTACCCAAGTTGATAGGGTTGTAAAGAAGGCATATGGTGTGTTGGCTTTCATTGGCAGGGGGATTGAATTTAAGAGACGTGAAGTTATGCTGCAGCTCTATAACACTGGTGAGACCACACTTGGAATATTGCGTTCAGTTCTGGTCACCTCATTATAGGAAAGATGTGGAAGCTTTAGAGAGGGTGCAGTGGAGATTTACCAGAATGCTGCCTGGACTGGAGGGCAGGTCTTATGAGGAAAGGTTGACAGAGCTAGGGCATTTTTCATTGGAGCGAAGAAGGATGAGAGGTGACTTGATAGAGGTGTACAAGATGATGAGAGGCATAGATACAGTGGATCCCCAGAGACTTTTTCCCAGGGCAGAAATGACTATTACAAGGGGGCATAATTTTAAGGTGATTGGAGGAATGTTTAGGGGAGATGTCAGAGGTGGGTTCTTCACACAGAGAGTGGTGGGCGTGTGGAATGCGCTGCCGGCAGTGGTAGTGGAGTCAGATACTTTAGAGACTTTTAAGCGACTCTTGGATAGGCACATGGAGGATAGTAAAATGTAGAGTATGCAGGGTAGATTGATCTTAGTAGGATAATAGGTTGGCACAACATCGTGGGCCGAAGCAACAAGGTGCAGGGCTGGATGAACACAGCAGGCTAAGCAGCATCATAGGAGCAGAAAGGCTGACGTTTCGGGCCTAGACCCTTCATCAGAAACGGGGGAGGGGAAGGGGGTTCTGAAATAAATAGGGAGAGAGGGAGAGGCGGATAGAAGATGGATAGAGGAGAGGATAGGTGGAGAGGTCCTGAGGTTTGTCCGGAGGGAGCCGAAGGGCCTGTTTTGTGCTGTACTGCTATATGTTCTATGTTCTGAACATTCAAAACTTCCATTATTTCTTTTTTTACCCAATATTAATTAACTAAACTCATTCACCAGAAGATCAACACCAGCTTTATTTCCTCTTTTCTTATTCAATTACTTGTTGAAAACGGTGGGGGGGGGGGGGGGTGGTGGTTAGCACAGCTGCCAGCTTGCTGGGTTATAAAGCTGCCCATGAGTCCTGCTGCAGCAATGTCTGGTGAAGACTCCAACGGGACAGTCAACAAGGAAAGGCTGATGGGTATTCACGCTGAAACACTTGGAACATTAGCAGGATCTGCCAGAGAGCTTGTTGTCTCTGTCAAGGAGCTTGGAGCAGACTGGTACCAACTTGGCACAGGACCGTGGAGTCACAGAGTTGTACAACATGTAAACAGACCCTTCGGTCCAATTTGTCTGTGCCAACCAGATTACCTAAACTGTTCTAGTCCCATTTGCCAGCATTTGGCCCATATCCTTCTGCATCCTTCCTATTCATATACCCATCCAGATGCCTTTTAAATGTTCTGTTTGTATCAGCCTCTACCACTTCCTCTGGCAGCTCGTTTCACACATGCACCACCATCTGTGTGAACAAGTTACCTCTCAGGTCCCTTTTATATCTTTCTCCTCTCACCTTAAACCTATGCCCTCTAGTTATGGATTCCCCTACCCTGGGAAAATGACCTTGGCTATTCAATCTACCCATGCCCATCATGATTTTATAGACTTCTGTAAGGTCACTCCTCAGCCTCCGATGCTCTAGAGAAAATAGCCCCAGCCTATTCAGCTTCTCCCTATAGCACAAATCCTCCAATCCAGGCAACACCTTTGCAAATCCTTTCTGAACTCTTTCAAGTTTAACAAGATCTTTCCTATAGCAGGGAGACCAGAATTGAATGCAGTATTCTAAAAGTGGCCTCACCAATATCCAGGATGAAATCCTCGCAGAATAAAAGTGGTATTAATTCCATTAGCACATTAACCAACCCAAACATGGGATGCATTGTCTGGTGGCCAACGTCTCAGTTTCCATTCCAGCACAGTCAGACACCTCCTGATGCCTGGGTGCAGCATTGGAAGCCCAAACTCAAGTCATGCATAACCATCTTGTTGGTCATACAGACTACACTGTCCCACTATGGCTACAGACAGCAGAACTCAAAGGGCTTGCAAGTTTTTTTATTTGTTAATTGGATGTGGTTGGCACTGGCCAATTGATGCCTATCACTAATTGGGCCCCCATTCCAGAGGGCAGTTAGGAGTCAACCACATTGCTGTCTGACTAGGTATGGATGGCAGATTTCAATCCCTGAAGATCATGAGTGAACCAGATGGATTCTTACAACTGTCAATATTGTTTTCATAGAATCCCTACAGTGTGGAAACAGGCCCTTCGGCCCAACAAGTCCACACTGACCCTTGGATCATCCCACCCAGACCCACGCCCATATAACCCACACACCCCTGATCACTACGGGCAATTTAACATGGCCAATCCACCTAGCCTGCACATCTTTGGACTGTGGGAGGAAACCGGAGTACCCGAAGGAAATCCACGCAGACACGGGGAGAATGTGCAAACTCCACACAGACAGTCGCCCAAGGGTGGAGTCGAACCTGGGTCCCTGGTGCTGTGAGGCAGCAGTGCTAACCACTGAGCCACCGTGCCGGTCACCATGACTGTGAAAAGTTTTCTTTTTTTATTTCAGATTTTAAAATAGAATTCCAATGACGCAATGATGGGATTTAAATGCACGACCCCACAGCATCAGCCTGGACCTCTGGATTAGTGGATTGAAACAATGGATGATTTCAAGAAGGAGTTAGATATAGCACTTGGGGCTAAAGGGATCAAAGGGTACGGGGGAAAAGGAAGAACAGGGTACTGGGTTGGTTGATCAGCCATGATCATAATGAATGGCGCAGAAGGCTCAAAGGGATGAATGGCATACTTCTACTCTGACTTTCTCTCATTCTATGTTACTCATCCAATGATAATACTGCCCACATCACCCTCCACTTAGCAGCAGTCCAGCAAGATATTCTCCATCATATTGCCAGGATTGTCGAGGCATGATTCCACTGGAATGTCTTTGATTCCAATGACCATGAACCTATCGTCCTCTCTCGAGAGTGCAGCATTCATCCTTCCATTGTTGCCCCAGCCTGGCGTCTGGCTAGTACCTGTTTGCCAGTCGTTGCAGAGTGCTGCCAACCATGTGGAGTCCAGTCAGAGCTGCTTAAAGAATTCATGAAAGGCCATCAGTTGCCTTCTCCACTGGTGTAGAACTGAGATCGACAAAGGCACGCAGAACACAGCCATTAAGGGAATGTACCGGGATGATTAGTTGACATTTGAATGGAATAACAGGAAAAGACAAAGTAGGTATTTCCATTGGTTGGAGATTCTAGAATTAGGGGGCACAGTCTAAAAACTAGGGCCAGACGAGGGTTCAGAAAAAAATGTTGTGAAGCTATTTTACACACAAAGGGTGGTAGAGATTTGGAACTCTCTTTGAGAAATGGTAATTGGTCTTAGATCAATTGTCAGCTTTAAATTTGAGATAGAATTTTTTTTTTTGTTAAGTAGAGGTATTAATGGATATGGGCCAAAGGGAAGAAGATAGAGTTAGACCACAGATCAGCCACAATCTCATTGAATGGTGGCACAGGTTTGAGGGGCACCTGTGAAGATGCCCTTACAAAATTATTGTCCAGCATGATCAGCTCCTGAACTGTTTGGGCCCAGCATGGAGCTCATTGCCTGTAGGGGTGGTCCAGACAGAAACCCTCACAATATTTAAGAAGTAATTAGAAGTACACTTGCAAAGCCAAAGCATACAATGCTATAGCCACACGGTGGAAAATGGGATTAGAATAGGTCGGTGTTATTTTGACTAGTGCAGACTCGAAGGGCCGAAGGGCATTTTTCTGTGTTGTAGACCTCCATGACTCAATGATATTTTGGACGTGGATAGACAAATTGGTAACATGGTTTCTACACAAACGTTTTTCTTAACATAAATCTGTTGACTGCACATTTGTTTTCTTTATTTATAAAGCACTCACAAGAAGTAAATGCTACCGAAAACAATCTGTTTCATTATTTTGTGTCACTTTTGAGATAGAAACACATGCAAGTTATGCAACTACAGTGAATGTTACGATGACTACACTGCTAATCATTCATGATCCACAGCATATTGATGTCATCCTGCGACACAGACAAACAGACAGGGATTGCTTTTAAACTTTCTGTCTCTGTCAATCATGGGCTTCTATATGACACTGAATAATGACATGAATTTTGAACACATTCAGAACATTAAAGGAGAATGGTTATGTAACTGAATGTATGATGATTGAAGTTACTGCTGTCAGTGTATTTTTAAAAGGATGTATAAATCCATTCAAGTGTATTTTTTTTCAAAAGGATGTAATAGTCCATTCAAAATATTCAGGCTAAAGTTCAACGTGAAGGTCGCTGAGGAATTTCATGTGAAGGTGTTTGGTCCTTCTGCTTTGCCTTAGACAGTTCCTTGAGAGTGTGGATGCATTTCTCCCATACTGGATTTGGGAATCCTCAGGTGATTTAACAGATTAATGCAGGATTCATGTACAGATGAGGCAGGAAGCAGTGGTCCTGCTTATATTTGTTTCTTCCACAAAGACTTCTGAGGTTGCCCTGATTGAGTGGCTTGAGAATCTATTTCAGTGAGAAGTAAGAGTCAACTACATCGGTGTAGACCTGGAGTTACATAGTTGATGGGGAAGGCTGGTTTTCCTTAAGAAAGGACAGCGGAGAATTATTTGGGTTTTACAACAATCAATAGTTTTTTTGGTCACGTTGCTACATCACTGGTAACGTAATGGTAATGTTTTTCTTCCTCTAAATTACTTTGATATTCTCTTCTGAAATTGTTAATTGATTATTTTTGTGTATTTCCTTCTTTATAAATGACTATTTTATTATTTCAGTATTGATTTCCTATTTTGAAAACATCAATTGATTAGACCAGCATTGGTTTTCTCTTTCTAAAATACAAATGGATTCTTTCAGGATGATGCTACTACTTTCTTTTCAGTTCACAAATTGACTATCTTGGTATCAATCAATTTCTTCACTCACCTACCAACATCCCCTCCTACCAGAATAGGAACGTTTGTGGAGCCTTCTTCAACAGTCAGTTTTTTTTTTAATAGAATCCCTACAGTGTGGAAACAGGCCACTCAGCCCAATGAGACCATACTGACCATCTGAAGGTCATCCCACCCAGACCTCTGCCCTATTCCTGCATTTCTCATGGCTAACGCAGCTAACCTACACATCACCGAACACTACAGGCAATTTAGAATGGCCAATCCATCCAACGTGCACATCTTTGGACTGTGGGAGGAAGCCAGTGCACATGGAAGCAACCCATGCAGTCATGGAGAGAATGTGGAAATTCCACACAGACAACTGAGCAAGGCTGGAATCAAACCCCGGTCCCTGGCACTGTGAAGCAGCAGTACTAACCACTGAGCCACTGTGCCACCCCAATTTGTTTACTTGTCTGTAGTGATTAGAATGAGGTTGGCCAGGTGGATCCATTGACTATGAGATCCCTGATTCGGGCTGTTAACCTGCACCAATCAGGGAGTCCTGGCTGACAGATTTAAACAGGAGTGTCAGGGGTTCTCCTCTCTTCTAGAGACTGACTCTGAGCTAGCTGCTCAGAGTCGATGTACTGTGCATGTGCAAATATAGGACAACTTTGGTGACGGGATACCGGCTTCTATGAAGTTATTTCATTGTCCAACACCATTCATGACTGAATGTGACAGGACTGCAGAGCTTAAATCTGATCCGTTGCTTATAGAATCACTGCCTAAGCTGTTTGGCACTCAAGAAGTTTTGTTTTGTTGATTCATCAGATTTACACCGTATTTTTAGTTATGTCTGGTGCTGCTCCTTACATGTCCTTCCACACACTTCATTGAACCAAGGTTGAACTCCTGACTTGAACGTAATGGTAAAGTGGGGGATATGCTGGGTCATGAGGTTGCAGACTGTGTTGGAATGCAATTTGGTTGCTGCAGATAGCTCATAGTGCCCCATCAATGCTCAGTCAAGTTGCTAGGTTGTTCAAAGTCTAACACATTTTGCACAGTGATAGTGCTACACTACACAATGGAGGGTATTCGCTATGTGAAGAGGGGTCTCCATCTCCAGAAGGACTGTGCAGTAGTCACTCTTAGCAACACTGTCCTGGATAGATGCATCTGCAGCAGGTAGATTGCTGAGGATGAGGCCAAGAACATTTTTCCTTCGGAATGATACACTCACTGCCTGCAGATGATATAGTCAAGAAGAGGACTTCCTGAAACAATATATAAAAAATCGTTCACTTACACATACGTGGCTTTTCAAAGGGCAGACTGCAATCAGGAAGTGGGCAGTGGGTTTTTTTTTTGTTTGGATTATGTTTAGCTTATGTTACAGTTATGTAAAAGGAAGACATTTAAGTTAAGATCACTGAGTGGACAGAATCTATGGGATTTGTGTTAGAAGTTATCTTTAAGATTTCACTCTGGTCAATAATAAGTTACAAAACATTTTAAACTAATTTCTGCCGCTCTTCATTCAACTAAGAATCCATAACTCACCTGATACATAAACAAGAGAATTAGTGAGTGATGGGCTCAGTGAGATCAACATGACCCTGTACTGGACATTTTTTTCCTATATTATGGGACAGAGCTTCCACATTGGGGAAAACTGGTGCTCCTGAAGCAGAATGCATCCAAATTTATTTTAACACTTTAAGAAGTGTTTCTTCTTCCAAATGTTCTGCTGAAACACATCTGTATACTTTCCAATATACAACATGCTAAGAAGCTGCATTATCAACTTGCAATTTAAAACATAATTCTCTTAAAAAAAACTTCTGCTTTCAGAATATTTCTTGACATGTTTAAGAATGGTAACTTAGTGTCATAGACCGAGTTAAAGTCACACAGCATGGAAACAGACCCTTTGGTCCAATATATCCACACCGACCAGACAACCCAATCTGACCTCGTCCCATTTGCCACCATTTGGCCCATATCTTTCTAAACCCTTCTTATTCATATATCCATCCAGATGCCTTTTATTCTACCTGCTTCCACTTCCTCTGGCAGGTCATGCCATGCATGCACCACATTTAGTGTGTGAAAAAGTTACCTCTCAGGTTGTTTTTAAATCTTTTCCCTCTCATCTTAAACCTATGCCCTCTAATTTTGGACCCCCCCCCCACGTTAGGAAAAAGACCTTGGCTATTCACCCTATCCATGCCCTTCATGATTTTATAAACCTCTATAAGGGGGAGGCAACAGCCTAGTGGTATTATCACTGGACTGTTAATCCAAAGACCCAGGTAATGTTCTGGGGACCCAGGTTTGAATCCCACCGTGGGAGATGTTGAAATTTGAATTCAATAGAAATCTGGAATTAAGAATCTAATGATGGCCATGGCCCATTATCAATTGTTGTAAAAGCCCATTTAGGAATGGAAGCTGCTGTTCTTAACTGGTCTGGCCTACATGTGACTCCAGACACATAGCAATGTAGTTGACTCTTAACTGCTGTCTGGGCGATAGCGATAGCAATAAATGCTGGTCTAGCTAGTGATGTCCTCATTCCATGAATAAATAAAAAAAAAGTCAATCTTCAGTCTCTGCCATTCCAAGGAAAAAAGCCCCAGCCCACGGTGGCTCAGTGGTTAGCACTGCTGCCTCACAGCACCAGGGACCCGGGTTTGACTCCAGCCTCGGGCGACTGTCTGTGTGGAGTTTGCACATTCTCCCCGTGTCTGCGTGGGTTCCCTCCGGGTGCTCCGGTTTCCTCACACAGTCCAAAGATGTGCAGGGTAGGTGGATTGGCCATGCTAAATTGCCCGTAGTGTTCAGGGATGTTTAGGTTAGGTGGGTTAGACATGGGATATCAGGGGTAGGACAATGGGTCTGGGTGGGATGCTCTTCGGAGAGGCGGTGTGGACTTGTTGGGCCAAATGGCCTGTTTCCACTCTGTAGGGATTCGATTCAGCCTGTCCCTATAACTTAAACCCTCTAGTCCATGCAACATTCTTGTGAATCTTTTTGCAACCTTTCTAGGTTAACACCATTCTTCCTGTAGAAAGTCAACCAGAATTGTACGCAGCATTCCAAAAGTGATCTCATCAGTGTCCTGTAGAGCTGCAAAATGACATCCCAACTCCTTTACTCAATGCACTGACCAATGAAGGCAATCGTGCCAAATGCCTTTTCCACCACTGTGTCTATCTGCAACTCTGCTTTCAAGGAGCTACGCATGTGCAGCCCTAGGTCTTGCTGCATCTTCCTTAATAAAATGGAAAA
This sequence comes from Rhincodon typus, assembly GCF_021869965.1. NCBI lineage: Eukaryota > Metazoa > Chordata > Chondrichthyes > Orectolobiformes > Rhincodontidae > Rhincodon > Rhincodon typus. Next base: position 16,332,500 of record NC_063337.1, read on the forward strand.
TGGATTTATCACGAACATTCCAATCACACAAACATACAAACAAGGAACAAGAGGAGGCCACTCAGCCCTACGAGCCTGCTCTGCCATTTAGTAAACAAGGTGCAGAGCTGGATGAACACAGCAGGCTAAGCAGCATCATAGGAGCAGAAAGGCTGACGTTTCGGGCCTAGACCCTTCATCAGAAAAGCGGGAGGGGAAGGGGGTTCTGAAATAAATAGGGAGAGAGAGGGAGGCGGCTAGAAGATGGATAGAGGAGAGGATAGGTGGAGAGGAACCAAACAGGTCGAAGAGGCGGGGATGGAGCCAGTAAAGGTGAGTGTAGGTGGGGAGTTAGGGAGGAGATAGGTCAGTCCAGGGAGGACGGACAGGTCAAGGGGGCGGGATGAGGTTAGTAGGTAGGAAAGGGGGGGGGGGCTTGAGGTGGGAGGAGGGGATAGGTGGGAGGAAGAACAGGTTAGGGAGGCAGGGACGAGCTGGGCTGGTTTTGGGATGTGGTAGGGGGAGGGGAGATTTTGAAGCTTGTGAAATCCACATTGATACCATTGGGCTGCAGGGTTCCCAAGCGGAATATGAGTTGCTGTTCCTGCAACCTTCGGGTGGCATCATTGTGGCACTGCAGGAGGCCCAGGATGGACATGTCGTCTGAGGAATGGGAGGGGGAGTTGAAATGGTTCGCAACTGGGAGGTGCAGTTGTTTATTGCGAACCGAGCATAGGTGTTCTGCAAAGCGGTCCCCGAGCCTCCGCTTGGTTTCCCCGATGTAGAGGAGGCCACAACGGGTACAGCGGATGCAGTATACCACATTGGCAGATGTGCAGGTGAACATCTGCTTGATGTGGAAAGTCTTCTTGGGGCCTGGGATGAGGGTGAGGGAGGAGGTATGGGGGCAGGTGTAGCACTTCCTGCGGTTGCAGGGAAAAGTGCCGGGTGTGGTGGGGCTGGAGGGGAGTGTGGAGCGGACAAGGGAGTCACGGAGAGAGTGGTCCCTCCGGAAAGCAGACAAGGGTGGAGAGGGAAAGATGTCTTTAGTGGTGGGGTCGGATTGCAGATGGCGGAAGTGTCGGAGGATGCCATTTAGTAAGATCTGATTTTAGCCTCAATCCACATTCCTGAACATCCCTGATAGTCTGTTATCTTCTTGACAATTGAGAATCTATCTACCTCTGCCTTGAAAATATTTAAAGATTTTGCATCCGCTGCTTTTTGAGAAAGGGAATTCCAAAGACCTTCTAAGAAAAAAAAGTTTCTTCATCTATGTTAAATAGGTGACTCCTTACTTTTAAGTTATCACCCCTCATTCTAGCATCACAAAACTAACCTGTTTTAACCAGTCCATCATCTTGTATGCGGTCCCAATTTTAAGTAACTGAAAGTAGCTTTAAAATCTATACAGAACTGTCTGATACATATATAGGTAAGCAGACGCCAATTAAATTTTTGCAAAACATTTCAACAGAAGCAATGGCAAACTGAGAAAAAAAAGCCATTTAATGTAGCAAGCAGGTTATGATCTGCAACACGTTGCCTGAGAGTGTGATGGTAGCGGATCTGATCATGGCTTTTGAAGGAGTATGGGATCATTCGCTGAAGAAGAAAGATTTGCAGGGATATGGGGAAGTGGCAAAAGGTGAACTGCAAACAGCCAGCAGAGACGCACCTCTCTCTGTGCTGTAATTATTCTGTGATCCTCAGGTACAATAATTTAAAGAAAAAATATATCAGTAAGATTTTTGTTTTAAAATGCCTATTAACCTCCTTGTGCCCAGCTGAACCAGCTTAATTACTTTCTTTGCAAGGACAATCCCACAATGGAATACAGCGACAAATGCTCATAATCATTTCACTACAAATCTTCAAGATCCAACATTAGATAATGTTCATTTACATGTTTTCCATTATTGTCTCAGCAAACAGTACCCATACAAAAGTTGGCAGATTAGGGATACTGACTTGTGACGCCAACACAAACAAATTTTTGAGTTTTCCAGAAGGCCACAGAGAGGGACAATATGACTTGGTGTGCAGGCTGTCCAGTTTAGTGGTTGGGGTCAGAATCTAATGCAATGGTTTTGAAATAACAGCAAAGGTTTGTAGAAACTCAATCCGCACTGGATGGAATTCACACCTGAAATTTCCCAAATTAAGCACTGGTTTCGCCAGTTTCAGACAATTTTTGCTGAAATTAAAACACAACCTCACTGAAAACTCCAGACGTGTGTCTAAAATAGTGAGATTGGAGTTAATTACCAGCATTGTGATCCAGCTCAATCTCTGGTCATCAAAGTGGACTTTTTAAAAGTGATAATGCCACCTCCCTCCTTCTGTCATGCCTATCACTGAGTATCAACTATTTTCATTTTTCTGTATTTTCCTAAGCAGCCTGTTCAGAGATATTGTTACCCACTTTTGGACAGATGGGACTTGAACATGGGCCTCCTGGTTCAGAAGTACGGATACAATCCAGCAAAACAACAGCTCACTAGCCTGGTCACTCCCTTCCTATCCACATTAGCAAGCTCCTTGCACATGCGAATGGAGCATTAGGAGACAGGCCAACATTGCAGTGTGCTGGAAGTGGCTGTGAAGCATTGGAATTAAGGTGCAAAGATTATAAAATTATTCTGGATGGTACATGTACATAAATTGTAATGAACATCTGGAAATTATGTAAATTTTTAGAAGACATCAGTGCGACTGCAACTTGAGTTTTTGAGGCAGTTTTTGGCTCCTAATTAGAGATAGGTTATTAATGTTTGGAAATACCTTAGCAAGGTTTCATGAGATTGATGTCAAGGGTTATAATTATGAACCAAAGTATGGAAAAGTAGAGGTCCTTTTCATTTGAGCTAAGTAGTTGAAAGAGTGGACAAAATTGACGCTGTCAATGTCGGAGTTGTATAATGCTTAGAGAGGTAAAATAGTGAGTGACTGGTAGATGAATCAATAACAAAATGCTATTGAATCACAAGAATCAATTGTGAAATGATGGGGGAGAAATTTGTCTTTTAAGTAGCTTAGAATTGGTGATCCTGCTTCTACAGCCTGAGGTACTCGATATTCAGTTCTGTTAAAGTCAATGAGCAAGAGTTGGCAATCTCTTGGGGGCAATTTGAAGAAATTATGGCCTCCAAAATTCAGTGTTGGGATTGTTTCCTGACCTTGCTGGCTATTTTATCCCAACAGCAGACTGCATATCTGGCTGGCATCCTGATTGGCCTAGGAGAAGGCCAAATAGTATCCATGCAGTGGAAGGGACGGCCTAATGGTATAATTGGGGAGCTGTTAATCCAGAGACTTAGGTACTGTCTTGGGAACCCAGGTTCAAATCTCACCATGGCAGAATGGTGGTATTTGAGTTCAAAGAAGTTCTGGAATTAAGAGTCTAATGATGGCCATGAATCTGTCGTTGATTGTCAAAAAAGCCCATTTGGTTCAGTAATGCCCTTACAGGAGGGAGACCGCTGTCCCTACCTGGTCTGGTTTATATGTTGCTCTAGACCCACAATAATGTGCTTGACTCTTAACTGCCCTCTGGGCTATTAGAGATGGGCAATAAATGCTGCCTAGTCCATGATGCTCTTATCCCATGAATGAATTTTAAAAATACACCAATCAACTTGCAATTACCCTGCAGCCATGGTAGTTTTCTGGAGGCATTTAGCACACCTGCTTCTCCTGGAACTAAACTTCTGCAGGAGGTGTTTGCTCAGTGTAAGGTCAACGTAAGACCATGAAATGAACATCCTGAGCTTCATTCTGCACATCCACATGTTTTCAAGTGGAAGCATATCCCTGCAGAAGAATGGTGAGATTGGAGTTAATTACCAGCATTGTGATCCAGCTAAATCTCTGGTCATCAAAGTGGACTTTTTAAAAGTGATAATGCCACCTCTCTCCTTCTTCATGCCTATCACTGAGCATCAACTATTTTCATTTTTCTGAATTTTCCTAAGCAGCCTGTTCAGAGATATTGTTACCCACTTTTGGAAGTTTCAGTGTAAGTTTCAGGCTTCTGGGTTTTCCTTTCCAGAACATTCCTCAGTTCTGAAGAAGAGTCAGAGCAGGTTTGAAATGTTAACTGTTTTTCTCTCTCCGCAAATGCTGCCAGACCTCTGAGTTTCTCCAGCATTCTCTGTAATTATTGCAGATTTCCAGCATTCTGCAGTATATTGATTTTACTCTGGATTGTTCTCCCTGTTTTAGAATTGTTAGCAGGCCTCAGGCTTGGCATGCCTTCTCCATCTTGGTTCAACTGAGCACCACGCAACATTCACGGTCAGACTGCCAGCACTCTTCCCTGCAAACACTTTGATTTGTCCTCCAGTTGGCCGCCTCTGGGTACATTACAGCTGATGTCACACCACTGCCTTCTGCTGGCTCCCAATCTCTTGAAGTCATCGCCGCATCAGGGTTGACATGCTAGTGGCTAAATTTTGCCCGAGAGATATCAGACAGGTAATGTAATTCACTGTTGATCTGATATTATTTGCTTTGCATAACCATCTATGAGGAACATCTACTCCCTCAGGCTTAGATATTATTAAACCAGAAAGTTTGCAGAAACGATTTACTAGGATGCTACCTGGACTGGAAGGTTTGATTTATAAGGAGAGGCTGGATAGGCTGGGTCTTTTTTCCTAGAAGCGTAGGAAACTGAGGGGTGACCTTATAGAGGTCTATAAAATCATGAGAGGCACAGATAAGCCGGAAAGCCAACTGCTTTTCCCCATGGTATGGGTTTAAGGTGAGATGGGAGAAATACAAAATTGTTGGATTGTGTTCATTGTGAAAAACTGGGCAAGTTGGGCCAAAGGACTTGTTTCGATGTTGTAGACTTCTAAGACTCTATGACTCTAATTAATACCAGAAGAATGAAGGAGAAAATGGCAGTATTTTCTATTCCATGTAGAGCCTTTTTGGAGCATGAAATGTTTTTACTCAAGTTGATAGTGAGGCAGAAACCTCAACACCAATCTGTAAAGGTTTGTGTTTGAAAAGTACGTGGGATTTCGGATAAAAGGCAGGTAAGTGGGATTGAGGTAGACAATCTCAGTTGAAGGTTGAACACCAATGTAATGCAAATGATGTCTTACAAACCACAATTTCTATAAACCCAATGAAGAAGAATGCAAAGCAAAAATGAGCATAAGAAAGTTTAATTTAAGGACCTGTTGAAATTTTCAGTTCAGTCACTGGGACAGACACAGCGACTGGATTCTTATGGGGGTCTGAGTGACCTTGGGCTATCATAAGGTGTGTGTAGAATTGAGTAACAAGTCTAACAAGGCCCATCTCGATGTCAAGATCACTTTGCTCCATCTTTTAGATATTTTTAATTAACCTGTTCACAGATGTTATGATAAAACAAAGACCTGCGGATGTTGGAGATCTGAAACAAAAAAATGTAAATCAGAAATTGCTGGAGAAAGCCAGCAAATGTGGCAGCATCTGTAAAAAGAAATCAGAGTTAACGTTTCAAGTCCAGTGATTCTTCTTCAGAACTGAGATATTCTGACACCTCTGGAGGAGGTGGGACTTAAACTTAGGCCTTTAGGCTTGGAGGTAGGGACATTACTACTGCACCACAAGAACCCATAAGCAAATCAGAGCTACCACTTGCTCATCAGAACATTTTGGCAGCAGTGACAGCATTTGAGCTTACATTTCCCGAGAGAGTGGAGCCTCAATCTAGTACCTTAGCCCACACAGCCAAGCTACCTTCACTCCCAACTTATAAGCTTTTGGCAAGTGGCAAGTTGATGACAGTATAAGGTAGTGGTGGAGGTTAGATAGGCCTTAGGTTTAGGGTAAAAGTTCGGCACAACATCGTGGGCCGAAGGGCCTGTACAGTGCTGTACTCTTCTATGTTCTATGTGAGATTCTCACTCGGCAGCAGCAAGATGGATGGTTTTATTGCTTGCTTAACTCCTTCTTAACAGTCCAACTCAACTCCTTAATACTCACCACTTCTCTGAACAACTTCCCCATTGGAAACAGGGCACCAACATTTCAGGGTGTGCTCCATGCCACACAGTACCCATGTCCACAGACTTTAGCTTCCAACAAGTGGCAAATTCTAAGAATGCTCATAGCTCACCTCCAATCCACATACAGGATGTGCCTGCATTTCAATGCTGCACCAGAAACTAGCACTGTGACCCTGCAGCAAGAGACTGTATACTCACGGACACACAACCAGCTCATTGATCGGACCAGGCTGCATCTGTAGGCCCTTCATTTGTTCTCATAGCGTTCATTCACTTTGAAACTATCTGGATGCTTCCAGCATCCGTCCGTTGCATTGCCTTGCCTTGCCTTTTTGGTCTTTGGCCCCTGAGCCAGAGATACCGGGCTCATGTTAATGCAATCCTCAGTCAACCCAAGGCGTTTTGCCTTCAGTCAGGGGGTTCTCTGCACTCTAAGTCAAAGTCAGCTTCTGAAACTGGTTCAGGCGCTACTCAGGGTAGTCAGCCTAAGGATCCTACACAAATAAAAACCGAAAGAACTGCGGATGCTGTAAATCAGGTACAAAAACAGAAGTTGCTGGAAAAGCTCAGCAGGTCTGGCAGCATCTGTGAAGGAAAAAACAGAGTTAACATTTCAGGTCCGGTGACCCTTCCTCAGAACTAAGGATCCTGTCCATCTAAGGGGTGAGGAGCAGATTTACAGGTAGCACACCACCCTCCTTGCCTCTTTCTGCTCTCTTGTGGGTTGTTTTCCTCATGAAATAAGAGAGGTAGGTTTGACAGAAACAAAAGTGGGCGACCCAGCCATTATGGCTAGTGCATGTGAGGAATAAGTGCGAGGGCAGCACAGAGGGCGTGCAGGGTTAGCGGTCAAGGGGGTCATGGTGGATGAGAGCCAGCAAGGAAAGATGTTGAAGGCAACAGTGAGGGTGGTAGAACATGAGCCTTGGTAGGAGGTGGGTACAATAGCAAAGACAGAGCAAGTGAGAGATATCGGGAAGATGATAATAGAACTTACCCAGAGGAGTGGAGAGGGACAGTGACTTTTTTTCCTACATTGCTGGACATTCCTCCAGATAGCTGAGACTGCTTTAACCTGGGAGGTAACCTCAGACCAGGCTGGCATTGTCTACTGTCCATTGCTGGCTCTAGAGAAAGATGAATTCCCATGCTGGCGTCACCCTATCCAGCAGGAGCCTGCCCGCACAAGGGGGCACCGATTCCCCTCCCCCATCTGCCATTTTCAGGGCAAATGTCAAGAATTCTGCAGGGCAGCAGTGGACTGACAGAATTTTTCTGGCTGCACAGCAGGCCTTTTTAAAGATGATGTGGGCACAAGGGATCCCGGTGACTTCCGGGATATCCACCGAGTGGCAGGATGTGGTAAGATGAGATGGACATGAGACACACCATAGGGATGTGGTCATTAATTAGTGAGGTGGGTTTAGTCAGGCAAGGCATGAAAGCTTGTTCGGCCTTGCTGCGATAAACCCTCCAAAAAAACTCAACACAACTAACACCTAGCCAAAAATAAGTAAGATTCAGCAAAAGAATCCCAAATTTCAAAGGGAGCCACAATTCATAGAAGAAAAAGCTGCTAAATATTTGGCAAGTTCACACCAAATAGACGAGGTGTTGCCATGGAGAAAGCAGTAGGGAATTACTGCTCCCACGTGTTTGTTTAATGAATGAATTAATTATTAATTTAAAATTAATCAAAAATTAACTTACAAACAAAAACTTAATTATTGCTTAGAAAGTCTTCTTAAACAAAGTATCATGGATTAAAACAAAGCTAGTCAATACAAAGCCACACTTAAAAATATATAGCTTTCTTAAAGAGTGAAGATGTGTGCAAACATTCCTGTGTAAAATGGCAGATTGCTGTGTTCTATAACGTTAGTGAACTTTTTGTAACCTAGATCTAATTGGTCTTACGTACCCAAGGCAAGTATACCCAGTGAAGGGGTTAACAGTGAAATGTCAGAAAGTAATAGGTCAAATGTAAGAGAATTCTAAAATTACTCCACAAAGGCCAGTATCCCATCACCAGAACACCCTTTATTCACACATGCATAGCACATGACACTGACCCAGCTAGCTCAGAGCTATCTCTTGGGGTGAACAGAACCTCTGACAACAAGGTGCAGAGCTGGATGAACACAGCAGGCTAAGCAGCATCATAGGAGCAGAAAGGCTGACGTTTCGGGCCTAGACCCTTCATCAGAAAAGCGGGAGGGGAAGGGGGTTCTGAAATAAATAGGGAGAGAGGGGGAGGCGGATAGAAGATGGATAGAGGAGAAGATAGGTGGAGAGGAAACAGACAGGTCGAAGAGGCGGGGATGGAGCCAGTAAAAGTGAGTGTAGTTGGGGAGTTAGGGAGGGGATAGGTCAGTCCAGGGAGGACGGACAGGTCAAGGGGGCGGGATAAGGTTAGTCGGTAGGAGATGGGGGTGGGGCTTGAGGTGGGAGGAGGGGATAGGTGGGAGGAAGAACAGGTTAGGGAGGCGGGGACGAGCTGGGCTGGTTTTGGGATGCGGTAGGGGGAGGGGAGATTTTGAAGCTTGTGAAATCCACATTGATACCATTGGGCTGCAGGGTTCCCAAGCGGAATATGAGTTGCTGTTCCTGCAACCTTCGGGAGGCATCATTGTGGCACTGCAGGAGGCCCAGGATGGACATGTCGTCTGAGGAATGGGAGGGGGAGTTGAAATGGTTCGCGACTGGGAGGTGCAGTTGTTTATTGCGAACCGAGCGTAGGTGTTCTGCAAAGCGGTCCCCGAGCCTCCGCTTGGTTTCCCCGATGTAGAGGAGGCCACAACGGGTACCGCGGATGCAGTATACCACATTGGCAGATGTGCAGGTGAACATCTGCTTGATGTGGAAAGTCTTCTTGGGGCCTGGGATGGGGGTGAGGGAGGAGGTATGGGGGCAGGTGTAGCACTTCCTGCGGTTGCAGGGAAAAGTGCCGGGTGTGGTGGGGCTGGAGAGGAGTGTGGAGCGGACAAGGGAGTCACGGAGAGAGTGGTCCCTCCGGAAAACAGATAAGGGTGGGGAGGGAAAGATGACTTTGGTGGTGGGGTCGGATTGCAGATGGCGGAAGTGTCGGAGGATTATGCTTTGGATCCGGAGGTTGGTGGGGTGGTATGTGAGGACGAGGGGGCCAAAACCAGGCCAGCTCGTCTCCGCCTCCCTAACCTGTTCTTCCTCCCATCTATCCCCTCCTCCCACCTCAAGCCGCACCCCCATCTCCTACGTACTAACCTCATCCCGCCCCCTTGACCTGTCCGTCCTCCCTGGACTGACCTATCTCCTCCCTAACTCCCCACCTACGCTCACCTTTACTGGCTCCATCCCCGCCTCTTCGACCTGTCTGTTTCCTCTCCACTTATCTTCTCCTCTATCCACCTTCTATCCGCCTTCTCCTCTCTCCCTATTTATTTCAGAACCCCCTTCCCCTCCCCCATTTCTGATGAAGGGTCTGGGCCCGAAACGTCAGCCTTTCTGCTCTTATGATGCTGCTTGGCCTGCTGTGTTCATCCAGCTCTGCACCTTGTTGTCTCGGATTCTCCAGCATCTGCAGTTCCTACTATCTCAGAACCTCTGACACACCTGTTTATATCTGTCAGCCTGGGTAATCAGGTTAACAGCCCCAATCAGGGAACCCATTTTCTCTGAGGTCCACGTGCAAATTCAAACAAGATGAAAGAAAGGGCAAACAGGGAGAAAGCACAATAGACATGGATAAACAGTATTGGAGTCAGAAAGAGAAAAAAGGGAATTTTTGTTAACCAAACAAAAGCTGAGTTGAGGTAGTGTTTGATCTGGACAGTGAGACTGATGATAAGGTGGATAAGCTGTGTAAGAATATAATTGGGGGCACTAGCATTGATAAAAAAAATGATGTCCTTTCAGTGAATGTATTTCAAAGTAGGACAGCTTACAGATGAATGTGAGGATTTGTTCTGTTACAAACATACTGATAGCAAACTAATTTGTGCGTTTTTTAAAGCAAATTCAAGTATGACTGACATGTCATACCATACAGCTTCATTAAACTTAAGTCTCAAAGAAAAAAAATCCTCCTTAACCAATGTGAACTTCTCTAATTGCCAACACAGCCCTTTTCTCATTCCTTTGATGCTGTGTCAATTTCTGTCAAGAAGAATAACATTTTTAAGAATTTCACATGCATAAAACCTTATGAAATCTCACGTGATTCATGTGTAGTATATACTTTGAAGTTAAATGACTGGTGAAATTCCCTGCAACCAATACAACCGCTGCCAAAGGTTGCAGAATTCAGGGAGTGAAATGTATGCAGCACATCTCGAGTTTCCATTAACTTTCATGCCAGGTTGAAAAGTTTTTGTTCTGTAAACAGCTTTGCCCGCTGTTGCAATTGTACATAAATATGTATGGATGAGATGGAAAATCAGAAAATACTAAATTGTTTCAACACTTTCTGGAATAAAAAAGGTCAACAGTCCTCAATAGGTGGAACACCTGCCTCTGTACTGATAAGCAACCCTGGCTGCGTTTGACTGCTGATTCAAAATCCTGTGAAGTTAGAGAAGGAGAAGCAGCAGTAAGGATGAGAAAGCTGCAACATCTCTCTCTTTTTCTCCTGTTTGAAAATTGGGAATCACTTTCCAAAGACTTAGAAATCAGCATGCTTGTCAATCAAAGTGAAACTTTGTTTAAAAGATCGCACCATGCACACTGCATGCCCTCTGCGCTGCCTACGCTCTAGTTCCCCACATGCACCAGCAGTTATAGCTGGGACACCCACTTTCATTTCCAGTATATGGCTGCCAGCAATTTGATATTCTCAACAAGAAGCTCAATGGACTGTGAGGAGTCATCAACCTCTAAGGTCTGCTTTTCAAACCATCTGTCAATGAGGGTGATTCTCCTTTTCTACAGAGCCTGTGTTAAACTGTGTGTTGTGTAAGAAATCAGAGTTAACATTTCAGGACGAGTAACCTTTCTTCAGAACGGTATGAGGTTCTGAGAAAGGGACACTCGACCTAAAACATTAACACTGATTGCTCTCCAAAGATGCTGCTAGCCCTGCTGAGCTTTTCCAGCAATTTCTGTTTTTGTTTCTGATTCACAGCATCGCCATTTCTTTTGGTTTTTATGTTGTGTAAGTGTATTTGTTTGAGATTAAAAGTGAATATAGTTCTAATCCCGGATTGCAGCAGAGATATTAACCAATTTTGCCACTTGTTTTTTTAAGAATAGGTTTTGCGTTATAGTAAACAGAGTAGTTTGAGTGTATTGAAGAGGCCTTTTATTCAAGTTATTAGTGCCAAAAGGGAATATGGGCAAATTTGATGATTGTACTCAAACATTTGTACATAGGGTACTGGGGCCTGATTATCAATGCATTCTTCCTGTAACAGTCATACCATTGCAAAAGTGACCATGGGAGTAAATTAATTCCCTGAGCCAGCTTTTGTTAATTGTGCTCATTTGCAGGTCTTCATAGTGATACCAAAATTAAGCTACAAGCTCTGGACACAAGGACACCAATAAGTATGTTTTGAGTTTTCTTTTTAGCTCAACAAGGCACTTGCTGCTGTGTTCAAGCTAACTGTACATTTGTAGTTCTCTAAAAACTTATTTCCTATCATTTAAAAGTGGCTTTTCTGTACGTTGTGGATTGACACTTTGCCTAGATTTTTATGAAGTCACATAGACTCTGAGGACATTCCAAAAAGGTGCGCAGGACCCCAATTTGGCAGTCCCACCCACAATTCCTGAGAGATCCTTTCTTACTGCAGACGTGAGTGAGGGTTGGGAGGGGTAACAAGATTGGATGTGACTCCCATTTGTGGGAATCCTGAACTCAGCAAGCTTATTTGGACTCGGCATTGATTTAAAACTGACTCCATTTTCATTATTCTGCATTGTGGGAATCTTTATAGAAGTTGGATATGTAATTGAAGTGTGGATAATGTCTGTAGAACTGTCAGCTGTCAAGCTGTTTAAGTGACCAGCCCTTTAAAAATAAAAAGAAAGACCTGTCTATGTGAGAGTTGAAAAGTCAATTCAATTTAATTTCTGAAGTAGGGTCCTGATCCGAACTTTCCTGCTTCTCTGATGCTGCCAGGCCTGCTGTGTTCCTCCAGCTCCATACTGTGTTATCTCTGACACCAGCATCTCAGTTCTTGCTATCTCCAATTCAATTTCAATCATTGTTTTTTGATATAATTACAGCATTATTAATGTTCGGCTGCTTTCCAAAGTGTCAAGTTATCATAGTGCAAGTTTACAATTTGATTAAAAGCGTAAAGAGATTGTTAAAGGAATAACTATCTTTGATATGCTTGTAATCAATACAAGTATAATTATTTGATAAAGGATTCAGTACTTCAGGTGATTTAAAAGTTTAAATGGGTTTACAGGAATGGGATTCACATTACTTTCCTCCTTTAAGACACTCCTTCTAACCTATCTTTTGGTCACCTGCCCAAGTATCTCCTTTCCTGACTGAATGGCAAAATTTGTTTGATAACTCACTTGCACTGTGCCTTGGAACAATTTACTGTGTTAAAGGTTCCAGGTAAATAAGTTGTCACTGAAACTGATGTTCTGTTTTGAAGAAGAGTCAGAAGGAGTCGAAACATTAACTTTCCTGTGTTTCCACAGATGCTGTTAGACCTGCTAATCTTCTCCAGCATTCTCTGCATTTTTTTCTATAGTTTTAACTGATTAAGTCCAGAGTTCAAGCAGCAGTCATACTGAGCCTTCCCTCAAGAGATAGAGTCATAGAGTCATACAGCACACAAACAGACCCTTCGGTCCAACTCGTCCATGCGGACCAAATTTCCCAAACTAAACTGATCCCACTTGCCTGTGTTTAGCCCATGTCCCTCTAAACCTTTTCTATTCATGTACCTGTCCAAATGTCCTTCAAGTGTTGTAACTGTACCTGCATCTAGCATTTCCTCTGGCAGTTCATTCCACATATGAACCACCCTCTGTGAGAAAATGTTGCCCCTTAGGTCGCTTTTAAACCTTTCCCTTCTCACCTTAAAGTTGTGCCTGCCAGTTTTGAACTCCCCCACTCTCAGGAAAAGACCTTTGTTATTCACTTTATTTATGCCCCTCATCATTTTCTAAACCTCTGTAAGGTCATCCCTCAATCTCCTACGCTCCAGTGAAAAAAGTCCCACCTTACGTCCCGGTAACATCCTTGTAAATCTTTTCTGCACCCTCTCCAATTTAATAATATCCTTCCAATAGCAAGACGACCAGAACTGCATACAGTTCTCCAAAAGTGGCCTCACCAATGTCCTGTGAAACCACCACATAATGTCCCAACTCTTGTACTCAAGGTAACTCTACATGATTGACAGACAATGAGAATATAACAAGGAGTGTGCAGACTACTGTGCCTGCCTGACTATTCAAAATGATGGTTAGTCTTTGGCTTCAATTCCATTTACCACCTGCTCCCCACATTCCTTGATTCCCTGAGATACCAAATGTCTGTCTATCCCAGCCATAAATATATTCAAAAGGTTGAATATCCACCACACTGCAGGGTAGAGATTTACAAAGATTCATATCTCTCTGAGTGAAGAAACTTGTTCTCAACTCAGTCCACATGATCCACCTCTTGTCTTGAGGCTATCACCTTGAGTTCTAGATTTCCTAGCCAGGGGAAACAACTTCCCTGCAAACCCCTCCAGAATCTTGGACAAAAACAAAGTTGCTGGAAAAGCTCAGCAGGTCTGGCAGCATCTGTGAAGGAGAAAACAGAGTTAACGTTTTGGGTCCAGTGACCCTTCCTCAGAACTGGACCGTTCCCTCTGGACCAACCCTTTCCCTCCAGAATCTTGTCTGTGTCAATCAGATCATGTCTCATTCTTCAAAACCCCAGAAAATACTGACTCAACTGTCTCAGACTCTCTTCACAGGACAACCCTCTCATCATAGGGTATTTCACTGTACCGCCTTCATTGCCAAATGTATCCTTCCTTAACTCTGGTGACCAACATCACACATTATTCCATATGAGTTCTCAACAAAGCCCTGTATAAAGTAGCAAGAATTCTTTACTCTTGTTTTCAATCCCTTTGCAATTAAAATCAACACGTCATTTTCCATTCTTAATTGTTTGCTATACCTACACACTAACTTCATGTATTCATTGTGTGATCCTGGAATATTATAACTCTCACACTTCTTAAGAAATTCTCTGCTTTTATTTTCTTAACAGCAAAGTGAATAACCTTATGCTTGCCCACATTATACTTTATCTTGCTGTCCATTCACTTAACCTGCCTATTTCTCTTTGCGGCCTCTTTGTGTCCACCTCAGAACTTGCATTCTCACTGAACTTTGCATCTGAAGCAAACTTTGATACATTAATCCCTGTTTTTTCAACTAAGTCATTTCTTTAGATTGTATAGATTGCCGAGGCACAGCTTTGATTGTCACAGCACTCTAAGAGTTGTAACTTGCTGTCATGAAAAAGCCCAATCATTCCTTTGCTTTCTATCCAGTTATTGCCCATCTGACAGGGCTGTTAAGAGTAAACCACATGCATAGAATCATAAAATCATAGAAGTCCTACAGTGTGGAAGCAGGCCATTCGGCCCATTGAGTCCAAACTGACCCTCCGAAGAGCATCCCACCTAGACCCATCCCATCTTTGTAACCCTGCATTTCCCATGGTCAATCCACCTAGCCTGCACATCTCTTGACACTACAGGGATTTAGCTGTGGGTCCTAATGAAGCTCAGGATGTTCATTCACGGCACTGTGACCTTATACTGGGCTATCACCTCCTGTGGAAGTTTAGCTCCAGAACAAGGCATGGTACAAGCCTCCAGAAAACTGCCATGGCTGTAGGGGATTGTGAGTTGATTGGTGCTTTTCTAAAATTCATTCACAGGATGAGCGCATCACTGGCTAGGCCAGTATTTATTGCCCATCCCTAATTGCCCAGAGGGCAGTTAAGAGTCAACAACATTGCTGTGGGCCTGGAGTCACATGTAGGCCAGACCAGGTAAGGATGGCAGTTTCCTTCCCTAAAGGACATTGGTGAACCAGATGGGTTTTTCCAACAATTGACAATGGGTTCACAGTCATCATTAGACTCTTAATTCCAGATATTTATTGAATTCGAATTCCACCATCTGCCATGGCGGAACTCGAACCCAAGTCTCCAAAACATTATCTGCGTCTCTGGATTAACAGCCCAGTGATAATACCACTGCCTCCCCTGCTAACAGGCTGGCGTCTCCTCTGGCTGGCCATGCAAACAATACTACATGAATGGCTGTCACCTATTTTGTTGCCACTTATTCCCTTTCTTAAGGTGAGGTGGAGCAGTGCTGGCTTATTCAACTGCTTTTTCACTTTTGTGCCTATGGGATCACATCAGGTGTAGCCAGGAATGACTACAGGACAAATCTAAATTCTCTCCACCTCATAGATTGATTACCTTAATTTGTACACAAAATTGTGATCTTTTTAAAAATTTTTTAATGCAATCCAACATTTGGAAAAAGATTTTTCCAAAATATAAATGACTTTTTAAAATGTTACTAAGATATCATGCACCTCTCTTCTTTAAGCTCAGCCTTCTTCAATGAACGATCCAAACATTTCCTCACATTTAATTCACACTTCCTTGATTTGTTCTCAGGATGGCCACATCACTGGATTATTACTTATACTTGTTCTGATCAGTTAAATACAACTTAGTGACTTGTCAGGTCACTTCTCAGGGCAAACACCAGTCAGGTAAATTAGTGTGGAGTTACATCAAGATCCGGCCGAATAAAAATGGCAGATATTCTTCCCTAAAAGTACATTAGTGAACCAGTTGGATTTTATTAAAAGGATCCGATGGCTCCATTGGCCACTACTCTACCATCGACAACTTTTTCAAAATAAATTTACATTTTGTGTTAAACCAAATGCAAATTTTGAAAGTGGGAAGGATGGGAATTGAACACTCATTTTTGCTATTATTAGTCCGGGTCTCTGGATTACTATGCCAGCAATGCAACCACCTGATGTTAGGGTACTGCACCACAAAAGAAGGGCAGTCACACCCAATTTGGCATCTGTGCAAGAACTCTGTTAAAGCTAATCATAAAGTGAATTATTTCGAGTTACATTCTTAATCAAATATTCTTTCAGCAATGTAAAGCAACACACAATGTCAAACTATGCTGACGAAGAGTGGAAGGCTGTTGGATAACGTACCTATTTGAAATTGCTGTGGTTTAGCTGCTTCCTAAATAAATTCCATCTGCTGTGATTGGCTGTACTCTGTGGAATACATTACCTGACCCTGTACTAACGAAGTGCAAGAAAAGTTTATGCAGATAATATATCATTCTGTCTGTTTTGGCTTCATTGCTACATTAGTAATAAACTGTATCTCCCTTGTGAACAGTTAGACTGGGAATCAAATTAATCTTGGAGTCCAAATCTGCCTTGCAAGAATTGATTACACTGCAGCAAGAAAGCAAGCAAAATTAAAAATAGAATGAACTGCGTAACCTAAAAAAATTAGGTCATTTAAACATTCCAAGGGTAACCCTTTTATACCAAGTGTCCCCGTGAGCTTTCAGTATAGACACTTTCTTCCTTGTGTCCATTGCATTGAAGACATTATCATGACAATTTTGAAAAAATTAAAGAACCAGACGGCATGGTGGCTCAGTAGTTAGCACTGCTGCCTCCCAGTGCCAGCAATCTGGGTTTGATTCTACCCCTTGGGTGACCGTCTGTGTGGAGTTTGCACAATCTCTCTGGGTCTGAGTGGGTTTGCTGCAGTTTCCTCCCACAGTCCTAAGATGCGCAAGTAGGTGGATTGGCCTTGCTAAATTACGCTGTAGTGCCTAGGGATGTGCAGGTTAGGTGTGTTAGCCATGGGAAATACAGGGTTACAGGGATGGGATGGGATGGGATGGGGTGGGTCTCGGTCTGATGCCCTTCCGAGACTTGGTGTGGACTTGGTGGGCTGAATGGCCTGTTTTCACACTGTAGAGATTCTATACAGATGCCCCTTTATTTTTCTAATCAGACTATCTCAGCTGTTGTCCTTCTGATAATTCTGTGATTTTATTTGAGAAAATAAGCATGATTGTAGTTCACCATGTCTTTGCTGTTCTATATGCGCCCTGCCTTTTCACCACCTCTTGCTGGGAGTGTTCCAGATTTACTAACAGACGTCTCACACAAGTAGCCATTCGCCATTTGTAAATCTGAATTGTGACTATCAATGGAAAGGCTTAAAAGGATCACAGTCAATCCTATTCCTGTTCTCACCTTAATTATGCACTTACTAAATCACTGTATGAGTGTCAGGGGCAGGTTGACACAGCAGGTTTTCATTCTTGCAGGTTATTTGTAAGATTTGTAAGATTTAAGATAGATGTACTCAGGTGGGTGACAGGTCTCTCTACTCCTCTTATAATTCCAACCACTCCTTGGCTATGGAGATTTCAAAGTAAGGTCTGGAGTGAGTCTTCACAAAGACAGTCACAAATCATACTGATTCCCCTACACCAATAATTACGATTTTGATAGAATCCAAATTGTTGGATATGACATCTCACTGTAAATGAAAGAGAAGGTCTATCATACTGAAAGCTGCGATAAGGCCTTGCTTTTCTGATAGGATGCACTGAAGTGAGTCTTGGGAAACTGCTCACCAGTTACTTCCATGAGTATTTCAGACATCTCAAATGTCAACCCCATACTACATCCAACCTCAACCAATTAATTTGCTCAGCCAAGCCTCTTAAGGAACATGTTGACATCAATCAATGGGTTTCACTTCTCACATATATATGGATATGTAAAATTCTTATGGATAGATATTTGTCTCAGATGCTAGAGATTTCTTTGGTTTTTTACATATTTCCAATGCTACACAACATTTCTTGGTGAACACAAAGGGCAAGGGAAATTTATGCTTTTCAGACCCTGGAGAAGGACAAGGAAAAAGGTGCACGGATTATCATTCTCAGTCAACCTACGCATTCATTCCTGAACCTGAACCTTCATTCCATATTGGCAACACACAAACTCCATGCTGTCTGCTCATTTATATAATTGCAGTGTGCGACCAACACTGAATGGGATATTGAGTGGCTGCACCACAGAGTAGGAAGCACAATATTGTGAAAGGCTAACATGAGTTCAAAGTTGCCTGTGCTGCTTAAAGCTAGCCTGCATCCTCTTAAAGGGGAGACTCATTTTGGCTGGAACAAGTGCTGCAATGCATTGTGGAAGAGAGTTTCACCTGGGAAAGACGTTGGAAATGGCAGACAGTGGCTCCCAAGTTCTCCAATACAGCACAGGAGCAGCAGCTCGAGCTAACAATTGTAGGGACAAGGAGGCTTCTCAGAGTAGATAGTCAAACAGGCCAATGATAGGACAGTAATCCTGATGACATGGATTCAGCACCAAATAAACTCAATGGCTTCATCTGAATGGCTAAGGTCAATGAATGCAGCTTCAAATGCAATACTCCAAGTGCAGCACTAGTCTTGCACACTTCTCAATGCACCACATACTTTACAGTTGCAATGCATTTCTACATTGCATCTTGTCATGATACCATTTACCACTGTGAAGTCTGCTATCCTGACTTCCCACTGGCCAGGGATATTGCAACATTTTTCCCTCTCACAGTGACAAGAGAAACAGTGACTTCGACAAAACATGGATGGCAAACTTGGAGATGTTAGAGATATCACCTGCTCCAGCCTGAAGACTCATGGTCATGTTCACCTTCACAGGCACAGTCAATCACTGTACGGTTACCATCACTGAATCTCCCACTATCAACATCCTGGGCTAGAAGCTCAACTGGACTCACCACATAAACAAACACAGTGGCTACAAGAGCAGGTCAGAGGCTAGGAATATTGTAGTGAGTAACTCACCTCCTGACTCCCTAAAGCCTGTCCACCATCTACAAGGCACAAGTCAGGAGTGTAATGGAATACTCCCCACTTGCCTGAATGAGCGCAGCCCCAACAACACTCAAGAAGCTTAACACCATCCAGGACAAAGCAGCCCGTTTGATTGGCATTACATCCACAAGCATCCACTCCCTCCACCACCGATACTCAGTAGCAGCAGTGTGTACTATCTGCAAGATGCACTGCAGAAATTCACCAAAGGTCCTCAGACAGCACCTTTTAAACCCACAACCACTTCCATCTAGAAGGACAAGGGCATCAGACATATGGGAACACCACAACCTCCAAGCTCCCCTCTAAGCCACTCACCATCCTGACTTGGAAATATAACGCCGTTCCTTCATTGTCACTGGGTCAAAACCCTGGAATTCCCTCCCTAATGGCATTATGGATCAATCTACAGCTGGTGGACTGTAGCGGTTCAATAAGGCAGCTCACCACCACCTTCTCAAGGGCACTTAGGACTGGGCAAGAAATGCTGGCCAGCCAGTGATGCCCACATCCCACAAATGAATTGAGAACAAAAAAGCCATCCTCACCCTACTCTGCCCTACAAAAATGTGGCAAACTTCTATGAGAATTTCCTTGATTCATGCACTGGTCTTGGTTTAGGTTGTGGTCAGAGGTTCTCAGTGGATAAGGTCTCCTGTCATAAGCCCCTCTGTCTATCTTCCTCATCCCTCAATTAGCAGCTTGTCCCTTTTTTTATGCCTTTAGGGAACTTGGATGTCACAGGCAAGGCCAGCATTTGCTCCCAATTTCTAAAAGACACAAACAAAACTCACTCATCTCCATCCATATGGATAAGGAAAACCACCAGTTTGATTGGGACAACACCAGGATCCTGGGATAGGCCAAGCAGAGACAAGCATGGGAATTCCTAGAGGCCTGGTTCTGCACTAAGAAGGCCATCAACAAACACATAGAACTAGGTCCTATTTATACTCCACTGTGAAGGAAAACCGGAAGTGAGGTAATCCAGCTCAACGGACACCAGAGTTTAAATAACAGGTGGGAAAACACAACAGCGCTTCATCGGAGGCTGCACTGATGATGTTACCGAGCAGGGTAATGAAACATCTGCGGAACAACGAACCAGCTCAGCCAGCCAACAACCACAACATCCACAACCCGAGCTACAAATCTACTCAAAAATCCCAATTTCTAATCGCCTTTTGCTTGTTAGGCCACTTTTGAGGACTGTTAAGAGTCAACCACCATTTCCTGGGGTCTGGAGTCAATGGTAGGTCAAACCAGCTAAGGAGAGCAGAATTCCTTTCCACCTAGGTTCTTCCAACATTGATGGTAGTTTCAAAGCAGTGATACTGAGACTACCTCTTAATTCCAGAATCTTTAAATGAATTAATTGCACTAAATTCTACTAACTATAGGGGTAAAATTTGAACCTAGTGCATTCACATGGGCCTCTGGAGCACTATTCAGAATTTTCCAACCTTGTGGAAATCTGCTGAGAGCAACTCCCACCGTTGGGCAAACGTCCCAGGCAAGGGCTGGCATGTAAATCAATTGCACATTCCACAGAGCCAATTTAAATGCTTCAGCTTCCCATTAGGGGCAAAATATCAATTGTTAATGTAGAGCATCTTAGTGGGTGCCTACATGTTGAGATGTGTTTGAGGCCTCCTTCCTGCCTTAGCAACTCCCACCTCTCCCGGGAAGCACGAGTTCAGGGTCCTCATTTGAAAAATCCTTCCATTGAGAAACAAAACTTTCATGGCATGCAATATCACTACCAGTTAACTTCAGTAAACTAAAGTGGAAGTAGAAAACTCAAAGCTTTTCTGAAAGCTAAAAACCTGGTGGGGGAGGAGGTGGTGGATAGGGACAGGAAGGCCCTTCCCGCACCTGAAAGTCTTTGGCATGGTGCGAGGTGAAGTAAAACATGGTCAGCGTAGAAACATACAGGAAACAGGAGCAGGATAAGGCCATTCAACCCTTTGAGCCTTCTCCACCGTTCAATATGATCATGGCTAATTATCCAACCAAGTACACTGTCCCTGCTTTCTCCCCATATCCTTCGATCCCTTCAGCCTTAAGAACTATATCCAACTCCTTCTTGAAAACATTCAATGTTTTGACCACAACTGCTTTCTGTGGCAGAGAAGTCCACAGGCTCACCACTCTCTGGGTGAAGAAATTTCTCTTCATCTTTGCCTACCCTGTATCTTTTGACTACAAAGCCTGTTTCTGGAGTCCCTGGTCATCAAGAACATCTTTCCTGCATTTCTCCTGTTTAGTTTTGTCAGAATTTTGTAGGTTTCTATGAGATTCCACACCTCCTCCCGCCAACCCTTCACGCTTCTATACGCTTGTGAATGTAGTCCTAACCGATATAGTCTCTTTTCACACATCAATCCTATCATCTCAAGAATCAGTCTGGTAAACCTTCCACGCAGTCCCTGCATAGCCAGAATATCCTTCCTCAGGTAAGGAGACCAAAATTGCACCCAATATTCCAGGCCCTGTACCATTGCAGCAAGACGTCTCTGCTCCTGTACTCAAATCCTCTTCCTATGAAGGCCAACATACCATTTGCCTTCTTCACCGCTGCTCACCTGCATACTTACTTTCAGCAGCAGACATCCAGGTCTTGTTGTACCTTCTTCTCTCCTGGACTATCAACATTCAAGTAACAATCTGCCTTCCTGTTTTTACTTCCAAACTGTGTGATGCCACACGTGTCTGCTCACAGAACTTGAAGGTGTGAATAGAGCAGTGAAATCAATAAAAGAAATAACAAGATGTAGAGCTGGATGAACACAGCAGGCCAAGCAGCATCAGAGGAGCAGGAAAGCTGACGTTTCGGGCCTGGACCCTTCTTTCAGGTCAAATCATCAATACACATAAACTGACCTCACAACCTGTCCACTCTGCAACCCCTGGCATACACCCCCAGTACCCACAATAACAACCTCACCACCCCTATATGCAACAAGAATGCTACATGTGATGCCAAAGATAGAGGGTCTATGTCACTGCATTTTGCAGCAATAATGTCTTAAGTTGAATGTGTCACAGTGCGATCCTCTGATGTTTATGACCTGATTAAGGTAACACAACATTTCAAGGTTCTGTTCGCACTTACCCAAAAATGGGTCACTTGAAGAAGAGAGTTACAAAATAAAAATAATCCAGAATTCAGAAGGGACAGAAGAAGTGTTCAAATGGTTTACCTCTTTCTTCAAGAAACACACCTGTGACTATGTGTAAACCTGCCTCCCTTGACAATACTTGAAAGTCAATCACAAAGCTCCTTGACCAAAATATA
This sequence comes from Rhincodon typus, assembly GCF_021869965.1. Taxonomy (NCBI): domain Eukaryota; kingdom Metazoa; phylum Chordata; class Chondrichthyes; order Orectolobiformes; family Rhincodontidae; genus Rhincodon; species Rhincodon typus. The sequence continues at coordinate 16,354,723 of NC_063337.1, forward strand.
ACAATGGGAATGCAGGACTATGGAAAATACAATTGGATCTCCCTTGACATTTCTCATGATAAGCCAGGATCTACAACAAGAGGCATAGGGCAGCATGTAAAGCACGATTTCATTTTTTTAATATCGAACTGGCTATTCAAAGAAACTCCAAATGATTTTGCTAAGAATGTGGAGACTTTTTGCCTTTACCTCTTGTTTTTGCTCTTTTGGTATTCCAATGCACTCCAGACCTGCAAACATGAGCTCATCCAAATCTCTGCTGCCCATAGCTAAGTTTCATTCACCTGTTATCAGCACCTGCTCACTAACTTTCATTAGTGCCCAGCCTATCCCATTTATTCTCATCTTTGTGTTCAAATTCCACCATGACCTTGCCCGCTCCTCATCTCTTGAACATCGTCCAACACCATGACCTTCCAAGATCTGTACATTCCTCAAATTCTGGCCTTTTGCAATGTGCCAAAGCAAAGTATTACAGAAAATCTTTATGGGATTTGCTCTTGAAGAAATATTAATGTTTCAAACAACATATCCCAAAAAGAGCAGTTCAGCATCTGTTCATTTTTAATATTTTAACTTAGTTAAAATGAAGCATTTATGTAGCTTCTCTAAGTGTGTTTTATCATAGAAATTATCTAATTATAATTAACATTCAGCCATAAAATGAGATATTTGAATGGGTAATTAAAACATATCCATTTGATCAAGCATTCAGAGTTGTGCCTTAAAAAAGAAATGTAGAAAAAGCAAAAAATGCTGGAGATCACAGTGGGTCAGACAGCATCCATGGAGAGAAAGCAAGCTAATGTTTTGAGTCTAGATGAACTTCTGGGCGTGAATGGTGAAGTAACGAAAACTGGGGATGTTCCATTAGAGGCCAGAATTTGAGGAGCATACATATCACAGATGTAGGGCCAGACAACATTATAGGGAATGGAAAAGGCGAGGCCTTGGACTAACTTGAAAAGAAAAAGGTGAGTTTTGAAATTGAGCCATTCCGGGAGCTGACGTAGGTCAGTGAGCATAGAGGTGATGGATGATCAAGCCTAGGTGAGAGTTAAGATGCAAACAGCAAAATGTTGAGTGAGATCATAAAGGAACAGGTTCAGAAATAACATCTCCTCACTGACATTAGTCCTAAATATTTATTTTACTGTTATCCATCTAATACCCTTTCCCCATACTCCTTTTTCTAATTTTCTTACATATTTCTGTATTTGTTAATTACATATCTCCAGACACCAATTATTGCCTCTTGAAACAATTTACTCGCATCATTAATGCCTTTCTTAATAACTTTTCTTTCCTTCACAATATAAACAGCAATATAATAGGATATTCCACTTTGAGTGAAAAAGATTCTGTCAGGTTTCCCTTATTAATCTTAACTTTCTAATTTCTTGTTCTTTGTTTTTCAATCTAATTTTGCCTCTCCCTCTCCTTGATGGGTTAACTCCCTTGCTGGGAGTTACGTTTTCACAGATATTGATTGTTTTATAATGCTTTAGCTCCAAAACATCTGAAAAGTGAATGCTGGCAGGGTATTTGACTGGAAAGGACAGGTATTGCAACTAAGATTGATCTGGTTCTCAAGCAACTTTGGATCTTTCTAAAAGGAGTTGCAAGGCAATTGTCAGAAGCTAAAATGATTGGCTGTCTGTTTTCTCTCCCTTCCCATCCCTGGGGCACTGAGGCTAGCTACGTGGCCATGAATCTGACAAAATGTTCCTGTTCGTGTCTTCTGCTCTGCTCCATGCTGAACCTCTGCTGATAGTATTACAGTTGTGGAGACTATCATTTTTGCAGTTATCATTAGCACAATCTGTGTTTGCGAGCAAATGTAAGCAATTTTGCACCTTTCCTTTAATTGCTGCTTAACAAGGCTTTAACAAGCAAAATAGAAACACTCACATCAGTTATGTGTTAACGTTCATTACATTGGCTTATTCCCAGGAGCAATTATTAGGAGCAGGCACAAACATTTGCATCTGCTCTGCTAATGATAAAGTAAAAATTTACTGCACCCTAACATATTTTGTGCATGTGCTAGCACCAACATTGAAAGCAACAACTTACATTTCTGCAGCACCTTTAACATAATGCAACTTCCAAGGTACTTCAGAGGAAAGTGACTGAAACATGGGTTGACACCGAGCTATCTGAGATATTAGGTGACCAAAAGATAGGTCAAAGGACTAGGTTTGAAAAATATTTTAAAGGAGGAGGGAGAGGTTGAGACACAGAAAGGTTTAATAAATGGTGAAGTTTCCTTTATAAATGTCTCTTGATTTCTAATAGTTTTTTAACACATTCATTCACGTGATGCCGGTATTGCTGAATCATCTGTAAACAGTATTTATTGTCCATTCCTAGTTGCTATTGAGAAGGTGGTATTGAGCTGCCTTCTTGAACCATTATAGGCCATGCTCTATAGTAGACCAATTGTATTATTAGGGAAGGAATTCCAGGATTTTGACCAAGCGACACTGAAGGAACAGTGATATATTTCCAAAACGGGATGGTATTCAGGTTGGAGAGGAACTTGCAGCTGGTGGTGTTTTATGCATATGTTGCCCTTGTCCTTTCAGAAGGCACAGATCGCAGGTATGGAAGGTGCTATCAAAAGTTCCTTGGTGAGTTCCTGCAGTGCATTTTGGAGATAATACTTGCTGCTGTTCAAGGGAATGAATGTTGAATGTAGTGCCAATCAAGCAGGTTGACTTGTACTGGATGCTGTTGACCATCCTGAGTGTTGTTAAGTTCCTGAGGGAACGGATGCAGCTCAAACAGGATTCAAGGAGGGCAAGACTGGCCACTAATTGGCCAATTTGGTAAGAAATGGAAACTGTGTTGACTTTTCTCCACATTATGCAGGTTTTGAACACTCATTTGTTCAGGATGGCAGGATCCTCAAACCCATTTGGAAAACCTTGCCTATCAATCAGTTCCCTGTCTTCAGTACGTTTCCCGAGTGTCAGAACAGGACAGATTATCACAGTGTGATCTGACTGGATCATCTCGCAGTTGCTCACAAATTGTTCTCTACTGTTTTAACTTTCTGTTTCAACATCCCATTGATTTGGATGATGTCTGCTCTGCTTTGTCAGACGCAGTGAGCATGCATTCTATTGAGTTACACACAAAACTTCTAAACTTTTTTTTGGGTTCTACTTACATGTCTTTCAGTTTTATTCTTTGTGATTTAAGCACCATTTATGAAGCATCCATTGTCGACTTCTACTTCCTACTTTTCTCTTTGCCTGCATTAAATAACATCAGCCAACATTAGCTCCATTCTCCCGATCTATTGCATGTGACTGAAATGCTTTAATTTTCAAGCAGAGAATTACAAACTTTGGGCAGAACCTTATACAGTCCTGAACTACGTGAGTTATGGCCAGAAATGTGAAAGATTTGCATGAGAATTCAGACATGGCCTTTCTCGTTGCACCTTCAGAGTTCCAGGAGACATGATGCAATTCTCATCAGGGAGCAGTGCGATGCCTATTAATGAGGGCAGGGGTTGGGGGAGGTGATTACTGCTTGTTGACATTCTCAAGAACCACACATCTCGCCGTATTAATAACCACCTGTCACTGGGAAACTAGACACCAAGAATTCCCAATATGAAAGTCAGAGCGGGTACCTGGCGACGCTCATCTTGCCATTTGTTCCTCCGGGTTGCCATCTTGGACATCTGGCAACAACATCTTGGGGCACCTTCCAGAGCATCTGCTCGACTCACATCGCCTGCCCCCCTCCAGGGGTGCTGCCATCTGACACCCGCCAGCCTCTCATAATGCTCCTGGCACCTCCTTGATCCACTTGCAGGAGTCCTCTGCATCTCAGGTAGACGGGCAATTCGCATCGATTGGCTGCTGTGAAGACCCTTTGCATGCATGGCGAAGCATTCAGCTCTCAGATTGGTCAGGTTGCACCTCAGCCACTTTCTTTGCTCTCTTGGTGCTCTCAATCAATCTGGACACTCACAGAATCTGTGCCTTGCCTTTGGGTGCTTAGTCTCCCCAGCCAGAGCTACCAAATTCATATTAGCACCCCCATCTCCTACCGACTAACCTCATCCCGCCCCCTTGACCTGTCCATCCTCCCTGGACTGACCTATCCCCTCCCTAACTCCCCACCTATACTCACCTTTACTGGCTCCATCCCCACCTCTTCGACCTGTTTGTTTCCTCTCCACCTATCCTCTCCTCTATCCATCTTCTATCTGCCTCCCCCTCTCTCCCTATTTATTTCAGAACCCCCTTCCCCTCCCCCTTTTCTGATGAAGGGTCTAGGCCCGAAACGTCAGCCTTTCTGCTCCTATGATGCTGCTTGGCCTGCTGTGTTCATCCAGCTCTGCACCTTGTTGTCTCTTGATTTTGTCTCACCTTGTTATTTAGTGCAGACAAAACCAGGAACCTTGTCATGGTTGTCAGCAGGGCTGAGACAACTCAAGGAGGACGGCCTTCAGTAAGGGGTCGGGGGGCGGGTGAGTCAGAGGTGGTTCTGGGTAAAGTAAATCAAAGCCAATATCAGACCAGTAGCTTGGGCAGAGTCAGTCACAAGCAAGGTTAGAATCAGGTCCTCTCCTCTTAGGGAGTGAGGGGCCAAATATCTTAGCTCTTTCTGCCCTGCTGTGGGTTGTGTTCTTCTGCTATCAGAGCAAAGGGTGGACTGAGTGAGATGAAAGCAGATAGCATGGCTGTTGAAGCTGGTACTGTTTGGAGAAAGGTGTCCCAAGCAAGTGAGTAGGCAGCACAGAGGCCATGCCAATAAGGTTTGGGATGGATGAGAAGAAGGCAGGAAAATGGTTTAGGTAACAGTGAAAGGGGTAGTGCCTGAGCCTTGTTGGAGGTAGGTGTAAGTGTGGATGGAATGAGAGTGAAGTAGCAGAAAAAGGATGATGGCTTTTACCGTTGCTGAGTGGAGAAGCTCATTGGCCATCTTCCTACATTGCTGGACACAATTACCCAAATGACAACCCCAGATCAGGCTGGCAGGGTCTGAAGGCATGGCATCTTCTACCAGTCCAGTAGAGGGCAGAAGAAAACATCCCTATTCTGCACCAGAGACAGTAGGAACTGCAGATGCTGGAGAATCTGAGATAACAACGTGTAGAGCTGGATGAACAAAGCAGGCCAAGCAGCATCAGAGGAGCAGGAAAGCTGATGTTTCGGCTTTAGACCCTTCTTCAGAAATAGGGGAGGGGAAGGGGGTTCTGAAATAAATAGGGAGAAAGGGGGAGGCGGATAGAAGATGGATAGAGGAGAAGATAGGTGGAGAGGAGACAGACAGGTCAAAGAGGTGGGGATGGAGCCAGTAAAGGTGAGTGTAGGTGGGGAGTTAGGGAGGAGATAGGTCAGTCCAGGGAGGACGGACAGGTCAAGGGGGTGGGATGAGGTTAGTAGGTAGGAGATGGGGGTGGGGCTTGAGGTGGGAGGAGGGGATAGGTGGCACTATTGAAACCATACTGTTCGGGCGTATAACGGCCTGGTAAAGCAACTGCTCTGCCCAGGACCATAAGAAACTACAGAAGGTGATGTGTACAGTCCAGACCATCACAGAAGTCAACCTTCCATCCATAGGCTCCATTTACATGGCTCGCTGCCGCGGAAACGAGGTCAACATCATCAAAGACCCATCGCAGTCTAGTAATGACCTCCTACAACCTCTTCCATCAGGTAGAAGATACAGAAGCCTGAACACATGTGTGAGCAGGTTCAGGAACAGCTTCTTTCTGGCCGTTATCAGGCTGTTGAATGGACTCTAGCCTCAAATAATGTAACCTGCGATGTAACCTGTAATGTCCCTAAGTCGTTTCGATCTGTACATCCTTTGCTCACTGTGATCTGCCAGTAACGCTTGTAAACAAAGCTTTTTACTGCATTTTGGTACACGTGACAATAAAATCAAAATCAAAATCAAATCGAGTATGCTCCACCATTCAATGAGATCATGGCTGTTCTGATAATCCTCAGCTCCACTTTCCTGCTTTATCACCATCATACTGACTAACCCCCTCACTGACTAAAAATCCGTCCAGGTCAGTCTTGCATGTACTTAATAACCAAGCCTGAACAGGCCTCTGTGTTAAAGAATTCCACAAATTCACTACTTTCTACTCGGTACTAAGAGTGGCATGGTGGCTCAGTGGTTAGCACTGCTGCCTCGCAGGGTCCCAGGTTTAATTTCAGCCTCCAATGACTGTCTGTGTGGAGCTTACACATTCTCCCCATATCTGCGCATATGTGTGTGCACTCTAGTTTCCTCCCACAGTCCAAAGATGTGCAGGTTCGGTGGATTGACCATGCTAAATTGCCCAGAGTTTTAAGGGAAATACAGGGTTACAGAAATAGGGTAGTGGTTGGGTCTGGGTGGGATGCTCTTCGGAAGATTCGTGTTGACTCGATGAACCGAATGGTCTGCTTCCACACTGTAAGGATTCTGTGAATCTGAGAGAAGAAATTCCTCCTCATCTCTGTCTTAGATGTGCAACACCTTGTTCTGAGATTATGTCCCCTGGTCTTAAATGCTCTCGCAACAGGAAACAATCATTCCCCATCTACCCTGCCAATTTCCTTAGGAATCCTGTACATTTCAATAAGGTCTCCTCTCATTCTTCTAAATACCAATGAGTACAGACGCAACCTATTCAAACTCTCCTCATAAGACAATCTTTGCACTACATCCTGCCCACAAAACTGGCCACATCACTAGATCTCATTGATTGCCTGAGTCAGTTTTTGACAATTGCACCCATTTGCAAAACTTCAAAGAGGTTCTTAAAATTAACGATATTTTTTCGCTGCAAAGATAATGTAGACACATTTTAAAAGCTTGTAAATATTATTATTTAAACCTACTAATTAGTGCACACTAATGCATCCAGTAAATTCTTCTGTGTAATTTACTAAGGTCGTTGTCGATTATTTAAAATCAAGCTCCTTGCATGTAAATTCTCTAGATAGTAATTAAAACTGTTTATTTCTTTGTGATATACTCATATTAAGCTGCATAAAAGAATTGTACTACGTTCCCCTTTTGTAAAAGAATCATGGAATTTTCCAATGAAAATTTCTTCTTAATACATTCTGCAATAAAAAGCAGCCCTTTTGTTCACTGAAGAACATAAGAAATAGGAGCAGGAGCAGGTCATCTGGTCCATTGAGCCAGATTTCACCAAAATTTTACATTTAAAGATTTGCAAAAGAGTTTGAGCAGGAATCTGAGCAAAAATAAATATTTCTGAAAATTTAGTGCAAGTTTAGCACAATTTGTACTCAAGTCATCCATTGCACCCATAATCAAAACTTTTCACTTTGTCCTTCAAAGGTGAATGAAGAGAATATTTCAAATTGACATATACTTTTGAAATAGATGTTGCTACAGAAGTTCTTTGGCATAGATATTTTCTAAACAGCCTTTTATTTGATTAGATATTTTTGTTAGAATTAGAATTAGGTTTTATTGTCATGTTCTCAAGCACAGGGATACATGAATACAGTGAAAAGAGTACAAAGTCATTATTTCCAGTGCTCAAGGTACAAAGGTGCCTAGGTACAAAATTTTAGGTATGAATTAGAGAAGTAAATAAGTAAAGTTCAAGGTTCAGCATTACAGTCCTTCTAAAGCAGGGAAAAAGAGAAGTAAAATAAAAGCAGACGGAGCAGATGAGTCCGCACTGGGCCTCACTTCGAGACCAGGAGACATAGCATCATATCATAGAATCACAGGATCCTTACTGTGTGGAAGTAGGCCATTCAGCCCATTGAGTCCACACTAACCCTAGAAAGAGCATCCCACCCAGACCCATCCCCATCCCCCCACCCTATCCCCGTAACCCCGCATTTCCCATGGCTAATCCACCTAGCCTGCATATCCCTGGGCAATACTGTGTCCCTCAAATCCGTGCTGGGTTTCACATCAAGTCCACACTGGCTCGACTCACCACCACCGATGTCATCCAAGGACAGGAAGTAAGTAGAAAGGAAAAAAAAAGATGAAAAGAGAAGAAATCAAAAGGAGCAGAGGAGCTCGGGCTCAGAATCCTTACTCAACCACCACCTTGAATCTGTTACATTGTTGTCACAGGTACCGACAGACAGTGAAAAGACCTGTTCAGAAATGTTATTACATACCTTTGGAGCAGGTGAGACTTGAACCTGGGTCTCCTAGCTCAGAGGTAGGGAAACTTCTATTGCACCACCAGGGCCCATAGCTTCTCAGGGTATATATTCTCCTAACCAACCTGCACAGAGATGTTATTACCTACCATTGGGGCAGAAGGGACTTAACCCGGGCTAAAGATATTACCATTGTACCACAAGAACCCTATTGTCTCAGGGTAGATACGTTAACCAACCTGTTCAAAGATGTTGTTGCACAGCTCTGGAGCAAGTGAGGCTTGAACCCAGGCTTCCTGGCTCAGGGGCAGAGATGTTACCACTGTGCCACAAGAACTTATCTTCTCAGAGTAGTGTCCCAAGCTAAACTGTCTTCAGTTGTTTCATCAATGGCCTTCCCTCCAACTTAAACTCAGAAATGGGAATGTTCACTGATGATAGCACAGTGTTCAGCATCATTCATAACTTTCAGATATTAAAACAATATTGCCCCACTTAAGAGCTACTACAGAGACGTCCTGGGAAGACAGACTTCTAATCACAGCTATCTTTCTTCATGCCGGGTATGACTCTAATGTTATGGACCAGACCTAACCCCTTTCAAATATGTCAAGGAGATTGCCTAGACCCTAACTTTTGCTTACTTAAAAGCAAGTGTAAGGTGCTATGTTCCCGACGTAATTTGATTGGTCACACTACTCTGCTTGAAGCAAATCATACTTTATTCTTACACCTAGTTGAAACATAAACAAAAGAAAGAAGAAATGGTGTATCTTTAACTCTATTGGAAAACTTAATGGAATAATAGATTACCTAACTTCTCAACAGCAACTTGTCCAATATAGTAATATCCCAAAAACACGCCCTTGGCAAAGGCAAATTCAGTAAAATAGATTGTCTCACATGCAATGTTTCTCCAGTGCAGGAGGAAAGAACATCAAGAGAAAATTCCAGCAGAGAGACAGAACTCAGTGTTTTGCTGTAGCAGGGACAGACAGATAGCAGCTTCAACATGCCAATAATTATTTAGAGCTAAACTAAAACCCTGGTTCTGTGGGAGCCTGAATCCACACATTCACGCTCCTTCTATTGTTCCAACTTTAAATAACAAGATCCCAAGGCCTTGCAAGCTGTTTACTTTATTAGCTTGAAACAGACCGCTCTATACCTCTGTCTCAACCTCTCTTCATAAAAAAAGAGACAAAATACCACTCTTAAAACCATAGTCTCACTGTACCAATCAAGTGCTTTTGTCTCATTTATAGCTGTACAGCTTAAAAGATGTGACTGCTAGCTCTTTAATGGTCCGTTGAGCTACTGAAGGACAGCTTTCTTGAGCTATGGGTTTTACATAAATGTCATGTACGCACAAGGTATACTTTCAATGTGGATTACAAGAAAGAAGGTGGGAAGTTCAAAACTGAAGCAATAAATTACTCCACCTGTTTATATAACGTTTCATTTAATACTGACCAAAAATTAATTACTTTTAATTACTGCACAGTTAGCAAGCCTTCATTTGACAATCACACCAGCAATTGCCATGGAATCCCAGTGGGCCTTAGCTCTAACACAAAAGATAATTTGCTTATATTAAAAAATAAGGCTGCTTAATATTTTCAATAACATCAGAACATTTAAAGAAGTACAGACATTGATTGGATGCCCTTCATCTGATGCTAATTGAGCATTAAAGGACTCACAATGAGAATGCAGCCTCAGTGCTCCACAGAGCTCCACCAACACAGCCATTGTAAAACAGACCTATGTGGGCTCTTGCGGTGTAATGGTAGTATCCCTATCTCTGAACCAGAGGACCAAGGTTCAGATCTCACCTGCTGCAGAGGGTTATGGGAGAGGGCAGGAGAATACGGTTGTGAAACTTATCAGCCATGATTGGAATGGTGCAGCAGACCCAACAGGCTGAATGTTTTAATCCTGCTTCTGCATCTTATGGTCATAAGGGTGCATTAACATCTATGAACAGCTTGATTTAAAAAATAAAACTGACCAATGAATAAGTGTCCAAAACCATTGTGTTATTTAAGCAATAGGAAATCATGGAGCTATGACCTAAATGGGATTATAGTTGTCACTTCAGACAGTAACTAGATCATCTGAGTAGTGCAGGCTTTAACTGTTTCCAAAGGCAATGGAGGAAGAGGCCTACCTAATACCCAGCTACAATCTGGGCTGATACCATCTGAGAACCTAGGTTCATTAGACTGATTCCAGGTATAGGTGAAAGGTCGGGCTTGTACTCATTAGAGTTTAGTTTCTCCTGCCAAATCTGGTCAGCTCCATTAGGATTGTCAATTTGGCTTCATTTAGCAGATGAAAACAATGTCAAAGCCTGAAAATGACAGGGGCAACTTTTCACCCTGACTGTGTGGGCTGGGGAAGGGGTATATTGGTGAGTGCACAGCACAAAGACTGTGGGTGGGTGGGGAGTTGCCCAATGTACTCTGTTGAGCCAGCTGTCCCAAAAATCAAAATGGACGTGTGCAGATCGATAACCCTGTATCCTCTTGAGCAAAGATCAGGTAAATAAATGTACAATCAGCTTATCAATACATCCATGATCCAAATTAACATTAGATATCTGAAATAAAATGTAGGAAAAATGCATGTAACTAGGCCTGAAAATCTGAGTGTTCACCAAGGGTAGAACGTTCAAGATTTGACGGAAACACGATTGTCCACACTCTTATACAACTCTGACGACACAAACAGTTAACTTTTTAAGTTCTATGTGACTTCTTTATTAAAAAAAACTGTTTCTCTCTCCACAGACGCTGCCACACCTGCTGAATTTCTCCAGTATTCTCAGTGTTTGTTTCAGATTTCCAGCATCCACAAGATTTTGCTTTCGATATTATGCAGCTCATTGGCCTTTCCTTCAACTGTGGTTTCATGCAGGTCTTTAGGACTGCTGATCAACTTGCACAATACTCAAAAATACTTAAAATTTTCACCTAATCTGCCAAAATCCATCAGCAGTACTCCGGCAAGACGTTTGCATCCAAGATGGTGAGCTGCCTTACTTATTTTTTTCTCTGGTTTCTATAAGCCCTTAAGTTCTTAATAGTCATTTACCTGCATAGGTTCACAGAGGCCTACTGCTTTCAGAGAATGTCTTCAGAGATCACCAACATGAACGAAATTTGTGACAACAAAGAAATTGGCCTGCGCAAAAGTCCAGAACACTGTGCTGATTTAGATATCATGCTGATGTTTGTTCCTCAGTTCTTTCCTCCACATCCACTTTTCCTCTTAGAAGCTAGATCTACCAGCTGTAGAGAACACACGTCAGTAGGAACATATGACAATACAGACAAGGCCAGTGATAGGTCATTCAACCTGTTAAAGCCTACTCAGCCATTCAATAAGATCATGACTGATGTGATGACTCCACGTTCCCCCTACCTCCAATGATCTTTTGCCCCTTGCTTATCAAAAATTTACCTCCATCTTAAAAAATATTCAGGACTCTGCTTCCCCCACCTTGTGAAAAATTTGTAAAGACTCACAATTGAGTCTGATTAAAAATAAAATCTCCTTGTCTCTGTTTTAATTGGACAATCCCTTCTTTTTAAATGGTGACTCTTATACTCCCACAGTAGAAAACACCCTTCCCACATGCCCTGCATCAAAACCCCTCAGGATGTTTTATGTTTCAATGAAATTGCCTCCTACTTTTCTAAATACCAACAGGTACAAGGCTAGCCTGTCCAACCTTTCCTCATAAGCCAACCCACCCGTTCCAGGTATTTGTCTGCACATCGTCTTTGAGCTCTGCTTCCAATGCATTTACATCTTTCCCTAAATAATAAAGCCAACACTTACATCAGGGTCAGTGTGGACTGGATGGGTCTGCTTCCACATTGTAGGGAGTCTATGGTTGTATGATCAGATGTGGTCTCAGCAATGCCCTGTACAACTGAAGTATAATCTCTGAAGAAGAGTTCTGAAGTAGACTTATATCAGACAAGCAACATCAAATCTGTTTCTCTCTCCACAGATGTTGACAGACTCGCTTTCACCAGTATTTTCTGTTCTTATGTCAGATTTGCAACATCCGCAGTATTTTTTGCTTTCATTGAAGCTTAACTTCCCAACTCTTGTATTTAATTTCCCTTGCAATCAACATTACAATTCCAGTAGTCGGTCAAATTAATTGTAGTACCTGTACATACATTAAGATACCCAGATCCATCTGCTTCTCAGAGATCAGCAGTCCTTCACTGGTAAAGTAATATGCTTCTTTTTTATTTTCAAGTTATAATAGTATGGTCAGTTACAAATACAGGTAGTTCTCCTATAACATGATAGTTGCATTCTTCTGTGACCTCGCACTATAGAAAATCACCATAGAAAATCACATCATAGGGAAATCGCTATAGAAATTGTTATATCTGCAAAGCAGAAACTTCGCTTTATCCAAATGACGAACTTCCTGTACCCAAACTGAGATCCTTCTTGATACAATTCACAGGCTTTTAAGACACACAGAATACATGGGTCAGCACAGTGGTTAGCACTGCTGCCTTATAGCACCAGGGGCCGAGGTTCAATTCCACTCTCAGGTGACTATGTGTGTGGTGTTTGCACATTCTCCCTCTGTCTGCATGGGTTTCCTCCAGGTGCTCTGGTTTCCTCCCACAGTCCAAAGATGTACAGGTTAGGTGGACTGGCCATGCTAAATTGCCCCATAGTGTCCAGGGATGTGTATCTTAGGTGGGTTATAGGGGGATGGATCTGGGCCGGATGCTCCAAGTGTCAGTGTGGACTTTTGGGCCAAAGGACCTGTTTCCACACTGTAGGGATTCTATGATTCACACCAGCACTAAAATTTATATATCACATTTTTGATAGGCAGGATATCTTTGTGGCCTGACAGTAGCATCCTGTGAGTGGGAACATGTGTCGCAAGCGCTTAGTAACAAGACAAAACTCGCAACATAGTGTCCAACATTAGAACTGACTCTGCTGAATAATCCTGAGTACGAAAGAAATTCCACTGACAACTAATTTTGGATTGTCAGTTGGGCTTACAGTGTGGCACAATTGTGTGCACAAAAAACTACAGATCTTAATACATAGGTTCTGTCCCTTGCTGACAGAAAGAACATTTTTCAGTGAACATTTACTGAATTCAAATTCCACCATCTACCATGGCGGGATTCGAAACCAGGCCCCCAGAACATTACCTAAATCTCTGGATTTTCATTTTCACATTTTCAGTGCAGTGCCTGTTTCAAACTCAACAAAGTATGTGGCAACAATTTACAGTTTCATTTCTCAGGGCACTGTCTTGACCAATAAGAGTCAACCTGCCTGGTTTAAAATTTTAACAGAGATGACAATTAACTGTCAATCATCATTAACTGGTGCTTTCTGTATGTCAATGCCTCTACCAATCTGAGTTGACCAGCCAAACAATCACCATTCTCCAACGGTCCTGAATAAAAATTGGTTTTGCCCTTAAATTGGTATTCTTACAAATTGTCCAGTTGTGTACAAGGCAAACTGTTTGGGCAAAATGTGGTTTCATGTGGTGAGAGGTTTCGAGTACAGGAACAGAGATGTGTTGCTGCAGTGGTTGCAGTTGTACAGGGCCTTGGTGAGACCACACCTGCAATATTGTGTGCAGTTTTGGTCTCCTTATCTGAGGAAGGATGCTCTTGCTCTCGAGGGAGTGCAGTGAAGGTTTTCCAGACTGATTCTGGGGATGGCGGGTCTGACATACGAGGAGAGATTGACTACATTGGGGTTGTTTTCGCTGGAGTTCAGATGAATGAGGGGAAATCTTATAGAGACTTATAAAATTCTAACAGGACTGGACAGGGTAGATGCAGAGAGGATGTTCCCGATGGTGGATGTGTTCAGAACTAGGGATCACAGTGTAAAGATTCAGGGTAGACCATTTCGGACGGAGATGAGGAGACATTTCTTCACCCAAAGAATGGTGAGCCTGTGGAATTCATTACCACAGGAAGTAGTTGATGCCAAAACATTGAACGTATTCATGTGGCAACTAGATATAGTACTCGGGGCGAATGGGATCAAAGGTTATGGGGAGAAAGCAGGATTAGGCTATTGAGTTGGACAATCAGCCGTAATCGTGAAGAATGGCCAAGCAGGCTCAAAGGGCTGAATGGCCTCCTCCTGCTCCTATCTTCTTTGTTTCAATGTTTCCAAGGAGAAATGGCCAAAAATTGCTAAACCGTCATCATCATCAGGCTTGAGCCTTCCCTCTCATACTCTTCAGCTGAGATTAGATATTTTCCAAAGCAACCTGTTCAGAGACGTTAGTACGTACTTCTGGAGCAAGTGGGACTTGAACTCAGGCCTCCTGTCTTAGAGAGAGGGACACTACCACTGCACACCTTTAAACTGCTGTGGGTTGTAATTGATTCTATGCTTGGCACCAGTCAGGAGAGGTGCTGGCCAAGTGGTATAGTCACTGGACTGTTAATCCAGAGATTTAGGTAATGTTCTGGGGGCCTGGTTTTGAATCCTGCCATGGTAGATGGTGGAATTTCAATTCAGTAAAAAAAAATTAAATCTGCAATTAAGAGTTTCGTGATAACCATGAATCCAATGTCAGTTGTTGGAAAAACCCATCTGGTTCACTGATGCCCTTTAGCAAAGCAAACTACTATCCTTACCTGGTCTGGCCTACATGTTACTCCAGCAACATGGCTGACTTCTAACTGCCCTCTAGGCAATTAGACATGGGCAATAGCTAGTGATGCCCGCATCCTGGGAATGAATAAAGGGGAAAGAAAGAGCAGCCTTAAAAAGCTCACTCGTTTCTCTTCATCCACCACTGGAAAAGGTCTTCCTTCAATGAGTCAGCACATTGTTCCCGAGCTTTGAAGATTGAGATGATTCTGCACTCCCTCTTCTTCCACTCCCAATCCCAAGATCAACACACTCCTTGCATTCCTTTAGGAGACTCGGTTTTAGATACAGTTTAGATGTGTGTGTCTTGGAGGCAAAAGATGCTGGAGTGCCTCCTGTATGGACTAAGGGACAGATTAATCACCTCAAACTTAGTAAATGAGGAGTCTATCACCTGGCTTTGAAGTTTGGCATTTGCTAAGTAAAATAAATGATACCCAGTGGTTTCAATTCTGTTTTCTTTTTGAAAAATTTTAAGGTGGTAATAGTATAATACCCAACCTGCTTTATATGTCTCCTGATTTTTATTACCATTGATTTCAGAATAGGATAATTATGACACAGGCTGTCTTACGTAATTGCAGTCAAAACTGACTCCAGCCTCCTCACCAATTTGTCAGGGGACGAGGGGTCTGGCACTGTAAAACATTTCCAGTTTCTGACAGACTGCAACAGAAATATGTGTTTATTAGCCACTGGTCAATGCTGAATTGAGTTTGGCTATCAAAAAGATCCTGCTAATACTAAGGCACTCATAAATAAGGAGCACTCAGGTGATGTACTGCATTTGCAATACCTGCATAAATGCTGGACTCTTTAAATATGGTTGATTTTCACTTCTATTTTATTGGATCTTTTGATACGAATGAACAACACACTTAACCAGAGAGGAAAATCAGCTTAAGGCCACTGAAAGAGAAAGATGGGATCAACATAAATACATTTAAGTGCAAATACAGACATTTCCTTAGCGCTGACAGATTCAGTTTTAAGGATAATTGAGGGGGTAAGGTAGAGTTTTGGCAAAAACCAAACCTTACTGAAATCACGAAAGTTAATTTTTTGACAACTGCACAAAAGGGAGAAGAACCATTCCTTCTGTATCCACTCTGCATTTTCCTGTTCCACTTACCTTACGTTGATGTGTGGGGTAAGGTAGAAGAGTGAGATTAGCAGAGTTATCCTCACAGAGAAAAAAAACATAGACATGATGGGCTAAACAGCCTTCTTCTGCCCTGTAGGCATTCTATGATTCTCTTGAATGCTGAGCTTTCTTTCAATCTGAAACAGAGTGTTGACCTGTTACATTTTCTGGGCAAAGAAGATCCCAGCAATCAATGTAATCATTATATTCAGAGCAGCTAGTTTGAATTCTTGGTAGAAATAACATTCTTCATTCAGCCTTCTCTGCTTTTCACAGGCTCTTTTCCCATTAAATTGCCACAACATTCAGTTAGTCCTTATCAGTTAAGATTAATTGGCTGAACCTACTGTCTGATTACACCTTGAGATTGCCATTGTCCAACTTTTCTTTTGCAGTTGCACGATGCTGCTTGCAGAAGCAACTGGGATGATCAGAGCAAAAAGTTGAAAGGAGAAAGAGAAAAAGCAGTTTACAATGTTCCCCTTTCCTTTCGTACAAGCTCAGAATATCAGCATTACCGTTTCTTCAATTGCAAAAGCTCTTGTTACACTCTACCTGGACTCTCCTGCAACCTGTCAGTGCACATAGTTAATTGGAGATTTTATTTTAATGTTGTAACTACTTCATAGGTGTACTCGTTCTGTGCTCTGAATGTTGCTGGCAAGATCAATTTTTGTTGCCCATCCGTAATTGCTCTTGGGATGACGGTGATGAGCTGCCTTTTTGAACCATCACAGTTCAACTGGTGCAGGTACACCCACAGTGCAATTCAGAAGGAAATTCCAAGGTTCTGACCCAGCGACATTTAAGGAGCAGCAATATCATTCCAAGTCAGAATGGTGTGAGACTTGAAGGGAGCTTTCAGGTAATGGTGTTCCTAAGTATCTGCTGCTCTTGTCCTTATAGGACATTGGGGTCGTTGGGTTTAAAAGGTGTTGTTGAGTGAGCCTTGGCAAGTTGCTATAGTGCGTCTTGTAGATGCGAACATATGAACAAGGAACAAGAGTCAGCCACTTGGGCCTTCAAGGCTACTGTGCCATTCCATAGATTGTGGCTGACCTGACTTTAACTTCAACTCTACACATCCCGATAATCTTTCATCTCCTTGGTCATCAAGTATCTTCCTCTCCCCTCTCTCTATCTGTCTCTGCCTTTAAAAAAATAAGAGTAAAGGTTCTGTAACCATTGCCTTTTGTGGAAGAGGATTCCAAAGACTCAACACTCAGAAAAAAGAAGTTTCCTCACCTCTATTTCAAATGGGCAATGCTTTAGTTTTAAAGTAGAACCTCAAGATCCAGATTCTCCCACAAGAGGAATCATCCTTTGCACATCAACACATGGTGACCTCAGCTGGTGAAGGAATTAAACCCAAGCTGTTGGCATCACTCCACATCGCAAACCAGCCAGCCAGCCAACTAAAATAACTGACCCCCAGCTCAGCGCCAAATGGAGTGATGGAGTGCAGGTCTACACAATCATCAGCAGACCCTGAGAGTTCTGGTCCTGGCTCACACGCCAGCAATAAAGTTGCTGCAGTTCTGCAGCCTTTGTGTCAGGACAAATTTAGCTGCTGCTCTTGGGGCTGCTTCTGCATTTCAGTGAAGACACAAATGGAGAACACTATGGGGCTCTCTCCTGCCTGGGGCTGAGCAAAGTAACAGCATCTGGCAGTCCTCCATGTGCCAGCGATCTGGGCATTTCTTCCTCAGCTGGCTATAGAAATGTGTCTGTGATGTGCTCAGCAGTTATTACTGCCAATGCTAAGCCTGTTAAAATACCCTCTGAGAAGTCAGTATCTGAGCTGGTAGGGGAGGGTGCAGGAAGTAGAATTGCTGGTGCTTCCTCTGAGACATTCATGCTCTCTTTCTCAGAAGTGGAGGAGGGTGTGTCTTGCAGGGCTGCCCTTTTTGGCTGGATAGACCATGCTAACGATGCTACTACCCACAAGTGACAACAGAGAGAATCTGTTGCAAACAAGGAACAAAGTTCTGACATATAAAGAATACATTCACAGCAGGGTAGCTAACTAGCACAGCAATGGATGATGTTTCTTACTTGGTTGCCTGGACATGGTGGTTTTGGTATCTCAACAGGATTGACCCTGGTACCTGCCAGTGAGAGCCAGGATCCTCTCTTCAGATAGAGAAAGGAGCCGAATGCCTGTCTACCTACCACCCATCCTGAATCTTTCAATCCCAATATGGGCTGTTTTCTCCTGAGATGACAGGAAGGGAGGGACTGAGTGAGATGAAAGCGGCTGGTACTACTGTTACTGCTGGGGCAGGTGAGGGAAAGATGGTGACATGTCCCGAGTGACTGAAGTGAGCGAGTGAGTGAGTGAGTAAGCAACACAGAGCTTTGGCATTCTGGAGAGGTTTGGGTGCGTAAGAACAAGTGAAGGAAGATGCTGCCTGCAACAGTGAGAGTGGTACAGCGTGAGCCTTGGTGGGAGGTGGGCACACAGCAGAAACAGGGTGTGAAATAACAGAGAAAAGATGATGGCCCTTACCCTGGTGAAGTGAAGAAGGTCATGGATCATCTTCCCACAGTGCTGAACAGGTGAGACTGCACTGAAATGGATGGCAACCTTGGACCAAGCTGGTCGACCTTGGTGTTGTGCCCTGCTGTGCTGGCTCTGAGATAAGAGCACGGTCTACCTCTGCAACACCTGATCCACCAGGACTTCCTGCCTGCAAAGCTGGACACCAATTTACCCTCATCTGCCATGTTCAGGTCAATTCACAGGAGTCATGAAGGGTTTACAGTGTTTCAACTGGTGCACAACTTCCTTTTAAATATGACACTGGGGCCAGAGGGCTCCCTTGCAGTGGCAGGCACTTCTGCCTATGTCGAGTCAGAGAATAAGGTAAACTGGTGCCATATGGGCACAGTGCATGGCTAATGAGGTGAGTTTGGGACAATCACCCAAGGAGGCTTGGCATGTGTGATGAAGAGAAACCCTCTGGGACATAATAAAAAAGACATCTAGCCAACTTCTGGTAAGCTTCAGTGCAGAGAATTTCACACAAAGTTTCTTTTTAGCAGAGAAGCAAATCTGACTCTTGATTGAAAATGATCATGAGACACATACAACATTTGGAACAGGCAGAGAAAACGGTCAGCTCTTTGCCTTCCTATGCCTCCCTTTCTGAAATACTGGGGCATAGTTTCCTCGAAAATGGAATCAATAGTGCCAGCTAGTCATCGGAATACATTTTGCTCAATCCTAATTAATATTTTAATACAAGGCTGTTTTTCACTCACTTTTCTTAGATTACTTCAAAGAAGAAAGGCATTTGGTCAAGTATTTTTAAACACATTTACGCCACTTACCAGCTATGTAATTAAAAACTTGATTCAATTAACTCTAAAAATCACCAAGGTGCACATATTACCTAGCAAGTAGATTTTCACTCATTGCAGACTTACTCATTTCGCTCATGGGGGACTTTAATATGTAGGTGGACTGGGAAAATCAGATTGGGAGCAGATCTTAAAAAAAGAAGTTTGTGGAATGTCTACAAGATGGTTGTTTTGCAGTAGCGTGTGGTCGAGCCCACTAGGGAACAGGTGATGTGCAATGAGGCAGACATGATTATGGAGCTTAAGGTGAAGGAACCTCTAGGGAGTAGTGACCATAATATGATAGAACTCACCCTGCAGTTTTAGAGGGAGAAGCTGGAATCAGATGTAATGGCATTACAATTGAGTAAAGATAACTGCAAATATATCAAGGAAGAGTTGGCCAGAGCTGATTGGAAGGAGAGCCTAGCAGGGAAGACGGTAGAGCAGCAATGTGGGGTAATTTGGGAGGCACAGCAGAAGAAGAAGAAACATACTAAAGGGAGGACAAGGCAACATGGCTGACAAGAAAAGTCTGAGACAGCATAAAAATAAAAGAAAAATCATACAATGTCTTGAAGATTAGTGGGGAGCCAGAGAATTGGGAAGCCTTTAAAAACCAGCAGAGAATAAATAGAAAAGTAATAATAGGTGTTATGGACCAGATCAAACCCCTTCAAAACATATCAAGGAGGTAGCCAAACCCTAAATTTTAGCTATTTAGAGGCAAGTGTAAGTTGCTGTGGTCCAACTGTGATTGATTGGTCAAACTATTAGGTTTTAAGCAAAACACATTTTATTCTTACACCACAGTTAAAATACAAACAAACAAAAAGGCATAACCTTAATTCAATCAAAATACATAACTAAATAATATATACTTTAACCACTGCTGATCAGCTGTTCCAATCTAGCAGCATCGCATATACACACCCTTGGCAAAGGCAAATTCAGCAGAACAGATTTCCCTCATTTGCTGTTTCCTCTAGTCCAGGAGGAAAGAAAACCTAAAAGAGTGATCTAGCAGCTGAGACAGAACTCAATCTTTTTTGTAACAGCAGAGAGAGAGAGTTGTATCTAGCAGCTTCAACCCCAAAACCCCAACTTTAACAACTGAAAGCAAAAACTGAATCCCTGCGTCTGTATGAGCCTGACTCAACCCACTCATGTTTCTTTGTTCTCATTTTCAAAAAGCCAAAGCTGTTTTCTCTGCTTTCCATACAGCAGACACCTCATCACCAGATTTACAACAGCCCTCTTCAAGACAAACAGGGAAGAATAACTCCCTCTAAAAGGCACTTCTCATCGCACAGGGAGAAGAAGATAAAATATGAAGGTAAACTCGGAGAGTTTATTTCGATGAATAAAAGGTAGATGAGAGGGGCATGAGTGAACATTGGACCACTGGAAAATGAAGCTACAGAATTAGTAATGGGGAAATCAAAATTGGCAAAGGAACTGAGTAGGTATATTGCATCAATTTTTACAGTGGAAGACACCAGCAGCACACCAGAACTTCAAGACAGTTGGGGGCAGAGGTGAGTGTAGTGGCCATCAGTAAGGAGAAGGTGCTGAGGAACAGAATGGTCTGAAGGCAAGTAAGTCACCCGGACCAGATGGACTACTTCCCACAGTTCTGAAGGAGATAGCTGAGGAGATTGTGGAGGCATTGGTAGTGATCTTTCAGGAATCACTGGAGTCAGGGAGAGTCCCAGAGGACTGAAAAGTTGATGATGTAATACCCCTGTTTAAGGAGGGAGGCAGATGACTGGAAGCTATAGATTGGTTAGCCTGGCCTCAGTTATTGGTAAGATCTCAGTGTCCATTGTTAAGGATAAGATTGAGGAATACTTGGAAGTGCGTGGTAAATAGGACTGTCAACATGGCTTCATTAAGGGGAAATCATACATGACAAATAATAGCCCATGATGTTGGGAGCAAGGTATTGGCATGAATAGAGCACTGGCCAACTGGCAGAAAGCAGAGAGTGGGGATAAATGTGTCTTTTCAGGATGGAAGCCAGTGACTAGTGGAGTTCCACAGGGTCTGAGTTGGACCACAACTATTCACATAACACATTAACAATCCAGATGAAAGAACTGAGGGTATTGTTGCTAAATTTGCAGATGACACAAAGATAAGTGAAGGGCAGGTAGTGTTGAGGAAGGAGGGAGGCTGCAGAAGGGCTTGGATGGGCTAGGAGAGTGGGCAAAGCATTGGCAGATGGAATAAAACGTGAGAAGATGTAAGTTTATGCACTATGGCAGGAAGAGTAGGGGCACCAACTATTTTCCAATAGGGAAGGCTTCAGAAATCTGAAGCACAAAGGGACTTATGAGTCCTAGTTCACGATTCTCTTAAGCTTGACATACAGGTTCAGCGAGCAGTTAGGAAGACAAATGCAACGTTAGCATTCATTTTAAGAGAGCTAGAATACAAGAGCAGAGATGTACTGATAAGGCTGTATAGTGCTCTGGTCAGACCACATTTAAAATATTGTGGGCAGTTTTGGGCCCCGTATCCAAGGAATGATGTACTGGCTTTGGAGCGGGTTCAAAGGAGGTTTATAAGAATGATCCCGGTATGAAGGGTTTGTCACATCAGGAGCAATAATGGACTCTACATCTGTACTCAGAGTTTAGAAGAATGAGGGGGAATCTCAATGAAACTTACAGAATACAGACAGGCCTGGATACGGTGGATGTGGAGGTGTTTCTACTAGTAGGAGAGACTAGAACCAGAGGGCACAACCTCAGGGTGAAGGACGACCCTTTGGAACTGAGATGAGGAGGAATTTCTTCAGCCAGATGGTGGTTAATCTGTGGAGGCCAAGTCAGTGAGTTTATTTAAGACAGAAATAGATATGTTCTTGATTTGTAAAGGAATCAAGGGTTATGGGGAGAAGGCAGGAAAAGAAGATTGAGAAACATATCAACCATGAATGAATGGTGGAGCAGACTCAATTGGCCAAATGGCTAATTCAGCTCCTATACCTTATGGCCTTATGGGCCTTACGTCCTTCAGTGATCCTGTGAAGAGGATCTTGTGGTGCAGACCTGAATTCAAGTCCCACTTGCTCCAGAGGTAACATCTCTGAACACGTTGATTCTTGTTTTCAGAAACATGCCCAGGTGATCCTGTTGATGTGGAAAGAGAGACCCATTGAAGTGAATTCAGCCACCTTTAGACAATAGTTAAAATCTTCTGATCTACGTCAGAACTTCTGTTTCCGATACAAAGCAGACTGAAAAAAAACCATGTACCTCCCTCCATCTTTCTTTGAGAGTCATACAGTCATGAATGGGTGTGTTCCCCAGGAGAAGGTTCCACTCCAGTGTAGTGATTGGCACAAGGTCAGCCAGTTGGATCTTATAAAATACGGGTTCCCTGATTGGAGCTGTTAATCGGGGGGGGCGGGGGGGGGGGGGGGGGGGGCGGGGGGCTGGGGGCTGGGGGCTCCCAGTGACTTCCCATAATTCTCCAGGAGCTATGTCATTCATTGGAGGAGAAGAAGCAAGTCATATTCAGAAAGATTCCTTTGATAGAAAAGGAGTCAGGAGCTCATTGAGGGTAAGTGTGAGCTGACTTTTGTTTTTAAAAATAAGTCTAATTCCTAGAAAACTGTGTTTTTTAAAAAAAAACTCAGATGCTAAAGAGCTGGGTGTTTACTCAGCAGTAACCAAATGTGTATAATTGGCTGGATGGTTCCAAAGGAGCTCTGGAGAGCTACACCATTAGGACTGTTGTTGACAGAGTAGAAAGGTGTAAGTAATGGGCCTTACTTATAATAATCATACCCATAAAGCCTGGAGCTCAAAGCTTTTATCAGAGGACCTGTGATGCACCCTAAATGAATAAAGAACTGCATGTTGTGGAACTGTGCAGCTATGTAATGCTGTGCCTGTAGAAGAGGAATGCTTATGGTTAAGTACCTTTTACAGCATCAAATATTTAGTGTATTTATCTTTCATTGCTGTTTGTCTGTCTGTTATTTCACTTTTAGCTTGCACTGATTCCAAGTGTGTCAAAGTGCAAGATATAAAAGAATAAGATGTGTGGTAATTCCTCCATCTGGGGTCTGTTTGATCAATTTCACTATTTTGTTTTGGGCTCCCCAAAAGAAATTGTGATTAAAAACACAAGAAAAGGCAATCTTAGTTAGGATGAGGAGGTGATTAGAAGCACATCTTGCACTCAAATATAAAACCAAAATTGCTAAGAATTTGGTTCCTTCTCAGACAGAATAATGAAGTTGGCAGTAAGAAAATAGAGTTCAGCAGATCTGACAGCATCTGTGAAGAGAAATCAGCGTTAATGTTTCAGCTCTGGTAAATCTTCATCATTAGACCTGAAACGTTAACGCTGATTTCTCTTCACAGATGCTGCCAGACCTGCTGAGCTTTTCTAGCAACTTGTGCATTTTGTTTCTGATTTACAGCATCTACAGTTCTTTTTGTTTTTTAGAAAATAGATTGCTGGTGGGGGCCAAAGACAATGGCTTCAGTCATACCAATATTTTTTATTCGTGGTATGAGTCTTGCTGGCTAGACCAGCATTTATTGATCTTCCCTAATTGTGATTGACAAGGTGCTAGTGAGCTTTTTTTTTGAACTCTTGTATGTCTTGTGGTAGGGAAGGAGTTTTAGGGTTTTGACCCAGTGACAGTGAAGAAGCAATGGGAGACTCCCAAGTCAAAATTGTGGCCTGGAGGGGAACTTGCACGTGGTGTTCCCATACAAACTATGAAAAAAAAGTCAAATCAGACTTGATGTGTTAACTTTGCTTCTCTCTTCACAGATGCTCCCAGAGCTGCTGAGCTTCTCCAGCATTGTCTGAGTTTCTATTAAGAGTAGGGTAGTCCTTTGCATGCGCCACTGAACAGTGCTGACCTCTTTGACAATGGATTGTTTACCTTTGTCCAGGATGCAACTAGTGTTTTTATCTATTTTGAAACAGTGGCCGGGTCAAGTCTTTTTAGTGGGTTCAAATATTGAATTCTGGGATTGTTGGACATGGATGCAGAAGAGAACTAGGTTCTAATTGGAAAAGTCCTCACTGCTGTCATGTTTTTTTTTACAATGTTGGATATGATCTGGGATATCATTCTGGGTAGATTCTCCAATCCTTGCTGGTATCCATCGAGGTTATTGATACCATGTAGGCATTGATATCCAAATGGTATCTTAGGCAGAAGATAGGCTCAATCTTGATGTCAGTCAAATGGGTTTGTTACAAATTAATTAATAGGTAGTTGTGTTACACCAAGATTAATCTTAGGCTAAATTTGAGTGCAGGTTCATATTACAGCTACTAAAACATTCACAGAATTGGTAACAAGCACAGAACCAACGGAATACTAATTAGCTGCCCCCAGGAACATTGTTTATAACCTGAGGCCCAGAGCACGTTGTGTCATGTCTTTCAGGTAATAACTCCCTAGTATAACAAACAACACTTTCAAAAGGTTTGAAGAGGAAAGGGAGGTTGGAGACTGGCTGGGGGGTGGCTCCAGAAGACTGCAGTCATCCTTGCCACTCCCACACTCCTCCCTGAACTTACACAAGTGTCTTCCCCCTGTGCAATGACACTGACCTCAAAATCTGACCTCCCCTTCACAGTCAGGCTGTCTAAGGAAACATAGTCGGTGCTAGCAACTCATTGGGTGACAGAATAGCCAAATATTGGTCACAGTAATGGTTTCCCATGCTGCACTTGTACAAAACTAGCAACACTTACAAATTTCTACACCTGGTGATTGAATGTAAATGGTGCCTTAAGCTATGTAACTGTCAGGCTTTGGGCTTCTTTGGAGAAGTCTTATGTAACATTGCAGCCAGATCACAAAATCACATGAAACTAAGGTGACAGCTGGGCACCTGAACTAAGCTGTAAACACAACAAATAAAGCTGCAATTGCTAACCTTAGCATACAAAGGAATGTTAAAGTGCTATAATAAAATTAAGTAATACACCTTAAAAATAAAGTGTTCAATGATATATAATGCTTTTCTAAAGGAAATGTGTAGCTACTTCCAACACTCTACAAACAAATGTCAGTGTTAACTGTCTTAAGAAAACAATGGAAAAGCAAGTTCATGATTGGGCATTTTACTTACAATTATTCTGAAATCACACTCAATTCTTTCTCTATCTTTGTTAAAATAAGGGGTCTGAAAGGGTTATTACTGGGGACTGCATCAAGCTCCAGTGATCTGATGATATCCCAAAGTTTTTGGTGGGGAAATTAGGAGAACACCTGTGGGTCTTGAAGGGAGGAATATGTCATCTGTCTCCCAATGGTCTTAGTAACAATATAGTGACCTGAAACACAGAACTGCAGATGTTGGAAATCTGAAACAAAAACAAACTGTTGGAGAAACTCAGCATCTATGGAAATAAAGCAGAGTTAATGTTTTGCGTCCAGTGAGCCTTCTTCAGAACAAGTAACATCTAGGAAAAAGTGATATTTTTCTTAATGACAAGGGTATTGGTGGGGGGGAAAGAAGTGACCAGATATGTGGAGATGGAGCCCAGAGAGAGAGGAAAATAATGGGCAGACAAACGGATTGTTGATGGTAAGCCAGGGAAGAAAAACTAGACCGGTGATAATGGGGACTGAGTAGGTGAAAATAGGTTGCTTTCAGGTCAGCCAACCCATGTCATGACAGGATCTGGGACGTGGGGGTGGGTAAAACACATGGGAGAAGGTGCTCAGGCCTTAATTATTGAACTCGCTATCAGGTCCTGACGGCTGTTTGGATTCTAGAAAAGGAACTAGGAAGTGACTGTGGTTTAGTGTATTAATTGTGATCTTCTCAGAGGTGGGTGCTGCTAAGGCAGGCACTTGGGACACTGGCTGCTCCAAGTGGGGCCACTTTCTGTATCCGTGGGGAAAGAGGTGGCCACAGTTATCAGTCCATCATTGTGGCAGGGAGCCGGGACTGCCTGCAGCCTCACAGACAGCTGATACATTTCAGCAGCTTCACACTGGGGTGATAGAGAAGAGGGATCGCAATAGCATCTCAACATGCCACAGATCAATAATCTCCACCTAAAAGATGGGTTTCTGTGTCTCTGTCCATGTGTGTGCCTCTCATTGGCCCTCTCGCCCGCACAATGAAAATCAATAGCTAATTGGGAAGTTGGCAAAATCTGGAACAATACCCCTGATACAAGAATGAAAATCAGGATAATGCTTGACCAGGAACCAATGTCGGTCAATGAGCACAACAGCTCACAGGAGTTGCTGTGTAACATGACAGGCTATAGAGCTTTGAATGACTTGCATGAAACACAGAACTAATCAAATCTACACAGCCATACAGTGCATTGCGCTAAAAGACTTCCTTAGCTACCACCAACTGTTTAAAAAACAAAGACTCAAAATTTTAAGTGCGGAAATTCTCCAAATACTTTTCAGATGAAAGCCTGTCTGCAGTAATGGTCTCTGCTACTGGGGACTGCAGAAACAGAGGTAGGAAATGAAAACCTGACATGTCAATGTGACTGTAAACATGGGAGAGGGAGCCAGCTGCTGGTTAGTTCTGATTATGCACATACTGGGACAGCTGCTTGGTCTGAGCCCACTTATCTGGTGGTCCACAACACCACGTTCAAGACTTAATGTTTTATTTTAAGCTTTGGGGCTGTTCTCTGGAGTTCCAGAGATTCAGATCTGCTCACTTAACTGAGGGATAACTGGACAGCTGCCTGATAACTCCAATAAACACTCTGCTCCAAGCGAAGAAATAATAAACATTTCAGAGTGCATCAGACTACCATAACATTAACAAGTCTCATATCATTCTCCAAGGAACCATGTTTTTGGTTACAGGTTAACACTTAGATATGAACAAGGAGTAGGCTATTCAGCCCCTCAGTTTATTCTGCCACTTGCTATCATGGCTGATTTGACTGTCACCTCAAATCCACATATGTGCTCATTATCTTTTTCACCTTTTTTAATTCACTCTCAGGATGTGAGTGTTCTGGCTAGACCAGCAGTTATTGCTCATTTCTATTTAAGGTTTTGGAGTAGATTTGTAGCTCGGGTTGTAGGTGTTGAGGTTGGTTGGCTTACCGAGCTGGTTTGTTGTTCCGCAGACATTTCATTACCCTGCTGGGTAGCTGCACTGATGTTACCCAGCAGGGTAACGAAACGTCAGCGGAACAACAAACCAGCTCGGCGAGCCAACCAACCTCATCATCTCTATTTGCCCAGAGGGCAGTTAGGAGTTAACAGCATTGCTGTGGCGGTGGAGTCACATGTAGGCCAGAACAGGTAAAGACAGTACATTTCCTTCCCTGAAGGACATTAGTGAACCAGCTGGGGTTCATGGGCATCATTAGACCCTTAATTCCAGACATACTTGTTGAATTCAAATTCCACCATTTGTCATGGCAGGATGTGAGCCTGGCATTAGCTGAGTTTCTGGATTAATAATCCAGAAATAATATCACTAGGTCATTACCTATTTAACAAAAATCTATTTACCTCTGCTTTAAAAATGTTCAAGGACTTTCCTTCAATGATATTTTCAGGAAGAGGTTCGAAGATTCAAACCCGAGAGAAAACAAATCATTTCACTTCTGCTTTTAACTGTGCAATTCCTTATTTTAAACAATGCGCCCTAATTCTAGGTTCTTTCCAAAAAAATCCTCTCCATGTTAAACCTATCAAGATCACTGAGGATTTTGTTTCAATCAAATCATCACATACTGGTCTAAAGCTTAGCAGATCCAAATCTTTTCCACCCTTGCCTCGAAAGAGGACCAGCCCATTCCAGGTATTAGTCTGGTAGACATTCATTGACCTGCTTCCAATCCATTTACATCACTTCTAAAATAAGTTGACCAATACTGTGCCAGTACTCCAGACATAGTCTCACCAGTGCTCTGCATAACTATAAGCATAATCTTCAACTTTTGTACTAAATTTCTCAGTGATAACATTCTATTAGCTTTCCTAATTACTTGCTATAGCTGCATACTAGCATTTGGCAATTCATGCCAGAGAACACAGATCCTTCTGCATCTCAGAACTCCGCAATCTCTCATCATTCAGATAATGTTTTACTTTATTCTCCTGCCAAAATGAACAAGCTCACGTTATATTCATTCACCAGATCTTTGCTCTCTCATGTTACCTACCTGCATCCTTATTTCCCTTCACACCTTATTTCCTTACAGAACTTAAGCTCCCTCCTCCCCTTAAGGCTTATCAACTGGATACCCAGATTGCATAACTGAGACAATACCATGGATAATCCCCTAGGAGGTATGAAAACGATAGCCTATGGAAGACAAAATTTGGCAGATGGATGTCAAGTTAAGTCTTCACTTTTTTTCAATGGGACAATAAAAACTGTTGATGTTAATAGAAGCCAGAAACCCTTCAGTGATTATTGACATTTAATATTCCAGCTCCTGATCCATGTGGCCCTCTGAATATGGCATCTTTTACCCATCTGAAGTTCTGTTATTAAAAAAAACCCTTCCATTATCATGCAAAGTAGTTCATTTTGCATTGACATACATCTCACAATGGGTATCTTCCATCCTAAAATGTCAAATTACTAAAGTCGTCTTGTACATTTTCTAAAATGCGTACTTTAAATGTGCTGAAGTGTCTCAGGTTTCCCAACAGCCACTTTTTAAACTGAGTACAAGAAAAGATAAAATACTACTGTCGATAATGACCTTATTACGTTGTCAAAATGCCTTGAAATGCTTTGAATAATGAATTCTGTTTTGGCTGCAGTGATTACTTTGTAGGCAAGCATTCCTCAAAAAAACAACCCTCAAGTGTCAAAGGCATGTCAACATCTGCTCTTCAAGCTCACAGGCTGAACTGTTCTAAGGTTGGCAGAGCAGTTGATAATGAACTCAATTCTTATTTTTACAGGCAGTAACTGCATTCTGTTCCAGAGCTCGATATGCTAGAAGCAGGACAGCATCGTTGCAACCATGCTTTATTACAACACAGTGCATTTGTCGAGAGGCACAAAGAATCTGCATTTCAGTTACGAATGCTGATCTGCCCTGCTGTCTCAAGAAAAATCCTTCACCTGCCTCACTGCACCAAGATCAGGAATCTTGAAACACTCCAGCAGATAACTGACAGACTTGTGTAAACAAGACCGAGAATCTTCCACATTGATGTTTTTTTTTCTTCGCTGTCATCACAATGCAATCCCAAAGGAGCTGGACAGATCTACGTATTCGGATTTGAGCTTGGTTGAGTAGGTGGAACCCTTGAAGGAATTGGTACTTGACTATAGTCAAGCTCCCACACAACTGCGACTAATTTGTGGGTTTTTTCCCAAATACATACAATCACAATGGACACTGAATGAACGCTCTCTTTCAAACTGACATGCTGTGCTTTCAGTGCCTGGGATTATATTTAGAATTCAAGGTTTAAAACATGACTGCAGCATATGTCTTGGATAGCTGATGTTGACCGTATTATATATTCCCCTTTAAAATACACGTTATTGCACTGATAACATTAACAGTGTCTAGCAAATATCACCAATACAGATTACGGACTGTAATTGATTTCTCAATAAACTTGCACTTGATCTTACTCGGAGAATGCTGTTGCACTCTGGTAGAGAGAGAGAGAAGAAAAATAGGGAATTGACAGTGGGAGCCACATATACCAGATACTGCAAACTTGATGGATGCCGTTTCTGTTATACATATAACAGAGATCCCTGAGTATTTTTCTCAGCCTAATATTTATGTTAAACTTGATTTGAGTTTTCTTCTCATGTTTTAAGACATTATTTAAACTTTCCATTAGATTAATGCCTCCTGCTCACTTTAAAATAACAATTATTCTTTATCCCTAATAATTACTATGTATTATGCACTGAGTGATTACCCTCTGATCTGGGCTCTGTCTTTGTTTGCCATTTTACATGTCTACACGTGCAGTACATAGTAAAATAACATACTATCAGTCAGATAGGATATTGCTTTATTGAAATAACATTAAATTGTCAGCCATGAGACCTAAGGAACAGTTTCAGTTAAACCTTTGTTTTGATTGCTCAGGTTATACTGGGTCCATGAACAGATTTGAATAGCAATTGTTTAAAAAAGCATTTCGAACAGGAGGTGAAAGTCTCCAATATACAGCACATAGGACTGCTACTAAAGAGGTAGAAAAGAATTGAAGCTGTTGAGACACATTGCAAACAAACTAATGGCAAAGTCTGCAGTGTACCCATGCACTCGCACATCTGTCCGGGACCCTACAACGCCAGGCTGACAGATGCCACACTGCCACTCATGTTAAAATGGAAGGGTCTCATCTGGGTAAGGATCAGGGTAATGGAAGACTTGCAATTATTCAGCTCATTGTGCAGTTTTGTCTCAAAGTGCTGGACAGCCTGTGATGTAATGTAGGAAACACAACAGCCAATTTTTGTACAGTAAGCTGGCTTTGCTATCTAACTGATGTCAGTGCAGTAGCTTAGACAAAAGCCCTGAAATGATGCATCTTCTCTGGAACAGCTGATTCAGTATTATATTTATAAATCACTGTCAAGAAAAGCCGGCTTTTCTGTATTGGATGTCAACATCCATTTTTGTTTCTATTCTTTTGTGGGATGTGGGTGTCGCTGGCTGGCCAGCATTTCTTGCCCATCCCTCGTTGTCCTTGAGAAGGTGGTGGTGAGCTGCCCTCTTGAACCACTGCAGTCCTCCTGCTGTGGGTTGACCCATAATGCCATTGGGAAGGGAATTCCAGGATTTTGACCCAGCGACAGTGAAGGAACGGCGACATATTTCCAAGTCAGAATGGTGAGTGGCTTGGAGGGGAACTTGGAGGTGGTGGTGTTCCCATATGTCTGCTGCCCTTATCCTTCCAGATGGAAGTGGTCATGGGCTTGGAAGGTGCTGTCTGAGGATCTTTGGTAAATTTCTGCAGTGTGTCTTGTAGTTAGTACACATTGCTGCTACTGAGCATCGGTGGTGGAGGGAGTGAATGCTTGTGGATGCAGTGCCAATCAAGTGGGCTGCTTTGTCCTGGATGGTGTCAAGCTTCTGGAGTGTTGTTGGGGCTGCATTCATCCAGGCAAGTGGGGAGTATCCCATTACACTCCTGACTTGTGCCTTGGAATGGCGGACAGGCTTTGAGGAGTCAGGAGATGAGTTACACGTCGCAGTATTCCAAGCTTCTGGCCTGCTCTTATAGCCACTGTTTATGTGGTGAGTCCAGCTGAGTTTCTGGTCAATGATAATATCCAGGATGTTGATAGTCAGGTATTCAGTGATGGTAACACTATTGAATGTCAAGGAATGGTGGTTGATGGTCATAGCCGAGCATTTGTGTGGCATGAATGTCACATGCCACTCGTCAGCCCAAGCCTGGATATTGTCCAAATCTTGTTGCATTTGAACATAGACTGCTTCAGTACCTGAGGAGTCAGGAATGGTGCTGAACATTGTGCAATCATCAGCAAACATCCCTACTTCTGACCTTTTATGATGGAGGGAAGGTCATTGATAAAGAAGCCGAAGGTGGTTGAGCTGAGGACACTACTCTGAGGAACTCCTGCAGAGATGTCCTGGAGCTGAGATAACTGACCTCCAACAACCACAATCATCTTCCTAAGTGTCAGGTATGACTCCGACCACCGGAGAGTTTTCCCCCTGATACCCATTGATTCCAGTCTTGCCAGGGCTTCTTGATGTCACACTCAGTTGGATGCAGGCTTGATATCAAGGGCTGTCACTCTCAACTCCCCTCTGGAATTCAGCTGTTTTTTGTCCATGTTTGAACCCAGGCTTTAATGAGGTCAGGAGCTGAGTGGCCCTTTGCTCTTTGTTTTACCACCATTGATCTTTTTGTTTAAACAGTAACAATTATCACATTGTCAAGAGAAATAAATTGAGCCAAGTATCATGAAGGAGCTAATCTACCATGTGTACTTTGACCTCAGGAGTATGGCTAGAATTTAAGGCCCCCAACTGAAGTGGGCTAGGAGACATGGGGAAGTCAATCAGGTGGACAGGAACAGAGTGGTGAGTCCATTACCTTTCCAACTTCACCAGACTGCCAATTAGGTCAGAGAAATGGAAGGTCAAGTTCAGCCTCCCCACCCTTTAGATCAGTTGAGACCATTTAGTCATGGCCTGCCTATGGGGTCAGCTGAAGTGTGTGTGGTGTGGAGAAGGGATGGGCGGCTCTGTTTCCTTACGATTGGATCCCCTTTGCCCCATTGAGGACCCCACCAGCAGCAACAGCAAGGTAAAGGAAAGAGCTCCCTTGGCCACCAGATGCAGCCTGAGCCTGCCAGATTGCACCAAACAGGCACTATTCCTGGTCACCAGCCTGCTACTCTGCCTCTGGTGGTGCTGCTGGGAGTGAAGAGCTGCCAACCTTCTGACAGATTGGCCAAGGTGGGATGTTTGCCTCCAGAGTTACAGGAACAGTGTAGGCTGCCAAATACCTGATTGAGATTTGATTCTGTTGGGGATCCTGGAACTACTTGTGCTGGTGTTGCCACTAGCCTTCTGGCCATTGACCAGAGCCAATGCCATAACCATTGAATTCAACCTGCATGTCTTTACGGATGTTAATTCAGGTGAGGAGCTGATATCACCTCCAAAATGGCTTCCAGTACGGAAGGAACACGTGGAAGGAATGGTAAGGTCATTCAGCCCCTCAAGACCTCTACACCATTCCATAAGATCAAAAATGATCTGTGTCCCTGCTTTACTTATCCACCTTGGTCCCACTGGTACTCATAGGTAAAACAAATTGTCAATATTTTTACAAACAAAATAAACCATCAACTCATTCAGAGATAGTAAGAACTGCCAATGCTGGAGTCAGAGATAACAAGGTGTGTAGCTGGAGGAACACAGCAGGCTGGGCAGCATCAGAGGAGCAGGAAGAAGGGTCCCCACCCGAAACATCAGCTTTCCTGCTCCTCTGCTGCCTGGCCTGCCGTGTTCCTCCACCTCCACATTGTGTTATCTCCAACTCATCAACTTGTGTTTTTTTTTTCTCATAGCTTCAATTTTTGAGAAGCATCCAACGGTAGAGTGTAATATTCAATTGATGGTTGTACCATCTCAACCTCCGACCATAGGTCAATCTGACCACATCAGTCATGGCAAATGCAGTTTATTCTGAAACACATATGCAAATTGTTTCTGTTAACTTTTAAAAGCCAAACCATTACCACTATAAAACAGCAATTTTGTTTTGTTCAACACAACAAATTAAACTGGGATGACAATATCTTAGCTGGAAAGTTTACTTACCATGTTAATTGATGACACAGGCCCGATACTGTTCACATAAATATCAACATCTATAACAGTTGGTTTCACTGTTAAATAAGGGGAAACAAACATTGTATGTTAATAAACAGCAAGCAGGCAGCCATTCTTATTAATCACCACATTTTATGTTCTCTTAATTACACCTTCTTACACTCATACCTACAACAGTTATAATGAAGGCATTCCAATTTAAATAAGAATAAATTCTTGCATTTACATAGAACCTATTAAGTCTTCAGGACTTTCTCTAGTGTTTTACTGTCAAGACATATTTTCAGAGTTGAGTCACTATTGGAACATAGGAAGCACAGCAGATATTTTGTACACAGCAAGGTCCAAAAATAACAATAAGGAAACAATCAGATGATTTTTTTTCTATTTATATGGGACAAATATCGGCCAGGAAAATTTGGAGAACTATCTTGCTCTTTACATTTGAACCACCCAATCATTAATGTCCATTTGAGAAGGCAGAAATATCAGTTTAACAATTTCTCCAAGAAACAGCACCTCGGACTGTGTAGTACTTCCATGTCAGCTCAGAATATGAACCCGAAGCTCTGGATGGGACTCAAACTCCACCTTCTGACTTGTGAGAATGCTATCACTGAGTCACTGTTAGCGATAAAGCTCTGGTTTAAAATAGTATCTTAATAAAAAAAGTAAACACACATGATTGGAAAGTTTCCTTCATCCTGCACATCATTACACCCAACATTAGACTTCAGCCTTTGAGTTAATTTATAATCATGAGGTATGGGGCCCCCTGACTCTACTACAAGAGAAGTTTCTGGAGTCCAAGGAAGACAGAGGTATGTCTGCATCTTCCAGAAGCATGTGGTTAATGCTTGTAGAGTGGCTTATGAACATTCAGAAACCTCTCAGCTAAACAACAAAAGACATTTGGACAAGCAAGCACAGGCTCAGACGCTCCAACTAGGAGACTAGGTCTTAGTACTGTCGTAGTCACCTACTGACCCAGCTTTCAGTGACTTATGAACACGCAAGTCCCTTTGGACATCAATGCTTCCCAATCTCTCATCACTTAACAACCGTAAGACCATAACAAAAATGGAAAATGCTAGAAAAGCTCAGCAGGTCTGGCAGCACCTGTGGAGAGAAATCAGAGCCAACCTCTCAGGTTGAGTGACCCTTCCTCAGAACTGATTATAACTAGGAAAATGTCAGTTTACATGCAGGTGATAGGATAGGGGGAGGAAAGTAAGGTGTAAACAATAGGTGGAGACACAGCCCAAAGAGAGAAAAGAACACTTGGACAGATAAAGGAGTGGATAATGATCTCGCTCAGAGGGTGAGTAGCTGTTAAAGGCGACTGTTAGTGACTAACAATGGGTTGTGTATAAAAGCAGTCTACGTGATAATAAGACAGCCACATTACGCACAACTCATTGATAATAAGACAGCCACATTACGCACAACTCATTGTTAGTCACTAACAGTCTCCATTAACAGCTACTCATTCCGCTCAGCCAGTGTAATGTGGCTGTCTTATGATCACATAGTCTGTTATATTACACAACCCATTGTTAGACACTAAACAGTCCCATTTAACAGCAGTGAGATTGTTATTCTCTCCTTTGTCTGTCTAACTCTTCCTTTATCTCTTTGGGCTCTATCCCACCTATCGTTTACTTCTGACCCCCTCCGCCCACCCTATCTTCTGCAAATAAATCGACATTTTCTGAGCTATATTCAGTTCTGAGGAAGGGTCACTCAGCCCAAAAAGTTAACTCTGACCTCTCTCCACAGATGCTGCCAGAACTGCTCAGCTTTTCCAGCGATTTTTGTTTTTGTTTCTGATTTACAGCATCCGCAATTCTTTCGGTTTTTGTAACACGATAATGCATAGGAGCAGAATTAGGTCATTCGGCTCTTCAAGTCTGCTCCACCATTCAATCATGGCTGATATATTTCTCAAACCCATTGTCCTACCTTCTCCCCATGACCTTGATCCTGTTACCAATCAAGAACCTATCTACCTCTGTTTTAAATACACTCCATGACTTGGCCACCACAGCCTTCTATAGCAATGACCTCTGCAGATTAACCATCCTCTGGCTGAAGAAATTCCTCCTCATCTCAGTTCCAAAAGGTAGTTGCTTCACTCTGAGGCTGTGCCTTTGGGTCCTAGTCTCTCCGACTATTGGAAACATTTTCTTCAAGTCCACTCTATCCAGACCTCTCAGTGTTCTGTAAGCTTCAATCGAGTCCCCCTTATCCTCCTAAATTCCATTGAATATAAACTACAGAGTCCTCAACTGCTCCTCATATGACAAGCTTTTCATTCCTGGGATCATTCTTGTAAACCTCTTCTGAACTCTCTTCAACACCAGTGCATCCTTAGATATCGGGCCTAAAACTGCTCATAATATTCCAAATGCAGTCTGATCAGAGACTCATACAGTCAAAGCAGTACTTCTCTGCTCTTGTTTATTCTAGATCTCTTGAAATTAATGTCAATATTGCATTTGCCTTCCTAACTGCCAAGTGAACTTGCATGTTAACCTTAAGACAATCCTGAACAACGACTCTCCAGCCCCTTTGTGCTTCAAATTTCCAAACTCTTTCCCCATTTAGAAAATAGTCTTTGCCTCTATTCCTCCAACCAAAGTGCATAACCTCACACATTCCCACATTGTATTCCATCGGTCAGTTCTTTGCTTTCTCTCTCCTAACCCATTCAAGTCCCTCTGCAGCCTCCCTGCTTCCTCAACACTACCTGTCCATCCACCTATACACTGCACTTTATTCCTCCTACTGAGATGCATTACCTCATATCGCTGTGCCCTTGCACACTCACTCAGCTCAAGTCACCTTGAAACCTTTTTTCATGTTGCTCATAACTCATATTCCTATCAAGTTTTGTATCATCTGCAAACACGGAAATACTACAAATGGACTC
The DNA here is from genome assembly GCF_021869965.1 of Rhincodon typus. Lineage (NCBI taxonomy): Eukaryota > Metazoa > Chordata > Chondrichthyes > Orectolobiformes > Rhincodontidae > Rhincodon > Rhincodon typus. The sequence goes on from NC_063337.1 coordinate 16,391,249, forward strand.
CATTACTAAATAATTGATACAGATTGTAAACAGCTGAGGCCCAAGCACCGATCCCTGAGGTACCATACTCGTCCCTGCCTGCCAACCCATTCATTCATACTCTGCTTTCTGCCTATCAACCAGTCCTGAAGTCATACTAATCACAATCTGATGCAGTCGCATTTTGTTAACTAACCTCCTATGTGGGAAAACCCAAATGCACCACATCCACTGGTTACACCTTATCATGACCTCATCTGCAAGGAGTCCAGATTACTCCGATTAAATCTTTTCCTTTCTACATAGCAAAAGAAGATGTTGTTGTCTTTCCTTAATGCTCCTTGCCAACTTGCACTCATATTCTCTTTCTATCAGTTTCTCTTTTGCTGAGTTCTAAATTGATCCATTTGCTGCGTGGGTTGAAGTCATACCCATCTTACATGATTCATATCATGTCAAACAATATCACACAAGTTTTATGGCTGACAATCAACTCTCAGCAATGTTTGCTGTCCCTTGCTGTCTTTTAGCTTCATTAGACTGATTGTACAGCCTGATCCTTCAACTTGAGATCATCTCTTAACTCATGTACTGATCCTCTCCCTTACTGAGAGTGATACCATGTCGCCTTTTCCTTTTTGCCTATCCTTCTGAAATTTTCTTGGATACCCAGTTCCAAATCTTGGTTACCATGTAACCATGTCTCCAACAGTGGCAATTAAATCATACCCATCACCTTAATTTGGGCATTCAAATAATCAACCTTTTTGTGCATGCTAATACTTGTAAAAAAGAGTCTTTAATTCTGCTGTTTTAACATTCCAATGATTCTAGACCCTTGCCTATACTTTTATCTATCTTGTATTGTTGCCTTCTGCTTTTCTACTTCCTTTTACCAGTTTTGTTGCTTTTGATTCTGAGCTCCTGCTCAGGTTTCAATCCCCCTGCTATTTTAATTTAAACACTCCACATCAGCAGTAACAAATCTCCCTGAGGGGTTTTTAGTTCTGGGTCCACTAATATATGAGCCATACATCTTTCACAGATCTCAGATGCCCAGAATTTGTCTCAAAACCTCAAGAATCTGATGCTCTCCCTCCTGTACCGGTCCTGCAGCCTTACGTTCCATCACTCAATTTATATGCTTCTCTGCTCACTAGCATGTGGGACTGGAAGTAATCCTGTGATTCCTACTATAGAGGTTATCTTTTGGGTACCCTTCCCAGTTTGCTGAAATCTGCTTTCAAGACCACATCCCATTTTCTTCACCTGTTATTCGTACTGATGTGAGTCACGAGCTCTGAATGTTTGCCTTATTGCAAAAGAATGTCTTTAGTTGCTCCATGCCACCCTTGAACCCAACATCAGGGAAAAAAAATACAATATTAGAGTCATGTCTACAGCCACAAACAGCTGTCTGTTAAACTAACCAAGTCCCATTTTACTGCTGCTCTTCTTCCTCTCCTATATAGTTGAGCTACTGTGATGCTATATACAGAGACAACAAGGTGTAGAGCTGGATGAACACAGCAGGCCAAGCAGCATCAGA
>NC_063337.1:16393176-16395839 GCF_021869965.1 Rhincodon typus
GTTGCTGGAAAAGCTCAGCAGGTCTGGCAGCATCTACGAAGAAAAAATCAGAGTTAAGATTTCAGGTCCGGTGTCCCTTCCTCAGAGCCCTCTCTGATTTACAGCATCCTCAGTTCTTTTGGTTTTTGTTCCATTTGCTTGTTTGGGTGCACATAAAAGATCCCGTGACATTATTTTAAAGAACAGCAGAGGAGTTATCTCTGGTGTCCTGTTCAATATTTATCTCTCCATCCTACATCAGATAATAAAACAGCTGTTCGGGTTATGATCACATCAAATTTGCTGGTCTTCAATATGTGCAAATTGACCAAACAATCTCCTACATGATGACCGTGATGGCACCTCAAAAGTACTTATATAGTTCTAAATCTCTTTAAATTGTGCAGTGGTCATGAGAAGTGCTTTCTAAATGCAAGTCTTTCTTCTTTATTTTTCTCATCAGTGCAACAATTGTTAGCCATCTATCCTATTACTGATACCTGGATGTCTTCCACTAGATCCTGTCAGTAAACTATACAATAAGCCACAAAATAAAGGGCATTCAGATCATTAAGCCCATTCTTTTAATTGACCAAATGTAACCATTGATAGGCTCTATTCATTTTCCAGGTTAAACATCCATCCTCCTTCACCACTGGCCTACCATTGCTACAGTTTGTACTCTCCACATGAAGGACTGCAACAACCTCCTTGCAGCAGAAACCTAACCACCTCAAACAGCAAGGTTAACAGAAGCATAAGAATATCACCATTGAGTTAACAGATACATTAGAATACTACCGTCTCCAAGGTCACCTCTAAGTCATCCACTATTTTGACTTGTAAACATATCATTGCTGATATAATGCTGGCCTGACCACTAGATCCCACATCTAGAAAACAAATTTTTAAAAGTTTATGGAGTAGGATGTTTTTCATCCATGTCTTAAAAGTGTAAGATGAAGTCACTGTAATCTTACCTGGGCTGCTCTCTGATCAGAAAAGGAAATGGCTGGTGGTGGTTTAACAAGAGGGTCACCACATCTCAGGCAGAAGGAGGGGCTGAGGAGGATAATCCTTCATGGTAACCTCAGCCAGTGCAGGAACTGAACTCACACTGTTAGTATCAATGTGCATCACAAACTGAGTCCACAAAAAGATCAGCCATGATCTTATTGAATGGCGGTACAGGTTCAATAGGCCACATGGTCTACTCTTGCTCCTATTTCTATGTTCTTATGTAAACTAGCCATCCAGCCAACTGAGCTAAACTAATTCCTGTTTATTCTGTGGAAGGTGTGACTGATGAAACTCATATCTATCAATTGGTATAGATTGGGTTATTAGACTTTGCTGGTATACTTCTACATCAAACATTGTGTTCCAGACAAGATTTAATCATTTTAACTGGATTTATAGCACAGAAATTCCACTCCTAACCTGAGATTCATGCAGTTGTTTCACTGAGTCACTAATCTGTTGATCCATTTCACCATGAAGATAACATAATGGTTGTGAGGACAAGCCCCATTCCAGATTAGGCTGTTATTTCAGTGCAGTACTGAAGGAGTGTTATATTGTAGAAGGCCTGCACTTTTATTCATCTGCCTAAATGGATGTAAAAGATGTCTTGCCATTATTTGAAGAAGTCCTGTAAGTTCCATTTCTGTCCTGAATAACTTTCCTCCCTTAACCAACACGACAAAATCCTTTTTATTTCCTGATTGTGGTCCATTGCAATATGCACATTAATGGCTGCATTTACCAGCATGACGATAGTGATGCACTTCAAAAATGGTTATAAAATGCTGTGACATATTAGAAGTCACAATGGAATTTGTTTCCTGTGTTCAGATTGTTTAAAACCAGTTTATAGCCAGAACCATTCCTCTGAGTATTTCAAAAGCCTTTCATACTCAATAATTTAAAGAAATACCTAAAATTTTATGATTAGTTCCTGACTTCAGGTTAGTTTTAAACGTCATATATTCCAGAAACAAAAAGCAGAGAGCAAATTATGGAGAGAAACTTATGTATAAAGGTCAATGTAAACTTGCAGTTTTGCTTGACAGTTTGGCCCACAATCATTTAATGCATGGTGCTGTGATAATTGGCTTGAGGTCAATCACAAGGCTGGCTCTTTGTTCCTAACAGCACTATCAGGAACAGGAAGGCAGAGGCTGGGAGAAATTACCATGGCATTTCACGTAATGTTATACCCCCTGCCCAACTCATGATCCAACTCCAGGGGAGGATAAAGTTCTGATCTACATAACATTAGAATAAATAGTTTTGTGCTTAATGCTGAAAAGATGGCTTGCATTAATTTAGCAGTTCTCACAACCAATGGACATCTCAAAGGCTTTATAGCCAATGAGGTAATTTATGAAATGTAGTCACTGTCATATATTAAGAAGTACGGTGGCCACAGTGAATTCCCATAATGTCCACAGTGAATTCCCATAAATATCAATGTGATCATTGTTAATCTACTTTTATTATGTTGATTGAGTGATAAATATTGACCAGTCCACCAAGGATAACGCCTTTGCTCTTCTTTGGAATAGTGCTGTGGCATCTTCTGCAAAGTTGCCTAAGAATAAAAGAATAAAATTTCTGAAGAAGGGTCTAGGCCCGAAATCTCAGCCTTCCTGCTCCTCTGATGCTGCTTGGCCTGCTGTGTT
>NC_063337.1:16395939-16436390 GCF_021869965.1 Rhincodon typus
CTGGATGAACACAGCAGGCCAAGCAGCATCAGAGGGGTAGGAAAGCTAACGTTTCAGGCCTAGACCCTTCTTCAGAAGTCTTTTCTGAAGAAGGGTCTAGGCCCGAAATGTCAGCCTTCCTGCTCCTCTGATGCTGCTTGGCCTGCTGTGTTCGTCCACCTCTGCACCTTGTTGTCTCAGATTCTCCAGCATCGGCAGTTCCTGCTATCTCTGTGATGCTATATACTTGGCTTTTATTGTAATTCTCTGCAGAACCAATTCCTTTTAGCAGAACAGACTCAATGGTCTATGTGGCCTACTCCTGCACCTAAGCAACAAGGGGGCTTGATGCCCTAGTGGTATTTTGCCGGGCTGTTAAAGCAAAGACCCAGAAAATGTTCTGGGGGTACGGGTTCAAATTCTGCCATGGCAGATGGTGAAATCTGAATTCAATAAACAGCTGGAATTAAGACTCTAATGATGACCATGAGTTCATTGTTGATTGTCAGGGGAATAAAAACCCATCTGGTTCACTAATGTCCTTTAGGGAAGGAAAGTGCCATCTTTACCTGGTCTGGCCCACATGTGACTCTTAACTGCCCTCTGGTCAATTAGGGATGGGCAAAAAATGCTGGCCTAGCCAATGATGCCCCTATCCTGAATGAATGAAAAAAGTGTCATAACCTTCTCACCTTAGAGGAATCCAAAGCGTACAATCAACGATTGAGTAGGACCACAGGGGACACTTACACAATCTGCCCAGTTCTCTTTGACAGCTGTTAGTCACCCACTCCCTTTCTCCTTTTGTACTCCCAGTCTACGGTGTGACCATTCAAGGGTGTTGCTGGGACTGGAGGGTTTGAGCTATAGGGAAAGGCTGAATAAGTCACGGCTTGTTTTTCCCTGCAGCATCAGAGACTGAGGCGTGACCTTATCCAGGTTTTATAGAATCATGAGGGGCATGGATAAGATAAATAGCCAAGGTCTTTTTACTGTTCTGAGGAAGGGTCACTTGATCCGAAACGTTAACACAGCTTTCTCTCCACAGATGCTGCCAGGCCTGCAGAGCTTTTCCAGCAATTTCTGTTTTTGTTTCTGATTGACAGCATCCACAGTTCTTTCAGTTTTTAGTTAGTCTTTTTCCAAGGGTGGGGGAGTCCAAAACTAGAGGGCAAAAGTTCAAGATAAGGGGAAAAGATTTAAAAAGGACCTGAGGGGTAATCTTTTCATGTAGAGGGTGGTGCGCGTGTGGAATGAGCTGCCAAAGTGGTGGAGGCTGGTACAACTACAACATTTAAATGGAATCTGGATGGGTGTGTGAATAGGAATGGTTTAGAGGGATATGGGCCAAATGCTGGCAAACAGGACTAGATCAGATTGGAATGTCTGGTCAGTGCAGATGAGTTGGACTGAAAGGTCTGTTTCCGTGCTGTATGACTCTATGTTACCCATGTAACTCTCAGTCTTGCAGTGTACTACATTGAGTCCAGGCACCATTTATGTTCCAAAGTTTGGAACTCAGGTTCCTGCAGCTAGACACATTCTGCACCTACGGTCATCCAGGTCAAAGGTATACACACAACCTCCCAAATGCAACAGGATAGACATTCAACATGACCAAGCCACCTTTGCTTGCCTAACTTTACTTCATTTATTTTACTTTGTCTACTACTAGCAGCAACAAACCTTGCTGAAAGGATTTTTTTTCTCCATGCATGGAATTGCCATGTGCAGCTAATTCACTACTCACTCATTCTACTTCTGACTCAAACATAATCACATAACCTTGTGCCCCTTACTGACCATGTGGTCTCTTATATAAACCTTAAATTAGCGAATCACTAACTAGTTTAGCTTCCTGTTACAGTAATTAACACTAATTGCACCTTCAGCTAACAGGTAAATGCCATTATTTGGCAGTTTAACAATGTAATCTAACCTACTTGAAGTTTGTTACTTACATGTCAGAGTCTGGCTCTTCATCTATATTTACGCCTGTAGAGGATTTACAATAACTTAACATGTGACATGACTACTCCTTGTATCACGTGTCAGCGAGGCTATGAATTGGAAGGTAGCACAGTTAAATAAGTGGTTAAAGAGCTGGAGTAGAAGGGAGGGCTTCAGGTATGTGGATCATGACTTCAGGGACAGGTGGGACCTGTACAAAAAGGACAGGTTGCACCTAAATAGGAGGGGCACCAATACCCTGTAGGGAGGTTTACTAGTGCCACTCAGGAGGGTTTAAACTAGTGTGGCAGGGGGGCAGGAACTAAAGCAGTAGGTCAGTAAGTGAAATAACTGAGGAGGAGTTAGAGACTAAGGCCAATAAGGCTAAAAGGAGACATTACTGAATACGGCGGGAAGGCAGATGAACTTAGAGCTTGGTTTAATACATATAACTGTGCTGTTGTAGCGATTACAGAATTTTGATTGAGAGAAGGACAAGACTGGCAGCTTAACCTTCTGATTTATGGATATTTCAGGCAAGATAGGAAGGAGTGTATAGAAATGGGAGAGTTGCATAACTGATCAGGGAGAATGTCACAGCTGTGCTGAGAAAACCTAGGGAGGGGTCATTCTGTGAAGCCATTTGGGTAGAACTGGGACTCCCTTAGTGCTTGGATTTGGCTTGGATTGGGGGTATATGGAACTTGTTAGGTGCATTCAGGAGGGTTTCTTGAAGTTTTATGTAAATAGTTCAACTAGGGAAGGGGCCACTACTAAACCTAATACTGGCAAATAATTCCGGCCAGGTGATTAAAGTTTCAATAGGGAAGCAATTCAGGATCGGTGACCATAATTCCATCAGTTTTAAGTTACTTATGGATAAAGACAAGAGTAGTGCTTGGTTCAAAGTACTAAACTGGGGGAAGGCTAACTATGAAAATATTAAGCAGGAACTGGGCAATATAGATTTTCTAGACCGTTTGAGGGTAAATCCACATCTGTCATGTGGGAATCTTTTAAAGGCCATGTGATTAGAGTTTAGCACCAGCATGATCCTGTTAAAATGAAGGATAAGGATGGCAAGATTCAGGAATCTTGGATGACAAAAGAAATTGTGTGCCTAGTCACAAAGAAAAAGGAGGGATATGTAAGGTTTAGAAAACTGAAAGGAGACAGAGCCTGAAAGAATATAAAGTAAGCAGGAAAGAGCTTAAAACAAGCCGTTCAGAGGGATAAATGGGGCCATACAATGTCTTTGCCAAGCAGGGTTAAAGAAAGTCGCAAAGTGTCTTATACATATGTAAAGAGCAAGAAGGTAGCTCATGAGAGGGTAGGTCCCCTCAAGGACAAAGGAAGTAATTTATACATGGAATTGGAAGAAGTGGGTGAGATCCTTAATGAACACTTTGCATCAGTATTCACAAAGGAGACGGACATGGTGGATGGTGAGTCTTGGGAGGGGTATGTTGATATTTAAGGCATGTTGATATCAAAAAGATGTTCGGTATTTTGAAATGCATTAAGGTAGACAAGTTCCCAGAATTTGATGGGATCTATCCCAGAACACTGAGGGAGGCAGGTGAGGAAATTGCTGGGGCCTTGTATGAAATCTTTGTATCCTCTATAGTCACAGGATAGATCCCAGAGGACTGCAGAATCGCCAATGTTGTCCCTTTGTTTAAGAAGGGCAACCAGGATAATCTGGGAATTTATCAGTCAGTGAGTCTTAGGTCAGTGGTAGGGAAATTACTGAAGAAGATTCTTAGGACAGGATTTACTCACATTTGGGAAAATATAGAGTTATTAGCGATATGGAGCATGGCTTTGCACGGGGGAGGTTGTGTCTGACAAACTTGATTGAGTTTTTTGAGGAAGTGACAAGATGATTGATGAGGGTAGGACAGTAGATGTTGTCTACATGGACTTTAACAAGGCATTTCACAAGGTCCCACATGGCAGGCTGACACAGAAAGTGAAGTCACATGGGATCCGCAGTGAGCTAGTAAGATGGATATAGAACTGGTTTAGTCATATAAGACAGAAAGTAAGTGGAAGGGTGTTTTTCTGACTGGAGATCAGTGACCAGTGGTGTTCCGCAGGGATCAGTGCTGGGACTCCTGTTGTTTGTAATATTTATAAATGACTTGGAGGAGAATGTAGGTGGTCTGATTAGTAAGTTTGCAGATGATGCAAAGACTGGGCAAAAGGTGATTCTGCAAAGTCCGAGGGGACTTACTTGAGTCGTGTAAGGAGATAAGGAAATCTGTTACCCAAAAAAGCCAAAAAGGTGGCCTGGTCATGTGCCCTACTTCCAAAAACCAGAGGAATATAACATGTTATCTGGGGTTGTGCAGGTTCTACTCCAACTTTGTCCTGCAGTTTAACAGTCTGCCCTGCCCATTACCAAATGTTCTGAAAAGAAAATAAAAGTTAGTCTGAACCAAGACTTTACTCCATATTGAAAGTCAGCCTGGTAGATGAGCCAGAGCTCGAGACCTCTGTAAACATTGGCCAACGATCCAGGGGCAGGAAGTAGCCTACTTGCCAAGATCCAGAAAACAGTCAAGAAAGCAAGCTCAAGTCTGAAATCTATCCTCTGAAATAACTCCACAGCGGCTGGCATCCTGTCATCAAGTCACCATTTATTTATATGTGGACAGTCCTTGACACTGATCAAGCTCCCTCAGTGCCAGCTCTCAGAGTGGACACTCCTGTTTACATCTGTCAGCCAGGGCTCCCTAATTGAACCAGACTGACAGCCCCAATCAGGGAACTCATATTCTATAAGGTCCACCTGGCTGACCTCATTACAATCACTACATTCTTGGATGGGCAACGAGGAACCCCGTAATACATAGGCCACAATGCTCTGAAAGTTCCGACTAATATCAGGGTTTCCAATGCAGTCTGTTTTTCTCACTTTGTAACCTAAAATACAGTGGGAAAGAACAATGTCATCGTTGACACCTTGTTCTGTGTGCAAACCGTTCAAATTTAGCAGACAACTGTCACTACACCTGTTGGTTGTACATTTGACTTTCAATTGTGAATGAAAGCAACACCAGAACTGAATGGGTCATATCAGACTCAAAACTTTAAGTCTGTTTCTCTCTCCAGAGATGCTGCCAGACTTGTTGAGTTTCTCCAGCATTTTTTGTTTTAATTGTTGCTTTGTCTCGGGCCTATCTGATGATCAGTGATTGAGGATATCACACCAGAGAGTCTTTATAGAAAAGGCAGTAACTGGTTAACAAAATGTTTTACTGTATTACAACAATAAGTACAACTACATTACAAGTCAGATATATTTACTAGCAGTCTCAAGCTCTATAGACTTCATTTCTCCCTGTGAAGGCTAGTGAAGAACTCACTGCCAGGCCTATTGCCTTGCCGATAATCCTGAAATTCATGTGTTTCCCAATGCAAATTCAAGACCTGTTGACTGCATTTCTTCCCATCCTTGACTTGAACCTTGTGCTGAGAGTTAACTGTCAGTGATTTGACATGAAACCTCATGGTTCACAGGTAATATCCCTATCTATGAGCCTGGAGACCAAGGTTCAAGTCCCACTGGCTCTAGAGCATGTGAAATAACATTTCTGAAGAGGTTGCTTAGGAAATTACCAACAAGTAGAACTCACTATCTCTACCCACAGATTGTGTGTGACATCAACAGAGGCTAAGACACCTTCAACATTTACTCTTTTAGTACTATTATCATAAGCATCTTGTGTCACTAAAGTCTGGCAAGCACAAATTGGGAAAAAAAACTATTTACTTTTCACCACTTTCTGGTTCCAACTCATTCTCATAACATCCTAGTTTGGTTAAATGAATGAATGTAATGTATCTGAGGAGAACAGATTCATCCAATTTTGTGGAACAGTGCTAACATCCCACCTCTGGGCCAGAAGCTCCGGGTTCAAGTCCCACCCTAAATAACAATAGCAAGCCATTGCCGCTCTTTGACCGTAAGCATGGACATATTCAACGGCCCAACTCTTGAAATTGATGATGGGAAAAAGGACAAATTCACGCTGCAGCAATCAAGAATAGAATGAGAGAATACGATGTTCCAGATATATCCCCAAGGTGAAAACTATTGGGATGTATCAGGTGAATTATGATATGGCAGTTAAGTAACTAACACAAGGTTATAAAAATTAATTACATTTTACCATTGATGTTTACGGCTGTTTATACCCTATGAATTAAGAAGGATGCTGCATTCTCATCAAATCTTACCAAAGTATAAACTAGTTTTCACAAGTGTTACACTCATTATCAGAAACTTTACAAATTTCATACACAATAGTAGGTTTATATATTGTGTTATCCTGTATTTGAATTACAACAGATTCAACAATTAAGTCACAGAGCTACCAGAAAGCTCTGAATTAAAACATGTACTTCACACAGTACTGTTTTGGTACAAGTAATAAGCTTCTATCTTGCCAAAATGAGCAATACTTCACTGTATATATTGTACTGTAAATTGCAAATGAAATATTTGTGAAACATTTTATGCTTGCTTGTGTTTAGAAGTCTGAATGATGGACATGAATAGAAAATGGGTTGACACATTGGGATTCTGTGCTTGGATGGGCGACACTCTCATCTGAATTTTAAGCACAAACTGGACTAAATTTTGCATTTTTTTGCACTTGTACCTGATAACTAACAGCAGTACTGTCAGAAGGCACAAGAACAGGTTTACTGGATTGAATAAATCATGCTTGCAAACTCCTTGAATCTCATACCCAGCACACTAGCACAAAATGTACATCCAGCAATCAAGAACTTACTGGTGTACTTAACTATTTTCTCATGTTTATAAAAATGTCATTGCATAGAGGATTTGTATTACTTGGCTTATTACATGAAAATTATGTAAATCTACTCTGGTGGCCAACAAAATGCATGAGTGCTTATAAAATGTATATTTTCTCTTCAGTGAGCAGTAAAATGTATGATACCAAATAAACTAACTCCCCCTCCAGGATGTGAGAACTGTAGGTTGGATTATCACAAGGGGGACTTCCATTCAGTTGTAATATTGTGGGTGAGAAATTAGGATTGTTTGCACTTCATTTTGGTACTGTTGCATCCTACAGAGCTCTAAAATGCCATGGCAGGGAGGGGTGGGTGACAGAGGATGTCACTAGACAAGTAACCCAAAACTGCAGATGAATGTTCTGGGGGCATGGGTTTGAGTCTCAGTTTGGCAGATGTTGAAATTTTTATTCAGTAAAATCTGGAATAAGGAACTAGACTAATAGTGACCATTGTTAACTGTAATTAAAAAAGAAAACAAATGGTACACCAGCATGCTCAAGGGATGGAAACCGGTTGTCCTTGCCTGTCCTGATCTAGGTGTGACCCAGACTCACAACAATGTGATTGACTCTTCACTGGCCTCTGCATTCCGTTGTATTAAAACTTTTACAATATCTAAAGAAAGGTAAGATATTGGAATTACTTCCTGGCATTAACTGAGACCAGGGAATGAAAATGCCAAACACAGACCCTTTGGACCCTGCAAAGTTCCCTTTTCAATCATCTGGAAGTTTAGTACCAAAATTAGGAGAGCAGTCTATCTTACAGACTAGTCCAGCATCAGCCTACGGATGGAATCATAACAACCCATCACTATCCTTGGGCATGTCCTCTTCTACTGGCAGGACAAACTCACTAGATCTGGTGGCACAATGGTAGAAGGGACTTTCCCTAGGAATACTGGTTTCAGACTCCGTGAAATCTCATGTACTATGGGTGGAGTCTTCAATGTCCAGAAGGGCATGCCTGAAGCATCGCCAAGTACACATAAGAACATATCAACCTGGCCAAATTACAACACAAGATCAGTAAGTTCCATATGAGCAGTTAGGAGTGAGTACATCCAGAGTAAGGCAAAGCCAGAGTACTGTGTATTTCTGGGAATTTGGAGCACCATGGGAATTTCTTGCACTGGGGAAGGGGAGCTTTTTGCTTTTTTTTTGGTTCACAGTTTTTAAGTCTTTTAACAGGATAAATTGAGGCTTAAGATCAGGACCCCAGCACAAAACAAAGAGTGACAGCACAGGAAAACCATAAACTCATTCATTCATACAGCTAGTGATGTGTCTATCTATAATAAATTGTTTTCTGATTAGAGGTAAATAGGAAAAAAAATTTCACAGATTAAAAAGCTAAAGACCAGTAGGGAACGTTTCAAAATAAAATTAATGGTGAGTTGATTGTGTGGTAAGGACCATCATTTAGAGATTAATCCCTAATAGCAGTTATTTTAAAAGGTGTAAAATTGCTAAGGAATTAACTGAAGATTAACTGAAAATCACTAGGGGATGAATAACAGTCAGAGAATAAGAAAAGAAGACTAAAGGTAAGTGGAGTATCTGTTTAGTTGAAGTTATTAGAAAAGTCAGCTGGTAAGACTGAATCAAATTTCATGTTTAAGACTATAAGACCATTAAACAGAAAAGCAGAATTAGGCTAGTCAGCCCATTAAGTCTGCTCCAGCAATTGATCACGGCTGATAGGCAGGAGAATGGGGTTGAGAAACCTTCGGCCTCTAACCCTTGATCCCCTTATCAATCGAAAACTTACCGATCTCTGTCTTAAATACATGTAATGGCTTGGCCTCCACCGCCTCCTGCAGAAATGAGTTTTACAAATTAACTGTCTCTGGCTGAAGAAATTCCTCATCTCAGTTCTAAAAGGAGCCCCTACCCACAGCTCCTTCATTCTGAGGCTATGCCCTCAGGTACTAGTCTCTCCTACCAGTGGAAACATCTTCTCCATGTCCACTCAATCCAGGCCTCTCTATATTCTCTGAGTTTCAATCAGCCCGCCTTTTCTTTCTAAATTCTACTGAGTTCAGATCTAGAAACATCAACTGCTCCTCATATAACAAGCCTTTTATCTCCAGGATTATTCTTGTAAACCTCCTCTAGATCCTCTCCATCTTTCCTTCGATACAGGGCCCAAAACTGCTCACAAAATTCCAAATGCAGTCTGACCAGAGCCTAATACAGCCTCAGCAGTTCATTCCTGCCCTTGTATTCTAGCCTCCTTGAAATGAACGCTGATGTTGCATTTGCCTTCCTAACTGCCAACAAAACCTGCATGTTAACGTGGAGACAATTCTGAACTAGGACACCCAAGTCCCTTTGTGCTTCACACTTCCAAAGGCTTTTCCCATTTAGAAAATAGTCTATGCCTTTATGCTTCCAACCAAATTGCATTACATCACACTTTCCCATACTGTATTCCATTTGGCACTTCATTTCCCACTATCCCAGCCTGTTCAAGTCTTATTGCAGCCTCCCTGTTTCCTCAACATAACCTGACCCCCCATCTATCTTTGTGTCATCTGCAAACTTAGCAACAATGCCCTCAGTTCCTTCATCCAGATCATTAATACAGAATGTGAATAGTTGTGGTCCAACACAGACCTCCCTGGAACTCCACTTGTCACCAGCTGCCACCCTGAAAAAGATCCCTTTATCTCACTCTCTTTCTTCTGCCAGTCAACCAAACCTCTATCCATGCTCCTATCCTATTTAGCAGCTTCCTGTGTGACATCTTGTCAAAAACCTTCTGGAAATCTAAACAGATCACGTGCATGGCTCTCCATTGTCTAACGTGCTTGTTACCTCCACAAAGAATTCTAACAGACTTCTCAAGTATGTCCTCCCCTTGATGAAGCCGTGCTGACTCCATCCTATTGTACCACATACTTTCAAGTACTCCACAGTCTCATCCTTAATAATGGACCCTAAAATCTTACCAACGTCAGGTTAACCAGCCTATAACTTCCTGCCTCCTTCTCTCCTTAAACAGGGGTGTTCCATTAGCCATTTTCCAGAGATCTGGGACCCTCTCTGACTCCATGATTCCTGAAAGATCACCACCAATGCCTCCACAATCTCCTCAGCTACCTCCTTCACTCTGGGGTGTAGTCCATCTGGTTTGGGTGACTTATCCACCTTCAGACCTTTCAGATTCTTTACCACCTTTGCCTTACTGACGAACACAACAATCACCTCTGCCCCTGATTCTCCTGAAGTTCTGATTTGCAGCTAGTGACTTCCACTGTGAAAACTGATATAACTGATGTGAAAATCTATTCAGTTCCTCCGCCATTTTTTAATGCCCTGTTACTACTTCTACAGTCCCATTTTCCAGTGGTCAGCTTTTGCTTCTTACCTATTATGTATCTGAAAAATTTCTTGCAACCGTCTTTAATATCACTAGCTTGCTTACTGTCATATTTCATCTTCTACCCTGTTATTGCTTTTTTTAGTTATCCTCTGCTGTTTTTTCAAGGCTTCCCAATCGCTAGCTAATGTCTCACTAATCTTCATCACACTATGCTTTTTCTTTTGTTTTTACGCTGTCCCTGACTTCTCTTGTCAGCCATTGTTGCCTTGTCCTCCCCTTTAGTATGTTTTTCCTTCTTTGGGATGAATTTCTGCTATGTCTCCTGAATTAGCCCAGGAACTCCTGTCATTGCAGCTCCACCATCTTCCCTGCTGGGCTACCCTTCCAATCAACTGTCAAGCTCTTCCATCATGTCTCTGTAATTGCCTTTTTTCAACTGTAATACAGTTACATCTAATTCCATCTTCTCCCACTCAAACTGCATGGTACTTCATGTCAGGAGAGGGCAGCTGAGTGATGTGTGTGACATGTCATAGGTGGGAAGTCATGGTTTCTTCTGGTATCCAAGATAATGACATATGCAACAAAGCTCCCAAATGTAGAAAATTTAACTCCTTGTTTCAGAAGCTTGAGCTGCAGTGAGAGACACTATGGCATATCCGCAAGGCTGAGAGTTACACGGATAGCACAATTACAGAGGTTGCAGCAGTGCTATGTGTATTAAAGTGAGATGGTATATCTGCAGGTCAGGGCTAAGTCCTGAGCAACAGATATTATTGATAAGTTCCTTGAATGAGGTGTGGTGAATTAAGGAGTACCTGGGACTAGTAATTATTTGATAGGATACGGCATTTGAAGATACAATCATTGACCTTGATCTCATCTGTCAGCTCCTGTGAGCTTCTTATGGCACTGTATCTATGTCATCAGGGATGATTTCTGTCCTGGGTAGCTATTTTGGGAGCCAGTACAGACATGATCGGTCAAATAGCCTCCTTCTGTACTGTAAAATTCTATGATTCAATGATTGATTTCCATAGCTATTTGCTCCAATTGCCTATTGATCTTGAGTCCAGATAGATTTCTAGCCAACTATGAATAAATGCAATTTCTCCACTCCTTCTTAACCAAGGCCTCAAGGGCTACATCCAATAACTGTGCAGCCTACTCATTTTTACTTTCACGTAGTATCAGTCTGTTACATTTGGGAAACAGTGCTATCTGGTTTACTAATGTTTCTGTTAGACTTCCTGGTAGTCAACCATTCCCTTCACAGGTCAGATTCGCTTCTTCCATGTCTGCAACCACCTGTTCCAGCCACTATACATCCCTTCCCTTTAAGCGATACAGGCTAGCTAAACATTGCTGGTTAGTTTTAAGTGATGTCAGCCCCTCATGATATTGCCCCTCCCCCATTGATGAGTCCAGTTAATCAACAACCAGTTTAGCCTGAGCTGAAGTTGTTGAGTAAGCAACAGAAGTTGGCATACCGCTAGTGTTTCAGTCAAAATGCATGGGTTAATCACACATTGAGATGTCCACACCCATTTTCTAAGCAATCAAAGTCTTCACAATCACCAATTCTAATGGACTAGATTGGTTCTGTTAATTGTTGCTAATCAGCAAATGGATCCTCTTCTACTCTCTTCTTAAATTGCACCCATAAAATCATACAAATTGCAGAGACATCTGAAATTTGAGTATCAATAAATATGAATTGATAAAGTTATAAATTCTATATCATAGTGAAATTTGATTTTATAAAAGTATTCAACTGTTTTAACAGAGCAGTTAGACTTGGATAGCTCTATTAATTTTACTACAAGCTGAAATAAACTAAAATTAACCGATCACAAAGCATTTGAAGTGAAAAGTGACTTGACGCTATTTGCTACCAGACTACAAATACACTGACACAACAATCAGTTTAAACCTGTTTTATTATTATTTTTGTGGGACATTTTTCAAGGTGACTAAATGGCTCTCTCAATGATCCAGCAGGTTTATAAATAGGCAGCTAATATATACAGAAAAATAGACAGATGTACAGCCACTTCTCTAACTTCAGCTGGGTTGGAATAAGTAGCTTCAGTGCTGCTGGTTTATTTATTTATATTTGTACCTGAAATGTGGGTATTGCTTGCAAAGCCAGCATTTTGTTGTCCATCCCTAATCACCCTGAAGAAGATGGTGCTAAGCTGCCTTCTTGAATCTCAACAGTCCATGTCCTGTAGACACCGCACAGCCCTGCTCTCTTATTGGGGCGGTATGACAAATGGTGGCTTAACCTGAGGGTCACTATGCCTCAGGGGAGGCAAGAGGCTGAGAGGCAGTCCTTCATAGTAACCTCATCCAATGCAGGAAATGAACCGATGATGTTGGCATCACTCCACATTACAAACCTGCCATCCAACCAATTGAGCTAACTGACCTCTTACACACAATGGAGAGAGTGTTTGATGCAGCAACAGAGAAGGAACAGTGACAAATCTTTAAGTCAAAACGGTGTGTGGTTTGCAGAGAAACTTGCAGCAGTGTTCCTATACATCTGCTTCCCTTGTCATTGTAGATCATAAATGGTGTAGGTTTGGAATGTGCTGATGGAAGAGGATTGGTGAATTATTGCTAATCACTTTATAGAAGGTATACATTGCTGCCACTGTGCATCAGTGGTAGAGGCAATGAATGTTGCAGGAAGTAGATGGGATGCCAATCAAGAGGTCTGTATTTTCTCACATAGTGTCAAACAGTGCTGTTGCTGAAGCTGCACCCATCCAGGTAGTGTAGGGTATCAGTCACACTCCTGACTTGTGCCCTGTAGATCATGTTTGCTCTATGTAAGTGAAGTAGGTTGTTTCTTTCCATTCTTCAGGTCCTCCCATCCCTCTGTTAACATCATGGGCAACAACTTGGGCAAAATAATCCAAAACTGTGTGAATTTTGTCTTCTTAACATTGGGCATTAGGTATCTTTTTGGGTTCATGCAGTGTAGAATTTGTCTCTAAAATGGCATCACATAATACAAACACCTAGATTAACAATATATTAAGAGGCACAAGTAATTTTCTTCACGAAACACTTTCCATAATCGTATACTGAATTTGGAAATTGAAAACTTCGACAGCCTAATCAAAAAAGCCTGTCAGGATAGAAAGGCATTTCTGCTCTGTGTTTTACGCAGTCTAATTTATTTTTCTTTACCACTTACACTGACGTCTTGTTATTTCCATAGTAAAATGTAGAAAATATGTCAACCACAAAAGCAGCTGTAAAGTAACATTAAGTGTTTTACTGAAATGGACTTGACAAGTTGAAAAACCTTTCAGATTATTGTTTCAGGTATGAAACGACTTACACAGCCTAACAGAAGATTGAAGTAAAGTGTGAATGAATCACTAAGCTCACCTAAAAGATAGCAAGTGCACAATATATATTTTGACAAAAAATAATTTAGCTTTATATTCCTTCAGTTCAAGTACAGCCTTTTAAACTGGGGCTTTTTCTTTGATTGTATGTGATTTGCAGCCACAAATATAGCATTTTATTGACATACTCAAACAACTTGAAGCAGACGAGATGCTCATTCCACTTTTTGCACTGACATTAAGTAAGATTTGTGATTACAAATAAGAATTGTATCCCATTTCTTTGCTGTGTCAGTGCCTTCACTGGAAATGCTGTCAAGATTTCACATGAGTTTTGTGTGGTTAAGCTGCTGTCATTTGAAATAATCTACATGACCCATAAATCATGTATATTAAAATGCCATACCCTACATCCTGCCATGCAGCTAGTTCAGTTCAGTGCACATAATTATAGAACATTTCACTTCTTTATGTATTGGAAGTAAATGATGCACCTTCAAATAATTAGTTTTTCTCACTCTGCCTGCATGACAATTAGGTTGTGCTTTTTTTTGATAAATCCAGTGAAATCTTTGCTGACAGGTGTGTGATATTGAAGTACACTGAATGATGGAATTTATTTTCTGCAAAGGAGCAAAAACTGTTAGCTTCAATATTTGATTAACAGAGTGCACTGAAGTCTCCCTCCTCAATCACTCTATTACCAAACTACACAAGATATGAGATTCCATGTGTGAGGCAAAACTTTCACAGCATTTTATTCTCGAGATTAAATTAAAACAAAGCCATTCTACAACGTAGAATTTAGTGGCCAATATATTGAATTTTCTGTTGTGGTCAGATTTGGGAGAGAACAATTGTGTTATGTCGCCATGTCTAAGTTCTGGCCTTAAGCATCTATTAAGCCATCTTGCATTCTTGGTTGTGCTCTTTAAGTCTGACAGCAAGCTTTGTCGGTCAACATTTCGATTCTGCCATTTGTTACAGTGTCAGTCATGGCTCAGTTGGTAATCCTCATATCACTCAGTCTAAATGCTGAAGGCTGCTGTCCCACTATGACCTGATGAGTATTTATCCTCAATCAACATTCACAACAACAAAAGATCTAGTCATCCTCACAGTACTCTGTGTGGAAGCTTGCTGTGTCCAAATTGACTGCTGCACCACCTGGCAGCGTCTGTGGACAGAAATCAGATTTAATGTTTGGGTCCAGTGAGCTTTCCTCAGAAGGAACCGTTAACTGATTTCTCTCCACAGATGCTGCCAGACCTGCTGAACTTTTCCAACAACGTCTGTTTTTGTTTCATATTAGAATTCCTGGTTCAAAGAAAGCCCAGCTTATGAAACATGACCTGTTTATTAAACACCACATGAGTACCCCCGGCCATAGACAGGCAAAACCTAAAACCTTCACAGCCAAAACTTCCCTGAGCGGCCAAGAGCTAGGACATGGCCTCCAAAATACCTGCTCGTACTCACTTCCAATGTCAGGGCGAAGTTTCTTATCGTATTCCTTCAGCAGACGGTTTAAAATTTTGGTCGCGTCTCTATCTTGCATTTTGGAGGTCAGCACCCACGTCTGGTTGACCGTGCGGTCTTCGTCCTCGTCATCCTCGATTTTTCTCGAACTGCGAGAGAGAGAAGACATGTGGCACTTCTTGTTATTGCCTGCACATTTGGCAGCAGCGCTAACCCGCGGTGACGGGCGTCTGCAAACTTTTGGACAATTGGAACCGCAGTGGCTTGCATCCCGAGTGAACGGATGGCCCTCAAAGCGAACCTCTGTGTGCGTGTCTTCTGAGGGTTCACAAAGCAAGAGTTTGATCAACGGGGCGACTCCAGGCAGCAACAGGTGCCCAAGCGGAGAAGTGGGTCACGTATCTAGGACACTCGATCAGACAGACTCAATGCCCCTTTGCATCTGCACTTGCAGTTGGCATCCGTTGTGCAACATACTTTGAGCTCTCATCTCACCCTAACTCTTCCAAAAAAAAAGTGGGTTCTCTGTTTTTGTACTTATTAACTTCAACCACCAAACTTCAACGGCACACATTTCGCCTTCAAACTCTGAATTTGGGGTTTGCGGATGTCAGAAAGGGAAGGGGAGAGAGGAAGTCATTTGAGAACATTTTTTACCTCCTGCCTTTGAGCACAAGGATAGGGAGTTAATTTTGATTTCTTGATGGCGTTGCGCGCTCTGCCTCACTCGTTAAAAGAGTGGCCAGCTCTCCAGATCAAAGGCGATGTTGCACATGCCACACGGCTATCGGTGCCGGGCCTGGAATGAGTGAATCCCGGCTGGAAATAAGGCAGAAGTCACAAATTGCCTGCTGCTTGCAGGTAGCGCCAATCTGTACGTGGCAACTGAGTGTAAACCTGCAATCCACCGCATGCAACTGCCAAGCAGCTCTTGGTGTTTCCATTATGCGCCTTGCAAATAGAGAACCTAATATCAAAATACACTCAGTGGTTGTTTATTTACTGTGCTCAGACACTCAGCCGTGGGACCTGGATGGGTTCCAGCTTCTGCCGCTCGGCCTCTGTAAGATTAATTTCCATCATTTCATAATGTATGATCAGATGATGGTAACGATTAGATGCTCAGTTAACCCTGTGCCCATTGCCTGAGGGTCCTCGCTCAGACACACAGGTCTCTCAGGGAAGATTTGTAGCTTCGACGCAACCCCTTTGCATTCACAGGAGATGTCCTCTGGATTTCTGACACCGCTAAACTATCCGGTTGAAATCACAACATGGGGCTGGGATGAATTAAACACCACCCCCCGGTTTGACAGTGTTGAGCCTATTTCTTTGAAGCGGCTGAACTCGGAGTTCGTGGAGTGAGAATTTTTTTTTCCGTTTCACTTTACTAACCCATCACCCAGACTGAGTGGGCGAGATCCCACTTTCCAGAGCCCCAAAAAAACCGCGATAGAGACAAAACAAAACAGGACTGAGCCTGTAGCCCTGCATCAGACCATAAACTGCGACATCAGAAATAATGCTCGGGGGTGGTTAGTGGTGGGGGGTGTGGGTGGGAGACGACCTATAGACCAAAATCCGCCGCTTCCCATCAGCTTCACTACTTAGCCTGTGCATTTCACAACTTTTTAAGAAAAAATAAGGGGGAGAACATCCACAGCGCCGATTGATAAAGCAGTCAGACAGAAACAACCATCACTCGCACAGTCAAGCTGCACTGTCTGTTTTAAGGCAATAATACACATAATATTTGCTTACCACGCTTGGAAGACTGAGAGTAACAAGAAAGCTGCCAGTAGTTTCGTTGGCATCTCTGGGCAGGAGAGATGTTAAGGAGAAAGCGAGCCGGAAAGTGGAGAGAGTGGATTTGTAGAGAAAGCTGAGAGACGCAGACAGACAGAGAGAGAGAGTTTTGTCCTTTTTTCGCCTCCCCGTGAAGGCAGCAGCAGTCTCCCAGTATCTGTCACTTCGGAGCCATCAAGAGACACGAAATAAATGAGACCCGGCGATGCTTCCCAGGCTCAGCAATAAATCGCACATGCACCTCTGACAGGTGGGAGCGTTTGAGTCGCTCCAGCCTTTCCATCCAGCACCAAGTCGCTGACAGAGTGAACTAGCCCCTCCTAGCTCCACAAGCCCTCTCCTGACGCTCCTCTCTACCTCATTCGGCTTTCCTGCATTGGGGGAGAGCGGGGCCGAGCAGCGATCTCCAGCTGGCTCCAAATTCCCACTTTTCCCACTATTCCAACCGAGGGGAGTCCCATTGGGTTCACTGACGTCAGGTTTCACCGCAGGATCGGGCGGTTAGTTTTGAGGAGGCCAGCAGTTTTCCTGCAATCAGGGAGAGCAAGGTATCGAGCAATCTACCTTTGACCGTTTAAACCACCTCGGTGCGAGGGAATACAGATGTCTGGGTACAATATGTGAGTGGGTGAATATGTGACGGTGCAAAAGGTGACAGGGTGCAAATGTGACATGGTGCAATATGTGACAGGGTGCAATATATGATCGTGCAATATGTGACAGGGTGAATATACGACAGGGTGCAATATGTTACAAGGTGCGATATATGGTAGGGTGCAATATGTGACAGGTTGAATATATGACAGGGTGCAATATATGGTAAGGTATAATATGTGACGGAATATATGACAGGGGCAATATATGGTAGGGTGCAATGTGTGACAGGGTGCAATATATGGTAGGATGCAGAATGTAAGAGGGTGCAGTATGGGACAAGGTGCAATATGTGACAGGGTGGCTATATGACAGTACAAGTGATAGGGTGCAATATGTGATAAGGTGCATATGTGAAAGGGTGCAATATGTGACAGGGTGCATGTGTGACGGGAGCCGTATCTGATTGGGTGACTATGTGACGATACAGTATGTAACAGGGCCCAGTGTGGGAATAGGTGCAAATGTGACAGGATGCATCTGAGACTGGGTGCAGTGTGGGCACGGGGCGATGGTTATTGCCCCTGGGCTTAGTGCCCTCTGATAATTCCGAGGCTGGATTCGTTGATATGTTAACGAAGCTCGTCCATTCTCAACCCCTGACAACCTTTCCCATTAGCTAAGCATGGGATTTTTATGTAGCGTTTAACCCAGGTGTCACTTACTTATGCCCCTTGCTTAGCTGGCGCCCTGATGCTCCGCATCACGGGTCTGGTCTCTAACACCATTTAGTTTCTGTGAAATCTGGGGAGAGGTGGGAGGTAACAGGTGACAGCATGTATTCTAAGATATCGAAAGGTAGTTCGGACTCTTTCACCTGGCCCGCAGTGTGAATGTTTTGAACAGTCTGTACCTTGATGATTGATATGTCCACCAGTCCTTGAACCGAGAGCGATACACGCAAGGTTCCGGAGCATTTAGCGTGTATTTTGAATTAGACTTCATAATCCAAACAACAGATTTCAGCGAACTATTAACATACAGGAACTATTACAATGATCCTTTGGAAAACTCCCTTTCGGGGTTTTTGAAGTGCATGTTGCGGATGCCAAATTCAAAAGTCGACAGGAAAATCCCGCTCCCGGGTTTGGCGAGGAACAAGTCTTAAGTATGTGGGATTACCACCGTCAGACGGTGCTGAAATACTTTCATTTTGTTTGCCTAGGTGATGCCCGACAACCTGGTTCACTGTCCAATCTGCCGAAGGGGTTGACTGCACAAAAGAGAATGCAGACGGCTGTTGTCCTCTCTCTTTCTGTCTGTCTCTGTCTCTCCCCAACCTCTCTCTCTATCTCTCTGCAGTTTCACTCACACCGGAGTCCCAGGGCAGACAAAAACTGCCGGTGCTCCGTTTTATTTTCATTCTGTGTGGCCGGGGATGGTAGGACAGTCCGTCTCTAGGAGTCCATCTCGCTCGCAGCCGCCTCTTGTGTTTCGGGATAGACTTGTGACCGCTCAGGTAAGTGTTAACCCGGCCAGATTGTACATAATTGCATGTTTGCTGTCGGGAAGTCTGTGCGGGGAAGAGGTAATCTCACATCTGTTTAACACATTGCCCCGTAACAAGTGTGCCTTCAGGCTGGCTCGACAGACCTATAGCCCGTCTTAAACTGATGTGGAAGGACCCCCGGTCAACGCACACACACAGTTCCCTCCTCCACACCCCCAAATCATCGCGGAAGAGCCCAGAGGGGCTCAGTATTTATTGCAGACGTCCCTTTGCAGTTTAGCAGTGTGCGGGGAGATGATCATTAACTTTACAATACTGTGAGTGGCAAAATTGAGGGACTTCCAGGCGTGTTGGGAAATGAGGGGCGGATGTAATGTCTCGGTAATGTCTGTGTGCGGTGTGAGTGCATTTTTTCTGCTGCACTTTGAAGTGCTAACAGTGAACGTTCCGAGGCAGACAATTTCACTCTCGAAATTTCTAGGATGTACTCTGAATGTACACCTCAACTAGGAGCGTACATATCTGTGTATAAATCAGTATTCATCCTGAAATTTAATACACGTCAGTATATCGATGCACTTGTGTGTAATCTGATATAGAAACTGTTGTACAAACTGTCAGCGTGTACTCTATATATAAAAATGTCAATATTCCTCTTTAAATATACGCATATTGCTGTGGAGCCCATTTGTGTATGTTCTGATATATAAAGTATTATACAAGCTGTCAACGTGTATTCGATATGTAAAATGTCAAACTCCCCTTCAAATATGCACACACATCTCTGTAGAGTCCATTTGTGTATGTTCTGATATATATAAACTATCAGTGTGCACTTTGAATATACATATATGAACATAAAGTATAAATATCAGATCTCAGCCAGTGGGAGTAGGCGGTGATTGAGTTGCAGTGAACAATTGGCTGAGACTATTTTTCCGGAGCTGAGCCGGGGATCCCCCACCCCCGCCCGACAAGGAGCCGAGTCCGTGAGCTCCGGGGGGAAGAGAAAGGTCCCGGTGAGGGATGGAAGACAGCAGCTGTCCGAGCCGGAGCCTCCCCGTGTCCCCCCACAGATGGCGATGTGTGAGCGTTTGGAGATGAATCTCTGGCGGCGGTAGTGAGCAGTGCCCCTTTGGAGCAGGATACAAGGGGCACGCTTCAACCACCCTGAGGGGAGAGGGCAGTGCCAGGGTGAAGTCCCTGAGAGGGTGGAACAGGCTGGCACGGCCTGGTTTCCCTTCTAATGCGAAACTGTCATGGGGCAGGTACCGCGTTTCCTAGAGCTCTCCCTCTGGCAGTGTCCCTATGGGAAATACAGTGTGTATCCCGTTTCAGAGGACCGCCCCCCCCCCCCCCCCAACACACATACACACGCACACTTCTTTGCTGTGCTCAATCATTTCGAATCCTCTGTTTATTTATGGCTGACGAAATTTGAAACGTTGGTGTCTCCTTGATGTCAATATTCAGATTGAGGAGTCGCTGTGAACTCGAGTAAATGCGATCGAGAATATCACAAGGCAATATTATCAAATACAGCTGAGACAGATGTGATGGGGAATTTTGGGACGTTCGGGGGTAAGGCTCCTTTAGGCATGGTGATAGCGTCCCTACCTCTGGACCAAGAGACCCAGGTTTAAGTCCCAAACGATCCAAGGGTGTATTATAACATCTCTGGACAGGTTGACCAGAAAATATTACCATATAATTCCGATAGTGTGGAAACAGGCTCTTCGGCCCAACAACTCTACCACCCTCAGAGCGTCCCACCCACAGGCTCATCCCCCAACCCTTTCCATGTAACCCACCTAATCGTACACATCATTGAACAGTATGGGCAATTTAGCATGGCCAATCCACTAGCCTGCACATCTTTGGACTGTGGGAGGAAACCGGAGCACCCAGAGGAAACCCATGCTGACATGTGGAGAAGACTCCACACAGACAGTTACCCAAAGGTGGAATTGAACCCGGGTCCCGGGCGCTGTGACGCAGCAGTGCGAACCACAGTGCCGCCCTAGGGGAGATGAGAAGGTAGAAACTAATTTCAAGCAAGGGAAAAATTAAATTTGAGGTCATGGTCGTCATTCCTAATCCAGGCTGGTCATCTTGGAGGTGGTGAAGCCCGCAGTAATAGTTTGAATGCCCTTAGCTTCCCTCCCTATATGGAGTCTGCTATAAGAATCCTCACCCAGGGGAGACTGTGTGATTCGGCCAAGTGCAGGTCGTTATCACACTTGTGAGAGGTAAGCAAAAAGCACTGGAAGTAGATAAGACACACCTCCCTGCTTTTGGTGAGTGTGAGAATATAATATTTGCCTTTTTTTGTCAAGACATTGGTTATGGCCTGGGAATCCTGAAGGGAGGATATGATGGAGCTGTATATAACATTAGTTGGGCCCCAGTTGGAGCACTGTATGCGGTTCTGTCGTCACATTCCAGGGAGGATGTAATTGCGCGGGGTGCAAAGGAGATTCACCAGGATGTTAAACCAAAAAAACCAAAGAACTGCGGATGCTAGAAATCAGAATCGAAAACAGAATGAGAAACTCACCAGGTCTGGCGACATCAGTGAAGAGAAAACGGGATCAACGTTTTACGTCCAGTGACCCTTCTTCAGAACTGGTTCTTTTTCTGAAAAAGTGTCACTGGACAGAAAATGTTTACTCTCCTCACAGATGCTGTCAGACCTGCTGAGGTTTTCCACCAATTTCTGTTTGGGTCCACCAGGACATTGCATGGGCTGGAGTAATTTAGCTATGAAGAGGCTCCAGATAGATGGGACTTGTTTTCTTGAGAGGAGACAACGCTGATGTGTACAAAGTTCTAAGGATCACAGGGAGGCTAGAGAAACTTTACACTTAGTCGAGGGGTCAATAATCTGGGGGCACAGCTTTAAGATAAGGAGCAAAAAGTTTAGAGGAGACTTGAGGAAAACGTTTTTCACCCAGAGGATGATGTATATATGGAACTCACTGCCTAAAAGGGTGGTGGAGGTGGGAATCTTCAAGACCATAAAGAAGATTTTAGATGAACACTTGAAACACCACAGCATATCAGGCTGCAGGCCAAGTGCTGGAAAATGGGATTGGAATAAATGGATATTTGATGACCATCGTGTACACAGTGGGTTGAAGGGCCTCTTTTTATGCTGTAAAAACGCTGACTCAATGAATGTATGGTCACTCAGATCATGGCTATGAATAAGTACTACTGGACTGGTATCAAAAATTTACAACTATCCCATTTACAGATGCAGGGTATGTTTTATTTGACTATTTAAGAACAAAACCCTTCAGGTTGACAACTTTAATATTGCCCCTTAAGATGCCACCCTGCTGGGTAATATATATAGGCCAGGAAGATGAAGCTGTGTCGTATCACAAACACCCCTCACAACAAACTCACTATCGTGAAAGGATTGTTTTCCACAGCATGCTTTCTGCTGGGTCATGCTGACATATCACTGGGACAAAGACAAGTTAAAATCTCAGCAACCTGTTAACTACTTGACAAATTTAGTCTCGCTAAAGAATGCTTCATGCCCTCAGCTTCTACATGTCTGGGGCTAATGGCTTCCTTTGGTTAACCTGATGCCAATCCAGTTATCTGGCATTCACGTGTAATGCTGGCTGAACTCGGCTGTTTAAATTGGCCCCAGACTTTGGACGGGGAGATGTTAATTATCCACCAGCAAATTTAATTTCGCAAACACAAGGATGCCTATCACTAGGTGGCAAAGCCCTGCAGACTTAATGGTTTTAAAATGAACCCCTGCAATTATAGAAATTAATGCCTGTGTATGGAAACTAAATCTAGTTTTTTTTTAATCAGAAGACTGACAAAAGGCTGATAGCAGGGTCTTTTTCAGAGAAAATCAAACAGTTGAGTCCTGATTACAGTGGTCAGTGGAGTGAAAGCCCTGGCACTGTTTATAGCATGAGGGTAACCAGTGGGCACCTTCTTATGAAGAATTTGTGCGAGGTTCATCTATACTTAGCCATAGTAAAGTAGCGACTCTCCACCCTGCCGACCACTTTCAAGACAAACAAAAGAAAACTTCTTTCCCCCCTCATTCATTGCTGATTTTTTTTTACAAAAAGGAAAATTGTGCAGCAAAATACTAAGTATTGTCCCATTTCAAAGCGAATTTATAAGACTTCTTTTTGCAGGGAACCAATACAACGTTACGTTTACGTTCCTCCTGCTCACGAGTTTCATAAGTTCAAAAAGAGAAGCTTGCATTTAGTCCTTCACTGCCAATCTCCCACAAGGACTGCTACAGCCAATTAACCTGTTACAGTTGTATGTAAGAAAGATGGCAACCAATCTGTGCACAAGTTTTGACAAACAGTACCGTGATACTGACTAGATCACCTGTTTTGATTTATCTTCGTGAGAAGTAAACATAGGACAGAGCAGGAAAAATATACTCACTCAAAGGACAGTCAACATTTCTTACAATTTCCAAGGCTGCAGAGACAAAAACATTTGAGACTTACACTGTATGAAGAACCAACCAGCAGCCATATGATTGGCAATATCGGAACCAGTTAATGAGGACACGAAGCTCCAACAACAAAATTAATCAGAACAGATTCTAATAGGTTCACAAAATAATCTATTTAAAGGAAGAGCTTGTACTTAAATAGCACTGTTCGTGATGTTAGGACATACCAAACTATTTCTCAGCTTAAGTTGACTTATTGTTGTGATGTTCAACCGTCAATACAGCACACAGTAAGATGCAACCAACAGCAGTGAAATAATGACTGATTGATCTGTTTTAGTGATGTTGTTTGAGGGATAATTATTGTCCGGGACTCCGGAAGAGCGGATCTTTCTTCTTTTCAAAGAGTGCTATGGGTCTTCTACATTCATTGAAGCGACTAGATTTGGCCTCAGTTTAACATCATATCTAAAAGACACCAAATATGTGGCATTCTATTTAACTGCATTGAGGTGTCTGCTTTAGACATTGTGCTGAACTCTTTGGAGTAGGATATAGACACCCACTTCTAAGCTAGGGGCAAGAATGCTACAAATGAACCAAGACTGACACTTTACTGAAACTCTTATGAATACACAGAAGAATAAAAGTAAAAGTGGACAAAACTGCACAGCTTCTACAGAGAACTGATATGGGTGGAATGGCCCAAATCAATTTCTTTTGTGGTCTCAATTGTACGATGGAGTAAGTATATTTTGGAGTATGCTTAAGGCTGTTGCACATTCTCAGATCATAGATGTAAAAGTCTCAAATATTGCTGTCAAAATTTATGGTGTAGTCTGGAACTCTTAATTGTGTTATAGTCTCACAGCAGAACCTCTGTCATTGCTATTCTCTGTGTAATTTACCTCAGTTGTAATTTATAGCGTTTCATTCATGAATCTGAAAGACCCATAACTCAACTTTAGTGCTATCAAAGAGCAGCAATAGCTTTTGGCATGTGTGAAGCAGTGTATGTAACTTGTCAAATAAAGTATTATTTTTTTTCACTTCATGATGCTACAGAGAATGATTATTAGGAACTGACGTGCTGAGTAATGCCCTGTGAATGATGTGAGACTGACAGGTACAAAAGAGTATTGAATAACCAATTAGAGGAAAGAAAGACTCGTAAGAAAGACTTAGTATAAATCATAATTTTACTGTTAGTTGATTGCTATTTCATTCTGAAACTAACATTTCTTGAGACGACCGCATTTTGGCATATCCGTATTCTTCTGTTAAAACTGTCATTTCAGTCCCATTGAGTTATTACTAAATGTTATCTTGTATCAATTATGGAATAATAAGATTATATAACAATTTCAGTACAGAAGGAAACCATTCAGCCATGATTTGGAAACCATGTCAAATCTGGCTCTCTGTAAGTCCAACTCAGTTAGTTCTTCCCTGCCTTTTCTCTGCTGACTGCAATTGGTGTCTATTCAGGTGCTTATCCAATTCCCTTTTGAAAGCCACAATTGAACCTGTCTTTGTCATCCTGTCAAGCAACTCTCAGATCCTAACCACTCACGCCCCTATGTTGCCATTAGTCTTTTTATCACCAGTCGCCTTAAATAAGTGTCCTCCGTTTGTTGATCCTTCCACCAACAGGCACACTTCTATCAAATCTCCGCTTCACCATCCCTTCCTCAGGATGAACATCTCTAGCTTCCTCAATTTATCTGCACAACTGAAGTTTCTCATCCTTGGAACCAACTTCACGAATTTTGTTTCTCTCTAAAGCCATCACATCTTTCAAAACGTTGGCAACCAGAACTGCACAGAAGTTAAACCAATGGTTCAAAAATATTCATCAAAATCTCTTTGTTTTTGAGCTCTGTTTTTAAGCTCAGAATTCCATTTCTGTTTTTAACCACTTTTTCCTACTGTCCTGCTACCTTCAATTATTTGAGTGTGCCCACTTTCAGGTCACTCTGCTTCCACATATTCTTTAAAATGCACCCATTATTTTCTTGTCTGTCCTTGTTCCACTTCACATTTTTCTGCATTAAACTTAACCTGTCACCTGGCTGCCTATTCCAGCCTGTCTGTATCCTCTTGTAGCCCATCACTATCCTCCTCACAGATCACAATACTTCAAATCTTGCTGTCATCTTCAGATTGTGTATTGTCCAACTTGGATCCAAGTCATTCGTAGGGATGAAGGAAAACAACGACCCTGGGGATCTTCTCTGTATACCTTCCTCTAGCCTGAAAAAAAAACATTCATCACTCCCCTCTTCTCTTGTCACTCAGCCAACTTCACATGTTTGCATCTTGTCCTGTTTATTGGAGGAGCTCCAAGTTTTCTGACAAGCCTATTACATGGCACTTTATTGATCAGCTATTGGAAGTCCATTGTCTTCAACCTTTTCTATCAACCTGTTAAAAAAAAATCCAACAAAGGTATTTAAATACAATTTGCCTGTAACAAATTTGTGCTGGCTTTCCTTAGCTAATCCTCATTTGTCCAAGTGAGAGTTAATATTTAAACTGAAATTTCTTGAGATATACCGTGCTAGAAAAAAAAACATATTTTTCAGAAAAATTGTGTATTTGAGCATAATTACATTTGGAGGAGATTGTCCAGTTTACCATAAAGGAGAAATACCTTGAATAACAATCAGCAACAACAACAGGAAATAACTAGAACAATCTGCACAGTAACAGTCATCATCTGAAAGAAAGAGAGACAGACCTATATTCATATAGTTCTTCCTTACATTGTTAGAACACCTCAACACAGTTCAGACAATTATTTGCTATTAATCTGCATTTGATATATAGACCAACGTGTCAGCCGTTCCATTCTTGTAATATCTTACAAAGAGCATTAAAATGAGTGACCAATTTTTCTGCATTTTAACATATAATTCCACCTGGAAATTTTTCTTTCCATATCAAAACAAACATCTGTACATCTTCAGCTAATTGTTTAGTTTCATTACAGTTGATTTCATACTCTTGAATGTGAGAGATACTGATGCTCAGAAATGGAATATTTTACATTTCCCAAATTGACTGTCAGCACCAAACACATCTCGGTGAGGTATAGCACAGTTAGATACAAAGTAAAGTTCCTTCAGCTCAATAAGCTTCAGTGATAGCAGTTTACTCTGTGTTCTTTCAGTACAATATCTCTGTTATTCACAGACTTAACAAAAGGATAAAAAAGGAAGGATTTTATTGATTTAACTGCTTTCACATCCTAGAAATGTGCCAATGAGCTTAATGAACAATACAGTTATTTGAAACATTGTGACTACTACGGTGTTGTCCAACATAGCAATCATTTTACTTGTAGTAAGATCCAAAAAGTAGAAACATTCTGCATATAAGATCTCATCATATCCTTAAGACATTGCAAAGTATCTCATAGACAGTAGAGTGAACTCGAAGTGCAGTTAGCACTGATATGTTGAAAAACATGTCTACAAATATCTCACTGACAATAAATAAGTTAATTGATTAAAGTAGACTGTAAGGATGCTGTGTGAATCATTTTTGTGAAATCTTTCTGGACTGTCTCCTCAAGTTCTGGCTAACACTGTTATATTGATCTACACCACTGTAAACAGGTCACTGGTCACTTGTCAAAGTGTATTATTCCTGGCACAACGCTTCTTTGTTCAACAGAGAGAAAGAAAACATCAGAAGCCTTCTGTTCAATGGTTTAATAAGCCAACAATGTTTTGATAACAATAACATCTCAGATTGATCATGCATTAGAAATCAACTTTCTACAAAGGGAAGAAGTACAGAAAATTATTTTAGACCTGGAATAGGGCAAAAGTGTGTACAAAATGAAAATTAATTTCGGGACAAATAAATCACATTGCTTGATAAGGAAGATAACTCTTCAGAATCAGAAATACCTAGTAAGTGCAAAATAGTACTTTGTTTTAAAACAATCGTTCTATGTAGCACTTGTAATGTTCATGCACTATCCATATGGTTATCTCATTTGTACCTTAACACAAATGTCAGTATCATGATGGAACATGGATAGAGTTCCATTTCTATCTTCCTTTGCTGCACTTGAACTAGACTAAGTTATTTTATATCATTCTGGTTTGTGCAGCATCCATCTGCATTTTAGTGCATATTTTGAGTCCAAAAGAAATTAATGAAACTATATCTGTTTTGTCTCAGCAAATGAGTTGTCTTCATTTAGGACTGTTGAATCCCTGATGCAATTATTACCAGATGATAGCAATGACAATGCACAGGAAGCTGCTAAATTCTTAACTAAAGTGAGACCTATAGCAGATTTTTAAAAAAAGCCATCAATGAATCATTTTTCAGACAATGCTATCTAGTGGCAGGAAATATGAATGTGACAGGAAATTAGAATGTGCATAGCCTCCTACTCTGGTGTATCACATGCAAGCCCAAGACTGAAGCAAAAAAAAAAATCAGGGGGTGTGAATGCACAGAAAATACTTGAAAGACTCAGTACGTCAGTTAGCATCCAGGGAGAGAGAAACAGAACTGATGGTTCAAATCTGTGACCTTTCAACAAAACAAGCATCTCCTCTTTATCATCACTTGTCTGCTATCCACTATCTCACCTACCTTCTCTTTACTATGACTTGAATAGTGTCTCTTTCCTTGGTAAAGAAGGATACAAAGTTTTCATTTAGTACCTTAACCATGCCTTCTGCACAAATGATCTGTTTTTATGTTCTTCCTTTAAACACTATTTTACTATTTATATGTCTATAGAAAATATTTGGATTCTCATTTATTATAGTTGCCAGTGTCTTCTCATAGTCTATCTTCACTTCTTGTATTTCCCTTTTCACATCCTTTCTAAACTCAGCCTCGATTTCTCAATTGAACTATCTACTTGACAACTGTCATATTCCCCATCTTCTGCTTCATCATGCTCTCTGTCAATTCTGTTGTGCTGGGAGCTCTGAGATTTTGTTTTGACCTGCCTTTCTCTGTCATGGGAATGTATCTTAACTATACCCAAACTATATCAATTAAGCCAGTGCGATTTGAATTTTAATGTTGGTGCAATCACAATTATTTTTGTAATATTATATAAAACAAAGAATGTTGTGAAGGTAACAGGACTGACTTTATAGAACGATGGAAAGTACACCTGTAACATTTTTCAACTTTGTCAAATAAAAGTACTTACTTTTCTCACATCTTCCAGTGTTTTCCTTCCCTGCAACCCACATGATATTGCTTTTAGATATGTTTCAGATTTTAAATTCATTTGAGCGCTTCAGCAAATTATCTCTTCAGGTGCATGAGCGCACTTATTCAGTTGCAACAGAGGAATGGTTTCCTTTTATAAATGTCACATTTACATCCATTTTCCGTGAGCCAATTAGTAGCTATCCTTCTTTGGCAGGGAAAAGGTAAACTAAGTAAAGCCACCTCATTATTGAGGTAGCCACAAAAAAAAACATTTGTGCTATCAAGAGATTAGAACCTATTTCATCTGAGTGGCAAACATGTCCATCTATCACCCGAGCCAGTTGCGTGATAGTCACCATAGTCTCATAAAATCATAGGGCTGTTTTTTCATTAGAGAGACACAGTTGGTGGTGATTTAACCTGGCGTCACCACACCTCAGGTGAGGGGCAAGGTCAAGAAGTTTGGACCTTATGGTAATCTCAGCAAATACAGGAAGTGAACCTGCGCTGTTGGTGTCGCTCTGCAATGCAAAATAGTCATCCAGCCAACTGAGCTAACTGACCCCTTCAATGGGCCCCAGTAAGGAATGGCTAGATGAGTAGGACGATCCTGGATGAGGACCTCTATGGTAGTACCACTGCGCATTTTTAAATGAAAAAGCTGCTGTATTGATCCTGCTGCATTTGGTGATGGTGGAGGAGAATGGGCAAATGATGGTGGTGATGGTGGAGGTGGGAAGAATGGAGGGGATCATCAAACTTTCGCTGCCCACAATCTTTGCAAAGCTTTCTGACATAGGCAAGCAATCCATGTTAGTACAGAAGGGAGATTCTGCTATCCACAGCAGCCTAAAATAAATTCTTACATGCTAGAACTGATCCATAAGAGTTTCGTTTGAAGATCCCGGTAATGCTGATGGATCTTAATGGATCTAACTCACAGCTGTTAAAACAAAAACACAATTATAATTGTCTTACAATGAAATGTCATTTTAAAAGCACTCATTACCCATATAGATGTTAAAAGCGAGCAGAAAGATTGAGTAGAAATCCCTAATGTTGAATGATAAATGTTTGAGTCCAATATAAAACTGATCGTAAATAACTTCATTTATGTTCTAAATAGTCACCTCCAAAGCCTTTCTTTCTCACGTTCTCATCTTGTGTTTTTTTCATATATTGCCCAAAAAAGTTCTTCCTGTTTCTAGATGTAGTCGATATGTTATATACATTCCTTAATGCACACCTACATTATAAATTTTCTCATCAACAAAAAGATAAAACAGGCTGAGCGAGAAACAGTTTGGGGAATGAAGTGGTCATGAAGGTGTTTCCCCCAATTTCCTAATATAACATCAGTGGCAGAAATCTCAGAATGTAACATAGACTAAGGAAGACCTTTCGGTATCAAAAAAAATTAAGCATTCCTTAATATTTTGAAGCAGCCTTAAGTGGTCTTTTAAGGAAGAGCAAAATTGTATCAAGGCCCTACTAACAGCAGTGGATTCAGATTTAACATTTTGTATAGGTTATCTCAGGTCAAAGTAGTGACTACCTGTTTGAGACCTACTCAAAAGAATATAATTGCACAAGCCTTCGCCAGCTTGGGGCTGGATTTCATGTAAAAATTGTTTTCTGTCCACTGACCTAGTGACAATGGCCCAATTGGGCAGGAGATGAATGGCAGTAACTCACGAAATATGCCTTTATCCCATTTTTGTCATTTGCCTGGCTATAATGGCACAGTCTAACATTGAGAATTGACTGCTACTTGGTCAGCATGGGACATTCTGCATTCACACCAACTCTAGTACTTTCTAAACTCATGAGTTCAAATGCAATTGACATCTTGGGTGAAGTCAAGGTTGTGTACTCCCAGCCAAGCAATCATAACCTTAAATGATATAAAATGCTTTCCAGATACCCAAGTGAGACAGTTATTTCTGATGGTGATAGTTTAGGAAAGAATGCTGGTCAAGACACCAGGGAGAATCTCTTGCTTTTCTTTATGTGTGATGAGATTTTTAGCATCCACTTCAAAGAGAAAATGGGTCTCAGTATAATATTTATCAAAAATGTGACATCTCGAAGTATAGTTACTTCTTGAGTCACAAATTGAAATACCTGTTGTGTCATGAATTGAGTCAAGCCAACTTTGGCTATATTGAAAACCAAGCCATTTAAGTGTAACATTGGCCTGAATTTTACTGTCTCCTGATGGTCAGAGATAGAAAATATATCAGGAGGTTCATATCAGGACCCTGCAAAGGGGCTGATGCATAGACAGATGTTTAAACTTCCAAAGGGATGATTCCCACTGTCCAGAACCCTCCATGAATGGCTCTGACCCTGAAGCAGGGTGGAGACTTGGGCCAGGTAAGTGAAACTTACCATTGTACTGACCCATGACATATTCTCTTCCATAAGCAGTTAGGTATAGATCTTAGGAATAAAGGGATCTAAAAGTATGAGCGGAAAGCAGGAACAGGATACTGAACTGAACGATCAACCATGATCATATTGAATGGTGGAGCAGGCTCAAAGAGCTGAATGGCCTACTATAACTATTTTGTATGTTTCTATTAGATTAATACCTGGTCTTACAGCTGGGTGACTCCACAACCTTTCACCTAAATCATCAGCCCCCAAATCTGATGAACACCAACTACCGGTCTATCCCCTAGCTATCTAACTTCCTCACCTGCCTAAACTCCTAATCACCAACCACCTCGACCACCCAATTCCTCCCTAGCCTGGCCTGACCACACCCAACCACCCACTAACATATCTCTGACACAACCTGATCATCCCCTCAACCTGTCTTGACTAATCCTCGACCACCCAATCACCTAACCTCTCTAACCCGACCTGACCTGGCCCAACTACCTCCTGACCACCTGACTACCTTGCAGATCACTCACCTATCCCTCCAATATGACCTGATTACTACCCAGAAGTCCAGCTAACCCCTGACCTGACAACCCATTCACCCACCTCATCACTTATCCACCTCACCCATCTGCCCAGCTCACCCATCCACTGATCTGATTGTGATCTCAACTACAGTGACCAGATTGTCCCCACCGTAACACTTACTGTTCAAACATCTAGCCAACTCAGCCTACGATATATTCAATGAATCAAATAATGCTGTTTTCTGGGAAACAAAATTACACAGATTAGCCACCTCTGATAGAAACAAAAGCTCGTCATCTCAGTTTAAATTGGGAGATCCCTAATTTTTAAACTGTGTCCTCTAGTATAGACGCTCCACAAGGGCAAACATCCTTTCCAAGATGGCGACAGAGTAGGACACTACAGCCAGATCTCATCTGCTCCATCCATTTCTATTTATGTTTTTCTTTTTTTTCCTCTTTGGTGTTTTTTTTTTGGCTCCCCTTTTATTTCTTCTTGGAGAAGATGTCCTGAATTTCCGTCTCCAGCATGGACCTGGTGAGGCAGTCTTTCGGCCCAGCGTGGCGGTCTCTCAGCCCAGCGTTATAGCCTTTCGGAGCGCCACGGCAGTCTTTCAGCCCAGCGTGGTGGTCTGTCAGCCCAGCGTTATAGTCGTTCAGAGAGCCACAGTAGTCTTTCGGCCCAGCATGGTGGTCTCTCAGCCCAGCGTTATAGTCTTTCAGAGAGCCACAGCAGTCTTTTGGCCCAGCGTGGTGGTCTCTCAGCCCAGCATTATAGTCTTTCGGACTGCCACGGCAGTCTTTCGGCCCAGCGTGGCGGTCTCTCAGCCCAGCATTATAGTCTTTCGGAGTGCCACAGCAGTATTTCGGCCCAGCGTGGCGGTCTCTCAGCCCAGCATTATAGTCTTTCAGAGAGCCACGGCAGTCTTTCGGCCCAGCGTGGCTCTCTGAGGTGATTCCAGAATGGTCTCCCCGCTTCGAGGTGAAGGCTGACACAGTCTGGAGTCAAAGCCCAGCACGGACTGGAGGCTAGATGCCAACCTGGACTGGATTGGAAAGACTGTCGCTCTGAACTTTTATTTCTCTATGTTCTAATTTATTCTTATAATCTGTATTGCTGGACTTTTAGTACTTTCTTTTTCTTTTTTTTTTCTGAGAACTTGTACTGAAGAATCTGAGCCTAGGTACTTTGTACCTAAGATGGCGCCTTAAGTGGTGACGTGTAACCTTTTCACTGACTGATTTGAGTTCTTGTGGCAATAAAGCTAATTCATTCATTCATCTTCTCAGCCTCCAACTTGTCAAGTTCCCTCAGGATCTTAGATAACAAGGTGTGGAGCCGGAGGAACACAACAGGTCAGGCAGCATCAGAGGACCAGGAAAGCTGCCGTTTCGGGTCGGGGCCCTTCTTCAGAGAAAAAAAAACCTCCCTCAGGATCTTATTTGCTTTAATAAGATCATTTCTCATTTTTCCAAACCCCAATGTGAATTGGACCAGCCTTCTTTTCTATTATTCATTCATGGGGTTTGGGCATCACTGGTAAGTCCAGCATTCATTGGTCAACCCTAACTGCCTTTGAAAAAGGTAGTTGTGAGCTGAAGCTTTTCTGTTCTTGGGGTCCAGGAATCCCAGAGTGCTGGCAGGGAGGGAATTCCAGGATTTTGACTCAGAGACAGTGAAGGAATGGTAAGATAGTTACAAGTTAGAATGGCTTGGACAGGAACTTGCAAGTGGTGGTATTGCATTTCATCTGATACCTTTGCTGTTCTAGGTGATGGAAGTAACAGATGTGGAAGGTGCTGTTGGAAGACCCTGCTCAAACTTTTCTCACAAACAAATACCACTATCCCAAGAATTAGTTAAGTAGATGTTTTCTGAATAATCCCATTATATCTGTTTTGAGGTAAGGAGACCAAAACTGCACACAACTCCAAAGGTGGTAGCAGTACTTCCATGCTTTGAGACCTTGCAGAAAACAATCCATTTGTCTTACTGATTATTTGCTGTACCTGTGCATTGACTTATTGTGATTCATTTTCCAGTATACCCAGATTATTCTATACTGTAGTGCCCTGCCATCTCTCTATCTAAAAAGTATACTTAGATTTTTGTTATTCCACATTATACTCCAACTGCCAAGTTTTATTTTGCCCACTGACTTAACCTATGTAAAGCCCTTTGTTGACTTTATTCCCATGACAAATTACTATCTTTTCCATCTTTGTATCATTAGCAAATTCGGCTCCCATGCTTTTGGCCAAGTGATTGACAGTAAATAGGTTGAGACTCCAGCACTGAACACTCTGGCACTCCATTAGTTACAACTTAACAGCCTGAAAATTCAACACAATTATTTTCTATTCATTTAGGGGACATTTGCTGGCTAGGCCAGCATTTATTGCCCTTGAGAACTTGGTAGTGAGCTGCCTTCTTGAACTGCTGCAGTCCATTTGGTGCACAATGCTGTTAAGGAGAGAACTCCAGGTTTCACAAGCACATGAACACAAGTAGGCCACTTGGACCTTCATGCTTAATGTGCCATTCAATAAAATCATGGCTGATCTGATTTTAACCTCATCTCACATTCCTGCATTATCCACTTGGTAATCAAGAACCTATCCACCTCAGGATCTCATATGTTCGGATTACGTCAGCCCTGACTCTTCTAGGATTTAAGCTTAGCCTGTCCGTGTAAGGCAATCTGCTCAACAAATTTTGACTCAGCGATAGTGAAGGAAGTACAATATATTTCCAAGTCAAGATGGCAAGTGTCAAAGAGGGAAAATTACAGGAGGGGTATTTCCCCAAGTAACTGCTTCCCTTGTCTTTTTTAAATGGTAAAGACTGTGAGTTTGGAGGATGATATCTAAGGAACCTTGATGAATTCCTGCACTGCAGCTTGTGGAGAGCCAATCAAGTGTGTTGCTTTGCTTTGTATGTTGTGAAGCTTTTTGAGTTTTTTTTTAGGGGCTGAGCTGCACTTATCCAGGGAAGCATTTCCTCACACTCTTGACTTGTGTCTTGAAGATGGTGGACAGGCTCTGGGGAGTCAGGTGAATTAGTCACTGCAGGATTCATAGCATTGAATGCCTTTTGGAAATCCAGATACATCACATCTACTGCTTCCCCTTTATCTACCTTGCATGTTACTTAAAGAGTGCTAATAAATTTGACAAATAATTTCTCTCTAACAAGAGCCTGTTGATTCTGTCTGATTGCATTATGATTTTCTAAATACCCTGCTGCTATCTCCTTAATAGTTGGTTTTAACATTTTCCGTATGATAGGTGTTAGATTAACTATAGACTTATAGATTCCTCTCCTCTGTATTTCTCCTCTTTCAAATAGTGGTCTAACATTTGTAATTTTCCAGTTTTCCTGTTGGAACATTCCCTGAATTTAGGGAATTTTGGAGGATCACAACTAATGCTGCTCTGCCTCTGACCATTTCTTTTAGGATTTGTAAGTAGTCGATCAGTTCCATGAGAGATGTCATCTTTTTAGCTTCAAAAGCTTTCTGAATACAACTTCTTCAGGGATTATGATTGTTTTAAGTGTCTCCATCCCTTTTTATCTCTTGATTTTCAACTTTTCTTAGTATGTATCTTGTATATTCTACGGTATTCTACAAAATACCTGTTTCAATGCTTGCACATTTCCTTGTTTCCCATGATTGTTTTCCTAGATTCAATTTTTAAGGGATAAGCATTCACTTTAATTACTCATTTTCTTTCAAAATGCTTGCAGAATTTTTTAATGATCAGCTTTTCATATTTTTAAATCAATTTCTCTCCTAGTTTAACTTATTACTCATTTTTAATTATTCTTTGCTAGCTTCTAAAATCTGTCCAATCTTCAGATCTATCATAATCTTCATAGTCCTTTATGATTTTACTTTCAATTCAATACAATCCTAAACTTTATTTATTCGTCTTAAATGATGTATTCACCTCATAAATTTTTTTCTTGAAGGAATGTCTTCACAGAGTAATGAAATGTCACTTTAAAAGCCAATCACTGCTCCTCTACTTTCCTACCTTTTACTCTGTTTGCCCAAAATACTTTAGCCACTTTGTCTTTATATCTTTCTAATTGCCTTTATTTAACTCTAAGACTAGTCTAAGCTTAATACTCCTTCCTGACAAATTGAAGTGAAATGCATCTTATGCTCACTGTTCCCTAGAGATTCATGTACTGTTGCATCATTATGTTTATTCACCTGTGAGATGTTGGCGTCACTGGCTGGGCCAAAATTTATTCCCAATCCCTAGTTGCTTTTGAGGAGGTGGTGTTGAGTTACCTTCTTAAACCACTGCAGTCCACATGCTTTAGGTAGACCCACAATGGCCTTAGGGTGGAATTCCAGGATTTTGACCCAATGACAGTGAAGAAATGGTGATATATTTCCAAGTCAGGATTGTGAGTGGCTTGGAGGAGAACATGAAGGTGGTGGTGTTTCCATGTATCTGCTGCTTTTGTCCTTCTATATGGATGTGTTCACAGGTTTGGAAGGTGCTGTCTGAGGATTTTTGGTGAATTTTTGCAGTGCATCTTACATATCTTAGAATCCCTACAGTGTGGAAACAGGCCCTTTGGGCCAACAAGTCCACACTGACCCTTGGAGCATCCCACCCAGACCCATCCCCCATAACCCATACACCCTTGGGCACTACGGTCAATTTAGCATGGCCAATCCACCTAGCCTGCACATCTTTGGACTGTGGGAGGAAACCAGAGCACCCGGAGGAGACCCACACAGACACGGGGAAGAATGTGCAAACTCCACACAGACAGTCACCTGAGGCGGGAATCGAACCCGGGTCCCTGGCGCTGTGAGGCTGCAGTACTAACCACTGAGCCACCGTGCCGCCCCGAGCATGTACTTCTGCTCCTGTCGGTGGTGTAGGGGGTGGTTGCTTGTGGATGTGATGCCAATCAAGCGGGCTGCTTTGTATCAAGCTTCTTGAGCATTGTTGGAGATGTACCCATCCAAGCAAGTGCGAAGAGAAAGCAGACCCTTCTTCAGAACTGGACCTGAAATGTCAATTCTGCTTTCTCTCCACAGATGCTGCCAGACCTGCTGAGTTTTTCCAGCAATTCTGATCTTGTTTCTGAATTCAAACATCCACAGTTCTTTGTTTTTGTCTTAATCATTATCTCGCATTTATGTGGCTTGAAGGTTACTTGCCACTTGTCAGCCCAAGCCTGGCTATTGTCTAGATCTTGTTGCATTTGAACATGAGCTGCTTCCATATCTGAGGAGTTGCGAATAGTACTGTCTTATTGCACATTACCTAGCCTAAGACACCCTCTCCCCTGCTGGCTGAGTGTACTACTCTAAGAAATTGTACCCAAATATACTCTATGAACTCATCTTCCAGGCTATTTTTCTTTTCCATTCTGTATTGCAGTATTTATTTCCAGTTTAAGGTCTGGACCTATCTGAGGTCAGCTTGGATTGAAAGTTTTCCCAATTAAGTAAATGTAATGAGTCTCTTAATATCTAATTCCATTTTTAATGGGCATTGATGTTAACTGCAACAGTGCCGACAATTCACCTGGAAACTGGCAATCTTACACAGAGGAGATGCAAGATCAAACAACAGAGGAAATAAGAGGTAATAAAGTGTATGAACTTCATAAATTGTGATGAAAGGAAGTATTGTTGAATTAAAGTGAAAGAAAGTGCATGCTACTTTGTCGTCATGCTGTATTTGATCTGAAAGCGCTTAATGCTACCTTGAATGTCAAAGTGAAAGACTATTCCTTCTTTAGTCATGACATTTTTACCACCCTGATGTAATTTCTTGCACAATCTTCAGCTGTGTCAAGTAAGTTAGATAATGACGATATGTTGTCTCTTACCTGAAATTCTGTTTTATGTCTGATGCAAGTGGCAACAGTAATTGTAGGTGAGCTGCTACATTCGTGGAATCTGAGTTTAAGCAGCAAATTGGCATAGGGACACTCAATAAGGGAAGTAAACACGTGGCTAAAAGAGTGGTGCAGGAAAGAGGGGATCCTCTTCATGGGGCACTGGCATCAGTATTGGAACAGAAGGGATCTGTATCTCTGGGATGGCCTCCACCTGAACCAAGCTGGGATTAATGTTCTAGCAAAAAGGGTAAATAGGCTGGTCAACAGGACTTTAAACTAGAAAGTGGGGGCTGAAGGGAAGGGTAAAACTTCCCCCAATGGGGAACAAAGCAGCAGGCTAACATCTGTAGGGGTAGATTCCTCTGTATGGAAAAATATGAAAAAAAATGACAGGAAAGGAGAAATCAGGAGAGGTTATTAAGGTCTCCAGCACAGACACAAGTAGGACAGTGTGTTTGGAAACAGTTAGGAATCAAACTTCAAGCACATTGGATAAATGAGTGACAAAGCAAAGAGGGACGGCTAATACAGGACTGCATGTGTTATATCTGAATGCACGCAGTGTAAGAAAGAAGGTAAATGAGCTTGTGGTGCAGATTGATATTGCCAGATATGACGTGGTGGGCATCATGGAGACATGGCTGTAAGGGGATCAGGATCAGGAGCTGGAAATCCAAGGATATACATCTTATCGAAAAGATAGGCAGATGGGCAGAGGGGGTGGGCTTGCCTTATTAGTAAGAAATGAAATTAAATCAATAGTAAGAAACGAAGTAGGGTCAAATGGTGTAGAATCTGTATGGGTAGAATTGAGGAACCACAGAGGTAAAAAAAAACATTGGAATTATGTACAGGCCTCCAAACAGTCGTCAGGAGCTGGGGTGCAAGATATACCAGGAGATAGAAAAGGTGTGTAAGAAAGGCAAAGTTACAGTAATCATAAGGGATTTCAGTATGCAGGTGGGCTGGGAAACTCAGGTTGGTAGTGGATTGCAAGAAAAGGAATTTGTGGAATGTCTATGAGATAGCTTTTTGGAGCAGCTTGTGGTGGAGCTCGCTAGGGAACTGGCAATACTGGATTTAGTGTTGTGCAGTGAGGCAAACTTGTTAGGGAGCTTAAGGTGAAGGAACCCTTAGGAGGCAGTGTTCATGATTCATATTACGGAAATGAACTATTTTCTAAATGAGGAGGAAATTCAGAAGCCTGAAGTGCAAAAAGTCTTGGGAGTTCTAGTCGAGGATTTTCTCGAGGTAAACTTACAGGTTGAGTCAGTAGTTAGGAAGGCAAATGCAACTTTGGCATTTATTTTGAGAGGACTTGAACATAAAAGCAGGGATGTACTTCTGAGGCTCTGTAAGACTCTGGTCAGGCCACATTTAGAGTATTGTGTGCATTTTTGGGCCCAGTATCTCAGGAAAGATGTACTGGCCCTGGAGCGGGTTCAGAGGAAGTTCACGAGAATGGTCCCAGGAATGAAAAGCTTAATGTATGAGGAACGTTTGAGGACTCTGGGTCTATACTTAATGGAGTTTAGCAGGATGAATTGATCTAATTGAAACTTACAGCACACAGAATGGCCTGGACAGAGTGGATGTTGGGAAGATGTTTCTATTGGTAGGAGAGACTAGGACCTGAGGGCACAGCCTTAGTGTATAGGGAAGCCCTTTTAGAACGGAGATAAGGAGAAACCTCTTCTGCCAGAGAGTGGTGAATCTATGGAATTCACTGCCACAGAAGGCTGTGGAGGCCAGGTCATTGAGTACATTTAAGATGGAGATAGACAGGTTCTTGATTGTGAAGGGAATCAAGGGTTACGGGGAGAAAGCAGGAGAATGGGGTTGAGGAACTTATCAGCCATGATTGAATGACAGAGCAGACACGATGGGCTGAATGGTCTAATTTCTGTTCCTATGTCTTATGGTCTTATGGTCTTATCTGTTATGTTGGCTTAATAGGTGACCAACCTGTAGAGAGCACTGACTGGTCTCCTCGATAACGAGAGGGCTGTCATTATGAGAAAACAGCTTCATTTCCAATGAGCTACCATGACTGCAACAAAGGTATGTGTTGGTGATAGAGCACCTTTTTGAAAGGGAGGAGTCCCAGTCAGGCATTGACCCTTTGCTTATTATTTCAGTAGGGCAGTTATCCCTGTGTTCTGGCCAATAGTCCTCAATCTTCATTACAAACTGGATTACCTTGCCATTATCATGCTGCAGATTGTGCAGATTGGAGTTCCTGTGTGCAAATTGATTGCTAAATTTCCTTTATTACAACAATGAGTCCACTTCAAAAGTTCTTCACTAGCTGTAAAGCTCTTCAAGATGGCTGGTGGTTATGCAAATTGTGACATAAGTGCAAGTCTTTCTTTTTATTTCTAGTGACCAATGGGAGTCTAATTTAGACATTTATCTTGGGAAGTTGAACCTGGAACCCTGATTTTAAGCTGTCCATGTCTGATGAGAACGGGGACATGTTGGAAGGGACAGATAGGTATGTAGCAAATTCCATTAACAGTCACTGTGTGTGAGGCCCTCATTTCAGGCAGGTGAGATAAGCATCATTGCGATTTAGAGCCAGGATCTGATGGCGTAAATTGGGACTCTGATGATGCCTTTATCTAGAACAATGTAGTTGGCACCTGTTGCTAGCATTGCTGGGAAAACTGCGTGCTGCAGAATGGCACCACCAGAAAAAACCAGAAGTGGCAAATAAAATGTATATTTGACTTGCTTCCTTGTAGCTCAGGAGCTGCAGAAGTACTCTCCTGAGGCCCATAGTGAAACCTTGGGCCTTCATTTACTTGACCTCGAGAGACCAATCATTGCCTCCTGCTATGTTTGGCATCCTTCCATTCAGAAGCTTTGTGACATTTCAGCCACCTTGAGGTGACTGTCAGACTGAAATGCATTAATGAGGTTAAGAATTTAAAATGGCCTTGAACATAAGTTGGCGAATGTAGTTAAGTCTGACACTTAGCTTGTCACTTCCCCACTTGCTGTTTATCCTGAGTGAAACTCAAGGCTTAATAATACAGCAACTCAAATACACATTTAAAAGATAGTAGGAACTGCAGATGCTGGAGAATCTGAGATAACAAGGTGTAGAGCTGGATGAACACAGCAGGCCAAGCAGCATCAGAGGAGCAGGAAGGCTGACGTT